>NC_046158.1:114409386-115049386 GCF_011064425.1 Rattus rattus | reverse complement strand
GCAGATAGTTCATTAAAAAGTCTGTCAAAAGACAATTCCTGTAACAAGAGCCATTAGGCACAGAGTGATCAATAGACACTGGGATATTTGCAACGGATCGAGGGCAGCATGCTAAAATAATCCTCTTTCCAATGTTCAGGAATAAGAGTAGAAGGTCCTGTCTGCCATTGTAACTTGTAGTTGTTCTGGCCTACACTGGCTGCTCAATATTGGCAGCTGAGGTTTTGAATCCCTTCCAGCATGTTCTGTATACATTAATTCTTTCTTATTGGCTTGGCAAACTCAGGTGTAGAAATCCTGATGAAACCAATTATGTCGCTAAATTGGAAGCGTGGACAGGGCTCTTGCAAGCATCTTCCTGGTTCTGTGGTTGAAGTTTGCAAAAATATATATATCTTAGACACAGTCAAAGACATATATTTAAGGGCTCGGTGAAGCAGTTGACTGCCAGGAAACATGTATGTGAATATTTCTCTGGAACTGAGAATTCTGTTGAAAAGGAACTGAATGTCTATTAAGAATGTCTATTGTTTGTAACTTAATAAGTCTCAGTGGGACTCGAATTGGGCAACTTGATCTCATGTCAAATCGAGGGTCAAAATATTTATTTCTTGTGTAAATTGCCTCTGAGGATCACACACCTTCATTTTATTTATTTATTTTTCAATGCTCTCAGAAGTTACACGCCAATAGAACAGACACAGTATGCTTGTTTAGAATGAAGACACATATAAAACAAAACAAAAGAGGAAAAAAAAAACCAAATTCTACCTATCACCAGGGTCAGCTACCTGCTGCAATGTGGGCCAGTCCAAATTAAGCTTTCACACTGGGGCCATCATCTGCTCCCATCAAACAGGGACCATGAAGACTGGAGATGCTGGTTCTGATGAACCGTACTCTCCTTTGAATGTTCTATTGAGGGTTAATAAGAACAAGGAGCCTTGGTTCACTAGGAGCCTGAGTTTGCTGAGTGAAGGGTCCAGCAAGCTCTAGTTTGCATGAACCCTATTTTGTCAGTGAAATGTATTGCTACTGAAGGACTGTTGGCCTTCATCAATTGTGGTTTGAATGTCTTTCTTATGTTAAATTTTCAAATCTTCTTTTACTTCTAACAGACAAGAATTTGTTTATCGACAATGAAGAATGTTATACAGATAAGTCTAGAGTTCAAAACATCTCAAAATAGTTGATAAGGGTAGAGTGCTCTAAAACGAGCTTTCTCTATGTTGGGACCATGAGTGTGGTGGCCAGCATGTACCTATTCACATAAATTCAGCAGATGAAGAAGGGTGGATTATTGTATTCAATAATATGCTGGATGGCACTGAAGAAAGAGGAGAAATGCTATACAGTGACATTTTCGGTTATAAGCAAATGATTGTACATCATTAGGTTCTACTTAGAATTATTTTCCTGCCCCTGTTTTGAGGAGGATTGCTCTATTCCAGAACTAAGAGTGATGTTTGAGCATGTTTTCATGTAAAGGTTGCCAGGAGTTTGTCAAAAACTCAGGATAGTTCATAAACTTCTAGATGTCATCAAACCAGTCTGCCTGGCCGTTCTTACTGAATGGGACTGACTTGGTGAAACTGTTTCATAGCTACTGTTGATGGTTTTGTTTCCCTGAGTTTTTTTCTCTTTACTTTTGTTGCTGCTCTGATTAATTTTGGTCAGATCTAACACCAAACTCTGAAGCCCATCCCTTACCACATTGATGAGGGATGACTCCAAAGACAGTGCTAGACTATTTCTGGTCCACATCCCACAGTCAGAGACACGCCGCGTTCTACTCAGTCATCCTGGCCTTTCCTAACCTACACTTGCTGTCCTGTGTTTCCGTGTCTATCTCTGCATCTCACCCTTGATCTTGCCATTTCCCTCCACTGATTCTCACTGCTGCTTGCAAGTCTAGACCTGAAGTGTCCCCCAGAGGTCCATGAATAAATGCTTGGTCCATGGCACGTGTGCTATAAGGAGTTTAAGGAAGGCCTGTAGTGAGGGCTGGCTAGGCATGGCATCTTATATACCTTTAATCAGTACTGAGGGGGCAGAGACAGGAGGACCACAGTGATATTAAGATGGTATAAGCTATATAATAACCCTGTCTCAATTTATTTATTTTTTAAAGTGCATCCAGTAGGAAGAAATGATCTTAGTGGGAATGTTCCCTTGAAGAAAACATTAGGACTCTGGTCTATTCTTTCTGTTTCTGACTTCTGTCTTTCAAACATGAACATGATTCCTCTACCATGTGCTGTCTCTATGATGTAGTGTGCTAGAATAGGTCTAGTGCAATAGGGCCAAACAACAGGGACTAATATATCTTAGCTTCTGAGATGAAATGACCCTTTTCTCTTTTTAAGTTAAATACTTCAGGTATTGTGTCACAGTGGCAGAAAGCTTTTGTCATCATGTTTTTTTTTTCTCATTTGCTGTATATCTTACAATATTACCACATGTGATTTTTTCGTCTTGTGTTGTTTTGGTGGAGACAGTGTCTTATATAAATGGCTTCAAGCCTGATATGTAGCCAAGGGTGACCTGTAAAACTCCTGATCCTCCTGCTTCCTCTTGCCAAGTGCTGGGATTATAGATGTGAGCTACCATGGCTGGCTTCACGTGCGCTTTCTTATTTTATTATCAAAGCAAAGGCTCTGGAAACACACTCTTAAGCCCCAAAGAACACACTTCAACAAGTGATTTAGCTTGACACGAAACCAAAGGTTTTCAAGGGCTTCCTTCCAATCTACTCACAACAAGATGGCCCCAAGAACAGCATCACGGATGAAGGAGCGAATTTATCATGGTATTTAGTTATACTAAGAAATAAAGGCAAGAGAATAACTCAGAACTCAGAGGAACACTTTAGATCCTCTCCAAGGAGCTAAGAAAGAAGAAATAAAAGCTGCTAGGTATATAGCTGTAGTGAAATGGTTAACCCCCAACGACTATTTATTCACTCTTCAATGAGAAAGCACCAATTTCATTTAGGTTTCTGGTGACTTCTTGGTTCTAACCAAGAAGCCGAACTCCTTCCACCTCTGTAAATGAGTCTTAGGCACGCTACGCCAGTCATGAACACTATGCTTTCTCTCTTGGGATTTGTTTAGGGACTAGAATGTGGCTCCATCACAGCGTCATGGCAGACAATCTATTTTGTGGGGGTGGGGTGGTGGGAGGCCATTCTGGAAGGTTTCCATCCATCCTATGAAGGGAATAAAGCAAGGAGCTTTCCCGTTCTGGTTTTGAATGGTTCTACACAGGTGACGAGGCAGTGGGGCATAGCAGCCATCTTCACTGACTTTAGACCCTAGGGACAGCAAGCAACGACGATGAAATTCTAAAAATGTGGGTTCCCGACGATACTGCTGAGTCACTAAACCAGCTATCCAACTCTAGAACTGGCCACCCATCCCTAGACGTCACCAGCTATACCCGGAAATGGCTATGCAGCCTCAGAACTGGCTGCCCACTGGTTGTGGCTTGAATGGAAAGTGTCTCCTTTAGTTCGTGTGTTTGAATACTTGATCCCAGCAGGTAATGCTGCTTAGGTAGATTATAGAACTCTAAGGGCGTGGAGCCTTGCTGGTGGAGGTACATCCTGGAGGTGATCTTTCAGGGTACACAGCTTCATCCCACTTTCTGCTCTCCCTTTCTCTGCCTCCTGCCTGTGGGGAGAGATATACTCATCCAGTGTCCTGCTCCAGCAACCTGCTCCCCTGTCCCCCTTGCTATTACATACTGTCTCCCGCACTTCTCTCTCTTCGCAATGGTAAACCAAAATAAACTTTTCTGTGAGTTAGTTTTGGTCATGCTGTTTTATCTCAACAGAAAAACAACAAATACAGCATCTACTGTATGCCTAGAACTGTCCTCCCACCCCTAGAATTACGAAGACTCAAACAGTAATATTGTTATTTATTAAGGTGGCACTGTTCAAGACAATTATTTATTTAGTTCACTAGAAGTGTGGCCTCACTATACTCTAGATGAACCATGAGCTGTCAGTTTTCCAGCCTTCAGTTCCCAAGTTAATGGGATTATATATGCATTAGACCATGCCCAGCAGGCCTAATTTGATTTTCTGTAAAACTGTACTCTGGCAGAAAAATTGCCAAAACTTATTAGTCATTTTAATGTTTGGTTGTATACAGAGAAGAAATTCTAAGGTGCTTCAAAAGGAAGTAACTTGATTTTATTTATGATGACATAAAACATATGTCTACCTGAGTTTACACAGGCATGAGTGCATGTGTGCGTGCACATGCATGTGCACACATGTGCTGAGGACTAGGGAGCTCAGTCAGTAAAGTTCTTGCCTTGCACACATGTAAATGTGTGTCAATCTGCACAATTTACACACATATGTATGATGTCATTCCCTTATAATCTTAGCTCTGGAGAGGGAAAGGCAAACAGATCCTGGGTCCCTAGCCAGTCAGCCTAGACTACGGAGAGTTTCAGGCTAGTGTGAGACCCTACTTCAAAACATAAACATGGATAGTACCTAAGGAATTTTCCACTGGCCTACACACACACACACACACACACACACACACGTGTGCCTACACACCTGTGAATAAATGTACATATAATATCTATGAATTACTTAAAGTAAATTGTATGACTTTAAAATATATTCATTGCATTTTATCTATGGTTAAAATATTTACAATGTTGAACACATCCATACTCAAAAAAAAAAAACCTGAAAATAGTAGTAGTTGTAGATAAGAGTTCTTAGAGATCTAAAACTGGCTATGAGATTCACCATAAATAAATTTTATTACTCCAGAATACAAAGTGATGACAAATTCAACTTCAGATGCCAAACTTGAAACCGTACGGGTCTGAATATATACAGTTCTGACTACTTAATATTTTTCTTAAATTTTAGTCAAATCTGAATCTATTATTTCAAATATTTGAGTACGTAAATGAGGTTGATTCTGAAAATAAAATACAGTACCCCCTCCCCCAATATGCTCTGAAGCCACAAAAAGTCAAAACTAATCTGCCCCTGAGTGTCCTCAAGCTCAAGGACTCCTTCCTTGATATTATTACTCTTGTGGTTTGGAGCCATCACTAGGTGTAAAGGGTCATAGACCCTGTGACAGAGAGGACCACTATGTGGCCATGTTGTGCACAGGGCCAGTGTTCATCCAGAGCCGCTGAAACACTGCTTCAAGGGGTCATCAGCTGCTTGGAAAGTTGCACATCTTAGGACTTCATGGATTGTCCACTGTGTGAATTTTACACTTAATATTTTTAGGTCATGAGTGGCTATGGGCAACTTAATTCGAGGAAAGGGAGGCCATGGATATAAAGGAGACAACCGTGTGGCCATTTTAACGTTATACTAAAATGCATCCCATTGTATTAGCATAAGGGGCCACCTGAGAAGTTAGCTCAGAATATCTGAACTGTATATTTACAGGAGAAACTTAAGAATTAACAATGTACACGGTAACTATTGATTTTTACGAAGCCTGAAATCTTTAGGAATAACAAACAATAAGTGACTCTCATACATAGCAAACACGAAGGCTAAAGAACATAAATAACTATGAAAATGTACCTAGAGTAAGCCAGGAGGACTCTCTCTGAAGCCAACCCAGGAATGCTACACACAAATAAGTAAACCTAACACTTGAGTTTTGCAGGCTCAATAAACACTCAGGCAGAATGGCAGTGCTTTCAAGAATCTGTGTTTTTCAACTCTAGCTAAAAAGGCAGGGAGACCTAAGAAGCCTATTTTGTTTTAAGAGACAGAAAAACATTCAGCAATGAATCAAAATGGATAGAATGTTCTAGAACTGCTATGCTATTGGCTAACTTTACAAGTATTTGGTTTACAGATAGGTTTTTCAACTAAATGTCCATATACAACTGATTTCAAGAAGCCACAAGTCACAACTTGCTTTGGTTTGTTGGTTTGGATTGGACTCAGGACCTACCACACCCTGATCACTCACAGTACCTCTGAGCCTCACTCTGAGCTGTAATATCATCTGAAAGAACAGCACTGGTCAACTGTTGCTATGGGCGCAAAGAGACATTCTTGTCTCTTTTTCTTTCTTTCCCCCTTGTTTTTATGGAAGACTTTGCCCTGCCAAGATCAGAGTGATCTTGGTGAAGAGTGTCCTCTGCTGGGCCAATTCTGGTGTTACAGCATTACAAGATGAGGCTGATTGGTTCAATTAAAAATACCCATGCCCAAGCCATGTATCAGACTAGCTGGAACCAAATCTGTCCAGAGGATTCCAAGCACTCATACGCTTTAGACAGACGCCATTGGTGATGAGCGCTTGCAGAATATTGGTGTATTTTTACTATCACCAAAATGATGAATTTTACACTCAAGTAATGGCCCAAGATGTTGTGCGAGAAAACCAGGAGATGTCACTTTTACTGAATAGAAAGCAAATGAGCCCTAGACTGTGTTATTTAGCTCCATTTACCTTGGGCTTCTCATCCAGGATCTGCTGGCGGATCTCCTTGTGTTTCTCCACAAGTTTTTCTTGTCTTTTACTTTGTGCTTCCTCTAACTGTAAGAAAGTTACCAAAAGAAAAGAGTCATTGTAGGAAAAATAAAAAAAATTAAACTTTGTGCATGTTACAAGAAACAAAACCAAACAAAAATACTCCAAAATTTTTCAGATCTATGGTATCATTCTGGGCCAAAATTGACCTTTGGACCTAGGTGATAGGAATATAGGACAGGATGGTAGTGACTGATGATCATACATTTTTGAAAATCTTTGAAACTATAATACAAATTTTAAAGAAGTTTAAGGACTGATCTGGATGTGGATGTAACCTCTATCACTGATAACAGTGGAGGGATTTTTGAGAACCATCTTTTGTGGCATGTTTAGGGGGTTCCTGACTTAGGCAGTGATTCCAACCCAATCCATTTTTATAGCCATTTGATTTAGCTCTTTTATATTATGGCTGGCAATACTCAGACAAGTGAACCCTTACAGAGTAGCATAAAGGAGCTGGTGGAAAGTAGATACAAGGAGGCACCGATCTCCTCCTAGAAGTTCACAGTGAAGTTGGCAACCGTTTGTGTGGCATTTGCAAACAGGGGGGTGAGGGGTGGGCAGACATACCCTCTTGATGTACTGCACCACCTCCTGGATGTATGATCGGATCATCTCTGTCTTCTCCCTAAATGGAAACAAGCCACAGATCATTATACTATCCCCCAGGAACTCTAGCTGTGTATGCTTTTACTATCACTGTATAGCTGCTGGAAGAAAGGTCAAACCTGCACATGTGAACACACATGTACACATGTGTGCACATGTGTGTGTGTGTGTGTGTGTGTGTGTGTGTGTGTGTGTGTGTGTGTTTCCAGGATTACCAATGGCCATGCCTCTCCCAAGCAAAGGCCCTGTTTTTTTTTTTTTTTAAGATGCTCCCAAGGTTGTCTAATAGCTTGAGAAATGAGTAACCAGTCATTTCCCAAAAAGGGATCACTTTACTTTTTTTCTTAAAGGCCCACAGTGCCATTGTTTGAGAGCTCCCTGTAAAAACCATACAAAAGAGACTGTGGTGGTTTGAATGAGGATGGCCACCATAGCGTCATATTTTTGAACGATTAGTAGCCAGGGAGTGCAACTCTTTGATAGGATTAAGATTAGGAGGTATGGTATCATTGGAGGAAGGTTGTCACTGGAGATGGGCTTTGAGATGTCAAAAGCCCAAGTCTGCCCTGCCCCCCCCCCCAATCAGGATATAGCTTTCAGCTACTGTGCTAGCAACTTGAGTGCCCTTGCTCCTGCCTTGATGATAATGGACTAATCCTACGAAACTGTAAGCAAGCCTACCATGAAATTCTTCCTTTTCTATGAGTTGTCTTGGTCATGGTGTCTCTCCACAGGAATAGAACAATGACTAAGCAGGAATCATGTAAAAGATTAACTCAAGGAGAGATTTTATTAAGAGGCCTTGGTTAAGACACTGGCTGTCTGACAGGGAGCACCTGCTCCTTGGTCCAGGTAGGGAGGGGCCGCTTTCCACTCACTCTTCCATCTGGCTTTTGTCTTTGGACTTGGCTTCTGTTATCTTCTCCTGCCTCTTCTTATCCATCTTCTTCTTTAATTCCTTCTTCTCTCTGAATTTACAATGGGGGAAAATTCAGACAAGTCGAGTAGCAAGCAACATTTCCAGCATTCATGTATATTCAGGCCAAATATGAAGAGATGGAGACTTACTTCTCGCAGATTTCCTTCAGCTTCTTCAACTGATTGTTCTGACACTCCTCAGCAACATCTGTCAACTTCTGAATGAGCTGAGGGAAGAAGACGCCAGTTTGATGTTTTTCCGTGATCATAGGCACAAGCTTCCTGCCTCTGCCCTTCCCACCCCAAACACCAGCATGGGCATGCATATTTAAGACAACCTGAGGCTACGATGTTGTTAGAATCACAAAGATCTGACTTTGGCAAGAAGGGCATGATTTTAAAGTATCACATGGTCTGTTTGTGTTTTTTAAAGATGAAATCTCTCTGATTTTCTCTCTTAATTGAATCGAATTCATTAGATTGTCCTTCCAGTTCCTGTGGCTTGGCCTCAGTCAGTGCAAACACAGCCACCAGCTTGGACCTGGGTTTTCAATTCTACTCTACAACACAATAAAAGTATTATTTGGGGGCTGGGGATGCAGATTGGTGGTAAAAAGCTTTGAAGGTATGAATTGGGCCAGGGTCTACCTTTTCTGAACCAGTATTTTCTTGAGTATAAGTCATACCATGGCTACCTTTACCTCTAGTAAGTAGTATGAAGCTTAAATAAAATAATAAGTAAGTTATAGTCAGTAGTGCAGAATTCTGGGTTTATGGGTATATTTTGTTGCTGTTGTTGACTTGCTTTGAGAGTAACATCAGTTACCCATCTCAGAAAATGATGTAATGTCCTTGTGAGGTAGCTTCAGTTGACACAAAGATCATCAGGAATGTTTTTCTGTGCTGTTCTTAAAACCTAGGTTCTGAGAATGTAATAACCATATCATTTGACATCTATTTCCTTCTCAAATCAAGATTCAAGACAGCAGCAACTGTATCTTTGGATCCTCAATATTCTCATGGTTCCCAGCATTCAGTACACGCCTAATGAATGTCAATGACTTGAGAGTAAAATTTCATGCCAATTAGTCCTCACTCTTTTTGCCACACCGAAAGTCTGTAGCAATAGATCTCAGCCTTTCCACTGGAGCATGAAATATATGGCTTGCACTTTCCTTAAGAGGCCCCACTACTATTTTCAAATTATAGATTTTCTTCCCCCAATCATACAGAGTAAAATGAGTTAACTAGTCTAATATACGGAATATCTATCAAAGTAACAAGGCATGGAAGAGTAGTCCTAGGATCCATAGTGTGTACCCAAATCCATGGATGCCTTATGCTAATGGTGTAGCATTTGCCATAGTATTCACACACTCTCCTGTGTACTGTAAATCACCCTCAGACTGTGTATAATATCTACAGCATTCTAAATGTTGTAAATGAATCTCAGGCAGGCTCTACAATCTGGGGTCTTCACCTCTGTTTGATGCTGCTCTCCCGTGTGGTTTCAGAAGTTATTTTCAAATCCCTTCAAGGGTCTGAGGAGATGGCTCCAGAGGTAGAAATAGCACAAGGACCTGGGTTCTAATCTCCAACACCCATATAAAAAGCAGGCATGGCCATTCCTGTGTGTAACCCCAGTGTTGATTTCAGAGGCTCAGAGAGACTCATGTTCACATACGATAAACATAAAAGTTGCAGCATTTGTATGTAAATAGCTATCAAGGAGGATGTGGGTCACAGAATGCCCACTTCATCATTCAGAAGAGACTGAAGAGGACCTGACTCCTGTTCCAGTTGCTCCACATACAGCACAGATATTATTCAGAGAATCCATACTTTGCTCTATCAGATTCACTTGGGGAGATTTTTCAAGGATGCAGATTGCAAGGCTCTTGTTCATAGGCTTATGAACTGGTGAATGTGTATTTCCATAACCTCGTCTGGAAATGTGGATGCTTAAGTGGTCTGTGGGGTACCTCGTAGGCACTCATTTGAATGCTACAGCCATTACTGGTCCTTTTTCCTGTTTTCACCTCATTCATGTGATCGCAGATTATTTTAGTTTCATCTGCTCACATTTTTTGCTTTCTTCCTACCTATTGCCCTCATCCTTAGCACTCTGGCATTCACCAACAAAGCCAGCCATCCTCTCAATGAAGCATTTATTTTCATTTGGGTTAAGTCTTCATATATAAGAGTACCACAGTCCCCTGAGGTTTCCCTGGCTGTTCGTCCTCAGACCATGTGAACTCACTTTTTATTATTCTCAACTCTTATTCCCACTTCCTTGGTTCCCACTGTGTGTCTCTGTTGGGAAACTATTCATTAGAGGGTTAGCTTGGGTGATGGCTCATCTGAATTGATCCTGTTACCCACGTGTCCTACAATGAGAAGCTTCAGCATGACCAAGACCCACATTAGAAACAAAAACTCTCAGGCCCTCTCCTAGACCAAGAACTCAGAATCTGTATTTCCTCAAGATTCCTAGGACAAAATGTACACCTTGGAATTTGAGGAGCCCTGCCTAGATTATTGAGGAAGATGTTGACACCATTAAAGAAGCCATTTCAGTTTGTGTGGTCTGTCTCGGGATCTTTAGAACTTTGTGTTCTCTTCACTACTCCAAATGGAGTGCTCTAATCTCTGCAACTAGGGTGGTTTAGACAGCTTGGGCAAACACACACACACACATTCACACACACACTCATACACACACACATACACTCACACACACACACACTCATACACACATACACACTCACTCACACACACACTCACACACACTCACACACACACACACACACACACACACACACACACACACACACACACACACACACTTCTCAACAGACCATATAACATATCGTACATAGGTCCTTAATTTGGTTGGTTTGCTTTCCCCCTCTAAATTAAGTTTCTTTACTTCCCTTCATGTCCTTTCTACTTGTAGAGGGATCTGAAAAAAAGCATTTTCTGTTTTTCTCAGAAATCTCCTGTCTCATGGGATAAACTCCCTCTGTGCAAAACCACATTTTTATCTCTCCTCCCAAAACCATTCCCTCTTGTCCTTGCCTACTAACCCTAACTGTGGATGCTCCTCACTTCCCTACCTCAGCATCTGCATAAACGAGCAGAGGTTTCCTCTCTTCCTGAAGACATGGTTCTTCCTTTTACCAGACATCTTTATTCAATTCAACTTTTTCTCTCTTGGTAGTTTCATCATCCATTGAATCATAGACATCTGTAAATTTTTTTACATGGCACAGTTTTCTAGTAACAAGAACCCTGGTGCACATATTTATAAACCTGCGATCCATCTTGCAAGCATTTCTTCCTTGTCTGTAGTCTCATATTGGCTTTTCTACTCTAGCCCAGAGATTTTCTGTTCTTGATGTCTCCAAGACTTATCTGTCCCTGTCCCCAGAGAGATCTCAACTTGCAGATTGTCTTTTAACATTGGCGTTCATTACACTTCAATAAACAAGGCAATAGTTTTCTTCCAGAACTGTCTGCACACACCTGTGTGTACACTGTCCCCCTGTCTTTTCAGTGGCAGTCCTATGTGACCAGGGCATAGCACAAATAAAAATTACAATTCCCATGATTGTAGATCTATCTTGGATTGTGCGGTTATGCCTCATCAGCTCTTATTTCTATCTGAAGTCTGTATAATTAAGCTCTTTGTATCTATTTGTATCCAGGTAGCAGCATGGGCACCATCACAAGTCTACTAGGGTCTGGAAAGAAGATGGTACGTGTGCATACACAGGGGGTCTCTTTCCTATCCCACCAAGAGAAGGCCGGGGTCCAGCCGTGCTTTCTCACACAGCACTGTTTCTCTGGGAAGGACATGCTCTGCTTTCTGGCTCATATTTGGCTCCCATGAGAACTGCTGTATTCTTCACCCTCCATTTGTTGCCCAAAGTCATTGATTCAGGTGATCACTGTTCTAATAATAGCTTGACTTCTGGACACGTGTGACTTCTCTAAGATAACAAGGCTGGCCAACCCATGACCCTAGCAAGTTTCTTCCTTAAGATTCACCTACAGGTCAATGGAGAAAGAAATGAAAACCCTGTGTTGTCTCGCATTCCAATAAGGATAATACTAAGACTAAAGGGAAGCATCAGAGAGGGAAAAGTGGTAATAATCACAGGAGAGCTACAGGAAGTTTCTGGATAGTCTTCCTGGATAGGTTGTTTCTGGATTCATCTCTGTTAATTCCCTTCTTTACATTTCCACAGTACTTTTTTTAATACATGATTCTATCTTGTTTATTTTTTCTAGAATATATTAATGCTCAAGTTAGTCCAGTACAAGTTTCTAACTCTTGCAATCTGGAGAAACTTGAAAAACAACAACCAAAAACAAAAAAAAACAAAAATAAAACCAAAACAAATCAACCAAACAACCCCCCCCCCCAAAACAAAAACAAAAACAAAACTAAAAGTCTCCATTGTTCCCAAAATAAGGTGAAAAAACTTGAGTTTTGGTTCAAAGTTTTCACTGTATAGATGTGAATGCATGACTCAGAAGAATGGTTTTCATAGTAATGGAAGCATTGTTAACAAACCTAGAAGAAGAGGAGATTAACTTTTGGAGTTAACTGTTAGCTACAAGCTTCTCCAGGGACAAACAATTAAAGTAACAGCAGAAAAAAGATTTAGAGTTCCTAGGAAATGAACCAATATTCCATATGGTAATCTGGAATTCTACACATGATGTTTAATTTTAACTGTTGATCTAATTTCTCTTTTCTCAAACAAATGCATCTTTTTTACTTTGTTTACTATTCATGGCAATTCCCTAGTTAAATGTCCAAACAATTTAAAGAATCAAAAACAAAAACAAAAACAAACAATCAAAAAAGGTCGTAAAGCCCCAGAGAATAGAATTTCATGCTTGTTTTTAACTCTGAACTAAATTTCAATTGGCTTAGTCACTGGAAGAAGGAACTTTTTTTCCCCACAGATGTGTGTGATGCTAAGTCAAAGAGGATAAAAGATGTGTTCACAGAAATTTGCAGTCTCTTCTGAAAGGGACTTTGGGAGATAGACAAATGCCAGTGTTAGATCAACTCACGCATAGTTCCCCTCCTTTGTCCCTCTTATTAATTCCTGGTGAGTGCCAAAGCCACTCTACTGAGTTTCCATAATGAACTGCTCAACTTCTACAAAGAAGGCATGTACAATGAATGTTAATTATTTAGTGATCCAAAGACGAAACACAACCTTGAGAGTTTAAAGACATGGTAGATGTTTTCTCTGGGGAGTCTTGACCACTGAAGTTAAAAAGTCTTCATGTCTGCATTCAGCAGCTCCTTGCTGAACATCTAAGGCATCACAGACAGTTTGACTGTGAGGAAAGGGAACACTCTCTACAGAGAGCTGACTTTCTCCAAAGAAGAAAGTTTTAGGTGAAAAGGTAGCCATCTTGGTTGACTGTTTAAAACAGTCTTTCATTCACATGCAACTAGGATTCATTTTTATTTTCCACAATTAAAGATAATTTATACCCACTCACTTGACCCTAAATGTTTTGGTGCTATATGTTTATCAGAGTTCTCAGGATCAGAACCAGGAACTCATAAATGACAAGAAAGTACTCTAACACCAGACAAGACCTAAATAGTTAGACTTAAATACTCATATGATTCTTAGATGAAATTTCCTTTATTACAGAAGTAAGGAAAGAAACTTGAAAATCTGGCCAGCATCCTTATATGTTGTAAATAATTTCATTTCACTTCTTCATTCTGGATTTATATCACAACAAGTGCCATGATTATCTATAGGAAGACAGGACTGGAACAGTATAATATGCTTCCTTAAATGATGCTCTCCTTCCATGAAGCTATAGCTAACAATACTTGAACACCTTTTTACAAATCGGTAAGTCTGGTGCAGCAGCTACGGCCTATTTTGCAGCCTAAGTGGCACATGTTGAGTTGTGTCGCTGCAGCTCTTTAGGCCTTCTGACTCTGAAAGCCACGGTGGCCACTTCAGAATAAACGAATACATACTAATTGCTTGAAATAACCATCATTGCAAATAGGGGTTTTTAGCTAATTAGCATTGCAGGCCTGACCAAAGGAGATAACATTTGTCTTGTTTGTAACTTGCTTATAAATCATGGGCTTTATAGTCCATTTGGGAGGCAGGTCCAGAAGAGCTGCCCATGAGGATAAGTATCATGTCTGCCTTTTATTTCCCCTAAATACAAAATATATCATTTGCCAGATGAAATGCAGTGAGTCTTGCAATTCCAGGGTGTTTATGCTAAGGGCCAGTAATGTGGATCCTATTTAACAATTTTTCTTCTATCAGAATATCTTCCTCCCCAAGCTGCTTCATGTTGACACAAACCAAAGCTGTTCTCTGACAGGTCTTGGGTTTTGTTGTTCATCTATGTTTTCTTTAATCATTACTAAATAGTCATTAGCACCACTAAATTAAATCAAATATATTGGGGTTGTGAAAGAGAGAGAGAGAGAGAGAGAGAGAGAGGGAGGAGAGGGAGGAGGAGGGGAGGGGAGGGAGGGAGGGAGGGGAAGGAAAGGAAGAAAGAAAGAAAGAAAGAAAGAAAGAAAGAAAGAAAGAGAAGGAAGAAGACCAAGGTTTAAAATTCTGTTGCTTTAAACTAGACATCCTAATTTTTTATTTTAATATCTCTGGGTGAATCATCCTACAGGCTATAAGAGACTAACATCAAGGAAAGGAATTTTCTATACATTTCTTGTTTTAGAAATAGATACAGATACCAAGGAGGTGAAGTAGTTTTTATCAAAATTACATGTGTGAGAACATAAGCCATGGTGCCTTCCCTCAACCCCATGAATATCTTTCGGGAAAGGATTATCACCATATTCTAGTCATGTTACGTTTCCATGAATTGTTCTATTAAATCTCACATGAGAACTATAAAGATGTACAGACTGATCTTTTTGCTAAATTTAGCTCCAAATCTATGCCTTTTCCCACTCCACTTTGCACTGTGATTTATACCTGCTCGAATCAAAGAGTCTAGATCTCTAACTTTTGACAGGTCCTATGACTTGACTTAAACAACATGATAAAAGAACTCTTAAGAAAGTTTCCATAGAGGTTTCCAGTGGGGGAAGAGGGAATCATCCAAGGAAGGACAAATAGTACAGTGTTATAAAGAGATAACAGGAAACTGGAATAGAAGGATGAAATGGTGGAGGGGGGGGATGAAAGTGTAGGATAGAGATGGGAATATGAGGAGAGACAGCTAACTTTAAAGGCCTTTGAAAAGCCATTATGAGTACCTATTACTGTAGAAGCTTCCTAAAATACATACATGCATGGGGCACACACACACACACACAGAGAGAGTAAAGCCAAAGATATAACATATATATATATACACATATATGTATACATATACATATACAGATATACATCTGCAATAGTGACACAAATGTTATAGTAGTAATCAGCCATTTTTTTAAAATTATATTTAAAGCCTACTTTTGAGATGGAACCCATAACTGGCATTTATAAATTGCCCAATACCTGAAACTAGATAAGTTTTGCCCCCTGGGTAAAAATCTTTTTATTCTGCCAAAAAGAATATAGCAAAAAGAAAAAAAACAACGGAAAAACAATGCTACACGTTCGTAGATCAGAGCATCACTTAGTCCTCAGCCGGGAGGCTTCCTGCAGAAGATGATAATGCAGAGGCCCACAGCTGGACGGTTTTTGCAGGGCTCAGAGTCTAATGGCACGTCTTTTCAATTCCTCCTTAAGACTCATGGATCCATGGGAAAGAGGAAGTAGGAAGAGTTTAAGGGCCAGAGGGTGGATGACTCCAAAAACAGTGTCCCCTTGATACAAAGGACTCATGTGAAAGAAACTTATAGACTGGGACAGCACGCACAGAGGTATACAGGTTCAAACCAGAAGAAACCCCTGCACTGAAAGGGGGAAGTAGACGCAAAGCCGTCTCCGGGAAGTCTTTCCTATTCAGTAACTTCCGGGAAAGGCAAGGGCAACGATCCACACCTGGGAGTAGTTGGGCCAAACAAAAAACAAACTCCATTTTCTTGTGTGTGCACTTTGTGTTTTGTCTCATTTTTTTTTCTTACTGGGTTGTTTGTTGATTTGTTTTGATTTTTTGCTTTTCTTGGAAAATGTTGTGTTTTGTGAAAAGAAAGCTGGGTGGATAGGGAAGAATCTGGAAGCTTAAATGAGGGAAAAGAATATAATTATACTATATTGCATGAAAATGTTTAAATAAAAAGATATTCTTATTTATACATTTATATTACTTACTATTTATGAATGTATTTAAAATGTATATAATATAATATGTAGTTATATTAATAAAAACAAATAAACATATATTCTAGTTTCTACATAGAAACGAAAAGGAGCTAATTCTATTAGACTTGACTTAAAGAACCTGGCTAAGGGACTGCCCCTAGGAAGGTAGGTTCACTTTAAGACAATAAGGTTTTCCTTCCCAAATTTCCTTTCTCTTGCCCAGTTCCTTGGGGCCTTCAGGAGGTCCAGCCTGGTCTGCGCTAATTTTCTGAGCTCTGACACAGAAAGATTCAGGTACTGCTGGAGCCTAAGCAGGTTATTAAACTTCTTGGTACTTCAGGCTTCCCAACTCATAGGATCCCCTCCTGCAGTGTGGCTGCCCTATGGCCTGTGGCTGACCTCCATGTAGCTAATTTCAAATAACCAGCTCTTTTGTCTTTATACTTTCCATTTTCCTCCTCCATGATAAGGAATTTGAATTTTCTTGCCTGAAATTTCCCTTTGAACACTGAGGGTAAGTTGTCCCTGAATTTCCATTCATGTTCATTCTTAAATTCTTTTTATTACTGAGACTGGGGACCCGAATAGGGACCCTAATTTCCTAATGTCATATGGTGGCTTCACCAAGACTTGCCAAAGCATGTATGCCTTTTTAGTTCTTTCTTTCTTTTTTTTTTTTTCTTTTTTCCAGAGCTGGGGACGAACCCAGGGGCCTTGCGCTTGCTGGGCAAGTGCTCTCCACTGTATGAGCTAAATCCCTAACCCCTTTAGTTCTTTCATGGGCAGAGAAAGCACCCCATTCCTGTAGCTCTAGATGGTGTGTCAGTATGTATGTACTCCACACTTGTACAGTTTCTTAAAATAATTAGGGAAAATCAGTGGCAAACTGCACTCTCAAAAAGTAAAGTAGGGATGGATAGAAACAGGCAGTTTGTAGAAAAGAGTAATCTGAGTGGCTGGCCAGTATCCATCCAGAAATAGGACCATCCATGCTCATAAAAGTAAAGTTACATATTCTGAAGTAAACATTACCTCCCATGTTTTGCACTGGAAAAAAAAAAAACAAAAAAAAAAAAAAAAACAAACAAAAAAACACCAAAACAAAGAGAAAACTCTTTCATGGCAAAGGTTGGGACCTCAGACCGTGCTGGTGATGAGGCATGTTGATAAATCACCTTTCTAGAGGGTGATTTGTTACCATACTTAGCACCATGGCCTTGTGGTGGTTTGTATATGTTTGGTCTAGAGCATGGCACCACTAGGAGGTGTGTCTTTGTTGGAGTAGGTGTGTCACCATGGGTGGGGGCTTTAACACCCTTGTCCTAGCGGCCTGGAAGTCAGTCTTTTCCTAGCAGCCTTCATGCAAAGATGTTGAATTCTCAAAAAAAAAAAAAGAAATGTAAATAAAAAATATCCAAGAAAAAATATAGTAAAAAAATAATAAAAGAAAGAACAGAAAAAAAAGAGATGTTGAACTCTCAGCATCTCCTACACCATGCCTGCCTGGATGCTCCCACCTTGATGATAAGGGACTGAACCCTTGAACCTGTAAGCCAGCCCCAATTAAATTGTATCCTTATAAGAGTTGCCTTGGTCATAGTGTCTGTTCACAGCAATAAATAATTCATAATTGATAAACACCATTAAAATATGATATAAAATATCACTGATGGCCAAGTGCTAAGTAAAAGGAGTAAGTTGTGAACAGTCTATGGATTTATAGTGTATATGTGTATATGTATGTATGTATGTATGTGTGTGTGTGTGTGTGTGTGTGTGTGTGTGTGTGTGTGTGTGTGTGTTCAACTCCATTTTGGAATGATAGGAAAAGTGACAAAATAAAGCATTTTGATAATTGCTTTATTTATCATTCTGCTATTAAAATCTTTTAATCATTTGTCATTTATTTTCTGGTAAAAATTGCAGCATTTTAAGGAAAGATAAATGACTTAGTTTTTGAGAAAAAAAAAAGATTCTGTGCGAAAGTCAGAAAATGAGAGAAAAAAACAGGTAACAGGACCCCAGCAAACCATGGTGAACACCCACCCTGTAATTATTTCTGGTGTGTGTATCTTAGGCAGGGCCACAGAGGGGGAAAGTTCAAGAGTCTCACAGCAAGCTGGAGCACAGAGCCAGTACAAATCATCAAAAGGAAGAGAGTGAGTTCTCTCCAGCTGCACCAGGAGGTCAATAATGACAACACATTCGTGTTTGAAGTACAGACTTCCGAGCCAATTCATATGTCACACAAAATAAAGATGTTTACTTCAGCAGTATTCTATGTATGCTTTTCTTACTGTTCCCTGCAGCCTAATGAACTGATAATCACTCTCCTTTTCATTAAACAGAATTATTTAGTAGCCACACAACTAGCTACTCACTGAGCAGCAATGATCTGTGAGGGGGTATTTGACTCTAACTCCTGTATCATCATCACAGCCTATGAGCTGTTCTACTCATAGCTGGTGACAATCACTCAGAGCTCTGGGTTGAAGATGCATCTTTTGATCCTTTGGGGTTGACAGGAATTGGAGGACTGAGGGCTGCGTGGGCTAATGTTGATTTGTCTTAGAATAGCTGCTGGTATGACAGACACGAGGATGTATACAAAGTTAAGATGAAAGGGAGAAGCAATGGATGAGCAGAGCGTATGTGAGGGGCTGGGGTTGTGGGCCAGTGCTTGCCTAGTATTTGTGAGACTCATATTCAGTTCCCAGCACTGAAAGGAAAAGGAAGGAGTAAGAATGGAAAGCTGGGGGGCAAACATCGTGACTGAGATACAAACCTATCAACACTATCACAAAACCCTAGCAACCCCTACCCCTCGACTGTGCGTGCTTTAGCTTTGAACGCGACATGGGGCTAACCATTGACGGCTACTGGAGATTATAATGTGGAACTCTTATTGATAGTTATTGCTTACTAGTGACTTTTAAAAGTAAACCTCACCAGTGATGTGGTACACAACTTTAAGCCTAGTACTCAGGAGGCAGGGGAAGGTGAATCTTTGAGGGTTGGAGGCCAACCTGGTCTACATAGAAAGTTCTAGACCATCCAGGTCTGTGGAACAGTAATGTAGTTCTCAGTTTGCATAACAGGTGGTTCCCAACCGCCAGTAACCTCAGCTCCAAGAAATAGAATGTCCTCTTTGGGTCTTCATGGACACACACACACACACACACACACACACACACACACACACACACACGTGGTATACTCTCATAGAGACACTCGAATAAAATAAAAAAAAGTTTTTGAAGTTAAGATCTTATCCAAGTAGCATAAAGAAAACACAAGGCTTCCTTCGTGGCCCGGGTGCATAAGATGCTATTGGATGAAGCTTCTGTTCCGTACTGGGAACCAGAGTCCTTCGTTCGGTAGTGTAAGCACTCAGGCTTTCCCTGGAGAAGTGCAGGGGCTCACAAACGTGCGTGGGTGGTGGTAGTGGGCTTCCCTCTGTGTTTTCACACCTCCATACTAGAGCAAGACTTACTTCTACTGTGAACACAGCAGGCAAGCCCTGCAGGGACATACTCTGCCGTGACAGACAGATGTCATCCATCTAGCTCACTGATCAAGTTGTGAAGGGTACAGTGGTTCCCATTTTAATTTAAGGGAACTTTAGGCAGATTCTAAAATGTACTAATCTTGAACACAGACAGGTGTTTATCATGCTTCCTTGACTTGCGTGTATGCCGGGTCACCCAGGACTCAGCTGAAACACAAAACATGATATAGCAGATCTGGGATGGGCCCTGCACTCTGCGTGGTGAACGAACAGGTTCAAACCTCAGAAGCTACCGTCTGTGCAAACTGTGTGTATTGCCTGTCTCCTGTGTTAATATGAACAATGGCTTCAGAAGCATTTAACCGTTTACAGATTTAGTACATTGTTGCCACAGCTTCTCATTTCTGTCAGCTTACTGATGTCTTTATGACTGATTTCATATTAAAATTAATATGACTTAAAATTCTATGTCACGTACTTCCTCAAGTGCATTTTACTTATTTTTGTCTATCATCTATCAGAATATTGGGCTGATGTTACTATTTTCAGTGGACTTTTGGTTAGGAGTTTATTGACATTGTGGCCTCTTAGTCTCTGAAATGCAAAAACTGCAACCTGTGTACTTCTCACCCTAAAGCATTTTAGGAAATGAAATAACTTCTCTTTAAATTTCCCATCACCCTTGTACCTGGGGCCTGCACTTTGCATTTGTCTGATTTAGCCTGGGTAGGTCACTCATCATCCAGACACACTGCCAAAGAGAAAACTGTCACTTTCAGCCAGCTTTCACTCAAAAAATTCTCGGGCAAACCAATCTCCAGGTATTACATTCGGAATTGGAAAAAAAAAAGTGTGGTATTCGTTTTGGAAGTAGAGTGATGGAGTGTGAACTGTGGAAGCCAAATGGCCTTGAAATAAGCTGTAAGCTTCCAAGTCTAAGGAGTCTGGGTCTTAGCGTTCTTAACAAAGGCCTCCATAAGTGCTTTATCTGAACTCCAGGCTCACAAACACGGTGGTGAGCCAGTGAGCATTTTGAGAGGCTTGGTTAACATTTGACCTGACCAGGGCATGTTGATCTGGATACAGATTCATGTTTTATGAGAAATTAGTTCTACAAAGTGTGTATTTCCTTCCTTCAGTGGAAGGGAGTGGCGTAAGTTCTAGCATCCCACCTCTGCCAGAACATTGATACCTCCCACCCCACAGGAAGGGCACTCAGCTGCTTTCTACATTCCTCATTGCACTCCTCCACGCTGAATGGACAAAGTAGTTTTTCCTTTCGGGATGCTAAAAGTTAGAGTGTTGCTTATGATGATGGTTGGTCATGATTTTGCATTTATGTGATATGTGAGACAGTGTTCCTAAAGGAGAAGAGAGAGAGAGAGAGAGAGAGAGAGAGAGAGAGAGAGAGAGAGAGAGAACAAGCCATCAAAAAGAAATACATGGCTATATATGCTTTGCACAAGCAAGAAACACAAAGCAAGCCCTTCATAAAACATTGGCTTACAACCTGAAGCAGGAGAGGAGGCTGTGTCGTATTTAGGAAGCAGAGAATCTACAGGCAGCTGGCCAAAGTTCAAATCACAGATGTACCACTTTCTAGTCATAACACCTTGGAAAAGTCACCACATGGAAAGAGTGCAGACAACAATCCTGAAAGGTAATGAGTGCTCTGAAGAGTAAACCCAATGTGATTCCTGTAACTGACTTAGTCATGTAGTACACGGGCCACCAGTGGATATTCAACACACAGCTGTTGTCTTCATTGTTATAGTCTGGAGTTTCAGCCGTAACTTACTGAAGTAAGATAGTAGTGGTTGGATCTGGAAGGACAGTTGTCATCTATTATTAAAGCTAACTTTGGCCCTCTGGCATCTGTCAAGGGAGTCCCTCCCTCACCTCTATCCCACACCCCTCTCAAGTATTCTTTTACTGCTTCAATTTTTGGAAAAATAATAATTTAAAATTTTTATGCGTGAGCATCACGTATGCCTCAGTATATGTCTATACACCATATGCAGGCAGTACCAGTAGAGTACAGAAAAGGCATTGGTTGCCCCAGAACTGGAGTTACAAGCAGATGTGGGTGCTGGGAACAGAACCCAGATCCTCCGGAAGACCAGTCAATGCTCTTAACTGTTAAGCTACCTGTCTGGCCCATTATGGTTCACTAGTCTACCCACAAGGCAACTCACCTAAAGTTAAAAACACTTCCTTGAACTTATTTAAGTTCTAGGATCTTGAATACATTTAAGTTCCACGTCCTCAAAAGGGGTTCCTGGAACAGAATTGTCACTAAGAACCCATTCTATGAAAGACTGCTGAATTAGAACTTATGACAGGGCCTCAATCAGAGTTTTAACCAGCCTTCCAGAGGATCCTGATGTAAGCCTTAAGTTGAGAATAACAGGCCAAGTAGAATGTGATTTTTGGATAGGTAAGTCATGTGATTCTGACTTTTTAATTTTGTTTTGTCATAAAGGATCCAGGATGAAGGCCAAAGCATCACATGGAGTCACCTATCACACAGTATGCTTTCTTTTACAGTTCAGGTTAGCACATGAAACAAGGGGGTTCACTGTTAAATTTTCAGTCACATGTCCCACTGTGTCTTACTTATAGCCAATCCTCCTCCCTTCCCCCATCCTTCTTCTCTACCTCTAGCTGATCCTTTCTTTCCTCTCAAACACTATTGTTCCTGTGTTCATGAATTGTATTTATGTGTTTGTGTGTGCATGTATATACATACATACATACATACATACATACATACATACATACAGTCATGCATGGCTTATTCACAAACCTAGCTTCTATGAGAGAGATGAGCTATTCTCCCTCTTTCTCCATTAACTTTTCTTGTTCTCCTCCTACCCTCCTTTCCCATTCCTTCCCCATTTAGAGCCCCTGCTCTCTTTTCATGTCAAATGTTTATAGTTAAATCATACATGAGAGAGAACATGTTCTACGTCTTTTGGAGTCTGGATTATCTAACTGAACCTGACAATCTCCAGTTATACCCATTTTCCTGCGTGTGAAATAACTTAATTCTTCTCTATGCCAAGTAACTCTCTGGGTGTTATTTACATTTTCTCTAGCCATTCCTCCTCCTCCTCCTCCTCCTCCTCCTCCTCCTCCTCCTCCTCCTCCTCCTCCTCCTCCTCCTCCTCCTCCTCCTCCTCCTTCTGACTAATACCTTGGCCATTTCCCTGTTACAGACTGCTGTGAATAGGGCCAAGATAAAAATGAATGTGCGGGCATCTCTGAGATGTGTTGAGTCAGGATTCCTTTGGGTAGTTGAGTCATAGAGGAATGCTGAGTTTGGTTTTTTGAGGGCTTGTGTAACTGATGCCCATAATGGCCACACTAGGTTACCTTCCACAGCAACTTGTGACAGTTTGTCCTGTCTCACAACCTCACTAGTATTTGTTGTCATCTGTTTCTAGCCATTCTGACCTGGGTGAAATGGACTCTCAAAGCAGTCGTAATTTGTATTTCCCTGACAGCTGAAGATATTGAACATGTTTGTACCTTTATTGGCCATTTGTCTTTCTTCTTTGGACAACTGTCTATTCAACTATTGCACATGTACTGATTTGATGGCTTGTTTTCATGGGGTTTAAATTGTATAGTTCTTTACAGGTTTTAATTCCTTGTTGGACGTACAATTGGCCAAGATTTTCTTCCTTTTCTAGACTGTATCTTTATACACAGTGAATTCCTTACATGGACAGACTCATAGCAACAGGCTGATAATCCTAGGAAAGCATTTCCTTGGTATGCTGCCCTTTTGGTCAAGGCTGTTTGTTCAATACTTTTGTTTTGGGCATTAGCTTGTTTTCAGGGCTAACACTTCATTCCTACATTCCCGTTGTGTGTTTCTGCGTGTTAAATATTCCTATTATTTATGAAAGCATCAAAAACAGTATCAAGGATTTCGCTATCCAAGAGAAAAATATTTTGACAGGCAAACATCATCACTAACAAAGAGGGTGCCCTTCGCTTCACAGGTAGCCGTGAGGCATTGAAGGAAAAACAGGACAATGGGAAGCATGCGGCTTCATCATGCCTGATCCTGAAAATCTCAGTGATCCAGAAGTAGAAGCGAAAATTTACTTGCTGCCCAGGCTTTACCTTTGAGAGATTTTTTTTAACTCCTTGTGCCATCTCAAAGATGCTCTGAAACTAATCGATGCTCAAAAATAATCCATGAAAGGTAAAAATGAAACGTAGCTCCACGGAGGGATTAGAGGAACTCCTCAAACATGAGGAGGAGTGTTAATGTACAGGACACTGAGAAGCCTCTGCCCTCTCCACGCTGGGGCTGTACGCTTCTGCACTGTGCCCTGTGAGTCACCTGAGAGCAGCAAACATTTGCTCCTCCGCAGAGCCTGGCAACTGCACAAACACAATCGTTCACACCTTTTGGCTTACCAATTTAATGTGCTCCCGCTTCTGGTACTTCTCACTGTAATACTGCTCTTGCCGAAGGTTAAGCAGCTGCTGTTGTTGCTTGTCTTTCAAGTCTATCAACTTCTGAGTCATTTCTGCATCCAGGGCCGCGAGGTCTTGCTCAATGGCGGATGAGCCATGATCCGGGCTGCTGGGTTCAGATCTGCAAAGACACAGAGCTTGGCTCAGGAACTGTGCAGAAGATACCAAGTGATTGTGAGGTCCCGGAAGGCCTTCTCGCAAGGGCACTGGGCTTGGGGGGTAAAAACTAAGCCACTAGAAGGAGAAGGTGTGAATCCTACATCCAGACAGAAGCTATTTTTGCGTAAAGGGCTCTTCACCCTCTATGGAGTGCTCAGGGGAGATGGTGGATGAAGGAATGAGAAAATGCTGCACTGAACGCATTGTCCGATGACAACTCAGAGACATTTGTAGGATTTGCTTGGAGATTAAGGGAGATGGGAGACAGGAAGACATAGCTAGGACTCCAGGGTCTCAGCGTCTCCTGATCCATCTTTAGATATGAAATGTTTTGAGACTCTTTTGCTTTTTGATAGACAATCTGAAAAGTGGTAATCCTTCTACATCTTCCTTCTCAAAGCCACATCAGAGCCTCTAGAAATAAATCTTTGGGAGATCTGATACCGAGAAAGCATTTTTCCACCCCAGGGAAGAACATGCAAGCTTTCTTTAATCAGAGAAGTAGAATTATCTGTCCTATATTTCCTTTCCTCAGAGGATAAGAGGTTAACTCAGTGTTCAGGGACAGAACCTGTATCAAGAGTTGGTGCTGTGTTGCAGAAACACGATGTGAGCATGTGTGTGATACTGTACTAGGTATGTCATTTAAAACTTGTACTAGCCATCTTTGAACAAGAAATAGAAATGACTGACACTGATTTTAATAAGATATGATATAAGCTGGAGGTGAGATGAACACCTGTACTCCTAACACTCAGGAACTCAAAATAGATTGATTGTGAAGTGCCCCTCAGTTACATGGCAATCTCTGGACTCAAAATAATAATTGTGTATATAAATATTAGCTTAACCAATTAAAGGAAGCCAAAAGATGTCAGACTTATTTCAGTTTTCTTTTTGTAACAGGGTCAGAGACATCTGGCATGTATTCCATAGTTTAACTACATCATAGTGCTGATAAAATGCACTTTTTTCTTGCCCAGGTTAAATATAAATTTTTCCACTGAGCAATGCCTCTGGTCCAAATGAACCACATTTCAAGGGCCTAAGAGCCACATATAGCTCATGGCTCCTGTCTAAGATGTGTATGTGCATGAGTTTTTCAGCTTTCATAAAGTTTCTACATACTTGCATAGGCTTGCTCTCCCTCTGTCTCTCTGTCTGTCTCTGTCTGTCTCTGTCCTTGTCCCCCCTCTTTGTGTGTGTGTGTGTGTGTGTGTGTGTGTGTGTGTGTGTGTGTGTGTGTAGAGGAGGTATGGAGTTCTCTGCTTAGGGAACCTGGAATGTTAAACACACAGAGTTGTCCCTTCAAAGAAAGGGATTCATCATGGATATGGTTAATAGGCTGGTGACCTATATGTTCTTTGTGTGGATGACACCACACTAGACCCTCTCCCCAGACACCATGAGCTTTATAAACCCATCTTTATGGAGGATATCACGTGCACTTTACAAAGAGCTTCAATGTAGTCCTGTCCAATCTCTTGTTTACTTTGTGCTTTGTTGTGCACATGTCATTGAGTTAATTGTCAACAGAATGTTTTCACCAGATTGTGCTGTGCTAAAATATGCCCGAAATAAACTACTTGCTGTCCTACTCCTTAAGATTGAACCAACACCTTACTTCATCATGTTGAACCAAACCACCTCCTTGCCTCCTGTGGATCATTACTCTGCTGGTCATGGTGGTCACAGAGACCCTGCATGTGTGGGATTCTAGTAGAAGAGAAGGTTTTGGAAGCCTGGCCTGGCTTCCTCTACTTGCCTCTTTAGACATTGTGAGTTCTAGAGGCATGTACATAAACATGTCTCCTGTGACGTCATTTTGATGCTGTGTTAGGAATTTTCAGAATATGTTACAAAAACAAACAAGAATATAATGTGTGCATCATTAAAGTGGAGTTCTTAGGAGGTAATGAGAGCAAATGTTGCCTTCTCCGACTGTGCAGAAACAGATAAATGCTGATTTAGCCTTCAGCTACCCCAGAAAGAGTGACACATTTCACCTGCTATCTTCTACGCTACCTTTTACCTCTGTTCAGCCTCCAAGGGAAGGTGATTTTTGCTACTTTTAAAAACAAGCGTTGCATGTTCACTGTGTTTTCCAGCTGCCCATGTTACATCATATGCCACAATATGGCTCTGAAGCTGCCTCCTGCTTCTCCCTACCTGGTGGGGAAGATGACTCAGAGCCCTGTAAGAGGTGTATGCACCACAGCCTGCTGTGCTCTCAACCACGGACAGGCGGCTGACACAGCCACAGTTTCAAGATGACTTACAGAATTTCCAGCTAGAGGAAACGCTTGTATTTCTCAGTGGCAATCATTCCTCTTAAGTCAAGCCCTTGAAAAACTTTAATGAGAGCTGATGACACGTTTCCAGAAAAGCTGAGACTGTGAAATCTACATCAGTTCCCTGCATCTCTGATGATTGCTGGGTCACCCTGACCACATCGCCCCATTTATCAGCTAACAGGAACAATAAGGACATCTCATAAGAGTAATCTGTTACTCTTACCCTGTGACCCCAGCTCTGGGTAGGTTACTGTAAAATGTTACAAAACCGAGGCTACTCTCTGCTAGCTCAGGTCTAACCTGAGCTATACAGAGTCTATATAGCTCAAAAACTAACCAACTAACCAAAAAACAAAGGAATATTTTAATCCAAACTACAGAAAATCAAGTAAATAAGGGAAAAATGACTTATAAGCACTTCTTCCACTACTGTGATATTTATTTAAAATCTCAAGTGTACATTGACATAGAACTAAAGAATACTATTAAAAATTATAGATCTTCAAAACTCTAAGTTTTAACACCATACACAACGTTTTCAGTTTAAATCGTGTGAACTGGTGTTCATGATGATTTTAAAACAATGCCTTACACAATGCTATTAGCGTTCATTAAAGAATAAAAGTTTATGATGTAAGGCTGTTGTGATATTTAGCTAAATAAAACCAAGGAAGATAAAAATTGTTCCATTAGAAGGCAATAGGAAAACTTGGTACCTTCGTGTTATTTCTAGTTCCCTAATTAGTAAACATTGAAGAAAATATTTTCACAATAAAAATGAACCTCATTGATTAGAAAGCAAGAGATTATTTATCATCAACTAACTTGCAAAGGATTCTCCAAGAAAATATATGATCGCAACTTAGCAAAGTAAACTCAAATAGTTAGAATAATTGCTGAGTAATCTTACTTGGCCTTCGCTGTTTCCTAAATAGAGTCATAGTATGGAGATATGCACTGAAGTGGGTATCAGTTTCTAAATGCTTTTGTGGGACCATGGGTACCCCTTCTAGAAACAGTCACATGCCAGGTTCCTAAGCAAGCATGCCACAGAACATAGCTGATGGGTAGGCACCGTGTTTCGGCCCCACTGTAGCCGCATCCTGTGCTCTGCTCATGTTTCTGAGTAGGCCCTGGTATGAGTGGGCTTCAGTTCCCTGATGCTGCACTGTGGTAGATGTCTGCATAGACTTCACAGGGCTGCTGTGGGGAACGCACAGGGTGGTGCCCCTGAGTGCTTAGTGCCCCTGAGTGACACGTCCTTCTAAGAACCATAGTTTACCTGGAAACCTCCTTTGGAAATTTGCCTGTTGCAAATGTAAGAGTTTTGCTAGTTTAACATTGGATAAGGATGGGTCTTAACCTAGGGACTAGTATCTTTGGAAGAAAGAGAAAATGTTAGTTAGGGGTTCTAGTGTGTGATGTAAACATCATGGCCAAAAACAGTTTGGGAAGGAAATTCTTACTTGGCTTCCATTTCCTGGGTCAGAGTTTATTGGGAGAATCCAAGGCAGGAACTCAAACAAGGTGGGAACCTGGAGGCAGAAGCTGATGCAAAGGCCGTAGGTGGCGGATTGGGGAGGTGCAACGCACTGTCTCACTCTTTATGATCTGCTCAATGGCCTGCTTTCTTATAGAACCCGGAACCACCAGCCAAGGGGTGGCCCCGCCCACAATGGACTGAGTCCTCTCAAACCAATCATCAAGAAAATGTCCTTCCGGTTTACCCACAGCCAATCTTATGGAGGCGTTTTCTCAACTGAGATTCCCTGCTCTCAGCTGACTCTAGTTTGTTTCAAGTTCTCATAAAAACTAGCTGGCAAACTGAGCTACATGGTGATACTCTGTTTCAAAACTCTAGGGTCTGGGTATCAGCTAAGTAATGAAGGACTTGTCCAGCATGGACAAGTTCATGGGATCCTTAGCCCTGCGATAAAAAATTAAAAACACAGGGCGCTGTTCTTTTCTCTGAGGTCATTCTACATCAAAATGCTGTTCCTCTTTTGGATAGTCTTCATGGTTATGCTGCACGGTTATATTTGTTGTCCATTTCCCTCTCCTTATTGTGATGCTTTCGGTTTCTGTTGCTGTGACGAAACACCATGACCAAAACTAATTGGGGAGCAAAGGGACAAGTTCACCTTACACTTCCAGGTGACAATCTGCCATTGAAGGAAGTCAGGGAGGAGCCTGGAGGAACGAACTAATGCAGAGACCATGGCGAAACGTTGCTTCCTGACGTGTTCCTCATGGCTTCCACAGCCTGCTTCCTTATAGACCCCAGGACCACTAACCCAGCACTACACACAGTAAAATAGCCCTCGCACATCAAACATTCATCCCTGGGACTCTAGCTTGTGTAAGTTGAGATAAAACTCACCAGCAAACATGCCTGCATATTTGCTATTTAAGGGTAAAATTGTATGCAATCATCGAATTATCCACAGGGCACAAGAAATACAATAATAATATTACTTAATAGCTATGCTAGGCTTGCTTCTCTCTGCCACATTCTGAGTGTTTTGAGACACAAGAGAATGTACTGTGAGAGCCCCAGACCCTACCATATCTATCAGATCATTATGGGTTTCAGGCCTCGAAAGGAAGCTGATGCTTCTTCTTCCTCATGGTAAGTAGTCTGTTCAACTAGATCCAAGGTATATAAGAACTCCATACCCACACTTTGGGAGCTGCTATACTGCGTGTGTGTGTGTGTGTGTGTGTGTGTGTGATCAGCTACATGATATTTGAGTGATGGGGCAGAGGCTCTGGAAGTATGATTGCATATCTACTCCAGAATTTGTTCAAATGAAGAAATCCATACCCGAAGTCCCAGCTATGCCAAAACCAGAGAAAGAAGGGTCACAGGAGTTCAGCCAGCCAAGACTAGCCTGGGAAAGGGGGAGGGAAGGACGGAGGGAGGGAGAGAAGGAAGGTAGGAGGGAGGAACTAAATGTAGCTTATGTGGACTGAAAAGACCCAAGAAGGGCAGGGTGGAGCAGGTGCTGTCACTTTGCTCCCTGAGGTGGCTCAGTTAAAAAAGGTGTCGGCACCACACATAGGACATCAACTCCCGCGACCGCAGAATCTCTTTATCGACTCACTTCTTCTTGCTATCCTTTTTGGCGGACTTTTCCAAGGCTGCCCTCCTTCGCAAGTAGTCATTCTGAATCTCATTGTACTTGGTGGTGTGCTCCTTGATGAGCTCGGTGGTTTTCTTGTGGTGTCTCTTGACCAGGTCTTTCATTTCTTTGTAGTGCTTCTTTTGAAGTTTCACGAACGATTTCTGTTGCTTGAGCTCTTCAATGGTCTGCGCCTCCACTTCTGCAACAGAAGAGCGTAAGAGCTGAGTGACAGAGTGAACTGAGAGTCCAGGGTTAGGGACAGCGGCATTCTGTTCCGAGAGGGACAGCTCATCCCCACCAAGAGAGGCTAAGGAACACAGCTTGGATGTCAGAACTGTCAGACAACTGCTCTTGCTAACCACTGTGCTAACCAACCTTTGCAGAGAGCCAGTTCCTTTTCTGGGGCTTTAAGGTTGGTTTTCCTAGAAGGAGGGTCTAGAATGGGGATTTGGGTGCCTGGGACTCACTGTGGACTGAGGGGAGGGGAAGGTGAGGAGGAAACTGGCAGTGGAAACCACCAAGCAAAAGCAAGCACATCGATTTCAGTCTGACTTCTGAATGATCATAGAGGAACCCCAAGTGTGGACGGCATACCAGGGCTGGTCTACTCACGAGGAAAGAAGGCCAGCTCCTTGTGAATTTGGAGTGGTCAAGAAGGGAACACAACCTTCTAGAGAGGATTTCCCTTTACACAGAGGGAAATTCTGCAGAGAAGCAGAAACTAGACTTTAATAACCCAGTCTCACTAAAGGCTGGAATAGGATGTATCACATTGGAGGAGAATGGAGGAGGTCCCCAGCTTCATCCTTTTTAGGGATGATGGCATTCCTACTAAAGATAGGTCTGATGGTTAAATCAAAATAATTAAGGAAATGTTTAATGGTTCTTAAGCTTCCTAATGACGCAGTCCTTTAATTTCTCATGTGGTGAAATCCAACTATACATTTTTTGCCGCTACTTCATAACTGTACTTCTGCTACTGTTCTGAATCATAATGTAAGTATTTCTAGAAATGGAGGTTTGCTGAAGGAGGCGCGACCCACAGGTTGAGAACCACTGTAGAAGTGACTTGGTAAATAATCACACAGATTCAGCATCCTTCAGCAGACACGCTAACAAGGGACACACCATAGGTTTCTCCCTACGTCTCAGGGGATATGTCAGTCAAGTGTACCAAGAAAGTGTCCTTTCATATAATTTTCCACAAAGGCTTCAGCAGGGCTAGTGGGTCACCTGTATGCCTGCAGCGTTTTATCCAATGTTGAGAAAAAATGGTCAATGTGACAAAGTCCGACCTTAAATCACTTCATAGACACACATCATCACTTCTATAATAAGCATGTGTAAAATGCATTCTCACTTCTGAAGTCCCACACTAGCTTCATTATTACTTGCCCTAGAATTACAAGTTTGGGGGTTTGGGGAGCCTTTCAATGCATGCTGTCTTAACTCCAGTGAATTATTTATTTGGACTCAGCTAACTCAGAGTTCACATGTTTCCATTTCTCAATTTGAACTTTCTGTTTTGGGAACAACAGCACAAAAGATACCATAAATATTTGGAACTGTCAAGAGGTTTGGAAATAATATATATCAGGAACCATAGCAATGGTGAGAAATGGGTTGTGCATAAATGGGAATCAAAATGATAAATTTCTGTTGTTAAGCATCAAGGGCTTTAAGCACCTCCTTCTCTTACCATGTGTCTGTCCTGACAACTACTTTTTCTTCCTTTAGAAGGAAGAAATTGCAGAGAAAACTAGATACACGTAGTTAACAGTTTCCTCGGGCTCAAACTGACTCCTTACGGTTCATATTAATGATTGCATTAAGAATTTATAATCCTGAGAACGGCTGCGGTTTCTGGTAATCAATTCCACCTCAGAAAAAACGGTTTCTAGAACACAGGAGCCATGGGTGGTTTAGAAATGGGACCCCCCCCCCCCGTGCTCCGATCTCTAAGAAAGAGACATTCTAAAAAATCTTTAAAAAATCCTCCAGGCAAAAGGCTATCCCTTGGAATATCCCAAAATGTAAAAGTATTGTTCATTTGCATAAAGACACATAACACTAGTGGGTGGACTGTTCAGAGATAGCCACAGTTAGGGTGGTGTACGACCCTCTGTGTATTTACACACTTACATATTTTAACATAATACATCATGGTCATGTTTTCTACATCAGTGTTGTATTGCTTCCCGTGGAAATCTTTAAAAACACGCTTTGTTGTCTTAAAGCTCCTCATAATTTCTCTATGAATGATTTATATGTTTTTTGGAGGACTATAACTGTGTGCATAAAATTCCTATATCCCAAATCCCTAGCCCTGCCCACTTTTGCAAAGCTGACAGGTTTCAGCGAACATCACCAGGTAAAAAGCAGAATACTGCCAGGAGCCTAGGAACCTTCTGACGCCGTCCCTGACCAGGCGCAATCCAAGCCTCCCTACACTTACGGTGCAATGTTCAGTTGCCAAATGCCATGAGGAGAAAAGGTTTGTGCTCACCTGTTAATACGCTCTGAATCAGATCCTCTGTTTTGGCGGGTGCCTTCACAGACCCTGCAATCAAAAAGATCAAAGAAATGGCCTTCTCTGTCTTTCAGATTTTTATCTCATTCTCACAAGCATGTTTGCAGATGGAGGTGTGGCCATCGGGGTTTCATCTCCAGTACTGGGAGAGTTGTGCCCCTTGATTCTAAGTCTCTTTTTGAGACGATGGCTAATCGTGTTAGAAAGTTGTTTAGCACACAATTACTTTTTTAGTTTGTAACTTGGATTCAAGCCAGTGCCGATGAATAATTCCATATCCTCTCCATGTATAGGGAGACATCCCTTCACTTAGACCAAAACAAGAAATTCAATCTCAGCAGTGCTACCGCCATCTTCTGGCAAAATCAGGAATGACATGATTAAAGAATGAATGCTGACCAAAGAACCTTTATCAACTCCAAGATCGCTGTGCAAAGTGTGAGGTGTAATAGGGCATTTACACACCCTCAAAATGTCTCTTCTTGTACACAGGGTGGGAAGTACACTTTCAGAGGGAAGCCATTTTGACCTAGGGGTAGTACATGTCAACATCACCTGTCCCCACCAAAATGCGTTAGGAAGGGTACAGCATCAAAACAGAACCCCAATCTGACGACAGGAAAACTTTGTGGCAGTTCAAAGCAAGCAAGGGATATTTTAAATAATAAAATATCAGGGTACGAGAAACAAGAAAGAGTTGAGGGCTGTTCCAGAGGGAAGGCAACTGTGGAGACACGGTGAGCAGTGCACTGTGGGACCCCGAGTGCGAATCTACGGCAATACATAGAGCCTGGTGCAAGGCGGGCTGAGCTTAGAGAAGGCGAGCTTGCTTTGAAAGCTTGCTTTGTTCTTGCTGAATGCTGACTTTAGGGGAAGGGGAGAATTTATACCACAGATTCTGTAATATTTTTTAACTGTCTCCTGTAAGCCTAATTATTTTTAAGTATCACTTAAGAAGCAAAATGTTAAAATGGCAAATTCTCCTTTATTCCTAGAAGCAATAAACTCTAGTTCAGAAGCTCTGCAGACTTTTGCATGTGGTAAATAATACCATTGGAAAATGCTGTTTCTTGTGTATGCTTAACCATCTCCTATTACTGATTTCATTGGCTTTCATGGGAGCAGAGTATCAGTTCATGCGTGGTTGATTCAAGTGAAGTAGGATGTGTATTTATAAAGCATATTCTCAGGAAAAGCACCCTTGCACATCATTGACAAGATCTGAATGTCACCAATGGCATATTCCACTATGACAGAGAAGAGAAAGGGCACAGTCCCACTCTAGTATTTTATTTTATTCTCCCCCTGTTTTATCAACTGACTCAAGCGGACGGATCAAATACATGCTACCTCTTGGCACTAGGTGACTGTAGAGCATGCATGAAGCTTAACCTGCCCTCAGGATGGGTTCTATGTGTTAAGAGAACACACACACGTACACACATACATACACACGGTCACCACCACACCACTCACACACACACATACACACACACCCCATTCATACACACATACTCACACATATACACACACACACACACACACAGTCATCACCACTACCACCACACTACTTACACATACACACACCCTACCACTCACATAATACACACACATATGTGTGTACACATACACACATATTTGTACACATACAAACACATACATAGGTATCACACACACATATATATATATACATACAAACACATACATACATATCATACACACACACACATATATATATACACATACAAACACATACATACACATCACACACACACATACACAGACACTCACATTACCACCACCATCCCCACCATCACCCTACTCATACACATAAATTCACATAAGCCCAGTCCATATATATGTATATATAGACTTATACTATATATATATACATACACATACAAACACAGAGATACATATCACACACACAGAGACAAACATCACACTACACCACACACACACACACACACACACAATTAACCAGAGTGAGCTGAAATGCTAATATGAGATGCATTAAAATTATATTCCTCTGAGAAGCAAGAGAAATGAATGCAGCGTTGGTTGATGCGTAGAAGCTAAAGCAGGCACTCCAGTAGTCACACATACCCTCTGACCTGGCTTTCCTCCACTGGCATCGTGCCCTTCAGGAAGTGCATCATCACCTCCCAAATCAAACAACAACAGAGCATACCCTGTTGAGGACTGGGATGATGAGGAGATGACCAAACCCATATGCAAGCCTAGCAGACAGGCTAGCATAGGAGGACATTTAAGGTTACTGGACAATCACATGTTGGCAGAGACTTGAAGTAGAAGCAAGAACGTGCTTCTAAGGCATAGTTGTAAGTTGCTTGTAGAACTCTTCACAAACTCAAACTATCAGTGGAGGGATCATAATTCACCCCCAGATAACAACTAATGGCTGAGGGGGGTTTTAGGTTCTCAGGAGAGCCAAGTGAAGATTTGTGAGGCCTCCTAACGTTCAACCATGCACCCATCCTGCCACCTACCCACCCACATTACACAAAGCCATGCTTATATCCCAGAGCCCTCAGAGGAGCCCAGAAGCTGAAGGTTGGAGTGCTAGCAAATAGCACTGTCCCACCCTTTACCTGGAGCAGGCTGGCTGTGTGGAGCCTGGGAAGGTGGCTTGGGTGCAAGGGTTGTGGTGTGATTCACCCCATTCTCTGCTGGAGTTGTCCTGGTTTCACTTGGAGCCTCGGATGACGTTTCCCCAGGGTCAGCCTACGATCATAAACACAGTTTTAACTTTCCACTTTACACTATTTTTATTTTCTCCCAGTGCCAATAAGGCTACACATTGTGGCATTTTCACCATTCCTTTGGAGTCGGAAATACCAAGTTTGAAGCTGTCAAGAAAGCAAGATTGACGCAGCTTAGTGTGAAATCAAGAAATGGCAGGTTAATTGCACAAAGGGCTCTGGTTCCACTCCAACTTGCCCATTCTCTTGGCTAGAGGCTTCCCACGCTGCCCCTGGATCTCACCAGATGCTGTGTATCAAATGAAAAAATAGCAAAATTGAACACAAACAAAGGACCATAAAGACACAAGTCTGTCCATCCTTTACCAGACTCCTGCCATATCGGTAGACACCAGAGGCTCTGTAGAAGGATGGCTAAGCCCAATGTCTTGGGATAGACACATGTGAGTGAAACAGCTACACTGATCTCAGCCTGGTCCAGAGTAGCAAAGACCGCGCTGCTGAATGAATAACGCAGAAGGAAGTACTATTTTGATTATATGCCACCAGCTTCCACGTCAGAGCAGGAACCGATGTGGGCAAACAATGATGAGTGCAGACGTTAGAGCCAGATATCCTCGGATTCAAATCCAGTCCATTAACAAGTTACTTCTCCGTGCTGTGTCTCCACTTTTATCCTCGAGGTTATACATGACTTAGGGATCCTAATATTGCCTATCTTAGAAGGTGTTTTCCAGGATCAAAACAGGTAATGTTTAGTAAGTAGCTAGAACGTTTTCTGGTTCTAGTAAATCAGTACATGTACAAAAGAGTTAAGATGGTAGGACATTACCGAGAGACAATAATAAATGTATCAAGACCCAGGAGCCCTTCATTCCACCCATTTCAGCAGCTCTGCCCTATTCAAAGTAAACATTCAATAGATGTCTGTTGGATCGATGTTGATCCTTGTAAAGTAATTACCTCTATAGTATATAGTCCTCCAACAGTGCTCTCCCACACTCCAAGTGCCTGACAAGCCCACGGCAAGTTTTGCTGGTGATGACTTTATGTTTCTGTGTACTGCATGTATAAGGTATATTAGAGATGTTTTCTTCCATGGGTCACCTGGATGCCAGCACTGTGGCATTTGGGCATGTAATTGCAAACAGCAGACTGGAAATTTTACCAAAGGAAGGCAGAAGTATAAACAGCATCACTGATTCATATTGCCATTCCCACCCTACCCCCAACTCATTGCTTTTCATCTTTGAAACAAAGCCTTACTCTACGGCTGTGGATGACCTTGAACTCACGATCCTCCTACAGCCTCAGTGTTGGTGTTGGATCAGTCAGTCCCCCAACGCAGTGTTGTCTTAAGACAACAAATAGCACTGTGCATGGGCCAGGCCTTTTCAGTGTACCTGATCTCACTGGGATGGGCGGGAGAAAATACATGTTGGTACTAAGCCAGACATTAAGACAGGAGCCTAGCCACAGAACCTAGAAGCATTAGATTTCACTATAGGAAAAGTACATCTATTGACAGATGGATAACTCTGATTGGTAAGCTCTCGTATGGCCACATTAAATTAGCACCCATTAGGAAAATTCTCCCTAGAGTCATATGCCAAGAGGAATGATGATATATTCTTTGTTCAACCAGACATTGCAAAAAAGAGTCTCCTGGGTCAAATGCTGCATATGGGTTTTTGTTTGTTTGTTCGTTTTCTGTGTTTGTTTCCTATGCTGCCTGATTTTTCCATGCAGGACATATCATACACAGAGAATGCTTTTCTTGAAAAACAAAAAATCAGAGTTAAGGAACTGGAGTTATAAAGTGCTGAGCAGGAAAATGGAAGCCACACCTAAACCCAGGAGAGGCTCTTCTAAGTGGGACAGGCATGGCTCAGTGACCACCTACTCCTGCCTGGTGTTGAAGTAAGATGAAAAACTAAATATTCATGTGAACTTACACTTTTGCAAATGACCTAAAGGCCAAAGTGCACCTCCAGGCTGCATTGGACCCAGAGTGACCTTCTGCATGCTCTAACTGGAGGAGCAGAGTTTGCCTGGAATCCCCAAGCCAGAATGTTAAAGGGATGCTCTGTCTGGAAGTGCCCTGGGCCAGCAGCCAACAAATGTGTAGCTCTCACTTCCTCCATCCTGCCAGACACGTGTCCGGAGAAGAGGGTAAGGAGGCGCTGATTAATAGCGTCTTTGTGTAGTCAGATTTCCCAGAGGGCTCTGAGGATTTTTTTTTTCTGGGGATGAATGTGATACTTTAGTGAGCATAGATGCTAGCAAACAACAAAAGACTGATGTCTGACAGTTTTGCCAGGGGATGGGTAGAAAAGCCCCAGTTTCCCCATCAGGGAAATTGATAACCGAGGCTGAGGATTCTAGGGCTGGATGACGTTTCGTCTTGGCTTCATCTCAGCCCAGCCTGGTGGGCCTCACTTTTAACACCATGGCCGAGTTATCAAAGATGGTACTGAAAGTCAGCACTAAAACCTCTTAAAAGGAAGTCAGAGGTCAAATAGGAGACATGAAAACTTATAGTTTAAGGTCTAAATATTTTAAATGGCAGGCATTCTGTGTTCTATGACAGTGACAGCTTAGGGGAGCATGAATAAAATAGAAAGTCATGGCTAAGATAGGGACGCATAAGAAGGGGAGATAATTCCTAAAGAACTCCCCTGTTGCACTAGAACAACGTTCAAATATATATAAATATATTTATTATGGCTAAATACCTACAGTTGTGAAATACTAAATACTAAACCTTTTGATATTATTAAAAAAAATTAAGTCCTTCCCACTGGATTGATGGTTGAGCTTAAATGCAAAACCCAAATTTTCTGTGCCCAGCTCAAAGGAATCAACACTTTTTACTTTGTTTCTCCCCAGGCCTCTCCATAACGATTACTTTCATATGTTTCAACAAAACAAGGACAAAATGCTTCTCCAAAATGCTAGAAATTATGACATAAGTAAAGGTACCAAAGACACGTTTTTATAAACTTAATTGCAAGACTCCTGGGATCAATTACATGATTCTCAATTAAAGAAGGTTCAGATGATGGACCTTCAGTTGCTCTTACTAGATTTTTGCTTTTAGCCTCTGCCGCCTAGTGGACATATAGAATTACTGCAATATATTCCTCTTCAAAATGAGGCCAAACATGATTTTTAAAATCTAATATTTCATATTTAAAAATTACATCTTTCCAAAGGTTAAAGTAAATGCAAATTCTTTGAGAATATACCACACGTAAATCAGTGAACAGATAACTTAAGTCATTCTTACAGGTTTTGGAGAAGGCAATCTGTGAGGTATGATGTACAAATAAACAGAAAAGACTTGTGTCCTGGACACAGAAATTTGGAGTTTAATAATCAAGCAGCTGAGAATACATATCGTAAGAAATCTGTCTAATGTTTAACATGAAAGTAAAATGCCTTTCAACTATGAGATGTTACTTGGGTTGTTAGAGGAGACGCTATTGGGGTTGTTAGAGGATACTAGTTATACCTGAGTCCTGGGCAGGTAGGATAGCCCAGTACCCACTGAGCTTGCCAACAAGCTTGATACCTAAGTTTGAGCCCTGGGACCCACATGGTGGAAAGAGGGACAAATTCTCAGAGGCTTTCCTCTGAGCCTACACACCTGTGCTGAGGCATTCCTGTATGCACACACTGACACACACACACACACACACACACACACACACACACACACACACACACACACTAAGCAAATAAATAAATAAATAAATAAATATAAAATTCATTAAAATATGCTGTCCCTTCCATGTGGCTTGTTAGGATGACAGCATGTTGCCTTGGACCCTGGTGGGTAAGGGTGAGGTTAGCCATTTTCTCAGAACACCATGAGGGAGATTTGTAATTTCAGGGTACACGATCCAGTCTGCTGAGGACAAATGTGGGCAGTGTGTATGACTTTGTTAGAGACAGAATTTAGATTGAAACAGCTTTCCAAAACATATAGTTAAGCTGTACCTAAACTTTCCACTAGCTGAATGAACTTAGCTATCATACCTGTCCTAGCCCTGAGAAATTCAGACTCAGTCCTGAGAAAAACACATCCTGACTGGACTTTTCCACATGCGTAGGAGTGAAACGCACTGGTACTTGTAGCCCACTTTGAAATGCATTAAAAATAAAAATAGATAAGTGGATAGAGGAGTTTATATGTGATCAAGTGAAGATTGGGACTTAACTGTGGACTGAGATAAGAACATCAATTTTATCATTTTTCACGTTCTACCTATACTTGAAGGTTTCTGAAGAGTCTGGTAGCACAAGTGATGAACAAAAGCTTTAAGTAGTGGGCAAATTTGTCTTCTGCCTTTAGTTTTTGCCTTTCCTTTTTAAAAACCTAACACGCATGAATATTTTTCCCATAAGTATGCATGTGCACCGCATGTGTGCCCAGTCCCTTACAGCGTAGACCAGGGCATTTGATCACTGGAATTGGAGTCACAGATGGTTTTAAGTCCCCATGTGGCTGTTGGGGAACTGAACCTGGGTCTTCTGCAAGAGCAGCATGTATTTTAACCACCGAGCTCATCTCCCGCCCTGTTTTTCAAAGGTCTTAATGAGCACCTAATATGTAAATTAGTTTGGTGTCTTTTGCAATCAGCATCCAGCAAGCTCTTTCAGTAGTAACTAAAATGGAATCCAAAGGACTCTTCACATGTGAAGGCTGCACCACCATTTCAATAAAGCTAGCATTCCCAACACACATTGACCTAGGAGTGACCACTGCAAGTTTAACGTGTGAACGTTTATTAATTAATGTCATTTTCTGAGTCAGAAGTGAGGAGGACAATGTGTGACTTTTCTCAGGAGAGGTGTCTGTAAATATATATCCATACACATGCATATGCATGTGATTTGATATATATCCATTCCAGCATAGTAACTGATGTATATACAGCATTAAAATAACATTTGTTCAACAAATGAATTGATGGATTATGAGGGGAGGAAAACTTCCACTCTCAGGTTCCTGCTGGTACATAAGTAGTAGGCATACTTCATTGGCAAAGACCTGAAACTATAGTATATGTTGAATATTATGCTGAAATCAGGAAAAAAAAGTGTTTGAGTGAATGAACACTAAATCCGCGAACGGAAAGAATGAAGCTGCTTCTCTTCCTGCAGTTGACTCATCACCACAACTGGGGGATTATAAAAATACTAAATGTGAATGCGCCTGGCCCTGCTGACGATTTTATACACGTGCCAGTATCTATGTGACGAAAACCACAAAGTCGCAGGCATTACAGACTCTGAAATGTGTGTGAAATTTGTATAGAGTCTATGCACATGCTCAGAATACTTGTAGATCGTGGTTATATAAATAATTTTACTGTACTGTTTAGGAGAATTACTAGGAAAGGGTCTTCATGTTCATTACAGAGGCAATTTTTTTTTTTAAAGAAATCCACAATCGGTAGTTGACTGAATACATGGAGGCAGAATCCAGAGATGAACAGGGCCAAACACTCATCAGAGTTCCCACCACCTCCCTTAGAACATTTTTAACAAAGTTTCTGAGGAAGTCAGAACCACTGAACTAGAATGGAAACAACGAAGGTATCTTGGCTCAGCCCGCAGCACCCTTTGCATCCATTCTGCAGGGGCGGAGCTCTGAGATTAAGCTGGATTGTTTTGCATAGACCATGGCCCGACAGTACAGAGTGGGGACGTTCAGAAAGACTTCCTCCCGGAGCCCTTCCTGGGTTTCTGGGACTAAATTGTATTTTGGAGGAAATGGGATGGATGAGCTTTATCTGGGGAGAACCACACCTTTGCTAGAAAGGATACGGGGCTCCAAAGGAGTAACTCTCTAAGTGTGGCCATCACCAACGTCACTTCAGATCCTTAGAAATGCAAATTCCAGGGTTTACTCCAAACCATCTGCATCGGACAGGACTGTGCCTGGGTGCTGACACATGCTATACACGGAGAGCCCTGCTACTAAAAACCAGGAAGTTTGTTAGTCATGCAGAATTTTACGCCCTGTGCAAGATTTCATGAATTGGCATTATATCATGATCTGTGGGTAATTTTTATGCACAACCAAATTTGAGAGTTTTGCGCTAGAGCAGGGAGAGAGCCTTCATTAATTGAGAGCCATACTTTTGCACTCCGTCTGCTGTTGGGTACGGTATTGGCAATGATTCCAGTGTTTTGGGAGGGTGAACCTAAAGCCCTGATCCGCAATCCACTGAAAAATGTCACTGCGCATGTAGAGTGCTGTGCTGGAGCAAATCAGTCGTTGGTTTGCTTGAGTTCCAGTGGCTATCGGGGCCTCTTGTGACGTCTTACTTTGAATTAAGTGAATCGCTCATAATTACAAGAAATCATTTCCTTCTCTAAAAATGGTGGCTACTCTGATTGCCTTAGGGCATTCAAAACACTGACATGTAACATGTAGCCGAGGGGTGAAAAGGAAGGTGTCATTTTTTTTTCTTTAAGAAACAATTTCACTGACTCTGAGAATTTCTCACAATATATTTTCCCTCTCCTCCAAATGCTCCCATTCTATCTACCTTTCCCCAGACACCCAACTCCGTGTCTTCATGTCTTTAAAATTCAGGAAGTCCAATATGTGCTGCCCATATACTCTTGAGGGTGGCACCATTTAATGGAGTTTGGAGGGTCCACAGGGCCACATCCTTAGAGACAGATGACTCCCCATCCCTTGGCAGCTATCAGTTGTCCACAGCTCCTGAGATGAAGCCTACCTCTCTGCTCTATGCTGTGCTTTTGTCTGCCTTGAGCTTGTGGAGGTTTTGGTCATTCTGTCACAACAGCCATGATGCCCAGATCTGCCCAGATGCTCTTCTGTCAGGGAGACTATGAAGAACCCTTCCTTGCTAACAGTTTCCGGAATATTACAGCTGTGTCTAGTGATGGCGCAGATGTGTTTTACTCAAAGCAGGCTCCGCAGGCCAGGAGATTCTGTCAGTGGAGCTTATTATTAAAGAGGCTGAGTATCAGGCTCATACCCAGACCCACGGAATCAGGCTCAGCATGTCACCATCGTGTCTTGATCTGGATGTAAAGTTTGGAAACATGCTGGTCCACATTAGGAGTGGAGAGATCACATCCCAACTCCTTTGTTTATAAACTCTGTGGCCCTGGGTGAGAAATTTAACCCTTGAGTACCTCCATCTCCTGATCTGCTAAAAGGGGGAAGAAATTATGGATATCTTAAGGTATACCTGAAAGAAGGGGCTGGCAGCTACTGCCTGCAATCCTAGTTACTTAGGGCAGGGGGATCAAAAACTCATGACCTATCTAGGATACACCATGAGTTCAAGGCCATCCCTAAATAATAATAGCTTGGGGTGTATCTCAAGTGAATACTTGTCAAACCAACCAAAATCCAACTAACGAACCAGAATGTCACATACGTTAGTTAATACACTATCAGGTACATGGAAAGTAGCAATGTTCATTATATTTACCTCCCCCATCCTCTGATATGCTGCAATAGATCACTATTGCTAAAATAACAATAAATACAAGAAACACTCCCCACCCCTACCCCCAACTGCCAGATCCTAACTTCTTGACATATGGCCCAGGGCCCGAGATGCCTATCACAGACAATTACAGCCTAATCTCTAACAGCTTCTAGTACCTCACCCCAAATGGCCACTAGGGAGGAAACAAACCTACTTCCTCCCAGGGTCATAATCCCCTTTCTCTCAGGCAATTTGCCTGCTGTGTTTTTATCTAGAATGTACATTACTTAATAAAAGTTTTCTATGAGGCAGGCAAAGGCATTTGTCACAATACCTACAAACCTTGGTTTTAACCCTGAGACTCCACATTGTGGAAAGAGAAATGATTCCCACAAACTGAACTCTGAGCTCGGCAAGCACCCTGTGGGACATGCATGTGCACACACAAGTGTGAACAGTCATGATCATGTGTGTCCCCATGCCTTGGACATACCATTCTCAGCATGACACTCATGCTCAAATGTTTCATTTTGACATTAAAGTCTGTATGGAATATTCTCTAGCAGATATATTGAGTCACGGTTTTTTCTTTATAAATGTATTTTAATGTAGAAAACAAGGAGAGTTGCTGATATTTTATTTGGCGTCTTACATTAGGGTATCTGAGCTTTAATTTTTTATTAAAATTGTAGACAAAATTACACACACAAACGGCATCCTAGTATTGTCTGTATCGATGACTGGCCATGCCTATATATTACTAAAGAGTTTCTTTTGTTGCTTATGTTTAGTTTTTAATTTGATTTGTGGAGAAATACCTACAACTGCTATAACCCTAAGATTGAGGATTGAGATTATGTTTTTGTTTTTATTCTGCAACGTTGTTGACCAATGGCTCGAACGGTGATTTTTAAAATGACAAAAGTACTCAGGTGGTAAGGGACACAGCAGTCATCCCAGAAGATGGGAAACAGATACAGGGAGATCTACAATTTGGGGCCAGCCTGAACTATGTAGCAACATGCTGGATAAAAACAAAACAAAAACAAGATGAGAAGAAAAAGAAGGAAAAAATGAAAGGGCATGCAGAAGGTCTCCATGTGATCTTCTAACGCCCAACCGTAATTTATATATTACACAAATATAAACATCACAGTCTGGACTCAGATGATTAAAGACATAATCTGAATTATGTCTGTTTCACATGGTATATAATTCATGCCGGTTAACTGAACCCAGGGGGAAACGTCAGATTTAAAATTATCCTAAGAAGGTAACCTATTATCCTATTAGAACCTAGTAATCTTTTACAGTTCACTGATGTTCAAAGAGAAAGGGCTTTTAGGAGCATCATATTCAAAGAGTCAGATGGAAGATGTCTTTGTTACTTAATTAGGGTCTCCAGCACCTAATGGGTCCTGGAGAGAATTTCTGTTAAGAAAAGTATGGCTGCTTTTATTTTTAGCAGCCTCCTTCAGATGAATGCACATCATAAGTTCACTTCCTCTCCCCAGCTATTCACGGTCAAGACCATACACATATAATTCTTCAGTTTCAAAACCAAGGCTGCGGAGGAGTTAGACAGCTTTGTGGGCAGTGGGAAGGACGGTATTGTGGTATTATTTTCTCTGAGAGGAGTCTGTGGTTTTGAAGCTTCTCCTAGAGAGGGGAAATGTCCAAAATAATCTAAATCTAACCATATACATATATATATATATACACGTACATGTATATATATATATATCCGTATCTATCTATCTATCTATCTATCTATCTATCTATCTATCTATCTATCTATCTATCTATCTTTTTATTGGATATTTTTATTTATATTTCAAATGTTATCCCCTTTCCTGGTTTCCCGTCCATAACCCCCCTATCCCATCCCTTCTTCTATGAGGGTGTTCCCCCACCCAAACACCCACTCCTTCCCACCTCCTTGCCCTGACATTCCCCTACACTGGGCTCCAACCTTAGCAGGACCAAGGGCTTCTCCTCCCATTGGTGCCCAACAAGGCCATCCTCTGCTACATATGCAGCTGGAGCCATGGGTCTGTCCATGTGTACTCTTTGGACGGTGGTTTAGTCCTCTGGCTGGTTGGCATTGTTGTTCTTATGGGGTTGAAAACCCCCTCAGCTCCTTCAATCCTTTCTCTAACTCCTCCAATGGGGACCCTGTTCTCAGTTCAGTGGTTAGCTGTGAGCATTTGCCTCTGTATTTGTCATGCTCTGGCAGAGCCTCTCAGGAGACAGCTATACCAGGCTCCTGTGAGCATGCACTTCTTCCATCAGCAATATCGTCTGGGTTTGGTGTCTGTATGTGTATGGGCTGGATCCCCAGGTGGGGCAGGCTCTGAGGCTCTTTGTATGTGGTGCAGCTCTTGGTAAGTGATGCTGAGTGTAAACTGAAGCATCTGAGCGACCCAGTGGTTAGAGTAGGAAAGGTTCTCCACTGCCTCCATCCATCTCCTTAGAGAGACGATTCACTCTGTGATAGAGAAACAATCTGGGAGGTACCATCACCAGAATGCTCCATCATAGGACTTTCACCAATGGCTGCTTCAGCTGAAGAGCGGAACCATTGGTGCCTGCAAACGGGCCTTTGGTTGAGTAATTCTTCCCTAGAGACATCAGGCAACAGACAGGTACAGACAGGTCCCCTACAGCTCCTGTGCCTACATACTATAGCTCTCGGTTTAGAGATTTATGGGACTCCTGAGAGTGTGAACAGTGGCTCTCAAACTCTTGTGCCTTCTCTTGGATTCTTTTCCTTCTGTTTGTTTTATCCAACTCTGAAATGCTTTTGGTTTATCTTATTATATTTTATTATTATTATCCCATAGAATCATATTTATTTTCTAATGAGAGAGAGAAAGAGCACTGATCCAGATAGGAGGGCAGAGGAGGAACTTGGAGGAGCAGAGGAAGGGAAAAACCATAATCAGGATATATTACATGGGAAAACATTTATTTTCAATCAAAGATAAAAAAGTAAAAATAAATATAAATAAATAAATCTTCTTATTGCCCCATGGAACTTCCTCTAAGATATTTTAGGCCACAAGCATAGTCTTACCAAATTAAAAAAAACAAAAAACAAAAACAAAACAATTTTTGATAGCTTATCAGGGCACAGAGCAAGAAACTTAGAAACCAATTGCAAGAGAAGCCACATGAACTACACAAATAAGTGGAGATAGAATTATACACTCTTAAATCACTGATGGGTTACTGAAAAATCAGGGAGGGAATTAAAAATGTTTTAGAATACAATGAAAAGAAAAGATAATTTATCAGAGCCTCTGTTATGCTCCCAAGACGATTGTAAGAGGGAGGCTTGGAGCTTAGTGCTTACTCTGCTGCATCCCGGTGAGCTGCAACAATGAGCTGGCCTGGCCGGTGTGTGAGCATATGCATGTCATGATGCCCATGTGTGAGCACATGTGTGTCATGATGCCCATGTGTGAGCACATGTGTGTCATGATGCCCATGTGTGAGCACATGCATGTCATGATGCCCATGTATAATTTGACTTGTAGGAATTGCTTCTCTCCTTCTACCACATGTGTCTTAGGGATTGAACTCAGGTAGTCAGGTTTGGTGGCAAACACCCTTACCCACTAAGCCTCTCACTAGCCCTTGGTAAGTATTGCCTGTACTATAATATATCACAAATCACTTGAAAAATCATTCATTTTACATTAAAAGCAAAAGAAGATACAATGATTTAATGATGATTTAGTGATTTAGTTGCTAAGTCGACACAGAAACATCTAGAAACTCCCAAAGCAGCAAGATATGCACTCTTCACTACAACCACAGGATCAGGCACAGGTGTGGTCTAAAGAATGCCAAAGAGGAAGAGAATGTGGACATTCTGGTGACTCATCTAAAGTGTTCTGACTTGAGGCAGAAGTCCATGAAGGCGTGTTCCAGTGTACCATGTCTGAGGTATGATGTCATGGAGTCCATGCCAGCAGGTAAATGTAGAACTCATGTTACAGTCATGCATTAAGATCAGACCCCTTCTCACCTCCTTCTTGACTTCCTCTTCATCCTCCAGTGTCAGTGCAGCCAACTGTTTAGCTCTCTGTTCCATCAGATTGACATATCGGATTGGGTTTGATAATGCTTCAATTACATCTAAATGGGGAGGAGACATTGTACATCAAGGTTTCTGGAGGAGTTAACTATCTGTAATCCATCCAAGGGAGCAACCATCTATGCATATAACCCATCAGCTATCCACGAGCACTCATTCATCCCCCATCCAACCACTCAGTCATGTAGCATCATTAGTTTCCACCTGTCCCTATAATTCTGCACTCAGATACCCCATATTTTGAAATGTCATATGAGACAGGACTTTGATAAAACTCCAGAGAGAAGTCAAAGTCCCTCAGTTCTGAAAGGTAAAGATGAGTATTTCAAATCAGGATCACCCAACTACATCATATGTCTCCACCTTTCTTTTGAAGATTTTGTCTATCCCAGCAATGGTCTTCAAACTTGGCTTAGTTGGTTAAATGTGTTTCGTAGACTCTTCCCTTAAAGTCTGTCTTCCAGATTATTGGAACAACCCAAAGATTGGCAATTTGAGTGTCATGTGCATGGCAATGGCTAGGTAGAGACAGTTATAGCTGTCCATCTTTGGGCCAGAAATAGGCGTTCCAAGTTTGTCACAGTGTCTGCCAATGGCCAGTGTCTTTACTCCCAGGACCCATGGTAATTAAAACAAACAAAACAAAGCAAAAAACAAACAAATCATTTCTAAATGTTAACTTCTGGCTAAGTTAATTCCTGTTAATTTAGAACTCCATCCATAGAATTGACTAGAGATCTGCTACTCACGAAAGCAAATTCACTGTACAGACCCAGATAAACAACAGTGGAAGGGGCAGCCAGGGTTGGGGAGTGTTTTTCCTACAGGGATAAGACTGCCTATGTAGAAATAGACTAAACGCTGAAAGAGTAGGATTCGAATGGACACAGAAAGGCTCAAATGACTGACGGTTAAGCATCTACACACAAGAAGTTGTGCTTATGAGGCCCACAGTGCCCTAGCATTGGCCCAGTTGGCCTTCCATCCGGCTATGGAGAAGCAGATGACCCAGGTAGCACTGTTTACCTGCATACGTGTCTGGGACATAGTCTTTGACTTCTATGTAGACAAAGACAGCTGGCAGCATCAGGGGCTGGTTCCTCTCATTCCGCAGGCAGATGTAGTGATAGCCTGCAGGGAGACAAGGACACCAAGTGTCATCTGTTGGTTTCACAGTGCTAGCTACATCCATTCACACCCATGGTGCTCGACAAACAGTCCACTCCCTTCTCATCTTAATCACAAAATTCGAACATTATTGACTCTTAATTTTTATTTTTCTGTTCTCACCACATTTCCCCTTCCAACCTGTACATCCCAGTTTGAATTATTGGTCCAAATGTGTCTTCTATAATAAGTCATACTTGACATGGTTTCATGACTGGGGATCCGTTTTGTCCATGGGACATTAGTGGTTTGGGGCAAGCAAAGAATGAATGCACACATGTTGAGTTAGGCACTTTTAATATCCCTGTGGGTTAGGAAAAGGAAATCCCTAGGTTGGATGCCACCACCGCTTCAGCATGCACCCCGAAATGAGCACACATGGAACAATAATGAACCCAAATGGCACCCCAAAAGCACAACTATGCCACTGAGCTCAGGATAGCCCAGTCAATTTTTATACTGTGGCCAATGTGCTTGGTGTTCCATGAGCTCAGGCTATTCCAGTTGATCTTTATCCTGTGGCTTTATCTCACAGGCTCCCATGTTGGAGGCTGTGGGATCATCCAGCTGCTGCCCTCTGCACAGCTGGAGTCATCGGCCCGTGCTACTCGGTCTTGCCAGAGATGGTTTCTGAGAGATATTCTCATTAAAAAGACTGAGTGTGGCCTTACCTAGTTCTCTGGTTTCCTGTCTGGTGAGGTGACCCCCAACCCCACTTCCTCTAAGAAGCCTCCACTATTAGGCATTGACCAGAGGAAAAGCTGATGAAATGATCAGATCGTGACCTTGGTAGCTTTCTGGGCTGAGTGAAATAAACTTCTTTTCTTTGTAAAGTAGTCTGATTCAGGTATTTTCATTATAGTAGTAAAAAGAAGCTAATACACAGTACTAACCCACGAGACTCATGAATCGGGATCCGTGATTCATGCATGTGAGTTTTCAAGCAGCTTGTTACACACGTATTGCAGTCAAAGTTGTCTTTGACAACACAGCACCATGACAAACATGCACAACTACCAGACTGATTGGAGCAATTCTAACGCCTCCGTCATTCAGCACAATCACAGAGGAGCAAGAGTTCCTAAGTCATTCTTTAACGGCAGTTTCTCACCACACTATGCATACCTGGCCGAATTGCTTGCACAGGCAAGATCCGGTGGCCAATAAATTTGCCTCCTTCCTCATATGCTGCTATCCTTAAACAGGCCAGAGAAGGCAGAACTACCTGTGGGGATAGAAAGGATCCTGGTTACAAGAGTAAGCAAACCCTAGAAAGAACTAGAGAAGTACTAGAAAAACTGTCCCTGCTTTTCCCAAAGCTGAGTATCTACTCAGTCAATTTAAGTAAAAAGTTACGTTGCCTCTCTGTGAAGTAAGAAAAGACACGGGACTGCATTTGGGTGCCCCTCTGTGCGTAGTACCATTTGAGGAGCATTGAACGAAAGGGTACCTGTTATTACACATACATCATTAATGAGGAAAGTTCCACGAACTCCGATAGAGGGGATCACATCATTACACATGTAGGTTTTCACAGGAAACGACTGTGATATATTAAATCAATACCTAAAAATAAGGAGCTGGGGAGATGTCTTGGAGGTTAAGAATACTTGTTGCTCTCGAAGAGAATTCAGGTTCAGTTCCTAGCACGCACAAAGCAGCTTACAAAGGTCTATAACTCCATTTCTAGGAGACCTACATGGCTCTTCTGATATCCTAGGCACCAGGATGTGCTGCACAAATTTATTCACAGGGTAGACATTTATACAATTAAATAATACTAAATACTAAAAAATTAAAGCCTTTACGATAACCTCCAAAATGCACCCATAACCAAATAACTGCTTTTCCCCCCCTCTGTTTAAAACGCCTAGAAAAATTTGCCTCTCACAGCAAGCATGAGACCCACCTTTTTGAATACAATTGGTTCTTCTTCCCAGACAGGATTTACAGCATTTCCTTGGGATGTCTTGGTTTTAAATGCCTTCCTTCTTGTGTCCACAGGCAAACCAAACATATCCACTTCCACGTAAGTCCCAACTTTCTTATCAGAGAGAAACTGACCTGAAATAATCTAGAAAATATCAAGAAGTCTTGAGCCATGAGTAACAAAGCATTGGGGGACAACTCTAAGGCAGTCTAAGAGTTTCCTGAGTGGGAAATCATACGATGAAATACAAGGAAGAGTAGAAATGCCATTGCTCTTCCACTTAAGGAGTTGATTGAGGAGACTGTGAATGGGGAGGTTAGGAGCCAATCAGATGGAGTAGAATGGGAGCAATAAATGAGTAGCATCCTTGGAAGTCACCGAGTAATCATGACCTCTCTCCTCATCTAGTTTGCCATCTGCAGAACTGTGGGCCTCCTTTGTCTAGCTATAGAATTAGTCAGTGTCATGTTGTTAAGTAAGAGTTAAGTCTACATATTCCTGTAACAGTTCCCATGTTTTAGTCTAGCTATAATCTAGTCATCAATATCTTGGGGACCTGCCATAAAGGTTAATGGACACAATAACCATGGACCACTCAGAGAGATTCCCAGGTTCCTGCTTCCCTGACTCCTTCAGAATTTCTGACCACATCAGCAGGGTCTTTGTCCTCTCTTGGCTCCCACTGCTTATGCTCCTGCCGCTGTGCTGGATTTCTCATCCAAACATTATCTTGGAAGTCCTGTCCCTGTCTCTCATGGGTGAGCTCAGAACACTGCTCATGACTCTGTTCCAAACACATAACCTGGGATTTCTCCATCATCCCCTGATCCTGCTCCTCTTTCTGGAATGAAGTATGGGGACATTTTATTGGTTTCCATTAGTCTCTATGACAGGTGATAGATCCCCTGGATGTTGACAACTTGGTTACATGTGGGGGGTGTTTTGTGGATATGTAGCCTCAAAATCTCATTCATCTCCACAATATTGAACAACTCAGTATGGAGACAAAGTAGACCCACAATCGTATAGATGGATAACTAGACAGGAGTAAAGGGAATGATAAGTTTGGTGAGTCCACACCTGCGAGATCACTGATGCTAGACTTGGGTTCTACCTCCTGGAAGGAAGGTTTTAAACAACATGTTTGGAACCGAGTGATGTGAGTCCTGCAAGGGATTCAGATGCCCTGAAGTTTTGGGCACTCATGTTGTTTGATGAAAAGCAGATCCCCAAAGTAACAATGACCCCAAGTCTCAGTGTTCTTGTTAGTCCAGTGGGATGGCATATCAGCATAATAACTTGTAGATCTGGAACTGTAAAGTCTCTGCCAGGAGACACACATAGAGGTGTCACAGAGCCAACAGGGACCTGATGACTCCAGGCCTGGCATGATGACGGGGGCAGGTGGAACTCCGTGCAGTGGCTTACATTTTGGACAGAAGCTACAGAGTAAATTTTTGTTAGGGGTTCTTAACTATTTCTTCTTCACCCAACTTTCCTGTATCTATGTCATGGGTTTATAACTGTTTCCACTGTCGGAATAAAAGGTTCAATGCAAAATCAATAAGCAAAAAAACCATGGCAAATAGAATAGATCTGAACAAGATCAAGTTACTGCTAGAACATCAATTGACAGGAATGCTTAAAATGAGTATCCTGTCACTGTGTGGTGTGTATTGTAGCTTATGAGTGTGTCTTAACTGGTCCTGACAGGAATTAAACATTTGCTGAAAACAGTTTCTTAAAATACACTTAGGCAACACCATTTTGCTTAATTCACTCTATACTCTGTGCTTTGAAGTAACTCCAAAAGATATAATCACATAATATTTGACTACAATTTTATTTTTGAAACTTGAATATAAAGTGGCTCACTTTGAGGAGAACCAGGGACTGACTGGCAATGCTGGGTGTGGAAATAGAGACCTCTCATCCCGCACTTAGGTTGAACTGGAAGAACTGCGACTTCAAGGCAAGCCTGGACTACACAGCGAGACTCTCAAAGACTAAACGCTTGGGACATAGATCAATGGGAGGACATTTGCTTAGCAGGTGCAAGGCCTTGGTGTTTTCTCAGCAACAGTATAAAGCATGCGTGTGTGTGTGTGTGTGTGTGTGTGTGTGTGTGTGTGTGTGTGTCTGTGCATATGTGTTTACGTTAGATATTAAACTGTCAAAGGGTTATGTGAACAAGTCACATGACTTTGTTAAGGTCAGTCTGAAAAATGTATTCATGTTTAGTTTTGGAAGTTAAGGTCAGTCTGAAAAATGCTTTTATGTTTAGTTTTGGAAGTTAAGGTCAGTCTGAAAAATGCATTTATGTTTAGTTTTGGGAGTTTATTAGTCATATAACTATTCATGGAAACACAAAATAAAAGAGACTTTAAAAAGTAAACTTTTACTTTTTATAACACTCTAGTTTCAACAACCATATGCTTCCAGAATCCATGGAGAAGTTCTTTATAAAAACGGAGCCCTCTCATGGCATTAAAATATTTCTTGACAGCTAAAAATTCTCTTCTCACATCTATTACAAAGACTGAATAAAAGGATTTGGAAATAATTTTTAGGATAAGATACAAAGTTAAGAAAGCAACCCTTTAAGATTATTGAAATGACTTACATCCCTGCATACACTGGCATCCATGAATAAACCATGCTTTGGTAACTTGGCAGCTTTTGTACAATGTTTAATAATTAGAAATGGTGAGCCCTGGGGGAGGGGAGACCGAGACCTGGCTTCCCTGTGCATTTCCCAGTGAGATGCTTGCACTCAGAGAGGATTCGCCTCGGGAAGTCGCCACTTCGTCTATTTCTTTAGCTCCATTTACCCTCATCCTAAGAATGAGACTTAGTTCCTTTATTTCTATGTACTCTGGGGGAAACTTTTAATAAGTATTTGATCCTTAAAAGGAAAAATGTATGAAGGAGCCTTCTGAGCTCATAAACTTTTAATGACAGAGATACTTCTTTATGCAGAATAAGTGATATTTCAGCCTCTTCTCAGGGATGCACTTGGGACATGGGTGTCAAGAGTAGGGGGTGGAAACTGGGGGTGGTAAGGGCAGGAGTGTACGTACCTTAACAGATAAAGTGTTGGCCACTATCCCATCTACGATTCCTTCAGTAAATGGATCAAAATGCTTGTCTGGCCTCCTCATGAACTCTGGCTTCAGCCTGTAGCCGCTCTTCCCATTGTATTCGTACATGCCCATGTTTATCTGCATAGCTAGATCTGATGACCAAAAGCACGCAGTGTGAGTGCATTTGTGTTTAGAAATTGTAGAAAAAGATTATAATATTTTGTCCACTTCCCCCACTGTCCATGTCTGTACTAGGAAAGAGACACTGTCATAAGAATTTAGACACACAAATAAAAAGTAAAATGAGCTGTAATCCCGAAATTCAGAGAGAACACTGCCATAAGGCTAGTTTATAGTCTGGTTACCCTTTTTGATTCAAATACATTTTCACAAACATTATACTCATTTTAGTAAACATTTTTCTGCCTAAATTTTAACAGCTATATAAAATTCCTTTGAATACTTATATTTGAGTTGATTATTTTTAACCAGTCCATTTTTTTGGACACATCTATGTTTCTAGTGAATTTTCAGTAGTTTACATAAGTGTTTCAGTGGATGTTATAATGAAATTTTGGAAAACTTGGCAACGGTTTTGCTAGAAGTAAGGGAAATTGTTGAGTCAAAAGATAGGTACATTAGAAAATTATGTTTCTGCTTTGGTAAGTCTTGTTAAAATGTTCTCCAGAGAGTTTACATTAATTCATGCTCACATAAGCCATTTTAGGGAATTTATTGAGGACTGGTTTTTATATAACTCACTATGAGGGGTGCATTAGTTAATTGTTAATTAATTTATAGGAAGACATTTAAATGTGCATTCCTGTGATTAATTACAACCAATAGGAATTATTCATAGACTCTTTTCAAGTGGACAAAGGTTATTGGTCAAAGTCTTCTTAATAGTGCTCTAAATAAATGCCTAAATTTACTATAATTGCTGATATTAAAAAGAATAACACAGTTTAGGGCCTGGAAGCTCAGTGGTGGAGTAATTACTTAGCGTGTGGCAAACCCTGGATCAAATCAAGGCTAGATTTGATTCATAGCATGACATATATATATATAATAAAATAAAAATCAGAACAAAGGTTTTAAATTCCTAAGGCATTGAGGAAGTGTCTAGCTGTTCCAATCAGAGATGGAGTGATTTATTTGTACTAATGAGGACAACAAAGAGGTAATGACAGGGTTTTTGGTTTTTTTTTCTTTCAGAGTTCTATGTAACACTTTTTAAAGCAGAGAAAATAAATTAAAATTTCTCTATTGCTTTATTAAACTATTATGATTATGATACTAAAATTGGACAAGGTAACTTAAGGAAACACCAGACCTCTCATACTTGAAACAGTTAATGTTACTCAGGAAACCGCATTGTTAACCAGTACTCATTGGACACAGTCATGAAAAGAAAAGTATTAGTGCCTGTGAGAGGGTTCCACAGATAAAAAGCATTTGTTTCCAAGCCAGAGAAATCAAATTTGATCCTCAGGGCTCACATGATAGACCAAGAGAGAGGTGACTCATAAAAGTTGTCCTCTGACCTCCATGTGGGTGCCCATACACAGACCCCCACACAGATGCACATGGCATATATGTGTAACACAGACGCTCCTCCAAGATTTTAGGGTGTTTAAAACAAAATGGAATCCCTGGGTCACTGTGTTCAGGGAGGCAGGCAGATCTGTTAGTAGGAGTCAGAATGTGATCCATTGAACCAAACTGACAAAAGGAGTCATATCCGTTAAGATATAATTGAAGTTCAGTGGGATAACTCTTTAGGTTCCGGAAGGAACTGACCTCAACAGAATGTACACCAGAGTCAAATCTGGGTGGGTTAGAGGCTTATGCTCCAAATGAAAAAAGATACCATAGAGACATAGGAGTGGTGGAGAAAGTGATGGGGCCCCAGTTGTCATCATTAGCATCTTGTTTCTCATGTCACCAACACCACCAAAAAGATGATTTTAACATGAAATATATGTAAAGAATTTTCACATTGAAGTTAATGCAAACATCTGATGAAAAATAAAAACTTGAAGAGTTGAGAAAAGGAGACAGACAGGAGAGTAAGTATGGACTTGGTGTTGGAGTGGAAGGTGCCATCAAATAAAAAATGCACAAGACAGAAGATGTCATGCCTTGTGAGGCGAAGCTATTTCTACTTCCAAAAGCGACAATATGCAGACTCTGTTAGCACATTCCTGCAGTGAGGAGGACTTGCCAGTCAGCCTGTTATTGGACCAGGCAGCTTAGGGAAGCAAAACAATAAAAACGAAGGAACACGTCAAGTGTTCAGCCTGGACAGTAGTCAAAGAGCGGTAGCTAAAACCGTGCATGATGTATTTTGCCTGCCTTTGTTTTTCTTGTTATTTAATGATAGCATTCGACTAAGGTATCCCATAACAGTCGCCTCAGGTCACACATTACTGATAAGAGGATAAAGTAGCACAAAAATGCTTATGATTAATTTTGTGACACACCAAACACTTTGTGCTCAAAACTTTTATATGATTTAACACAATTATTTTATTTATAAGCCCTTTCAAAAAAAATTCAGGAAATGCATTCGATAATTTCTGTGTAAGACTGATCTCAGAACACTGGTAAATAGTAGAACAAATTTCTTGCTTAGTGATAGAAAAGGGGTTTTGGGTGGATTGTGGAATACGCTTAATGAACAGTTGCTAGAACCCAAGTTATCTGGCCGTGAGATGGAGGAGCAGGTCAACTTGCTTGCTGTGCCCTGTGAGGATGTGATTCAATCTCCAGGGACAACATGGTGGAGGGGGGAACTAGCCCAGCAGATTGTAGTCTAACCCACACCCATGCTCTTCCCATGCATGGCTCCTCAACACACTGAAGTACATGTAATGGAAAAATTCCACTTTCTGTAGCATATTCCAGTGTATGAACGTGTATATTCCCTCTTAATAGGGAGCTATGTGAAGAAGCTTGTGTGTGTGTGTACACACAACCAAGGGAGGGGGCAAATTTCTTAGTGGCAGCATTATTTTTGGAAGATTTCTTCTTTTCTGTTTATATCTGCCTGTGTGTGTATAAGTATGTCTGTGTGTGTGTGTGTGTGTGTGTGTGTACGCGTGCACACACAACACAGGTTTATGTGTGTGTCAGTACACATGACTGTAGAAAAATAGCATGAAATACAGATATAAAATGTTTTCTATAAATTATTAGACAACCTCTCAATTATATCATTTTTCAAACTTTTTCTTTAGCTTTGATTTTCCTTCACTGAAATTTATTTTTTGAAATCAATTCTGGCTTTCTTCCCCTCCCCCAAGTTCCCACAGTAATGGCTTGGGGACACTTGGAAATGTGGCTCTGAGGCAATGGGATGAGCTCCGTGTACTTACCCACTGTCTGGAAGTTGAGCGCCACCATCTGACAGCCAGCATTCCAGAAGAGCTGAGGCATGTAGTTGGATGAGTCCACGCGTGTTCCTTTGGGATATATCCTGCTAAGCTGCATCTTGTTGTATCTGGACCATCATGTTAAGTAGTGAATACAATTTCAAAGGTATCATATTTTCCTAGGCTACTTTCTTATCTCTCACTGGGGAAATGAAGGAGATGTTAATGGTCACATCATATCAATGGGTGAAATAGACACAGAATGAGTTACTGGAATATATGTACTCTTAGAAGCAGTATTGCTTCTGGGAAACCTGTGGATGCCACAAACTGGGACAGCAAGAATGACTTGTGTCAAAGTCTGTGTGGTTGTGAAGTGTTAGGTACAGTTGTAGTGATGACGGGATGGTGCCACATGCAGTAGTAGACAGTGCAAACCCCAAAGCTGTTTCTGAATGCTCCCCACCCCCCATTTTCTTTACCTTCTCTGGGAATGCTCTTTGCCCAGACTATGGCAGTCTTTAGGATTAATGAGGTAAACGGAGCACAGAAATTTCTCACCTTGCTTCAGATTTTAGTTGTTTCCATCCTAAGAACCCTGTAGCCACTGAACACTATGGTTATAACATGATGGACTTGCTCTTATAGAAAAGCAAGGTAGAAGTTGGTGCAACACTAATTCGAATCTTAATGCTAAAACTTGCTGGCCATATGATCTTGAGTAAATTAATTGATCTTTCTGTTCTCAGTTTCCTCAGCATTACAGTAATTAAACAATTCCCTTGTCACAGAATTCCTTTGAGAATTAAGGAAGATTAAAAAAAAAAGGAATATCCCAAAGTCTGTACTGAATACCAATGACAATAATTTTATAGTATGAATTTAATTATAGAGTTCACATTTGTTACCTCTTTTCTCACTGATGAGTGTGTCTGTCTGTCTTTCTGTCTGTCAATCCATCCATCTGTCTGTATTTATGTTTGAAACAGAGTGCCATATGTAGCCCAAGCTGTCTTGGACCTGCTACTCCTTCTGCCTCAGCCTCCTGACTGCTGAAATTATATGTTCGTGCTGCCATGCTTAGTCTCTGTTGATGAAGCTTTAAGTGGTGTGTGTGTGTGTGTGTGTGTGTGTGTGTGTGTGTGTGTGTGTGTGTGTTAATGTGTTCAGGTGCACATTTATGTGTAAGGATATACAGGAGGTCAACCTAGGATGCTACCCCTTGGTTTTATGACCTAGGGTCTCTCACACGCTTGCAGCTTGCCCAGGCAGGCTAGACTGATGGCCAATAAGCCACAGGGATCCTTCTGTTCCTACCTTACTGCAGTTACAGATGCACATCACCATACCCAGCTTTCTAAACTACAAGCCCTGAGCTCAAACTCAAGTCCTCCTGCTTAGAGCCACTGATGAGGGGAAAAGGACTTTCATTCTAGAAATTCTGTCATGAAATGGAACTCCTTAGGATAGTAGTACTGATGTATGAGAAGTAAGATGAAGGCTTCTTGGACCTTCATTCATGGGAAAGTACATAGAACTAGAAACCGCCATTGACATACATGTACAGTATCAGTATGGTCATTGTTTCCACTCCTTTTTAATTGCATATAAATCACACATATGAGAGGTTCTCAGTCAGGTTTATAGCTATATGTACATAACACTGTTATAACTATTAATATATATCTATAAGCCTAGAGAGCATACCTAGACCAGTGTGTAAAGTATATACTCTTGTGTGACATATATTGTAACCAAAACAAATAGCAAACCATAATGTTAGTAGAATTGCCTCTTTGTAAAGATGAGCAAAATAAAAATCAAGCAAACTGCCAAGGAACTTAGAAATTGATGGCTTGAGACAGCTTCGTAGCCAGGATCTCTGCTATCCTAAAGCAAGTTTGTCTCTCTACTGTAGACCAGGCTATGCTCATTGTATGTGACACCTGAGACTTGGGCTGTAGATGGAAACCATTCTATGGATTTTACTTCTTATGAAAGAAACAAACAAACAAATGAATGAACAAACCATGACTTAACCAGGTAAGTTCAGCAGCCATTCATCAAATCAAGGATACTCGACAAATTCCACTGGAGACTTCGTGAGTTGTTCGAGTCCTTTGGTTTCCACGAAGGAAGACATTTCAAAGCTTTTATTTCTTTCTGAGTTCAACAACAACAAATAGGGCAAGATATAAAATTCAGTATTATAAATTACAATACTCTAAAGGAAATAAACAAATATTAAAGTGAACTGGAGGGTACCTGACTCTTTAACATTCATAGACTCTTATCTGTGAACCATTTACCAGCAGTAAAAGTTGAGTCCTGCAAGTTACCTCTTCGAGTGTTCATAGCTTGGGTAGACAGTCTCATGGTTTGTAGGGCATGAGTTAATTAATAGCAGGTGTTATATGGCAAGGAAATGGCCTTGTTCTAAATCCCTCGGGCTTGGCTTCTTGGGGGATCTGCAGATGTGGGGATGTCCCTGCTCACACTGCAAGCTATTCACACCCACACTGCCAACTCTTAAAGTCACAGGTAGTGTGGCATCAGAATTAGATCTGTGAAAGGAGAACAATCCTTGGGGAAGTTGGAGTCTGAGGGCCTCATTTTCATAGTGGATCACAACAAGCAAACGGCCAAAGCGCTGACTGCGACAAAGACCTCGACATTCCTGAATATCAGCTTGCTAGGAAAACTGACTGAAAAACTGAAAAACTGACTGGAAAACTGCTGAAAGTGGACTTCAAGCCTCGAAAGGGGCAGGGACAAAACAGTGATCTCAGTTTAGAAAGACTGACCTTGTCAGGGTTTCTTCAGCTTAGGACAAGAGCCTATGCCCTGTTATACACAGGAAAGAGTGTGAAAAATGATGATCTTTGGGAAGTTTGTCCATCTTGACTCCTTCACTGAGAACCCAACTCTTGGCTCCTGATCCATGTGTTCATCGCCCACTTGCCTATTTTACCTTCAGGGAAACCCAAACCCTTTTTTTTGTTTCATCATTAATTTACTCTCAGGCAACTAATCATTTTATCATGACTTTTAGTTAAAATGTCTTCACGATGGGTAAAATATAATCGATGAGATTTCTAGCGTGAGGAAGTGAGAGAAACCACAGGAGAAAGTGTTTAAATGTCCTCGGCATCACTGGGTCTCTCAGAATTTCCAGTCCTCACCCCTCTGCCTGGAAGCCTCCCTAGGGGCTTTGCATGGTGGAGCCATAGGAAGTGAAACCAAATGGCAGGAAACCCACTGATTTCAGATGCTTACATTGAACAGCTTCGGGGAACAAGAATCGGCAATTATGGTATGGGAAAATGCTCATCTTTATGTATGAGCTACAGTGAAATTTAAATCCCTTGCATGTAGCCAGACACCAAGTGCTGCTAAGAGACTCAGAGCAGAAATGCACAAATGTAAATAAACACGCCATGTAGAAGCTTAAAGTTGGTATATCTACATTTTTTTTTAAATGAGGATGTTGCATTTAACCACAATTTCAGTTAAGCAGCCAGGATCCCTGAACATATATATGGCAGTACCATAAAAGGGTTTTCGCCCACTAGGTAACAGACAAATACTTTTTAAAATTTAATATGGATGTACGGTTGGGTGAAAGGAAAACAAAGAGTGGTGTGAATTGTGTCACCTGGTCACATAGTTGCCTAAACACATGGAATGTGCTAGACAGTTGGAACCTAGGTGGGTTGGCTTTATTTTGGGGCACCAAGCTTGTCCAAGTTTTTCTTGCTTCCCTTCTGCCATGCTTGGATGATTAACATTGTCACTATGTCACTAGTGGTCCCATGGGAGTTGTAGCAAGACAAAATGAAATATGAAATTCTCAATCAGTTGGAGACTGGTTTGTTATCCTTCCAGTAACCATGCATGATCTGTGGTCTTATTAAATACGTGGAGGAACATCATGCAATAACCATTTTCTAAAATATTAAATGTAATTATAATTTTGAAGTGTTCAAAGAGTTAGGTTTCTGTAATAATACCAAGATGTGCAATCCAGGCATATATCCAAGATGTCTAGAACAGAACACTTCTACCAGGCTTTGATTACCTCCTGTTTACAGATTATACTAGAGATTTTTCTGCAGGAAATCTTACTTTTTGAAGTTTCAAAGGACTCAAACTTGACAGGCTGAATATAGTTCACCAGGTTAGACATCTCTTCTGTGGCCATGGCCTCGCTGCCAGCAGTCCCCTGGAAGCAAAAATAAAATATAATAAGCATTTCCGAGTCAGCCTTATACTATACTGGGCTTCCTTCTCCAGAAAATGGAGCAGAAAATCCTTCCCTTCAGAAAAGAACTTCAGCGATATCTACCATGGGGGAGGGATGCAGTGCAGGCCAGGTCCTCATCACAAATTTCTGATGGCGTGTGTGTTTTAGAGTTTGGAATTGGCAGTGCTTGGTTATATATAATAGATACTGTGGGGATGAGACATAAATCTACCAAAAAATTCACTCAAAACTCACTGGCATGCTAGACCCACTGCCTATTTTTTTTTAAATGCTGAGTATTGAAACCAGCACATAACAATTTTAAAAATATTTTTTCATAGTGTAGAATTTTCTGTGAGTAGTGTCAGGTCAGCCTCTCAAGGTTTTAAGGTTTTGGATATTTTAGACTCTAGATTTTCAGAGTATGTATACTCGGTGTATGTTTTCTTTATGAATATGAGAGACAACAGGATTGTCTGGGGCCAATAGAGTCAGTGTGGCTCTTTATTAGAACTGGTTCTCAACTTGTGGGTCTCGACCCTTTTGTGACCAACTGACCCTTTCACAGGGGTTGCCTAAGAACGTCAGAAAACGAAGGCATTTAGATTAAGACTTGTGACAGTAGAAAAATCAAAATTATGAAGTAGTAACAAAAATAATTTTATGGTTAGGGGTTGCCACAACATGAGCAACTGTATGAATGGGTCATAGCATTAGAAGGTTGAGCAGCACTGCTTGATAGGCATGCAGAGCCTCAGCCCTCTCCCTAGGTATCAGGAATGAAAATCTGTATCAATAAGGTGATGCCCACAGGAACTGCTGTCCTCTACAGCAGAAAGCACAGAGGAAGTCTACAGGCAGAAAATGGAGAACTCATTTGACAGTAACATTTATCATGTAGGTAAACACCGTATGACCCGAAACTGAGACTAATTAAACAAAGGTTGCCTTGTGTAAGGGCAGTGGGGCTCTGCAAACAATTCCTCTATTTCTTGATAAGCATTCCCTCTCCTTCGCTGGTTCCTGTGTGAAAAGGTGTGCCGTATGGCAACGGTATAGTGGTTTAGGTTCCAGAACAAGGCCATCTGACATTAAATCCAAAGCCCGCTGGTCAGAAGCTGTTCTACCATGGACAAGTGAATTACCTGCTGTTTAATCATCTGCAAAACTGGGAATGTAAATCAGTCCTATAGCATGTAAGGTTTTATAATTTTTAAAGGAAGATAAAAAAAAACTGGGTGTGGTGGCGCTTGCCTTTAATCCCAGTTCTCAGGAGACAGAGGCAGGCAGATAGATCTCTGAGTCAGGGCTACACAGAGAAACCCTGTCTCGACAAAAGGAAGGAAGGAAGGAAGGAAGGAAGGAAGGAAGGAAGGAAGGAAGGAAGGAAGGAAGAAGGGCAGGGGGGTTGAGCTCAGAACCATGCCTGGCAAATAGTAAGATCTTACATTAATTTAGATGTTATCTGCAATTACATATCCTTTAATATAAGTTTTAATGAAGAAAACCCGAAGTCATTACTTGCACAAGACAGGCCTCTAGAGATGGGTCTAATATTTTCTCATTTTTAGTTTAGAAGGGAAAAATGCATAGAGATGAGGTTTCTTTATGAAAACTCTAGCAGAAATATTCTGGTTAAATGCCAACTGGGAAATACTCATTTTAAAAATAGACAATTGCGGAATGATCCAAGTGTACCCCGAAGCCACTCTCAGACAGATGGAGCCTTGGTTATTACAGCAGTGCCCCTCTGAGAAGTCAAGATGGAATTTAGTGGGGCCATAAAAAGCACAATTTAAACTAAGCTGGACACCACGGCTCCTGGGTGTGGTCTCAGCGATCGGAGGCTGAGGTGAGAGGACTGCATTTATCCCAGAAGTTTGGGAGCATCCTAGGCTACCCAGTGAGACTCATTCATAAGGAAAGGAGTGCCAAATAAGAATAATTTATTAAGCTGAGGAGGGGCGGTGCACATGGGAGGCAGAGGCAGGCAGATCTCAGAGTTCAAGGCCAGCCTGGTCTACAGAGTGAGTTCCAGGACAGCCAGGGCTACACAGAGAAACCCTGTCTCAAAAAAAAAAAAAAAAAAAAAAAAAAAAAAAAACAACAACAAAATGCTTAGTGAGCTACCCGTAGTGATACACACCCACACTCCCAGCGTTCTAGATACAGAAGCAGGAGGATCTTAAGTGAGGCTAGCCTGAGCTACAAAGTTAAGTCAGGTCAGACTGGGCTGCCTAATGATTATATCCTATCACATAACCATGCAAGTTATCCAACACCTGAACAAACGAATGAATATTTGAAAAAAGAAGTGCTACTTTTATTTACTATAAGGCTATCGTACAGAGTAAAGACTCTGAAACATATTTGAATGCAGATACAGTGCGGATTTTGTGATATTGACTGAAAGAGAATCCTGCAGTCCTCATTGAACTGTAGCTGATTTGATTCTGAGTTCTGTGCAGTTATTACTTTGAGCTGGTGGCATCTTCTGGAGAGCTTATGTCAACATGTCACTCAAAACCAAGACAGTGGAGTCACTCCCTCATTTCTGAGCACTCCTGCAAACCCTGTACTTTACCTGGATTTCAGACCATTGTACAAATCATATAACTGCCTTAAAAAAAAAAAAAAAAAAAAAAAAAAAGGAGCTCGATCCAGCATCCTGTGCTTATTCTTTTGGCCACTAGATGGCAGAAGGGGACCATAAGATATCCATAACCCACCTCATCCATGGAAGACTTTTTACAGTCATCATCGTCGTCATCGTCATCACTCTCCGTATCTGCTTCCCCTGTCAAATTTTAATCACAGACCACAGTTTCAGGATTTGAAAGTTCAAGGAATTTGCAAAAGAACACTGCCAACTGTGTTCAGGGCATGGCCTCGAAGGCCCACCTTCTGCTTCTTTTAAAGTTATTTCTCCCCACCCCCGAATATTTACGTTTTCCTAGTAACAGAGAATTAAGTTGACATTTGGACAAAATTCATAAATTTGATTTGTGATAAATAATACAGAAAACTTCAGGTTCTATTTTAAAATGCCTTGTGACATTTTTTCCCCATTCGTGTTTAAGTACTTAACTCATTGGGTATAATTTTCTCTGTGTGCATCCTACAGTCATGTACATGTTCTTGCTTGTGGATGTCAAACTCTATGACCCTAACAGAGACAAACCTTGCTTTCATTCTTCTGTCCTATCCTAAGCCGTGCCCCTTTGAAGTAACCCTTGGCCAGCACGCAGCTCAGTGACCAACCTTCTCCAGTAAAGTGAGTTCACAGAGGTTGAAGAAGAAGTTTATGAATGAGACCAGGAACTGTGTGGAAATGGTAGCACAAATAACATGAGAACTGCCAAGTGCGGGTCCATAGTTACCTAACCAATGCCCCAATCACAAACACGATAGCTTCTTCAGCTCTTAGCGTGGGAGAGTCTGAGACAGTGGATGGCTACAGTGTCTTGCGAACTCATAGTAGTTGTGACAGCATGCACGAGAGTCAGTCAAGCTCAAGCCAGACAGAAATCCAAACAAAGAGAGGGGAGGGGAGCATGAAGTCTCACCCTTAGAGGAGGAACTACTGGTAATTAATAACTTCTGGAAGACAGGGAGTCAGTTTTGGTTGTGAGCCTAGCCTTTAACGGCTGAGCCATCTCTCCAGCCCGGGAGTCAGTTTTTATGAGAGTTTATCCCTCTGGTAAGGTGATCATATTCCAGAGGAAGGCTGCACGCCCAAGAATATTTGGACAGCACAAATTGGTATTTAAAACAAAGAAAGAAACGGAACACACAGTTGGAAGGGTGGGGAAGGGTAGTGGATCTAAGAATTGTCTGGGGTAAGCATGATCACAACATATTGTATGCAATTCTCAAATAACTAATAAATTATTTTTAATGATATCATTCTTTTTTAAAGGGCAAGATGAAATAATCTAATGCAAAAAGAAAAACAATGGAAAGCATTTTAAAAAATCTTTAAAATCACTACACTTAAAAAGAATCTATGTCGATATTACCTAATTTAGCATTACCTTTAGCCAATAAATAGTCATTTCAATTGGTCGATTCTATCCTTCTCTCTAGAGTTAATGGATACTTTTAGGTAAAATATCTACATTAGTAGTAAGCACTAAATTCTATTATACTTCTAGGCTCCATTCAAACTCAATCATGTAAAAATATTTTCAAGAAAAAAGTAAAGAAGCCACAGTTGGTTCTCTTTCAGTCATCACTGCTCCCCCTTCAGTTTTCCCCACTGCAATAGCACAAACAGCCCAGTAGATGGCAGGAGGAGCTCATTCATGAGGCAGCTCGCCATGCCTGGTACCTGCTCCCAGAAGGGCCTTCTAAAAAGTTGGCCACACTCTTCAGCACAGTGCCACAGCGCTACCTTCCAAGAAGCCCCTCTGTGTTTTCATGTGAGGGACCAAGGTCAGTCAGTGAGGAAAGCATGCACCAAACTTCTGCAGAGGGGAAAGACTTCTGCGGCCAGTAACTGTGGATGGCCTGTTAAAGAGAGCCAGCAAGTCCTTGACGGTGCTGACGTAATAATTACGTGAACCATTTATACCTGCTGAAAAATGCACCCTGTTATATCACAGGCACATTGATTGTGGAGGCTGCTACTTGATATTTCATATGCATTTCATTTCCTGAAGCTCTTCTTTGTACTATTATCTTTAATGGAGGTGGGGTGTCCTTTAATCAAGCAACCTTGAAAAGATGATTGCCGGAACATCCTACAAAATGATTCATGAAACCTAACAATTGTCCAATCACCGTTTCAAATACCCATCCAGGCCGTATCTTGACTTCATCTGCCTCTACTGGGAAAACAAAGACCCGATTTTTCTTTGGCAAGCTTAACAAAGAAAAAAAAAAAACATACTGATCTGTCACTATTTACTAAGTCACCACAGAGTCAGTACATACTTAAGGGGCTTCTCTTATAAGACTTTGAAAGGACCCTAGAGAAATGTATTTGAACCATAGAAATAATACCCTTTTAAAAAGCAATACTAACAACACCCAAAAGTGGTATCTTACTTGACCCTTGTTCATTCTGGACCGTGTGCTGGCAAAGGGTTGGCTCCCAGAAGAGGCATCCAGCCAACAGAGTAACTTAGCTTTAAAATAAAATCCATGTCTGTGTTTGTCCCTGGTACTGGGAACATCCACAAAACAAATGATAAATTATCAGGACCCTTTGCTCCTGGGCCTACCTACATAGGAAAGCCTCCAAGACTACATGACAATAAACACCAATTGCACAGGACCAACTCCTGGCTAGTTTAGGAAACCTACAGAATTGCTAATAGATTATAGCTGTTTCACTGAACTAAGCAATTGTGGTCACTGTCTGTAGAAGCCATTGTTAAAGTTATGCATCCAGTTAATGGGAGAGAGAAACAGTTTAGATAAAAGCAAATCGCACAAACATCCACCAAGCACCCAGTGCAAAGGAAGGCACATGGGGACAGGTTGGGAAAGAAGTGGCCTCTAATGATCATCGAATCGCACTTCAAATGCATTCTTATTGAGAATGGAAATTAAGTTTCAAAAGTAAATAAGAATTATGTCATGATATTTGAAAAAAAAAAAACCACATTCGTGAACCACGGGGGAGAAACGTTCTGAAAGAATGATTTTCGGCCTGTACCTCAGGGTGTCAATTTAAATTACAAGAGCAGTTGACAAGTGAGACAGACAACAGCACAAAAGGTAAATCAGGCTCAGTCAGGACTTGCAGGGGTGAGCGGCTCAGCTCAGAGGAAGAGCACCTGCCTTGTCTGTGAGAGGTCATGGCGACAGAGGCTCAAACAGACAGACCTGAACGCCCAACCACACAAGGAACCAACCCACCGAGTCGGCCACACTGTGTTCTGATTGCTCTGCTTTACATTTTAACATTCCAGTTGTTTAAAGATCTTTTAATCTGTGTGTGATAGGCATGGGGAAATACAGATATCTGAGCAATACATGCATTTTCACCAAATAAAGACGGAGTTACATTAAGATAGAAAATACGACCACAGTCTAGAAGAAACCAGGGCTCCCTTCTAGTTCTAAGGCTAGCGGTGACCCTGACTTCTAACAGCTTATCTTGGTGTTGTTTGCTCTTGTACTCATACAGATGGAGCTATGCAGTCCCCTCTCTCTCTCTCTCTCTCTCTCTCTCTCTCTCTCTCTCTCTCTCTCTCTCTCTCGCTATTGTGTTCACTATGCTTCTGTGGATAGCTGTAAATCGCCCCCATTCTATACATTATTCTTTTGTGTGATTAAAGCATGATTTGTAATCAGCCGGTGGATGGCTTGCTGCCAGTGTTTGGATATTTTTAATAGCATTGCTTATAGCAATTTTTCTGTCTCTTGATAAATATCACTACCCACTTCTTGTTATCCCTTTCCCTGGGAATAGAACTGGGGTCGGGGGAGTACGTGTGCTTAGCTTTTGTTGATATATTAAGCATCTTTATTCTTTCGTCCCAGTCTCATTTTCCTTTCTTGGCTTGGCTTTCTTCCTCTTTCCCCCCTCCTCTGTTCTCTCTCTCTCTCTCTCTCTCTCTCTCTCTCTCTCTCTCTCTCTCTCTCTCCCCCCCTCTCTCTCTCTGCTAGGGATAGGACCCAAGAGCCCCATCCGTGCCAGGCATTCACTCTACCACTGAGAACAGTCAGCACCCCAGAGTAACATCATCACCCTCCAATAAGGAGATCTTTGGAATTGTCAGGATTCCGGGTAAGGGGAAATAAATTATGATCAATGGCAAATAACCCAAAGTGAACCAGTGGCATTTGGATTTTTGTCTCAGGAGGAGTCAGTTTCAAACTAGCATGAAGGAAAATGCTGGCATTGCCAGTCCCTCTCATAGACAATGCAAGCCATTTGTCACTTCACATTTTTTAATGCGATCTATAAAACATGGGAGAACTGCGAAGCCCAGAACCCATCAATGGCTGCATTACCAGTCTGCCAATCTTCCCTTCTGATGATGCTGTGCATGGTGAACTACTGTGCAGCAGATTTGCCTCCTGTGAAAGCCAGAGTTATACCTTCCCAAAGATGAGCTGACTCCAAGGGTGAGGTCAGGCTGAGGCAGGAGACTGCCTTGGACTCTCTCAGTAGACCTAAGTAGTAACATAAGGCTATGAGCTGACAACAGTCCCAAGTGTGGTCAGAGGGTAAAGTGACCACAGAAGAGGGACTACAGAGATGCATCATTACTGGCTTAGAAGCTAGAGGGAGGGGGAACCTGTGAGCCGGTGCGTGTGAGTGGCCTCTAGGACTTGAGAAAACACAGACAAATCCTTCCTTAGAGCTTCCACAAAGTAACTCAGCCTGACTGACACCTTTGGTTTATTCTAGAGGCTTTCTCATGGACCTTTCAACCTACAGAACTTGTGATTAAGAGTGTCATAGAAAAGCATTGCGACATAAACCATCCAAATAGGGAATGCTAAAAGCCCTTCTAGGCCAGTTACGGAGCAGTAGATCTGAAAATCCACTCATCCTGAGCCTGGCAGCCCCTCACCAGCTCCCGGAGACGAAGGCTCGAACACGCTGGAGGAGTCGCTGTACGTGTTGGAAGCTTGCTCAGAGAGCTTCTTTTTACCACTTCCCTCTGATGACTTGTGTGACTTCTTCTTGTTTTTCACCAAGATTTTATACATTAAATCCATAGGGCTTGGAAGAGGTACCCCAGATTCCAGCTATTTAAAAGAAAGCACAGTTTTTAAAAATACAGTCCCTTCCTTCCAGGAACCTCTCTAATCCCACCGCTTTGGATACCACAGCCTCTAGATAAGCATGTACCATGTTCAGCACAGCTCATGAGAGGGTTCTAATTGTGCCCTAATTTTTTTAAAAAAATAAAAGATGCATTTAAATGACCTAACTCATTTTCCACAATGAAACTATAAAAGTGAGGCCACTGAAATGTACTGGTAGATTTGATGGACTGAACGTGGACTCTCAGGCATTTTCTGATGGGCCATGCAGGTCCAATCATTTTACTGAAGATACATGAACCATTTCTGACCCAAATCTTCGGGGAAAGGCCAGACATTTGACAGAAAGAATTGGTGAAGTTGGACAAAAGGTTCTAAATGAGTCCCTGTCTTAGACAAAGTGTTAGGGACTGCAGAATCTTGTTGCATTCAGGTGGGTTTTTAGCATTAGCCAAGATAGACATAATTGCAGATTTTCCTCTTGCCCCTAGATTCGAGCTGTCTTATTCCTGAGCCTTACTTCACTGTTGCAGCTTGTTCATATAATGGGAAATCAATTTCCCATGAGATGGTTATAAGCTACTGTATCAGGGAGCATGTGCAGGACCCAAGACGGACTTATTTTTAGAGAGGCCTTTGAAGTCCCATAAGCTGGCCCTCTAGCCTTTGCTTGCCACGAGTCTGGGGACTAGTGTGAACTTGAAAACATGCAGATACTGGGCCAAAGTGTCCAGGAGGAAGCGGTTACTTTAGGTTTTGGTTACTCTTTGCCTTTGTGAACAGGGATGTGACTGCTACCAATCCCCCGGACAGGGTCCTCTTACTGTACTCAGGAGTTACAAGGAGATGAAGAGAAGCTCTTCCATTGTGTTACGCTGGGCCCCCTTGAAAACCTGAGTCCAGGACCTGGAGTTGGTATGCCAATGACTTATAGCTCCAAGCCTAGAGAGCCAGACTTCTACTGCTCCAGGCCTAAGAGGCTAAAGATTTAAGGTGACAGGCTTTCAGTTTGAAGGACCACGGTGTGAGTTTTAGCCAGCATTTGTCTGGAACTGGGCAGCTGTCATTATCTTCGGCTTCTGGCAGCAGTGAACAGGAGCAAGGGATAGATAGTATCTGCTTGTGATCTATCTCCTGAAAGAGCTTAGGGTGTCAGGACCCTGAGCACCTAAAATCCTAGTATTATATATAGGTTGGGATCCTGGGAACTTAAGGCTTAGCTCTCTTTGCAAAGACTTCTATTAGATAGGGCCCAATTTCCCTTTCTTGCCCTTTTCAGCTCATTGTGTGTCTAGCACCTTTGTTCCTGACCTCGGCTACTCTTCAGAATCCCAGTGTCATCCCTCTGATGCTATTCTGTTGCTGCTTCTACCCAGCTCCTCTTCCTGCCCCCAGTTCAGCCCTAGGAGAGAAGCAGGACTGAGAATTGTCCTTATGAACTGCTTACGCTGCAACACCAGGGGGCAGCACTGGAGGGTGTCTCTCTCTGGAGTCATTTAGCTAAACAGCTTCCTTTCTACAGTGGCAAAGGGGGCGTGGCAGGTGTGTCTACAACCCATTGCACCGAAGAATCCACACACCAATTAAATACTGCTAGGCACAAGTTTCTGCTGGGCCACCAGGAAACGTGCTCCCCTCTGCTTGGGTGAGTGTGGCTGTTCAGAGTTCGTTGAGGCTGGTGATGGGATGATGTCTGATGCATGCTGTTTAACCCAGAAGTAGCTAGAATGGTACTACATGGAGCTGGAGTTTTGCTTTGGCAGCAAGAAGCTGCAGTTGTAGAGCAGCTCCCTCAAGGCAGGCATATGATGTTCAGGGCTGTCAGGCTGTCATCAGGGCAATCCTGCTGGCTGCTACAGAGGTGCTGCTTGGCAGACAATCCTCTGTTAAAGGACACCCAGGAAGGGGCTAACCACTGTCCATTAAGGAATCAGATTTACTCAGCTCCCCAATAATCTTGTTTAGAGGAAAAATAAGCATTAAGAGAGAGGCTTAAGGCTAGAGAGATGGCTCAGTGGTTAAGAGCACTGACTGCTCTTCCAGAGGGTCCTGAGTTCAATTCCCAGCAACCACATGGTGGCTCATAACCATCTGTAATGAGATCCGATGCCCTCTTCTGGTGTGTCTGAAGACAGTACAGTGTACTCACATACATGGAATAAATTAAATCTTAAAAAAAAAAAGAGAGAGAGGTTTAAATAGTATTTAACAACTATCTTCTCTTAGCTGAATACTCATGGGGAGAGTTGGGACATTTTATCTGTTCATGGATACAACTGATGCCTGAGTATTGTCTCAAAGGGAAATGTAGGTGGTGGGCAGCAGGTGGTGGGCAGCAGGTGGTAGAGAGCAGGTGGGAGAAATAGGGTCAGGAACCAGCCTTGCCCCATTTTGCATTTACTTCAAAGGATTGTGACAAAGATCCAGTGGGGTGTGGGATTTACAGAGTGCTATCCTCTTGGACTGTCTCTATGTGCTGACTTTCATTGTTGAAGACTTTGTAATCTTGACTGATTCCTGACAACTGAAATATTCTTTCCTAGAGGGGAAGAGGGAGGCTGATGAGGTCTGGGGAGTAAACAAATCTCACATATTCAGGAAGTTCCTGAAACCTAAAAGGTTCTCAAGGCTCCTTTCCATGATTATACCAGCAGTGTGGACTGCCTGGGGTTGGGAGTTGGGAATGAAGGGACTGCTCAACCTGTCTAGTTGTGGGCATGTCAGGCAGGGAGCACCAGGGATGTAGCATTTATGAGTTGATGCCCATGCTGGAGTGGGCTTTTGGATTATGGAGTTGCCTATGAATTATCCACACTACTGTCAATAACCCTTCACCTGTATTCTCGTAAGTAACCCCATGGCATCAAATTAGACTTTGGTGAAATTACTACTTTGGCTTGTCCTCAGTAACTTATTTGGGGTAAACAGACATTTGTTCACAAAAACTAACTGTGTCACTTTAAGCTGAGGAGGGCTAAGGCCGGAAAAGAAAAGGAAATAGACACATATCTTCTGACCTCAGTAGAGCTGAGATCCTGCTGGTCAAACTACACCGATCATATATCTATACAGAGGACGTATCTCCCCAGCTGTAACTAATAAGTGTTCTCCTCTGACACGTCACAGCTACTTACTGGGTATTTTTCCAGTGGCTCCATAAGGAGGGCATCACCAAAGATTAATCGGCAATACTCGGCCATCTTGGCTTGTTGCTTCGGGCTAAGAGAAAGAAAAAAGGAATTATGGGGTTTATTCAGAGAGGTTTCATTGCATTATTAACACGGAAAGAAGTCAATCAGGATCATTTTTTTTGCTACGAAACACTATCCTAAATATCACAAGAACACAGGCACTCACATATTACACACACACACAGCATGCAGGGAGATAGTGCAAGGCTATTTTTAAGGTCATCGTATACAACCAAGACAAGGACATAACCTATCAGTTCCCTGTCTCCAGATTCATAAGATTCCTAGAGTTAGAAACTTCATTCCTTTTGTTGGATTCCCTGGCTCTAATACCAACTGAAAGCTGCCTGGGATAGGATTATTTTCATGGTTCCCTGTGAATTCTTGGATTAAATGTATTGCAGCACCAGAAAGCAGAAAAGGATAATTTATAAGAAGTCAACAGGGGAAAGAAGAGTGAGAAAGAGAGGAGACTAGATGGAGGGAGAGAGCTTCATATGCAGAAGGAAACCAAGCAGACATATGTGTGTGTGTGTGTGTGTGTGTGTGTGTGTGTGTGTGTGTGTGCACGCGCCGAATGCTCTTGAATGCGGCCAGTGCTGCAGGTTCCCAAATGGGTTGCATTGCGTGCATGGGGGATGCTGGAAGGGTAAAGCAGCTTTGGCAAAGGCCATCTCCAATTCTTTTCTTCCCTGTTTTTTTGAGACATGGCCTCACTGTGCAGTCTAGGCTGGCCTGATGTTTGAGAATCTCCTGCCTCAACACCCTGGGTGCCAGGATGACAGACATACACACCACTGTGTTCAGATTTGCTTGCCAGCAACGTTTCTGTGCAGAAAGAGTGGAGCAAAGGAGGTAGTAACCCAGTTGGCTGCCAGGAGGAAGTTGGTCTGTCAGGGGCTAGAGTTCAAGGTTTGAGTACTTGAGCTCCTGGCTCTGAATTGCTCTGAATCTGTACGAGAAGGATTTTAACTGCATTTGGAACCAGACAAAGGATGCTGAGAGATGCGACAGAGTAAGGGTTGCACCTTTGAAGAACTACACCAGCAAGATGCATATAAAGTGATCCCATGGGGAGGAGACACACTGCGGCTAGCCCGGATGAACTGTGCCTCCAGCCCTTGTAAAGATGCTGTTAGAGGGAACATCCGAATGCTTTCAGCACTCCTGTTTCTCTTGACCTTTTCAGATGCAATTAAAGATCAGTTTTCTCATCCTGGGCAATGATAAACATCATTACCCGGTACCCAGTACTGCTGGGTTATTTATGATCTACAAGCGGAGGGTCCTAACTTCCCCGGGTTATACTGCAATGGCAATCCATTCTAGCAAAAAAAGAAATGTAGTAAAGACAGGACTAGTAGCCATGATGCAAATGATGGTGCTTTGCTCTAAATAATAAAGATTAGAAGATGTAATTCATATTTTCACTCCTCCCCTGAAGGGTAAGCCTGGAACACACAGTGTTTTCTGCGAAAGGGGTACTTAGACCGAAGCTCTGCTTCAGTGCAGAAGGAAAGCACTCCTTATATGCTGTCTCTAACAAAAATGAATTGTGTGCTCTATGGTCAGGTGAGCTTTTGGGGTGCATATGTCAACTCTCCAAGTTATTATCTTCTTGGAACTGTGGGAACATTGAAGGAAAGATTCCAAGAACTTGCAAAGCCCAACACATCAATTTTAAATCCTTCTCCTGTGATGAAGTCTTCTTATATAAACTAAAGCTCACTTCAAACTGTGCGTCCCAAGGCTAGCTTCAAACTTGCAATTCTCCTGCCTTTGCTGGGATTGTGTCCACAGCAAAGCTTTTCACTTCCACACTGATCCTGTGTTGCTTGAGCAGGATTTTGCTGTATGATCTACACAGCCCTAAGAAAGAAGGATGATGTCTCTCAGAAGTTTGAGAAAGGACTGACTGACCCTTGACTAAATCCTGACTCATACAGGAGGTCATGATTAGGGACAATTCATTAGAAGCTGTATGGATGGGACCTTTGGGGCAGGCAGGGAAGTGGTTGATGGGGTAAATGATTTCTGCCAGTGGTAACTTACATAGGAAGTCTGCCAGGTCAGCCTGCTCTCTGGCTGTGACTGAGAACAGAGCAGTGTGCTTGGCACTGTTCTAGGCTGCACTAAAGAATAGCACAGAGAACTCGCATTTTGAGCAAAGCTATGGGTTAATCCTGATATGAGCAGTTCATGAGCCACACGTCATTCAGATCACCGGGATTGTCAGAAAACTGCAGATTCACACTTCGAGTCTATAGGGCAAACACGCAGGTATTTCTAAGAAGTTCCCAGAGAACATACGCTGTTGGTCTGAGGACTGCTTTGTGGAAGATGTCTGTGTGAATACAAGGAGAGGACGATGTAGGCATCCAAGAAAAAAGTGAAATGTGATATTCTCTAACCAGGTCATTCATGTTCTCAAAAAACACAAGCATTCTTTTAATAGAACAGAGAGCAAAGTGAACACACACACACACACACACACACACACACACACACACACACACACCCTTGGAAAACAAAGAGACTTTAATTGTAGATTAGACCCACAGAAATAAATGACATTAAAACTGCAATTAACAAATAAAGAAATTCCAAAGTTTTTAAAGTATTGACATCAGCCACCATGGTAATAAAATTAAAGGGACAAAAGTCACAAATATATTATGTGTCTCAAGCCACAGAAGATATTTCAAAACATATTAGAGCATTCACAAAGCATCTGCCAAATAGGTCAGTTTTCTGACAAAGAATTTACCCTCCAAGATAAACTAAGCCAATGTCCTTTTTGGATCTTGACAAAAATCTCAGTTTGTAGTAAAACCAAGATTAGAAGTCACTTCAGTCAAATTCAATATAAGATTCTTTCCTTGAAATGCTAGTTAATAAATCAAATGGAAGCTTTTAAAACTGTCCTTCCTTCCGCTCCTGCTTCTCTTTTTGTTATTGTTTGTGGTTGAGGTAGTTTTGTGCGTGTGCGTGTGTGTTGTGTGTGTGTGTGTGTGTGTGTGTGTGTGTGTGCATGCCTGCGCGTGCGCACATGCATCAAGAATCATGTGTACTATGCTGTGGACGTACGGAGATCAGAAGACAAATTTTGTACAGTTGCTTCTCTCCAGGCACCTTTTGTGGGTTGTAAGGATTCGGGTTTCCAGTCTTACTGATTCAGGACCATCACTAGCTGAGCTATTTTGCTGGCAGGAAGTGGGGTTTGTTTAAAACAGTATTCTTTTTTTTTTTTTTTTTGACCCAATTGGTAAGATATAATTGCACACTTAAACATACAAAGCCTGGTACCATCTACCGCTTAGGAACATTGATAACAACCTGTAAATACACAGAGCAGAATCTTAACATCACCTGCCATGGCTTCTCCCTCTCTCTCTCCTCTGTCCTCCCCTCTCCCCCCAGTCTCCTCCTCTTCCTTCAAACTTCTCTCCCGCCCATCCTTCCTTCTCCTCCAATGACAGACCTCCTTCTATCCTGGACCTGCCCCTCACCAGTACTTTACAAATTCAATGGAGAGGTGGTTCTGGTGAAGTCACCTGAGTTCTGAGTCCTTGACTAGGCAGCTGTCCTTGGGGGCAGTGGAATTAGCATCAAAATACAGTAACTTCAGGGCAAACCACAACATTTCACCCTTTTTGTCCAGTTAAAAAGCCTTTTCACTTATATATTGAGTACAATTACCATTCTACAATTTATAAAGCATATGATATACTCAACACCCAGTCCATCACTATATCAGTTAAACAGAACATTCCATCGTAAGAAAGGCTTAAAATCTATATCTTGGCTAGCTTGTATACTATCTGATAATTATCTAATAAAATATGTATATTCAGAGTTATACAGCCTGATAGGCTATGAGACTATAATCAGTCTTCAACCCCGTCAGAAATCTGAGAATGACCAAGTATTCATACACATAGGAAGCCTAACACGGCTTCCAGAACTGAGAGGTTGTAGAGACAAATCTCTGCTAGCACAGGCCCCTGTTAGCAACATGTGAGCGTAAGTCTTCAGCCTTCTGGCCCAAGATCAACTGACAGATTCTTGAAATGCAGATTTTGAAGGGCTGATCACCCTGTCTTGGCAGGGTTTATCAGTCAACTATTCTGCATAATTTGTCCTTTTCTGGACAGTATTAGTCTGCAGATGAAACAGGCAGTTTTGTCCAGTGGCTGCCTAGCCACAAAGTATTGCCTCACCTGGAGGTAGAGATGTTCAAATTCTTCGTTAAATCCACCAAAGGGGAACTGTTAGGAGCAGATATGTCTCAACAAAAGATAAATAACTTTAAATCTCAATTTTTGTGAATTTCTGACGTTTTTGAAAACCATCTACCTATATAAGACAATCTGTACTGTTGTCTTTATATCTTAATAATATCTTGAAAGCACTCTCACAATGTCAGTAATATGTTTGCTATTTGGCCCTTAACTCACATGTGTAATCAACTCAGAAGTTTGTAATGACATCAATAGAAGGTCTAATCCTTGTACTTTTAAACCTTTTTTGACAAATAAATTCTATACCAAAACAAAGTATTCTAATTTAGGAAGTGGGGAGCATCTCTCTGGGAATCTTTGGAAGCAGGCGAGTAGAGAGCAGTTGGGTGAAGCACCCCCACACCAGCCATGGGTAGGTGATTTAAAATGTTTGAAGAGGAAATAGTAAAACCTAGATTTCTCCCATTTCTTTTCCCCAGCAATGTGGCGGGGTTTTTTTTGTTTGTTTGTTTGCTTGTTTTGTTTTGTTTTTTGTTTGTTTGTTTGATTGATTGAATGATTTTTTTAATGGTAGTGTGGATCAAGTTAGTCGGAAGCAGAGTTCTGGGCTGGCCCTGTTGCAGATATAGCACAGAGGACCCTGAGGTGGTTTACCAGAAAAGGAAAGCAGCCACAGATGTGTGCAGGGAGTGGTGCTAGGTCGAGGTGTTGAGGGTTCTGAGGGTTCATCTGGTGTGGGTGACAAAGAGCTTGCTAGGATCTGAGGAGTGATGTTGAATTAGGCGAGGTGATCCACGGGTCAAATATAGGGTTCTAATGGAAGCCCACTGCTTCCACTGAGTGTGTGATAATTCCTCCTGGGAAATCTCTGGGCTGAGCCACTTGGCTCTGGAGGTGAAGGGGAGAACCGCAGAACAACTTGCTCTCACATCAGAAGTCAGCACTTGCATTTCACGTTGCCATACTATTATCATAATTGCGTATCCTGGGAACGTTATTTTCCTGGCTTTGTTTGTTCTCTGTTGTTGCTGTTGTCTTATCATTATGTGTGAATTATGAATGAACTCGCAACAGCTACATTTATTTACCAAGAGAATGCAGTGTTCTGGTGCTAGAGCCTCTTTGCTTTTGTGCAGTGTATGAATTAGGTTTTGTGTCCAGTTTGGGATCTTCATGTAATTAAAGTGGAAGACTGCAAAACACATCCTGTGACCGCGGATCACTGGCACTTTGGGGTGAACACTGGCTGACAGTTGACTCATAGATCTCTGGTTGTCTTGATTCCAAGTCTTGGAAGTTTCTGATACTTCCGTTTAGGGGTGTGTGTGTGTGTGTGAGTGTGTGTGTGTGTGTGTGTGTGTGTGTGTTCAGATCTTGTATTCTAAGGCCAGGCTAGCTTGGTTTGAATCTCACCTCAGCTGCATAGCCTCAGGCAAGCTAAATGCTTACTTGGGGTTCAGTTTGTTTACCTGAAAGATAAGGTTAACCCTGTTCCTTTGATGAACAACGGGGTTTATAGCAAGGGCTGCGAGAACATGGAACATATAGGGAACAGTGTTTGGTGCAAAATACATGTTGAGTAAATGTAAGGTTTTCTCTGTCATGGTGTTTATGGGTGTGGTCTCTCTGTCTACAAGTGAGAGTTTACTTTGTAGCAGGTAAGACAATACAAAATGGAACAGCATTTCTTGATTTTTGTCTGCTTTAAAAAGACATACTCATTTAAGGAAATAACACTGTGGGGTGTCTGTTATTAAAGAAAACAAAAGCTAGGCCCTGTTGACAAATCTGAAAACCACTCTGTCTGATCAAAATGGACAGGGGTTGCTAAACCCAAGGAAAAATGAGATAGACAAGGCAGAGAAAGCCCCCTACAAAGTCACTTGCAAATCTGAGCTGCTGCAAACCAAGTGGGAAATGCAGTCACTGCAGGGGTGAGGAGATGTAGCAAGGAATGGGGTAGGTTCTGGTCTCTTCCATGCCCCTCAGAGGTGTTAGGAAACCTATGTATAGTGATTTCATCGTTCATAGGATGAAATGCTCCCAACGACACAGAATGCAGAGTGGCAAATGCTGTGCTGTCCTGAGAACAAACTAGAAATATACTTACAAAATTGGTTACTTCAAACTAAAGTTGTTTTCTACTCATGCATTAACAGAATACTGTATTTAATTAGTTAAAAATTTGATTCTGCTCAAACTGCTTCCTGAAAATTTAGGAATTCATGCACCAAAGCATGTGTTGCAAATTAGCAAACTCAAAAGGACTCTCAGAAGAAAAGAGAGACAAAGGCATATATGAACCCTTTCATCATAAGTGCTACCAGCTTCATTAAAATAAACAAAAAACCAAAAGGACCCAAACAACAACAACAGCCTTCCAGGGGTCCTTGTGAGGTATAGAAGACTTCACAACACTCTGTAAGGAATCATGGCCCTACCACATGTTCTTTACATCTTCACACTAAAGTTGTCCTTTAAATGATCTTTGTCTCAACACAAACAATTGTCTTTCCTTATGTGCTCATGAGAACAAGCAACTGTACGATACTATGATATACACGCTGCTATCGAGATCATAGTAATAATTACCTCACCTTGACTCTTTGCAATAAAATGAACAGTTACTAGATGGGGTAGTACACCCTTGTAATCTAGCACTTTCCAGGCTATGGCAGGAGAATTGAGTGTGTAAAGCACTCTTGGTTACATAGGAGTACCATGTCTCACAAATGAGGGGTGGGTATTGCCGCTCAGTTGAAGACCGTATATCTCATAGACACAAGGCTCCATATTCCACCACATGCATGGCAAACAGTTGAGTAAATAAAGTAGTTATGCCAGAGTTGTTCTTGAAGAAATAAAGTTTCATAGTTTCATAGATATGAGAAACAAAGTTATAAAAACAAGGTTTTGAGAAATACATCTGGTGGTCAGGATGCCTATAACAAACTTGTGACCTTTCTGAGAGCTACATCTGACATCATGATGCTCAGTGATATGATAAAGTTTTGGTGATCAAGATTCTGATTAAGCTAATTAAGACGAAACAATGAAAGACAACTGTTCTCAGAAAGACCCCTATCCCTCCCTGTGGTAAATTCCAAGAACAACTGCAAGATGTCATCCTGACCCTGCCCGACCACCAGTTCACCCCCTCTTTAAGGGACGTGCCAACTTAGCCCTTTCCCAGTGATTCTCCAAGGCCAGGTGTAGGGCTGGATGAGGAAAATTACTAATTGAGCCAAGAACAGCCCTTGAGCAGGCCAGCAATACCTGACCAGATCCTTTGTCCTGTGCATCAATGAGAATGGGCCAGCTAAGCCTGTTGCTGAAGTCTGCCCTCTGTAATGAATAAAAGTTGTGTGCTTTTTGGGCTTGGGGTTGCCTCCCCCTGCATGGATGAGCAACCCCATGTACATGGATTAAAAACCTTATATCCTCATGCAATTGCAGCGGTCACTTTGTCAATCTGTGCTCTGTGGGTGGTGCTCCTGAGATAAGGCCACTATGGGGTCTTACAATATTCTTTCCTTTTGTATCTCAGCAGTAGGTGCAGGCTACTTTGAAATAGACAGATTTTTTCCAATACAAATAAGCAGTGAAAAAGAGCAGGAAAAGGAGGGATGTAGCCAACAGACACAGGTATGAGAAGAGAGTTAGCCATTCCAACCACAGTCAGAAGCAGAGGGAACTGGCCTTTTAAGACAGCAAAATGGAGTACAAATGCATAGCAATGGGATTTCTGAAAGAGGGTTTTAAGAGTGGCCCACTGATTTCCAACTTGGTAAAGAAATGACATACCATAAAGACAATGCACTCTACGATACCTCAAAGTGAAATCCTTGGTTTAGAACCATATGATGGCAGACTGAGAGGCTGACCCCACTAGCCCATGGTCTATTTTAATGCTCATAAGGTTTAAATGAGTGGTTCATCCTTTGCAGATGAAAGTATTCCACTTACTCTACAAAATGATTGAAAGACACCAATGCTGATGTCAAACCACCTGAAATCGGGTGGAAAATTGCTAAAGAGGCCTCAATAGGGAGGAAGACTGCTCACCAGATGTTCCAAATACTTACGAATCCACATGGTTCTCAAAGGAAAGGAGGATGGGAAAAGGAGAAGTCTTGAACGCACACTCTGCGATGGCTTCTATGACTTCCTAAAACAAGAACACACACATACTCAACACTGCTCAGTTCTTCACGTGCATTTCCCCCCCCCCCGAGTTAAATCCATTAGTCTGGTGGGGTTTCTTGTTCATTTCTTTTGGTCTTTCTATGTGTCAGGTTTGTAGCCACTGCTGTTGTTTACAGCAGTACTGGGCTCAAAGCTAGGGCCTCACGCATGCTAGGCAAGAACTCTAGCTCTGATGATGTGCTCGGCTCTGAGAGCTGATTTTTGGACGATCAAATAAGGCAAATTTTCTACCCATGCATTTACTTTCTGAATCAAACTGCTATTAGCATTTGGTCATCTTTATTTCTGGTCTGTTATTTGTATATGTGTGTGTGTGTGTGTGTATGTGTGTGTGTGTGTGTGTGATTTTGTTTAATAATAGTTACAAAATCTGTATTTTTCATAAATATTATTAAGAGATAAATAAGAGGGGTTGGAGTATAGATGGGTAGCAGGGTACCTCCTGAGAGTGGGCAAGGTCCTGGGTTTGATTGCCAGCACCAAACTCAACCAAACAACAGCAAACAAAGTGGAGACAGACCTTATGTTGATGACAAAAATGCTTAAGACAGAGTTGTGCAGTCACCATCCCAAAGTACAGCAGCTGCTCGCTTTCCCCAAGCCCACCTCACACACACTCTCTCAGCAACCACCCTACAGCCTGAATCTTTACGTTTCCGCATACCTCTTGTTCCAAACATCTCACATACACTAAATCATGGGATGTATGGTTGGGAATCTTCAGGTAATGCGTTTCCGAAGCCCAGGTGTGTTCTATCAGTTTTCCTCTTACAGTTGTTGTAAGTATTTATTTTAGGGCAGGAGTGGTTTAGGCTACTCTATACCCTATATGCTTTATCCAGCAATGAGAATACACCATATGTCATAAGCTTCAAGAGCTCTACAAAATTCTGGAAAAAATACCATGTTGAGTTAACTAGACATCAACTGTTAGATGAGTCCATAATTCTGGGAATGGACTCTTGAAAGAAGAAAAAAACAGGCTGACTAGCATGAGCTCATTCCCAGTCTTTTACATGCTTCCAAATCACTTTTCATTGTAAACTGTCTACAGCAATGCACAAAGGATCAGACTGCAAAGCATATTCACTACTACGTACTGGAACATTTTTTCCCAAAGTGTTTTCCTTATTTACATGGCATTGAAACACAATCTCTTATTTATTTATTTTTATTTGCTTTGAGGATTTATTGGTTTTTGTTGGATGTGTGTGTTGTCTACAAGCATGCCCATGCACCACGCACATGCAATGCTTACAGACACCAGAAGAGGGCATCAGATTCCCTGGAACTGGAGTTACAGATTGGTCCTGTGGGCTCTGTGAATTACACTCTGGTCTTCTAGAATGACCAGCGTTCCTAATCACTGAGCCATCTCCTCAGCCCCTCGGTTACTGTTTAAGTGCCCCACCATCCACACTATTTAAACTTCACATTACCCTACACTGCTTTTCTTTACATTTACTCTTTGCAGTTGTGACTTCTGTTCTCATTCTTCATGCTGAAACCCTTCCCACAGACTCCTCTCTCTCTCCTGTGCAGTGCACAGTGTTCTTTATAGCAATGTCATTAAGCTATTTCCCTTGCCTGGGAGTGGAAATGAGGCTTTCTAATTCTGGGCTGCATTTGCATATATCTTCTAAGAATGATGCTCTAGCACAGGGCGAGAACCACTCTTACTCTTAGAAGTGAATTCACAGATTGCTTTTCATACATAATCAATTTAACTTTTATCACTGCCGAGTCCATCAAAATAAGAGCACTATAAAAAGCAAGTGATGTCAGGAAGCAGCATTTTTTATTTTGTACAGTCACACACAGATTGTGGATGCAAGCAGGCTTGGGTTGAGCAACTGTCTTGGACTTGCAAGCCCTGTGATGTTGGGAGAATTGACCTAGTGCTTCTGAGCTTTGGCATGAAGGGTTGTAAAGTAGGAGTGATAAGCCACAGGTCTGTTGTGAAGGTACAGTGAGAGAAAGAGAAAAGATAGCTCACACTGAGCAGATATTAAGTCATCTTGAGGCTCTTTTCTTGCTATTGATTCCCTCCTTCTCGTTATAACCTACACTACTACTACTAACACTAAGACCTCAGTTAAATGCATTCATGCTATATTCCACACACAATTGTACCATGCTACTGACATCCCATAAGGGGAATACTAATCTTCCTTTAGACAGGTTAGAAACTGAAAGTTCAGAACTCCAGCTCACCTCCAGAAGGTTTCCAAGCTCATCTGTCACATGCTTCTCAGCTCCCACTCGGTGCCTAACCAAGTCTGGCTTGTGCTGACCGTGCTATGGGTAGGGACTTCTGGCATCTTCCTAGTGGGCATGGGCCAAGCAAACAGGACTCTAAAACTCCCCTCACCAGTTTTACAGAGGACCCACTTTGACTCTCAGCCCTCAGAAGGTTGAATAAGAATTCCTTACCTGTAAAACACTATAGCCTTTATCTTTATAGGAAGAAAACTGAAATTTGGCTTTGCAGTCAAAGACAATGTTCCAATGTCTGGGGCTCACATCTGCAGGCTTCTCACAGCATGCCTGACAGACAGTGAAATGCATTTCTATTTACAGTAAGCCTAGGAGGGGCACTATTACCACTCATTTGCTGAATAGGAACAAGGCTCAGGCTGATAGGAAGCTTTTCCAAGATCTTGCAGCCATTAGTACTGGAGCTGCTCCTGGATGCCCTCAGTTGACCCAGCAGTCAACTAAGACCCTAACATCTATCTTCTTTTTCTCTCTATCATCTGTCTTCTCTTTCTCTCTTTTCCTTCCCTCTTTCTCCTCTCTCTGTCTGGCTCTCCTCCTTCTCTACAATACATTTAGCTACAGGTTAAAAAGCTTTGTCAAATTTTCACATCAAATAAGTCTTTACTGAATTATAAGTTGGTGACCAGTGAAAAATCCAGAAGCCTTTCCGGGAGACTTTTGTTCTTAAGGTATGAAATATTTGGAAGGTATGCATGATTTCTCAGGGTCAGAAAACTAGCAATGACTCTTAAGCTGCTTTCTTCCATGCGTGCTACATTAGTGGCACGGGTGTTACAGTCATTTCCAGTACCACACTCCTATTACTCCAGAGACTGACAACACTGCTTTCAGTAACCTGCTGACTGCACAGGTCAGTGAATAACTGCAGTGGGAAAACTGTGCTTGAACACCTTTCCTTTGTATGTCTGGATTGTGTGCAAATTCCAGACACAACTGTACAGTGCCACTGACCTCCCATAAGAGGAATACTTACTTTCACAGTTGCTCATGTACTGCATGCTTTTAATCTCAGTACTCAGGAGGCAGAGGCAGGTGGATCTCTGTGAGTTTGAGGCTAACCTGGTCTACAGAGCAAGTTCTGACACAACCAAAGGTACACAGGAAAACCCTATATCGAGAGAGGGGGGGAGGGAGGGAGGGAGGGAGAGAGAGAGAAAGAGAGAGAGAGAGGGAGGAAGGAAGGGGAAAGAGGAAGGGAGGAAGAGAGAGATATGAAAGAATAGCAGAGGGAGTTTATATTGGTAGACATTTATGGAACGATATAAAATTATACCTTAAATTATCATTTCTTACAGAAAACAAAGCCTTATTTTCAGAAATCTTTGATTTGACTGATTTATTTATTTTTATTATGTGTTTTCTTTTCCATTCTACTTCATACAATTGCTGGTTAAGGGTAGCTGCCTGAGGGGAGACAAATCCTGGGATGGAGTGGGGAGTGTGGTGTCTGCCCTGTGTAGGGCAAAAGAGACTGAATGTGAATGGAGTGGGACCAGAAGGTACATTTGAAGGACAGCTATTAAAAAGACCAAGACAGATGGTGTGAAAACTGGAGCAAAGGTCAAACGGAGAAGTGAGGCTAGCCACAACTCCATGCTGGCATAAAGAAGCTGACTTACTGCCTCCCCTTCCCCTTGGAGCAGACCACTTGGTTTCCGTCTATACAATAAGCAAGTACAATATGTAAATAGGAATCATTGCTTTGTGAGGTGCATCACAGGGCAGTGTTCTGAAACACACAAACCGAGGGCAGACAAATGGTGTGACGTAAAAGGGCAAACTCTGCACTCTGCTTATTTTGCTGGTGCAGTATGGACTAGATGGTCAAATACAATCTAGACACACTGCAAAGCCAGTTCCAAATGCCCAGGTAACAGAGTAAGTGACATTTCACTGCCTGCCAAACGTTATATGAGGAATCTCATATACCTCAATGGAGGGGCAGATTTCATTTGCATAATGGCCAGAGGAAAGGCAGACAGACATGAAAGTGAGGCTACACTTCGATTGCCCTGGGATGGCAAAACTCCAAATCCTTATTGATCACCTCCTCTCTGTCAGGCTCAATTCAGTGTGCTGGGGCTGGATGAGGTCAGAGAATGAAGGACTCATCTTTGTGGGATTACATGATAGTAGGAAACCCAGTAGGCAGAGGACACAGTGATTGGGTTAAGCAGCATGTTATAAGGTGACTGGGTCCCATGTGGAAATTTAAAAACACAAAGCGAGGTGGTGAGAGATTTTTTATCTGAAAGGGTATGGAGTCACCATTAGTAGGAATATGAAACAGAGAAGTCCTAGTAGTCCTTACTGGGGTGACATTTGAGATGCTTCAAAGAAGTAATGGGAGAGCTTCTGTTCAACCTGGGCAGAAGTATGGTGGCCTGGAAGGGTCAGAGAACCTTGATGTGGCTCATGTAGTTCCCAAAACACAGTGGGTTGAGTGAATGACACAGTACGTGGTAAGGATTGGGGTAATTTGCTGATTGGACAATGGAGAGCAGAAGAGGTCCAATCCCTTGTCCCAATCTGACCCTTCCAAAGTCGCTTATGCACCAGGCTCTGGGAAAGCAAACTGCCACTCTGCAGAGCAGGGGCTGGTCTTGTGTGAGGGAAGTGGGGAGCTCTAAGTGTCAGAATTAAGTCACAAAGGTTCTGCACTGCAGTTACCGGACTCTGAGAGAGGCATCTGTATCCTTGGCTCTTTCCTAACTTGGCTCCTGGAGTAAAAACAAAACAACAGCAAAACAAAACCAAAACACCCTGTTGCTAAATTTATCTACAGCTTAGGCTAGCGTTTCCACTACTACCCGCTCCCCTCCATGTCTCTCCATATCTCATGAGCAGAAGCTCATGAGGGTAGAGCTGGGCATTCTCTGGCCACCCTGCTTACCCTACCCACCAGCAGGCAGATGGATGTGGTCCTCTGCCCTTAAGCCTCGAAAGCTGCCAGAGTTTGGATGCCCTGGGAAGCAGGCTGAATGAGTTCAGGCAAGGACATTTATCCAGCAGAGGGCAGATGCTCCCAAATGTGACTGAAGGACCACTTGTAGGTCAAGTGCACGGGAAGAGTCACTCCAAGTGAACCAGGTGGCTAAGGCGGGGAAGTCCATGCTCCACACAAAGGAAATTTTCCTCAGAACATGCTAGTTGTTTATTCTGATCTCAGGACCTCAAAAAATTTTGGTGATTAAGCTTTAAGAGAATGGAATCATGACTCACAGGGATTCTAACAGATAGATGTGGGACATGGCAGGGAGGTGGGTGAGTGTCCCAGAAGCTCATGTATAGCTCCAGGTCATCCCTACTCCTCCTATGGTCAGGACCCTCTGCACCATTGCCAGTTGGAGAAATCTCTTGACTCATGGGCTATTCCCAGCCTCTCCTCTGTGGCCCCTGGCCACAGTCTTTCTTACAGAGCCTAACTAATTGAAACTAAACAGAGCAGAGGGCTAAAAGGAAGAAAGGAAGTGGCATATGGAAATAAAACCATAAAAAACCATATTTTCACCCTCATTTAAGGTTATTAAACAATTTCAGAGTGGTCGGTTTCAGGAGTCAATATAACTTTTAAAGATTTTGGTCAGAATTTGAGCCAAACTATATTAAATGTGTTGTGAGATTAAGTGAAGATTAAGTATAACTTTTCTTTATGGTGTTGCAATCCAATTCTTGAAAAGCCAAATAAAAGCAAACCATTCCTGGAATCCTACAATCGAGAAGCACAGGCAGAGGCAGGAGTTCAAGTCCAGCCTAGGCTATAGAGGTTGTTGTTTTTAAAACAACAACAAAAAATTCTATAGAAATAGCATCCCACTTGCATTGCTGATGACATCAATGGCACAGGACACATGGCTGGTGCCTGGCACAGTAGCTTAAACCAGAAACAGACAGACAAACAAACAAACCCATTTCTCTGAAATTAATCTGGTCTAGCCTGAAAACCCTGCTTTTTTTTGGCTATTCCATTGCTGACACCTGATTTATTTGGTCACATCTCAAGTACCCTGGAGTTAAGACTAATTTTTCTAAATTTCAATATTCTTAAAAAAAATCACAAAGTGGTAAAAAACCCAAGTCAGCGCAGACAACAGCTTCATCCAGATTATTCCCTGGGAAGCTAGCACCCCTGATGTTCTCACTTAATGAACCCATATAGCCCCTGCCAATGGTTCTTTGCAGGATGTGTAGGCAGAAATCTGATAATCTGGCTCAGATGTCCATATACATGGTGGGTGGCAAAGTCCTTTACAGCACGGGATGGATCCAAGGGTAGAAGGAGAACAGTAAGACCGAAACACACCTTAGTCTTGCTTAAGAACGACTTCAGATCCTCCTCTGTCATTAACAGTTGTGGTCCTGCCTCCTTGGCTAATAAAGTCACAATCATTGGATTATTTCTGTTCTTGACAACATCCAATCTACCACCGGGCACCCCTGCTTCCTTTAACCATCTTCTAAACCATCCAATCAATCAGAACCCATCCTGTCAGCAATACAGGGCAAATACCCACCAGGACACTATAGATCCCCACGACAGAAACCTTCCTTGTTCATGCGCAAAACAAATACACTTACTAGCCATGTGATGTCAGAGGTCTCTGGTGAACAGACACCATGTTTTAAACCTAGATAAGGGCATTTACATGCTGCTCATTCTGCCTCTAAAACCCTGAAATCGCAAATGCATTAAAGCTTAAAGTTTTTAACACAAATGTGTACAAAAGGTTTGGGATTTTAGAATATTTGGGGTTTTTGGGTTTTTGGTTTATTGGTGTTCAGCCAGTAAAGTCTAAGAAAATCTTTCCCAAACTGATAAACTCGGCAATCTGAAAGACATCTGATGCCAGGCATTTCTGATAAGAGACACTCAAATGATACCATAATTAAATGGTAGCAATTGACACCATCTTCACTATGAACAAAGCAAAGCTAGAAATATATGAAACAAATTTCACAAATCTCCCATCATGGAGTGAAAAATCCAAGACAGAACAATAATGCAGACTACAATATGTAGCAATATTAGCCAATCTGTGCAACTGTTGGGGTCACACTCTTTAGGATTGTCCTCGAATGTGGATAGCTTTAAAACGTACGAAGTAGTGTTCACTGTGATGCTCAAGAGAGCTGTCCTCTTAGGACAGGGCAGATCCCCATGGGAATGGCTACACGAGTGTGTTTCTGGGGTTCTGCTTCTTGATTTACATGGTAGATACATGAGTACACACAGTGACCATAAGATGCACCGGGTGGCGGGGGCAGCACACACCTTTAATCCCAGCACTCAGGAGGCAGGTCTCCGAGTTTGAGGCTAGCTTGGACTGCTGAGTGAGTTCTCAGACAGCCAGGGCTACCTAGAGACATCCTGCCTCAAAAAAACGTAGCAGCACCGCACATATTCTTAATTTTAAGTATGTTTGACTAATAGTAAAACACAAGAAAGTAACGAGTGGACAAAAACAAATGAACAAAAATCTTGGATCTTTCCCAAGTAAGTTTCCTTAGAATTTGGTTAGTTGGACAAACTGCTGCATTTTAGCTTCTGAACTGAAACATAAAGATGATCCTTGGCCCCTGCACTTGATTGTAACACCCAGACAGACATTATCTGAGAAAGCTTTACTTTCATGGTGCCAGGTCTCCCAGCTGCCTTGTAGCAAGCCCCTTCACTCTACCTTGAAGGATATTTCTGTTGTCATGGTGAATCCATGGGTGATGACAGGCTCTTCCTCAGCGGTCCTGCCCTTCCAGCAGTCCAGCTCCACACAGCGACATCCAGACAGAAGCACCTGGCGATACATCTCTACAGACGAGTTCCCAGCCAACTGGCCAGCTGCAAAACAAACCCCAGAATAGTCCCTTGAGTCAAAGGAAGTAGAGAGTGGGGGCATCATCAAAACCTCATGACATGAGGTAGCCCGGGTGGCATCAGGGCTCCCTAGTGGTGAGTTGGGAGTGGAAGACAGGAGAGAGGAAGCATATTGTAACAAGGACACATGCACCATGACTCAACCACAGGCCTTCGTAGTCAACAGTTCATCGTGACAAAATAAACTGTCTAGCATGTCTGTTATACAAGAATCAGAATCCATTCCAGTTGGAAAGGACACAGAACAGCAAAGGCACCAAAGTTTCCCAAGAGAAGACATAGAAAACAGAAAACACAGGTCTGCTCATGGAAGACACTTAGTAAGTGAAGACCATAACAGTCCTCAAATTGGTGTATAATTCTAATTCATATCAAATTCAACCTGATATTTTGATTCTTCTGCCTACAGAAATTAGGATTCTGACCCAAACCTTCACATGGGATTATAAAAGATGTTAGTTAGCAACCAGGCATCTTGACTACCTGCCCCAGGGACCCAGGGACAGCAGATGCCAAGATGCAACACATTCCCACTGGTACCACAAGTTGCATATCCTCCCTGCGCATGCCCTACATCCCCTTATAAAAGGCCGGTCTCTCCTCTCTCCACTCTCTTCTTCCCTCTACCCTTGTCCACAGGCAACCTCAGTATAGTCCCTCCTTAATAAACCTCCCATGTGAGATCTGCCCCATGGTGTGACTTTATGACACCTTTCCTATAGATTGTATGGGGAAGCAGTGCTTAATTAGCCAAAGTAATCTTGAAAAAATATTAACAAAGTTGGAAGAATCACATTTTCCAGTTTTAGGATTTACCACCAAGTTATAGTAATGAAGACAGTGTGGTGTCACCACAGGAAGAAACACACAGGTAAATGCACTGGAAATGAAGGTTTACAAAAATACCTTCAGTTTATGGTCAACTGACTTCCAACAGGGTTACCAATACAACTCAGTACAAAAAAAAAAAAAAATTAGTATTTTCAATGAATTAGCCTGGGCCACCAATAGGACAACCAGATGCAAAAAGTAAACAAACAAACAAACTAGATACGTTTTTCACACCACATAGAATAAATTAACGCAAAATTGAAGTACCTAAAAGAACTAAAAGAATTTCTTAGAAGAAACATAGGAAGCGGCGGTGGCTGTGCACAGCCAACATCCAACAGCCCAAGCAACAAAAGGAACAATAGGAAACTTTATAAGATTAAAACTTGTGAAATAACTCAGCGAAGAGCTGAGATAACTTAGTGAAACTGTGATGTAGCTACTTAGGGCTAAGTGGGCTCCACCCCTGCCAGCATAATTAGTTTTGGGCCCTACCTCCCATCCCATGTCCTTGCCAAACACAGTGATATTTGAGGGAGGGGGTAGTATGCCAATTGCCCCTCCTTAGGAAATACCATGTGAGAAAAACAGAAAACACCACAGTTGCCCCTCAACACGTTAATACCACATGAAATGATAGCTCTAGGTCAGACAACAGGGAGGAAGGAGGGGTAGCAGCGTCCTTTGAGGGAGAGCTATTCCCTCCTAGTAAGCACAGCTTGTGCAGGTTTACTTTTTGTTTTTTCTTCCTTTAATTCTCTCTTTAATTAGATGTTCTATTATGTGATTTAATTAGATTTTCCATTATGTGATTTTTTTTCTTCCATTTTTGGTCAAAAGAATGGACTTGAGTTCACACCTCTGATCCTAGGTGGAGATGAACCTTTCTAAACTGTCCCAAATATCGTAAGGTTACTATGTGGCCAAGAGGCTTTCTAGTAAAGAAAAGAAAAAGACACACCTAGTCCACTCCCTTCAGAATTAGCGCACATGACTATATTAATCACCTGGACAGAAAACACGCCCTGGAAAAGCGGCTGCTTCCATAGATTTTAGAAAGTGTTTGGTTTTGGACCTTGGGACAAGATGCATAGTTCACATACCAAAGCAGATCAGGCCTCCGGGTTCTCATCGCATCCCTACTTGCAAACCGGCATCCCTGTCGCTCTCCCTCCCTCCCTCCTCCACCCCTCTTTCTCCCTCTTTCCCCTTGGTGACTTCCCTGGCCTTTGTCCTTGCTGCTGGTGAACTTTCCCACTTGAGAGCAGCTTCCTAGTAAACCTGCCTTTAATGTCATCTAATCGGGTTAAATTGGCTCATTTCTCTGGCGGTGGAGAAACAACCTGTGTGAAAACCATACAAAGTCTATCTAAGGGTGGAGAGTGGCACGTGGTCCCTCGGCTGTTGCTCTCCCAGCTGGGGGCTGCTTCCCTCTGTCCTTTGCTAGGTACCTTGTAGTAAGTTCCACCATCTTCTAAATTGTGCTCTCAGTGACTTGTCTGATTTCTGACAAAAGTCACCTGGATTGGAGACCTGAGGAGAGCTGGTGAGATTAGACTGTGCTCTGTGTTAATTCCATACTGTATAAGAGGTTGGCCTCAGGTTGTGTCTTGCCCTGGGAGACTGCATTTTTGTTTTTACAAACAGCCTTTACTCCCATTTGAGAGCAGATGGGAAGGTGGGAAGTCTCTGTGTCTTGATTAGCAGGTGAATTCCACCATATGTCCAGCACCACCCATGAAGCGGGGAATGGTATACAGCTTATTCTCAGTGATGAGCAGAGTGCTGCCCTGTGAATTTATTGCCTTGAATTGGGGCCCTATAAACAGATGTGTATGTCAAAATCACATCAGTTACAACAGGCACTAGAATCTGCTGAACACATCAGATTGAGAAAAGAATACAATAGTTGGGCCTCATTGACACCATGATGACAATAACTCTGTTGACTTGACCTGGTGTATGCTCCGGGGACAGATTGGCAGAGAGCACCTGACTATCTCAGGGGCTTCGGTTTGGTCAGTCTCCGCTGCTCAGGCAGTATGTCTGACTTGCCATCTGCCCATTCATTCACATGGACCTGGCCTTGTGCTTTATCTCTGTCACTCGTGGCCCTGCATCTCACCTGGGCAGTGTGACTCTCATGGACTCTCTCTGACTCTGTGTTTGACTCCACATCAGCACCTCTAGCATAGTTCCTACAGCGCTTGCTTCCTGACTCCCATATAAATGCTCTTTACATTTTATCGGTCATCTTCTGCCTCTTAATAAGGTCCCTTGAACTCCTTAAACTCTAAAGAGACCTCTTCACCCCCCGTGGCCCTTCTGTAACCTCTGTTTATACCTGTACACAGCTACATTTGCTGTGTGATAAGCAGAACGTGATCTGAGAGTTAATATTCTTAATTAAGATTGGAATAAAAGGAGTGCTGATTGCCAATGTCCAGCCATCCAAGAAAATCAAGACTATTTGGCAAATTGCAACCAACAAAACTGATGTAGCTTGTAAACTGATTGCAACTTAATAATTCTGGACACTGTGCAGAAACACAAATATGTCTGTCTATGTTCCTAGGAAGAGGACTCATGACAAGAATCCAGAGTGATATCTTTGTCACAAAGTTATGAAATTGTGACAATAAATGCAGATGAGAAGTCTGAGGGCAGAGACCATGGCTTAAAATATTATGTATTCATTCACTTAATGAGAATGTATGTGCATGAGTATATGTATGTGTACCATGTGTAGGGTTAGAAGGCAGTATCAAATTCCTTGGAACTGGAGTTGAAATGGTGAATTATAAGCCACCATCTATTAACAGGAACATGAACATGTTTCCTTTGCAAGACCAGTAGGTGCTCTCAACCATGGAATCATCTCTAGTCCTGGTGGTCACTGGTTGCTTGATAGAACTGCTTAAAAGGGATTAATGATAAATAGGTTTGAAATAAGTCTATTATCAAACATACGAATTGGAGTCTTTGATTTCCTTGTTAAAGTTTCTTTGATTAATACTTTATGTTTTGTTTTATTTATTTATTACTTATTTACTAATTTATTTATGAGTCATAGTCTTACTCTGTAGTCTAGGTTACCCCCTCAAATTAAAATACCTCCTGCCTCGCCTTCCTTAGTGTTGGGAGTACTGAATGTTTTTGCCTCTTTCCCCTTGGATCTCTTTTATAGCCAGTTGTAGCATGTTGATAAAAACTGTCAAAATGACCTTGAGATGGACAAAATCTGCCCTGTGGAGACACACAGGGGAAAGAAAATGAGATTAGGCCAACTGGCTTAATTCTACTTTTGTATGCCTGGCACACTACCAGACCATCAACAGAACAAAAGGACAACACTCTTCCACTCTTTGGTGCTATACAGCCCTAGAAAAGGCACCGGAAGGCTGATTAAGTGCATTTGCATAATCGTTTGTCTTTACTAGAAAAATAAGGGCTTTTAAACACACAAATGTATCCGCAAAAACAAAAATGCTGACAGAACAACCTGGGAGACTCCTGATGCTGGATAATCTACTTGCCATTTATAATTGCCTCAAAGTTTATTGCATTGTGAAACTGTTCCCATGTCTGGGAACATAAAGGACAAGGGGTGGGGGAGGCAGTGAAAAATAACACTGTTATCATTTCTAAACCTTTAAACTATGGGAAGTGAAGAGTTGAAAAAAATCATTAGATTGATTTATCAAAAGGTTTGTTCCTGCATAAAACAGGGCAGATCTCCATGTGTGCTGTTTTTGTGACTTTATAGACTTTAGAATCCCTGTGAGATAGGCATCTACATATGCATGTGGGAAATCACATTGATTCTTTTAACTGAGGTGAGAAGGCCCATCTAGGTGCCCAGTATCTGTGATGGCTGTTCTTGGTCATCAACCGGACTACATCTAGAATTAATTAAAACCCAAAATGGCTGGGCACACCTGTGAGGGATTTATTTATTTTTGGCTTGACTGGATCATTGGAGGTGGGAAGATTCACTTCTAATGCAGACCTTTAAGGTGAGAAGGTCACACCTCTAAAGGAGATCTTTTCATGTAGGAAGGCTCAAGTCTAATCTGAGCCGCACCTTCCGCTGGAGCCTATAGAAGGACCTGGAAGAGGGAAGCTCACTCTTTGCCTACTTCCTCTCTCCCTTGTTAGCAAGACCATTCATCCCTTCACTGGCAGTAGAGTTCTTAGGGATTCTGGCCTATACTGAAGACCAGCTGAGACACAGTCTTGTGGACTGAACAACTACTGAATTCATGGGCAGTCATTGCTGGGCTGGACTACAGCCTGTAAATCATTCTAGTAAATTATATAACACACACACACACACACGCACACACGCACACGCACACACATGTATAACTCTGGTACTCTAGACTCTAGAGAATCCTGACTAATGACACTCCACCCTCATCCCTCTATTCTGATAGTGGTGACCATGTGATCAGCTGCCTCAAGGTCCTGCCACTCTGACTTCCCTACCATGTTTAACTCTGCCCTTGATCCGTGACTCAGGATAAACCCATGCTCCTTTCAGTGCCTTTTCCAGAGCATTTTATTACAGCTACTGGAAACTTAAGACAGTCGTGTGAAGACTGTGAAAGGGGTGTCACTAATGACATTGATGTTATCATACAGTGTGATTTCTGTTTACATAGTCAATACTTTGTTAAGCTGCCTATTTTTCTGATGTGTAACTCTGCATCTTCCTCTTGTCTCAGTTGGCAAAACCTGGACAAGTTCTTCCGGGCACTCAGAGCTTTCTCAGTCCTTTGTTATAAAAGTTATCCCACTTTTACCCTCCACCCCAATATGGTTTCTCACAAATATATTGTCTTCCTCTTCATCTCCCTCCTTGACGGCAGCTGATGAGATTTACAGCTTTCTCATCTATCTCTGAGTTATTGTTGTTTTAAACTCTAATAAAATTGTTCTTAAGCTTTTTTCTGAGTCCATACTGTTATTAACATGACCAAAAAACCTGAGAAGGGACGCCTAATTTTTCTGGAAACATTTAGCACACTAACTGGAGTACCCCCACATTTCTGTAACTATCAGATACTACAGATTGCTTGGTCCTCTCAGACTATTCATGCCATGGTTGTGGAAAGATGGATTGTTGTAGGGCCAAAGGCAAAATTATCCAGGGCTCTTTTAGAACCTTTGGTAGCCATAGACCTTTACTTTGTGTATGGCTGTGTGTGGGGGGGTGAGAGGGAGTGGGGGACTAGAATCACACTAGCTCTGATTTCAACCTTTCTGCCTCAATTCCATAGAGCTGTAGGTCAGTTGGAGTTACCTTTTCTTCTCTATCAGATCTCACAAGCTGCGACTAGTTGATTCCAGCATCTCCAACTGAAGAGTAGAACTCCAGCCTTCACCACCCTAATGCGATGCATTCCATAAGATAACCTCTGAACCCACAGCAGAGATCACTGCCTTTACTGCACCCTGCCCCGTTAGGCTCCCACCAATGTTCCTGCACTTGGGATGTCTGCTGATTAACTTCCCTTTTGTTTGGTGACTACGAAAGTTCATCCAATCTCTTCTACAGTGAACCAATCACTCAGGGTCTCTGTACCTGGGGCAGGCTTACTCATACCTGACTCACAACAGTGTTTCCTTGCTCCATCAAAACAGAGACATTATTTTATGTTGACAGTAACTAAGTAAAACTGGAGTACTTTGTCATAAATGATTCAAGGTACATCTGAAAAATATTTCTGTGAACTGGCTTGCCAATACACTTGTCATTCAATAATAATTAGAAGGAATCGAATATACTTTCTCAGTGTGGGGTTTGCAAGATGAAAATAACCCGAAAACACTAAAGACTGCTTGGGTTTACCATACAGCGCCTACAGACTGCAGAATCCCTCCAAAGTAAATTTCTTGCTCATTCTTAAATATTTAAAAAGAAAAAAAAGAAGTCTTTAAAGAAATCCCAGGGAAAACCTATATCCCCATTATCCCATCACTTGGAATTGGAATTCCTATTGTGTTCCCTGGATGTGATATAATTTCCGTTCTTCCCTTTTTTTTTCTCCCTAAAGTCTCTGGTTTATTTTATTTTCTTCCCTGAAATTCTTTACCTCTCTTCATAAACCATATCCTCCCACTGCACTTCCATGTGACTGGGCCTAAGCACTACTGATATGTCCTGAGCCATTCAACCCTTGGTATTTCTGAAACTGAAACCCTTGGTATTTCAGAAACTATTCCTTGACCTAGTCTCCGCCTGACCATGCATACTCTCTAACTTTTTGACTGCCCTCTAAGCTGCAGTTCCTCCCCAGATGGATGTAGAGCGGTGCCTCAAGTCACTCTACAGTGACTCCTCTGCCTTGGCTACTTGTGGCACTGCTAGTAACAGTCCCTGGGACTTGGATTCTGCTTACCAAGGCAGCCAGGGACAAAAGACTTGAAACTGGAAATTACCAACTTCTCTACTAATACGACCTTCTGAGAAATTCCTCATGCTTTAAAGCATGGCATGTAGCTGTCTACCCTTATATTTATCATTGTGTGATGTTTCCCTTCACCTCCAAAGGAAGATGCTTCCAGAATATGATGTGCTTGTTAACTCAGCGGTCTCCTGTAAACACTGTCACCTTCAATAAGTGGAGATGGGCACAATTTTTGCCTACTTTTAATTCTTTGCCACTCTCTCAGGGCACATGTCCTTATGGCTGCATGTATGGGAGCAGCCCAGGTGACCAAGAATATATTGAATTCATCAGCTGTTGTCCCACTAGGAACACAAAGCTCTCTTGATTATAGATTCAAGTGATATTAAAGGCCTAAGCAAGACAGTATGGAAGGTTCCCTCTCCTGAGAAAATCTATTTCAGCCTTAAGCCTTACTGTTCACAGACATATCATCAGGTCTGTATATATTCCCAAACATGCTCTCTGTGGGAGGCACTGGTTACTGGGAATGCAAAAAATAAGGCACAACCCTAACTTTATCACCTGGCAGGGGAGTGGAATATGAAATATGATGGTTCCTGTTTACCACGGAGTTTAAACTCTCCTCACAATCTTATACTTACTTTTTCTTTCTTACATATCTCCTTGCAAACAAATCATTATTTGGGTTATAATAGGCTTCAGGGACCCCTCCCAACCACAGAAAAGAAGTGTCGAATCTCTTCATTCTGCCAAGGCAAAATTCCATCCCCAGAGGCCAGAATGGCCTCAGCTGTAGGGCATAACTCGGTGATACATGGTAAGAATAATGGAAAGACTACTGGGTGGACTGGGAAGATGGGTTGGGGGGGTCCTCTACACACTCTTACAGAGGGTCTTAAGTCAAGGACATTCACAGAGGTAGGTGTGGATATCAGTCATAGAAAGCCCGTGCTAAGGGTGCACAGTCAACCTGAAATCATGAAAGACCTAAAAGACAGGGAGTAACTGATGACACTCATGAATTTCAAATTGAGTCAAGCCTTGGCTGCTGAGGCTGTGCTGTGTGGGGTATAAATTCCTCATTCTTTAAGTCACATAGACAGTATCCAATCATATGCAATCACATTCCGCCACAGGAACCCCGGCTCTTTTAATTTATCTTCATTTTATAAAGCAGCCAAGGTAAGAGTGTCATATAAAGGTAAATTGAAGCAGGGCTTGTTTATTTCCTAAGTTTATTCCACCACTCAATTTTCTTAGTTCTCTGTGTAATTAAAAAATATGATAAAAGCTTGCAGATGCTAGCTTCTAGTGAAAGGGAGAAGGATGAAAGAAGGGGGTGGGTGGACTCAAGTCTTGGGTGAATAATGATTGGTCTATAAGGGTACCACTGGGCTTTTTCTGCAGCCAAGAAAGTATATGGGAGAAGAGAATAATTATTTTAGATCTTCAATGAGATGATTTAATCCATCAGATTATTGGGGTAAGTAAATCTTAATACTTTTCAACATTAACTCTCAAATCCTGCATTTTTTTCTAAGTGGGATAAGGATATTATAAATTAGGAAATGATACAGAATAAAGCTGTGTTTATATAGAACCACTGTCTCCCAAATTCTTGGAGATTGGAGAGTTTTATGAGCCTGCTAAGCTGTAGGTTGAAATGACTATATAAAGTTCTGCCTTGGGAAAGGTTTTTATGTTATTGTTGGATATTTTTGTTTGTTTGTTTGTTTGTTTGGTATTTGGGTTTTGGATTTTTTTTTCTCCTCAAGTCATTGGGATTGACTTGGACAGAAGCAATAACTTAAAACACACTCATTACAGATTCACTGGCAAGGCTGTCCAAAACTCCCAAAAGTGACCACTGTAACTGATAATCAGCTCATTCTACTCGTAGTATTTTTATTAATCTCATGTATTTTTCCTCTTGCAGCCACCCTAATTTTTAATGAGATGTAGTAACAGGGAGAGGAAATAACAATCAGAGCTTTCCAAACAGATTCACTTCTCCTGCTGTATAGTTTTAATTTTTACGGTCCCTTTGAAAGTTCAGAAGAAAACAATCCACATTTTGCAAGTCTTCTTGTTTGGACTGGAGTGGGTGCCTCAGAAATACAAGTTCTGAAAATGCTTTAAGGGAAGTGGAGTGGTGGTAGGGCGCCTTTGGATTGCCTGGGTCATTCTGTCTTAATTCTTATAACCAGAACACAGACCTGCCGGTGCCTCCCTCTCCCTGTGCCCAGCCTTGCTTAGGCTCATGTGAGCAGGAACCCTCCTTGGGCTACCACAGGCATACTGCTCCAATGAAATAAGGTTTATGTAAAGTTTCCATTTGTCTTAGAAATGGAGATGAAGCAGAGGCATGCACCTGAAGGAATCCAAGATGGCGGACAGGCGAGGGGCCTGCGAGCCACGTTGAAAATCTAGTTTATTTCTTAGTCGTTGGCTTTCAGATTTAATTGGATCTGCATTAGGCTTTGACTGTGTATGTGTTTACATGTTTACAGCGTGTTTAACTCATTTGAGGGCGTTTGGGTTTTTATACCAGAGATGTTCCCATTTACTCAAAGGCCCTCTGGGAAATAGGAATGTTGTATTCATTCTGTGTGTAATTAAAGCATCAAACCTCCTACTGGTATATGAAACAAAGGCACATTTTTTAACCATGAATCCAAAAAGGGTTGAAAAGCCTATGCAAACTGTTTCCTCCCTCTCTTGTTTCCTTCTCCCTTTCCTTCTCTCTCTCCCCCTCCTTTCCTTCCTCTTTTTTCTTTCCTACCTTCTTCCCCTCCCCTCCTGATAACGTTATTCCCCTCAATTCTCCCACAGGAGAGAGAATGCTTTGTCTTGAACTTGAAAAGTGTAATGTAGTGAGAATATGTTTGATCTAATTCAAATCCGTTCAATGCAGACCACGGCATGATAATAACTCAGAAGACAGAGCAAGAAAAACAAGTAGACTACTCAAGATCACCACAGAAGTTAGCGGCAGAAGTTTACTAGAATCAAATAGTGAGTCAGAATTAATCAGAGTCATGTTATGTTAATTAGATACAAAATGGGAAGAGGCTGATTTGAACTCTTTTTTTTTTCCCTCAGAAAATAGTCAGAGGGTTGGGGGTGTCACTCATTGGTAGAGCATTTGCCTAACATGAGCTGCTCCAGGTTCCATGCCTAGTTAAATGGGGGGAAAGGGGAGTCCTATTTCCTGGTAGTTAAACATCATAACTTCTCAGAACTGTTAGCCATTGATGTGCCATTACCCTTTATGGTTCTTATTACTGTACAATCACTGTAGAAAGTGATGGGCTTCATTAGGACAATTCCATGCATGGTTGTCATGGTTATATTTTGATCAGACTTTGATCTTCTTTGTCCCATTAACCCCCTCTTGTCTTTCTCCCTTCTCCTTCCTCCTGTAACCTGATCACAGAAGTTCCCTTTCAGTTCCCAGCTTAGTGTCCTATCTGACTTCCGTATGCATTTTTTAAGTGTGGATTTCAGATGATATGGTGATTCTAGTTCATTCATTTTCCTGAGAAAACCAGCATTCTGTTCTTCCTTTCCGTCAAAGGTACTCCGCTGTGTTTAAATACCAAGTTTGCTTTGGCTACACTGAGTCACATCTTGGCTACCGTGAAGTGCCTCAGGACACAGATGTCCAGGAATTTCTGAGTTGGGTTTCTTCAGGCACACACACAAGAAAGATAGTTCCGTTTTCAGATTCTATTGAAACTGTATACCAACCTGGCATACTAGAGCTCAACCTCCATGATTAGGCTACAGAGTTATGTTGAGGAGGAAGATGTTAGTGAACGCCAAGAAATTAACTCATGTAAAAAAGACTTTGCTGAAAAGCACTTTACAAAAAGAAACCATCAAGGGAATTTTGAACTATATTACTGCATGTTTCAATATTGAATAATTTTCCCGTAAGTATTATTGTGTTACCAAGATGTAACACAATATATAATCAGCAATTGCATATTATTAGGGTTAGTGGTAACTAGATATAATTAGTGACAGACTAAAATTACTGATGGGTGTTCAGCTATAGAATTAAAAATTTATGTTGAAAGACAGAAGTGGAGGTATCTTTGTGACACATACCCTAAGAAGTAACAAATAAAAGTTTCTTTTCTAGATTTGGGTGGAACCTGTCACAAAAATCATTTGGAAATGATGCCTCATAGCACAGGGTCCAGATTGCTATTAAAGTACTTTTCTCCCCTAGGAAATGGGACTCATTGTGTGAGTCTGTACCTGTGAGTGCATGCATGCATGTGTGCATGTATGTACGTGTGTATATGTGTGTATTGGGGGGCAGCATGGGCGGAACAACGCAGATGTACTCGAGATTCGAGCAAAGGATAGACTAGGGAGATCTAGAGAAATGACTTCTGACCTGTCACTCCTGGGCAGATTGAAGTTTTCTTACACACCATTTGTCTATCCAGTCCTTGAATCTCAAGTCTTTACGTGTATCACTGCGAGTCCAGCCTGCAGCACAAACTGAGCACGCCCAGACCAGGCCCACCAGCGTTCTACACAACTTGGAAGGTATGAGGCCCATATATCTCCCCCAGACACCAAATAACGCTCCAGGCTAAAGTTGTCTTATGATTATGAAGCAGGATGAGTATTAAGTTTGTCTTTCAAAGCTTCTCTTTTCTTTGTAAACCAGCAGTGGGTTTCTCCAAGGACATTGTAAGGCTTGTGATTAGGGATAAAAACGTGCTTCTTTCCGATGATTTACCAAAAACCTTGCCAATGTTCACTTTAGGATCAATGTAAGACACTGTTTTCTCTCACTTTATTATTTATTTGCTACTAAACCTGTCACTTAGAAAATGTCTGTTTATTTAATCTGAAGCCCTGCTTCACTGTGTATGAAAAGCCATTTGCCTCAGAGCAGGCTCAGAGCCCTTAAAGATGAGTGCAATAGAGGATTAGGTAGGGTTGCCAATGGCTTTGTTCATTTTTTTGTGGTGTTGGGTATAGGACAAGGCTTCCTGTATACTAACAGGCATTTGAACCATATTCCCTTGGGAAATGCCTGTAAGTTCACTGTACACTTAATTCTATTAAACAAAATTCCATGGTCAGAAAACATCAGATACCACTACAGTCTGGGAGACTTTAAAAACAACACAAACTGCACCCAGAGGATGGGACAACTTCACAAGTACGCCCAGGGTGGCTTCTACCCGGAGAGGTCAGCAAGGCAGCCCAAGCCCACAGAGGCCATGCCCAGGACAAAGGAAACATTTGTTTTCTGACAACAGACACTAGAAACATCAGAAATTGCATCCTACGTACCCGTGAGGTAGGTGTTGTGTGAGGAATTGATGAAATAGTGAGACAGGGGCTGAGACATGTCTTCGTTCAAATCCAGTTTCTCAGGTGAAACGACTCCATTTTCTTCTCCGCTCAGGTAGCGCATGAACCCATCCACTGACATCTGCCCTGGAGAAAGTGGATTTAGAGGCATGTGAGAGGCTCACCATTCCGATACTGGAGGGTGTTATTGGTGGGGTCAGCTTGCACTGATCCATCCAAAACAAACAAAACCCACACTCAGCATCCAAGGAGAAGACAGAGGACATAGTTGTGTCTTAATATGGACACACACTTGTCTAGGATCATGCTGTGTTCTGCCACTGTCTCCATATGAATTAAGAATTCTAATGAATTAAGGATCTCCATATGAACTAAGATTATTCTGATGCTTCCTCACTTCAGATGATTTAAATACAGACTTTCTTCTTTTAAATATGACAATGACTATCAAGTTAATAAATTCCAAAAGGAAGGGTTAACTCTGGGTAAATCACCTTGAGATGGTTTTCCAAATTTTCCATTAAGAATATAAATTGCTTTTAGTTTTATAATAAAAAATAATGAATGATTATTTAACTTTAAATTAAAAGTGTTCAAATCATTTTCCCTTTACACAAAATAAAGGTAAAATAAAGATGTTTTATGCTTTATATAACAAACCGAAAGCATATAGAAGGGAAGGGGAGAGCTCTGGGCTTTGTATTTACACATTTACTTCAGATAGAAAAAATGAGACTTTCATGTTATAAGTAAACTCAGAAATTTGTCTTTTCTTATAACATTTTGAACAGGCACTGCTAAATATTGAGACCATTGACTTATTTCACCATTATGGATGTGAAATCCAAAGATAGGATTCGCACATATTTAGAGAGCACGATCTGAAGCCATATTATAAGGACGAGATAATCCCTAGTTTTCGCCTCAGCAGTCACAGGCGTACAGAGCCTAACCACAGCACCTTTGCAGTCCAAGCTTCAAAACAATAGCCAAGGAATGGGAAATGAAGGTGTGTCAGTAAAGGGTAGGGGTAGCATATCTGATTATCTTGTTGAAACAGTTTTGTGTTAATTTAAAAGTGCTATCTCTTCATAGAAGACATTTAGCCATTGAGATAAGCAGAGAGAAAAAACACTTTTCTAAACATGTAACTGTTCCTTCCGAAGAACAGACTTTGGAATCTTTACTGTGTATCATCAAAAAGTGTGTGTGTGTGTGTGTGTGTGTGTGTGTGTGTGTGTGTGTGTATTTTAACAGGATGCAAGTATGTGCATATATATCTAACACAGTTCAGTAATTTGTTCTGAATTAAATGAATGATATGTTATAAATATTTTTATCACAAATTAAATTCTCCCAAGGTCAATGTTTAACTTGAACTCCTAAAATACATACCTACTTATATTTTATATAAGTTAAAATACAAAAATATAAGATAAGTCAATAGGCTATTATTATTGGTTATTTAAATTTGTTTCAAATGTTTTTGTAAGCATAAATGACACTGTGTTAAATGCTATGTCAGTCAAGTCTTTATACCCACACTTAATTCCCTTTGTAAGCTGCATGGTCAGGAACAGAGCTATCGATTGAGAATAATCATGTCATTATGGCTTTGAATGAAGATCACTAAATTTTTTTAGGTGTGCCACTTATAAACAGCAGAGTTAACCATAACGTTTTACTGTAGTAAATCCTTTTCACACCTAATATATTATTCAAGAGAACAGATACAAAATCCTGGGAATATTATAGTTAAATCAATGTTAATATTATTCAAGAATGAATGAATGAATGGACCGAAGCTCTCTAAATACTCTCTAATCTATGAAAGAAACATATTTTTTACATTTTGATTTATCATCATCGTCACGGTCTGTGGGCATGCACGATGCAGGAGTTTAGATGCATATGCCATGGAACATGTGAGGCAGATCGGACAGCTCTGTGGAGTAGGTTTTTTTCCACCTTTACATGAGTTCCAGGGGCTGAACAGGTCACCAGGCTTCATCATGTATCGGCTAAATTATTTTGCCAGAGTAGAAAGAATGCTCAAATGGAAATAAGTATTTGCACCACAAACTGCTAAAACCAGACTCCAACGTGGGTCTCGATAGTTTTTGTAATGGTAACAGAGAGGTAACAAGAATTCTCTTAGTTGGAGATGGAAAGAGGATATAAAAGCTTTAACTGGCATGTTTGTGACCTACAGCAGTGACTCCCCTGTGCTTGTGTGTGACCAATCTTCAACAGGCACCGTCATCCATACATTCAAATACCCATCACTTAACACAGCAACCATCCTGGTCATGTGTCCATTAGAAAGCCCAAAGCAAGCCTTGATGGTGAGATGTGTACATCCCTTCAACTGACTATGAATTTCATAAGTAAACAAGTCAGCTTAGTGCCAAAGCTATTTCTACAGATGGTCCAAAAATATTTTGGATAGAACTCTTAAGGAAAAATTTCATAAGAGATTTAATCTTTTCCAATCTTTCCTCTTTTTTTTGTGATTATTGTGGCTTGCTAAATATTACTTTATCTGGTCTTCATCCTTACCTTCCTTATTTTGCTTTCCTCTCTCTTCAACGTCTATTTATTTAATAATTTATTTAGCATGCACTACATACACAGACAGACAAAGCACAGGAAGTACAGACGGAGAGAGCGCCTGCCTTCTAAGAGCTCACATTCTGGAAGAGAGCACACCTTTTCACCCCTTGAACAGCCACTGGCACAACAATGTGTGCAGTTCCAGCTCTGCCATTCCTGGGGTCTTCCATGATGCTCTGCACCTTCTCAGATTAATTCTTCTACATGATTAGAGCCAATCAAATTTTAAAATAAATTGCTCTGAAAGTAGAGGGTCACGTAGGACAATAGGATTTGGTCTTTTTATCCCATGCAAATAGCAACTTTATCCAACTCTGTCTCCCACTGGGGCTATGCCTTGGGGTCCAGGTTCCTAAACTCCGAGCTAGGAAAGCATGGTAAGGTAACTTCTGGATGGGTGTCGATGCCGGGCCATCAGTGTTTACTTCAGTTCCCAGGTTAGTGGAAGCTTGGGCATGCATTCCTTTTAGTGGAATACAAAATGTACCAATAGAGGACAGTGTGACAACAAAATAAGACAGAAAGGAAAACAGTTTAGATAAAGTATTTGCAATAGGCTAGAGGTGGCAAATTAGTTTTTAAAAGAAAGTTTCATTGCATTTTATGTGTCTGTGTGGGCATATACAGATGAGACAGTGCTGAGAGAGGGCAGAGGTGTCAGATCCCCCTAGAGATAGACTTCCAGGTGACTGTGAGCCACTCAAGTGGGGCTTAGAAGCAAACTCCAGTCCTGAACAAATGCAATAAGTGCAGAACGGCACCTTTGAAGTTTCCAGGCAAATGTAAGGTCAGCATCTCTACCTACGTATTCTTAATACATCAAGGGAACCTGTGCTGAGACTGAACTCTGGGAGTAATTGGAGACTGTGAACCTTGTTTGTGAATAATCTTGTTGTCTGTATTGAATACAGAACACAAAATGAGGGCCGCCTAATGTACAAACGCCATCATCCGATGGAATCGTTATAATTCAGATCATTATAATTCAGATCTTTTTACAAAAGAATGTGTCAAAATTTTATTCATTCATTAATAAGAAGGTCAGGGATATGACAAAACCAGTTTAAAGAGGCTATGAATCGCTAACTCATCTATCTATCATCTATTTAGTTTGTCTATTGTCTATCTTTTTAAATTGTAATTAAAAACTTAATAATTAAAATAGATAAATATGCCTCTTTTTTACAAATTTCCATGCCGAGATTTGAGTACAGTGTCTCACACATGCTAAGCAAGTATTCTACTGCTGGGCTATGTGCCTAGTGTCTTTGTCAGGAAAAACCAAGCCAAATACCAAAATTAAACACAGACATGGGCAAAATTGCTAAATTAAATACAAATCTAGTTAGGAATCCACATACCAGTCTTTTAGATAATCTTTTACATTTATTATTTCATAGAAATCTAATATTTTAATTTGCTTCCCCCCCTTTGGTGTTGAACATTGAATCAAGGGCCTCACTCATTATAAGCGGTACAAACAGGCACTGAAACCCTGAGCTATGATTGTAGATCCTTAGCATAATATTAAATGCAGGTCACAGTCAGAAAACAATTTAGATGAGTTAGTACTTCTGAAGATTATTTATTTAAACAAAAAATCCCCAGGGAAGGACATTTTGTAATTTTATTTTAAAAATTTACTTACTATTATTAGTAAGCGTGCATATGTATGAATGCAGGTGTGGGCATGTGTGTGCCAGGATTTGATTCTCTTCTTCTAACTGAGGGTTCAAGGAATCATACTGAAGAAGACAGGCTGGCAGTGGAAGAATGATTTTACCTACTGAGGTGGATTACACTTATCTAAATCTGAATAAGAACAAGCAGGTTTTGGTCACATGAGTGATGAGATACTTTCCACTCCATAGCTTTACCTCCTAATAACAGGAACAAGTATTCAAGATTGCTGATGCACCAAGTGAATGGGTAGAGGTATGGCAAAGTCAAGAGATGTCATTGTGAAAATTAGTATTTCTTAAGGTATAATATAGGTGAGTCAGATAAAGGGTCAATTCAAAATATATTTCATAGCTTGTACAATGTAAGAAAAATGCCTTCCATTGGTCAAGGTATGGGGGCAGAGAACAGACTCTCAAATTTTCTTTGCTTCCATCTAACCAATGGTGGAAGAACGCTGTCCTCATTGACTTAAAACCATCAGCATTAAAAACAAAAAAATAAAAATAAATCTTTCATTATGTGTGAAAATTTCCCATTATTTTCATAGTCCACGGAGGAACACAGAAGGTAGAAAACATTGAGAACTGATGAAGGAAGAAGTTAGACATTGTAATTCAATGGAGGAACATTTGCCTAACAGGTACGAGGCCAGAGTTCAGTCCCTCCAAAAATGTAAAACAAAACAAAACAAAAACAAAACAAAACAAAACAAAACAAAACAAAACAAAACAGGAGCCTGGGAAATGACTGAGGGGCTAAAGGTGCTTGCTTCATGCATGAGCTGAGTCTGATCCCCATGATACACATGGAAGAAGGGGAGTTGTCTGTTCTCTGACTTCTACATGTTTCTAAACACACACACATAAACACACATGCATGATCGCATGCAGTCAGGCACGCACACAAAAATTAAATGTAATAAAATCATCAAAACCAAACCAAGGCCTAAAACAACCAAACCACCAAGCAAATGGAAACACATTGTCTTTCTAAACAAGTTTACAACCAGCTAAGACACATATTTCCACATTCCTACCAGCAGAAAGTCAAGGACTTACTTGTCAACCACAGGCCTCCTTACGATTTTTCTTCCAGTTTTCAAGTCATGTAAATTCAAGTGGGCTAATATATTAGGGATGATTTAAAATAAGACAGCCCATATCAGAAGGAATATGAAACATTAGGTCACAATGAGGAGCAATCAATGGTAAATACAGTTGGTTTTTGTTTTTTTGTTTTTTTTTGTTTTTTTCTGGAATAAGATCAAATGAAGTTTAAAGGGTAAAGACAAAGACTAAAAATAAATTCCCTGACATATTTTCTTAATACAGTCTAGTATTATTTCCCATTGTCCATATGGGTCACATAATGCACCTTAAGGTATTTATGAAAACACAAACTATTAAACCACTTGGAGTCAACTTAGGGAAACAGACCCTCAGGGAATGAAATGTAACACTGTTCTATGAACCTCTTCAGAAGAAACCCAGTGTTCACTGTCTTCAGTGGAAAAAGAAACTGGTTCTGAAAAGGGAGAACAGACCCGGCTTCACTAGAGAGGAGCCATCTTTAAAGAGACCCCAGAGGAAAGCAACTTGACCACATGATGGTCCCCATGGGATATTTAAATGTCTGGTCATTTTTATTCAGCAACATATTTGTCATAAACTCTCAAATATCATAGGGTTTTACACTGAGGTCATGGCCATTCACCACACTCTCCCTCTACTTGGTCCTCTCTTGCCCTTGGTTCAGAAAATGGCTGTCATTCTTCTGATAGTTTCCTGTAAGATCAGAAAGACCCAAACCCAACACATCTGTGCCATTCTAACATCTTCCAGAGGTGCTCTGACACACAGAGTGGTGTGTCATTCAACTATGTGTAGTTCATCCACATAATATATGGAAAGCCCCCAAAGGAGTTCCAAGGTAAGGGCACAGTCTGAGGCTATGCAGACCTTGAAGGACAATGGGAAAGGAAGAGGATTTATGCTCATGAAAGGGAACTCTGGAGCATGGAAAAGAATAATCAAGAAGAGCTTTTTGACTGATTCTCCAATATCAGGGTCTTATTAGCACACACATATTTCTAACAGAACTTTCTGGAATGACTCTTCTGTTCCAGGCATCTAGAAAAAGGTATTTGGATCTCTATCCAAGAAGAGTCAGATGTCTTGAATTCACATGGAAAGGAGAGTTCTCCTTGCTGGTGGCTTGCAATAACATTTTTATAAAGAGCCCATTTCTATGTGCCCCACATTGGCAGAAATGAGGGATGTGTCCATCAGCTCCTTGCCTCCCAGAATATTTAGGGCTGGAGAGATCTTCCATAGTTAAGAGCACTGTTGATCTTGCAGGTTCCATTTCCAAGACCCACAAAACAACTTACAACCATCTGTAACTCCAGTTCCAGGGGATCCAATGTTTACTTCTAGCCCTCATGGACACCAGATGAGGATGTACACAGACATACATACAGGCAAAAACACTCATATAAATAAAAGGATCCCTAAAACATGGCTACAGTTCTGCTGACCAGGCCTGGAAATTTTGGTTACTGGTAGACTGAGCTTGGAAGGAAGACATGAAGAGAGACCAAGGCTAGAGGCTAGAGGCTAGATAGTGAATAGAATCTCCAAGGAGCACCATGAAGTCACGTGAGTAACTTGCTTTTGATGCGTACATGAAATTCTAAATGGGGGAGGAGTTGGGGAATGACAGGATGAACACCAGCATGGTCTGGGAGCCAAGAGCAGATTTCTCAATTCATAGCCTTTCTATAGATGCTTTCTAAAAATGACTTGTCTCATGGCAATGAAACAAGAAATAAGCCCCTCAATTTTTCATCGAATAGGGGCTAAGATTTGCTAATATTTAAGCTGATGTTTCTATGTCTATTTACTTCTAATTCCCCAAACAATTTTCTTGTTTATGTTTTTTTTCAAACTTTCCATCATGAAAGAAGAGGGCACCATTCTTTATTATATCTACTCTCCCAGCACATATGAGGTCACTGTATTCATAGATATTACACATGGCTATGTATCCTAGTCAGAACTAAGTCCTGTAGTAACCCAACAATTACCTTGCATAATTTCTAACTATCTAACTTCCCTTCAGTTTAATAATTGTCTTGTTTGTCATTTACTAATTTGTTTGCACATAGTTCTAGGACAACTTCAAATTGTCCATCAGTATCCTGAACCTCACTGTAATGTGTTCAAATGCAAGTAAGTGCTCTCCGTTGCAATGTCTTGAAGTCTTTCTGGGAGCCTTCTGATCTAGTATAATAGAAACTGATGGATTCCTATTACTTTTGCTTCTAGTTTATTCCTGTTCTCTCTTATTCTCATATGCTATGTCTTACTCATTCATTTTTTAAAAATTTTAGTTGTAGGACATTTGTTTGTAGTTTCCTGTGGAAAGTTTTAAGATTTCCTGAACTCTGCATGTGTGAAAATCAATCACATTCACTTGCACAGATACCTAGTTTAGCTGGGTATAGCACTCTTTGTAGAATTTTTAATTTTCTTTTATAAAGTTGCTTTTGTTGTCTTTCTATTTCCAGCATGGTTGTTGGAAATATTGAAATCTTTCTAATCCATCATCTTAGAAGCCATTATGTGGCTTATTTTGCTTTTGTCTTTCTAGAAATTTTCAATATTTGGCTTCAATTTATTAAAATTTCACAATGATTTTTCTTGATATGATTTTTGTCTTTATCCTCTGCTTAGGTAATGATTGGGTATGAAAGTTATTAGCCTGTTTCAGATAAATTTATTTTTCCAGATAAAATTCTGTTTTCTTCTTTCTCGAATATTGTTTTCTCAGATTTAAAACTTTTAACCATCTTAAACATATATATTCACACAATTTTCACTTGTTTGTTTGACTCTTAGCTATTTCTTTAATTCTATTCCCACTTTTTCAGTGTTTTGTTTCTTCTATGTTATTTTTAATATCCAAAAGCCAATTTATGTTATCTGACATTTCTTTTAAAAATGACATCTGCACCTATTTCAAAGATGAATCTATGTTGTTACTTTTCTAAGGATAAAGTTATACCTATATTTAATAGTTCTTGCTGCATATTTTTTCTGTTGCTACTTTCCTCCTTATCTCTACTTTAAATTTTTTCTTCTATGCCTAGGTAACTACTGTCTACTTATATTTTCTAATCAGCAGAGTGAAACCATTCACTAGGTTACTTTAAAGAACTTTGATGAATAGCTTTGAGAACCCTGTGGTTGATGAGGCATCACTGCAGAAGAATCTGCCTTTGTTCCTTTGGGAATGATCCCTAATCTTCAGGATTCCCTGTCTCATCTTTTGCACAATAAATGCATAGGGCAGCCCAAACGTAGGGAAAGTATGTCTCTATGTGTTGCCGTCTGTGATCTTATTTTCAAAATGGTTGCTCTGCCTGTCCCTATTCTGTGTCATCTTCATTTAGTCTGTTCTCTCAGAGAGGGATTCTGACATATATTTCATCAGTTTCCAGTTCCCGTCATATTTGGTTTCGCCAACATCTGGAGGAGCACAGCGTCTGCAATTCCTGAGCCATTTACAGTTTCCATAACTCAGGATGATTCCATGCCACTTGGTTGATCTATGACTAGTTCCTCCGATCTATTAGAGCTGTAAACATACAGCTAACTTTCTAAGATAGTTGCCATCTTCTTAGTTCAAACCCTTTCTAGATCACACCTATAAGATTATCTCTTAATGCAGTTTTAGTGTGGACTCAAGGTAGCATAATTAGATAAACATGCTCATCCCATTATGTTTATCTTGATGTTCGACTATGTTTCTACAATGATATGTACTTTCTAGTATTCTTAGATAAAACCGATTATATTAGATTAAATGCATTTTAATAGTTTTAGATGAAATTGATTCATATGGAACGGACTTTAAAACAAGACAAAAACCAACATCTTCTCTTTTGCCAGCTTATTGTGGCCATTGCTTTGCCTTTTCTTTTTGGAGTGGGAACGTGCAGTTACAAACATCTCACGATAGGTGGCACTGGAGGAATAATTTGTCAATCAGGTACCTGGCTGTGATTTTCCCTTAAAGCACTTAATCAGAGGGGCAGACCTGGGTCTGAACCTGCAATTTGTAAATTGCTTAGTCCTCATGACTTCTCTTGCCAAGTCTTCACTGTCAACTTTACTGGGTTTAAAAATTACGTAGGGAACTCACATCTGGCTATGTATATGACAGGATTTATATAGACATTTAGCTAAGAAAGTATGTCCCACCCTGAATGTGGGTGGCATCATTCCATGGGATGGAGTTCTGTAATGAATGCCAAGGAAGAAGGCGAAAGGGAGCCGAGGCTAGCACTCATCTCTCTGCTTTCTGACAGTGGGTGCATTGTGGGTAGCTGTCTCGCGCTCCCGCTACACCAGCTCGAGCTGCCATACCTTCCTCACTGTGATGGAGAGAACTCTCAAGCTGTGAGGCAGAACAGACCTTTCCTTCCTTAAGTTGCTTTGGTCAGATATTTTGTCACAGCAATAGGATAAGGAACCAATTAGACACGTATCCAGGAAATGCCCCTTTCATGGCATTAACAACAGAAATGGAATTGCTTGTGAGTGAGGAGTTCCCAGCCCCCCTCCCCCAAAATATGGCTGTCCATGTTTTTCTTTTTAGATAATGGGTTACGACTTGATAGAAAGTCTAATATGTAACCACAGGCAGGATCATGAATGAGGAAAAACTGCCTTTGAATAGGTTCATTCATTTGGTCTGTTTCTTGCCTGCTGCTTAACAAATCATTCATATTTCCTGCCATACACAGGATGGACTCAGTGACCCCACTGTCATTGTGCAAGGGCTAAATCCTTTTTCTTTTTCTTGGATATTTTATATTTATGTTTCAAATGTTATGCCCCTTCCTCCCTCTCCCTTACCCCCTCCTCCCTTCCCCTGCTTCTATGAGGATGCTCCCACCTCAATGCCCTGGCATTCCCCTACACTGGAGAAAGAGACTTCACAGGACCAAGGGCTTTTCCTCCCATTGATTCTGGACAATGACATCCTCTGCTACATATGTGACTGGAGCCATGTGTACTCTGGTTGGCGGTTTAGTCCCTGGGAGCTCTGGTGGGGTTTGGACCCTTCTGGTCTCTATCTGCATCCAGAGCTGGGAGTGTTCCACAGCCCTTGAACCCCAAACCTGCCTACAGAGAGCCGGTCTGCCAGGAGCGCTCTCCCTCCTAAACCCATAGGTAGGACCCCATGTTCTCTCCACTGACTATGCAAAGAAAACTTGTATGCATTTTTTTTTTTTTGTAAATACAAAATCTGAAGAAAGGAGCTTGCTCAAGACAGCATAGAACACAGAGGGTTTCTGCTCTTAGGGGGACAAGTTGTGTTGTACTGCTGTGGAAGACATTGTCCATGGTCTAGTAACAGAGAAAACCATAGTGATAGTGGTGATAATACGAAATATCTATCACTCTGAGAAAGCGATTCATTTTCAGTTCAGTAAACAGAGGCTTAGAGGGAAACTTGAATGGCAAGTGTGGAGGCTGGACCCATAGCTCATGCTGGACCATGAAAAGATAGCTGGGTGAGGCTGATCATATCTATCCATTTATCTTTCCTAGCACTGTCCTAAGTAAGGGCCATGGACTATGGAAAATAGGACATTTTGCTGAATAGACAGTTGGCCTTAATCTGCCTCCAGTGCATCAGTTCTAAAAATAGCTCTGAGTGTGACCAGGAAAAGAGTCTTTCCCATGATTTACTTATCTCGCTAAACTGTGTTACTTTAATCTTTTTGTTAGAAGAAGCTGGGCTCTGGCAGATAAATGACCCATCTGGCAGAGGCGTGAGGATTAGGGTCTTTGATTTGAATTTGTCTATCAAGGTCCAAAATTCCCTTCCAGACTTAATTTATGTTCTAATCTCTGTGTGCAATTTAGAGGAGTCCTCCAGCATTTTCTTTCTTCCACCTATGAATCTTACATCTGGGAGACGGAAAATAAAATACAATATAAAATGCGTTATGCCAGCATTGGACATTAGAAATGCTAAACAGGAGGTGATACTGTTAGTGGGATTTGCAGAAGCTATGCAGGTTAGCTTTTAAAGGGTAAGAGAAGCCAAATGCATGCAAATATCTTCAAAGCGGTTTAGCCCTGGGAAATTCTGCCTTAGAAGACAGATGGTCCACATGTATCATCGCACAGCTGAGATGGGGGAACTGGACAATGTGCCTGCCAGTTAGCATGGGCACCAACCACATTCTGTCGTGCCAAATGCCAATTAGGCAGGATCTGGCACTCATATGTTTGGATGTCACTGGGATTAGGTGGATGAAAAGCCATTCATCGTCATTCAAGCCTCACTCTCTGTGTAATGATAGCAGAGGTCGTTGGAACACTTCCTGCCCAAGGGCTTAACACCTCCTTAAATCACTTCCAAGCTCAGCAGCACGACGCTATTTCTTGGCTTATGTTTATTCCTGGTGCTATGACCCTTGAGGATTCTGCTAGCTTCTCTCAGGGAAAGAAGTGCAGATGGCATTGACATCTCATGGCTCACCCAAATCTATTTGCCTGCTTTCAGCAATAATCATTAAATGTCCCTCTTCTTTTCTGCTTGGGCACAGATTTTCCTATAGCATATGTTAACTACCTTGGTTTCTATGCAATAGATGAAAATTTCTGGCTTTTTAATTTTTGTCCAGATTTTCCAATCCTGTATTTAATGTGTTCTACACATGTTCTCAGGCATTAGTATTTTATCTTAAATTGAAGGGATCATCCATCCTATGCATTAGAATAGATTGTAAAACCTGCCCTATACTGTGAACAAATACAAGCTAAGGCATGGCGTGATGATGCTCTTTGAATGCTTTTTTGTTGAAGAGCTTCCCCATAGGTCAGTCAGTCCCTGTCCCTGCTGCCACAGCTCCCTGTGGTTCTGCAGTTTTCTCAGTCTCTTAAGTTGTACTTGTTGATGTGGTTGGTGTGAAAGATCTTAATGATGACACCTAACTTTGATTCAGCACTTTCCCTTCTCCAAAGCATTCTCACATTTGTGAATTTATTTACTCCTCATGGGTCTGTTTGCCACGTCAAAGAAGTTTTGCTATTTAACCTGACAGAGGAACTCTTGACTTAAGGAAGACTTAACTGCCTATTTAAATTGACATGGAAAGAGAAAGACTATGGTCTAGATTAGGCCTTTTGTTTAAAAGCTAGGTGTGGTGGCTTACACTTGTAATTTTAGTAGCTGGGAGGCAGAGGCAGGAAGATTGCTATAAATCTGAGTCCAGCTGTGCTACACAGCAGGCTCCAGGCCAGCCTGGAGTTATATGGTTCTATATAGTTCTATTATTTGAAGCTATATAGTAAAACTTTGTCCCGAACAAACACCCTGCAAAAGAACACAACAAAGAAGGAAACTTTCCTTATTCTCTGTTTTCCCTCTAGTACAAGCAATGCCCCCTCACCCTACATATGCTAGGCATGCACCCTAAGGCTATCATCATCCTCAGTCCCCTTTCTTTTTTAAATGGAGCCTAGAATTGCCCAGGTCCAGATCTCCTTTTTGAACAGAGGTTCTCAGAGGATAGAGTTGAGTAGCATGCATTTCATAAGTTCATCTATGGCTGCACTGTTTTGTGTTTTTGACCACAACGCAAAGGAGACAAGGTCTTCTAGACCCTTGACCATGCTGTTTAGGTCAAGTGGATGCTAACTTTACAGATGCAAAGCCTTCACTCTCCTTAACCTTGTCTACTTTGAAGCACAAAGGTAGGCCCAGCTGAGTGTTGTCCCAAGCTTTCTGAGAAGGAACATAGAACCATTCTAGCATTTCAAGTGTTATGAGACTCTGTCCACCCCTCCTGGGAACCCTGATCTGCAGACTTCTGGAAGCACAAGCAGGAAGTGATACATTCATTTCATCCTGAGAGTCTCATCCAACAGTTCTTATTAGATGCACAGTGCTGGTTTTAAAATCAAAATGTTTTCAGGCATCTGAAAAAAGCCTAGCTGTATGGTTATCAGGCAGGCCTTAAGATTTCTTGTTAGCCTCTCACATAACCAGCATTACAGACTTGTGCCATCAGGTTCAGGTGGAACATTCTTTTATACTACTGCAATCAGGGTGAACATTTGTTTTGCTGGTAGAGAGACTGCAGTAGGTGGTATCAGTGTCTAGGAGGAAATATGATTCAACTTCCATTTGCATCTCTCTACTAGATGTCTTACTTGGGAGCCCCTGGAAGTTAGGACTTCCCTAGAGCATCCTCAAACACAGTGCATGATGGATGACCAACATCCTAACATAATGTGTGCACTAGTACTGAGCTCTGCTTGTGCACGGTGAAAACAGAGCCTTCTCTAGCTGCCTTTTCCTTCTTCTCCATACTGTGGCCTTTCCACTGTTTCCGAGGATTATATCTCAAATGTTTTTGAACTCCAGTTTATTTTTTCAAAGTTAGTTCCTAAGGAAATGTGGAAAAAGGGACATACGCAACATCTGCTCATTTTCTACATTTTAGCTGCAGTGCTAGGTAACATGGTTGATTTTGTCTATTGTCCAAAATTAAGGCTTGACCCTAAGCTTGGAGATATGTTTTTAACAACAGCTGGAGTTCTAGAGATTGCAAGGGTTCAGAGTTAAAACTGAGCCCCAAGAATTGCTGAAGCCCCTTAACGAAATCCTCAGTTATCACTGGGTTCCATTTGATAGCCATCTAGTTCCTCAGTTGTGCATTAATACGGACCGTCCAGTCTAGTTTCCTTGTGATCATGACTCTAAGAGTTTTACTGCTGTGAATAGACACCATGACCAAGGCAACTCCTATAAGGACAACATTTAATTGGAGTTGGCTTATAGGTTCAGAGGTTCAGTCCATTATCATCAAGGTAGGAAGCATGGCATCATCCAGGAAGGCATGGTGCAGAAGGAGCTGAGCGTTCTATCTCTTCATCCACTAGGAGAAGACTGTTTCTCATTTGGATAGGAGGAGGGTCTCATTGACTACCCCCACAGTGACACACTTCTTCAAGCAAGACCACACCTGCTTCAACAAGTCCATACCTCTTAATGGTGCTACTCCCTCAGTCAAACATATTCAAACCACCATATCATAACTTGTCTGTTTCGTACATTCAATGAGTCTTCCTCTCATCTGGTGTGAATGACACTCTGGGGATTGCAGTGCTGGGGATAGGTCAATATACCTAGCTGTTCCTCTTACTGAACAGTGAAAACAGAGCCTTCTATCTACAGCTGAAATAGACTTCCATCTATCTACAGGTGAAAGGGGGAAAGTGTGACAGCAGACGGTGTGATTGTCATCACCATGTTCTGATGGTAAGTTTCATGGAAGGGAAAAGAGCTATTTTCATAATCTAAATACTTCACACATGAAATGGCAGGGCATCTTGGGAAATATTTTGCGATAAGGGAAGAAGCCAGAAGACACCATACAGTAGGTGTCTTGACCTACCAGGCTCTCTTCCCTTCTCTTGAGGCTGCCATTTGTCTTTGCCTTTTACTATTTTTACATTTCCTGCATGGCTATTTTCTGAACAAAAGGAATTTTCGTTGTGACAAGACAATGCTGTGAGTTTCTGGCTAGAGTCTAACTGCTGAGCAAACACTGAGGTCATCGAAGGAAAGGCCAGAGGAGGAAAATACAGGCTTCCTGGGCTAGGCCACTGCTTCCCCTCTTAGTCTAGACTTTCTGGGAATAAAGGAAAAAGCAGCAAGAGAAGGAAGGTGCTGGTAGCTATCTGGTCTACCAGGCGACAACAGGCATACCATGGCTGTTCCAGGAAAAGGAGGGTTTAATTCATTTGTTTCTTTCCCCCATTCTCAGCCCATTTCAAATATGCCAGAGAGGTCTATGAAGATAAGAGTCTCAGAGTGAAGAGGAACTTTCAAAGCACACAGGAAGGATAGTGCCATTCTTTCCTAACCTTCCACAGGGGCTAGAAAGTCAATAGATGGAATTTAAGTAGGATTCTAATCAATATAGTGTTAGAGCGACTTTCAGCAGCTTCCTCCATGCAGTAAATTAAGGCATAAAAGAATTAGCTAAGGCATGTAGTTTTCGTTTGACTTTGTCTTTGGAGAAGTTGGCTTTGTTCTTTCATTTTAGTTCTTTCATTCCCTCAGGTGCTGTGTGAGTAATCTATGCACACACCTTCATTGTGAGACAGATCTTTAAACCGGTCAATATTGCCTCCAGATGAGCAGTTTTAAAACTGAACATCTTGTGTCTCCTGGGGTTTGAGCCACGGCGCCTACAGGAGCAAGCAGTGGACTGCAGAAGACACATGGGAAGGGAAGGCTGTCACCACCTGCTTCTAGGACACACTAGCTCCTTCTTTTGTAACCCTAACAGTGCTTTTGGCAGCTTTATTCCCTCTACACACTGGTTTTCTTGTACTACTTTGTTAGAAAAAAACCCAGACAAAGTAGTCTGTCAGGAGCAAATTTGAGAACCGTGGCTGTAGATGCCATGTTGACATACAATGTCAGCACTCTATCTCTTTTCTAGGAATTGCTATGGGGGAGCCCACATGGGACTCTAGAGCAGCTGAGGGCAAGAGGGAGGATAGAAGGAGCCTCAGTCACAGAAGAGCTTCTTCCTTACCTGCTTCTTCTGTGATAGTTAAGTGCTGAATGGCTAAGTCCCTCGCTGACAGGAGTCCCTGATGTAAGCCTCATGGATGGTAACAAGGAAGATGTTGGGGGACAGTAGGACATGTACGTCCCTACTTCAGGGTCCTGCTACAGTTCCCAGGGATTTTCAGGATGGTTATGGTTGGATTGAGAGGAAGTGCTGGAGTGTTATGGAAGCTGCTGCTGGCTAGGGGTGGATACTGTGTGCCAAGAGAAATGAGGAACACCCACGTCACTAAGCTACCGTGTCATCCCCTTTCACAGGAGCAAGGAGGCCTTACTTCACAGCGTTTACTTTCTTAAGTCTGCCCTGATGCCAGACATTTTCTTAAAATCTGACAGGACATTTTATTTTTCAAGTATGCATGTGGCCATAATAATAAAAACAACAACACCACCACCACCAACAACAACAACAACATTTTTGGGATAGTGTTTCAAGTAGCACAGCTGGACTTAGACCCTCTATGTATTCAAACATAATCCTAAACTCCCTATCCCCCTGTTCCTACTTCCCAAGTGCTGGGAAGTAGTGTACCACTTTCTCTGGTTTATGAGGTGCTGGGATGAAACGCATGGCTTTCTGTGTGCTGGGCTATCACTTTACCAACTGATGTTACATCCCTAGCTGAAGCTTTTATAAGTTCTATCTAAAAATGGAGATATCGAGACAGAGAAATATAACTTTAAACTCTATAAGGAAAAGAGTAATGCTAAAGTAAAAAATCACGTGAAAGTTCTAGGTCATGAGTTATGTACAAATCCTTATGTTTAGAACTTAGTCATCATTTTAAATACATATTTATGAAAAACATATTAATCCAGACATAAATATTCAGTCAAAGTCTCAATATGTTATTTTTTTCAGGTTTTGTGACTAAGTGATTCTAACATGTAACTTGTTACACACAATTATGTCTGTCAAGGTCTATAACAGTGATGTTCAACTGTAACCCCTATGTTTAGGACATAAATGATTAAGTAAAAGTTGTTAATTTCTTATTAATAGTTCTGTCAACTCTGTTTACTGGGTGATGATACGCAGTCTTGTCACACAGAGCTTACTTAGCTCTTTGAACAATCTTTTATGGAACAGCCATCTAACCACAGGAGACTGACTAAAACATTAAGACTCAAACCATAGCATAGATTCTGTGATTATTTTTTATTTGTCTTGCAACCACCCCTTCTTTGTCTAGTGAGCTTAACTCCTTTGAATGTTGAGGACTTCCTCATCCATTATCAAATCACATGGTATGTGGTTTAGATAGATGATCCCGCAGTGATCCTAGGGAGACCCAGGTGACCCAAATGTGTCTAGTTATTCTATTTGATCCTCCAGGACAGTGATTGTTTTAAACTCAAGAGTAGCCTTGGGTGACCTAGACTAAGCCCAGGATTCTGACACTTTTGATGGAGCCATGAGTGAAAATAAGTTCTTTACCTTGGGATACCTTGGTTGGTAGACCTGGAGCTTTGGTGTCTATCATGTTACTTCAGAGAATCTGCTAAAGAGCTTTGGTGAATATAAAAAACATGATGAATGACAGGAAAAGATATAGAAACCCCCCCCTGCATATTGTATATTTGTGAGTAGAATCTGATGTTTTTGTTAGTGTCTTTTAAACTTTATTTGAAATTCATATGTATATATACTGAATATTTGGTTCTTTTTATCCCCTCTATCATTAGCCTTGGTTTTCTATTATTTCCCCTACTCAAACTCTACTTCCTTAGATGCCTTTTCTGTTTTTGTGCCTTACTGGGTTAATTTTGTTTGCTTGCATTACATGGTTGGGGTTACTTGCTAGAGTATGGACAACTTATTGGTAGTTACACAACTGAAGGATGTAATGCCTGCTCCCCAGGACCCATTCACTGCTCATGGCCTCACCAATGCAATGTTTTGATAGGTAGCTGGATTGCAGGATGATGAACTAAACAAGTGAACAGGTTCATTGCCTCAGATACTTATTTCTGTGTTTCACACTTGGGAAACCTCTTCTTTTAGCTATTTTAAAACAAACTGCATTATCACTTATTATAGCCTTCAGCACATCATTAATGCTTACTTTTCCTACATGTATTGTGTCACCCTCTGATCAGCATGCCTCCCATTGGCTCTTCCCCGGCTCACGGAACTATGACTGCACTCTCTGCTCCCATTCATCACCTTTTAGATGGTTCTCATAGGTGATATCATACAGTCCCGGAGGAAGGACAATTCTCAATCACATCATTTGAGCTCCTGGATTCACATGCTCAAAGCCACTGCAATCCAGACTCTAGGCTAGTTGGATAAGCACATGTGTTTCTGTGTTTCAACCCAATTTACATTTCTGTTGCTTTCCAATGCGGAGCACAGTCTCATGTGCAAAGCTCAGACTCTGATCACACTGCTTTCTTCCTGGGATTAATAATGTTCCACTATAGTTGGGTATTTTGGTAAAAAAAAAACAAGCCTTAAAAATATCTAGGCAGAAAACTTCCAAAAAATTTGGACACTATGAAAAGTCCAAATCTACAAATATTAGGAAGAAAGGAAGGAGAAAACAAAACAATACCCAGGTTAAAGACACAGAAAATATTTTCAACTAAGTCATAAGGGAAAGTTTTCCTAACCCAAGGAAGGAGGTGCCTATTACAGTAGAAGAAGCATAAAGAACACCAAAAAGACTGGACCAGAAAAAAATAGTCCTCAGCACATGATAATCAAAACTCTAGAACAGAGAAAAATATTAAACCTGCATGAAAAAAGACAAAGTAACACATAAAGGCAGACCAATTAGAATTATACTTGACTTTTGAATTAAGATGCTAATTCTAGAAAAAGCTAGAAAGGCCTGGGCACATGTTCTAGGAAACATTAGAGGACCATTGACGCCAGCTATCTCAGTTAGGGTTTTATTGCTGTGAAGAGACACCATGACCACAGCAAGTCTTATAAAAGCAAACATTTAATTAAGGCTGGCTTACAGTTTAGAGGGTTAGTCCACTCTCATCATGGCAGGAAGCATGGCATTGTACAGGCAGACAGGGTGCTGGAGAAGGAGCTGAGAGTTCTACATCTTGATCCACAGGCAGCAGGGGAAAGACTGTGCCACATTAGTCCTAGATTGAACATATATGAGACCTACAAGCCTGTACCCTTAAAGCCTGTACCCACCGTGACACACTTCCTCCAACAAAGTTACACCTCTCCTAATAGTGCCATTCCCTATCAGCAAAGCATTCAAACACAAGAGTCTAAGGAGCCACTCCTCCTATTTAAACAACCACACTAGGCCAGACAAATATATCCAGCAAAGCTTTCAATCATAATAGAGGATGATGATGAAAAAGGAGGAGGAGGAAGAGAAGGAGGAGGAACAAGAGACATTCTATGCTAAAACCAAATTTAAGCACTATCTCTCTACAAATTCTGCCCCTATAGAAAGTGCTCCAAGGAAAATATCAATCTGGAGAAGTTAACCACATCAGGAAAATATGAGGAATAAATAATCCCAGGGCAGCAAATCAAAAGAGGAGAAAGGAATCGACATACTACCCATTGATAACACTCAATAGTAATGGTACAAATTTCCCAAGATACTCTAAGCAAATGAACCTAAGAAGCAAGTTGGTGCCAAAATATACTTCAAGCTAAAATAACCCGAAGAGATAGAGAAGGATACTACACACTCATCAAAGGAAAAATCTACGAAGAGAATATTCTGATTCTTAATATTTATACACCAAGCACAAGGGTACCCAAGGTCATAAAATAGACACCAGTCCAGCTTAAATTACCTATTGACCTTCACAAACTGATAGTGGGAGACTTCAACATCCCACTCCTGATAATAGATCATGCAGACAAAAACTAAACAGATTAATGTTGGTGCTAACTTATGCCATAAACCAAATGTACTAAAGTAACTATAGAACATTTTACCCAAACACAGCAACTCATGGAACATTCTCCAAAAATGACCATATACTCAGATACAAAGGAAATTTCAACAGATGTAAGAAAATTGAAATAACATTGTGCATCTTATCTGAATACCATTAACATTGGATATCACCCACAAAAGAAAGCTTACAAGTTCATGAAAACTGGACAACTCTACCTGACACACATATGACTGAGCGTCTGAGACTAAAATGGCTCAAGGGGCAAGGGCAAAAGCAAACACTACTACCCTACAAGCATAAAGTAGCAATGAAAGGACTCCAAATGACATCATGCTGTACTCATAGAGCAGTGTCTTGCTCAGCCACCATCAGAAAAGCTTCCTCCTGCAGCAGATGGGAACAAATACAGAGACCCACAGCCAGACGCTATGCAGAGAGTGAGAAACCTTGGACACTCAGCCCTAAATGAGAAATGTCCATCAACTCCATCCCCTCAGAGTCCAGGAAACTATTTGGAGGAGGAGGCAGAAAGAGTATTAGAGCTCAGAGAGAACGGAGAACACCAAGAAAATACGGCCCTCTAAATTAACGTCATAGATACACACACAACTCACAGAGACTAGGTCAGAACACACAGGATCTGCACAGGTCGGCACCAGATGGGGTCCTTGAGATTAAAGAACTTGACACTTTCTCCCATCTCTAGCTCAATGAAAATTTTGTTTCTTCCAAGGAAGTATTGCTGGGAATAAAATCCACTCTTAAGAAATATCATCCTGAGTGAGGTAACCCAATCACAGAAAAACACACATGGTATACACTCATTGGTAAGTGGATATTAGCCCAAATGCTCCAATTACCCTAAATGCACAGAACACATGAAACTCAAGAAGGATGACCAAAATGCGATGCTTTACTCCTTCTTTAAAAGGGGAACAAGAATACCCTTGGGAGGGGATAGGGAGGCAAATTTTAGAACAGAGGCTGAAGGAACACCCATGCAGAGCCTGCCCCACATGTGACCCATACATATACAGCCACCAAACTAGATAAAATGGATGAAGCAAAGAAGTTCAGGCTGACAGGAATCAGATGTAGATCTCTCCTGAGAGACACAGCCAGAATATGGCAAATACATAGGCGAATGCCAGCAGCAAACCATGGAACTGAGAACAGGACCCCCATTGAAGGATTCAGAGAAAGGATTGAAAGAGCTTGAAGGGGCTTGAGACCCCATATGAACAACAATGCCAACCAACCAGAGCTTCCAGGGACTAAGCCACTACCTAAAGTCTATACATGGACTGATCCTGGGCTCTAACCTCATAGGTAGCAATGAATAGCCTAGTAAGAGCACCAGTGGAAGGGGAAGCCCTTGGTCCTGCTAACACTGAACCCCCAGGGAACGGGACTGTTGGGGGGAGGGCGAAAATGGGGGGAGGGGAACACCCATAGAGAAGGGGAGGGGGAGAGGTTATGGGGATGTTGACCTGGAAACTGGGAAAGGGAATAACAATTGAAATGTAAATAAGGAATACCCAATTTAATAAAGATGGAGGGAAAAAAAGAGTCAGCCTCATGCCCTGCAGTAGATGACCAACAGAAAATAAACTCAGGGCCATCTTTGGAGGTGCTCTGCCTCATAACGTGGAGTCACAGTTTCTTAATTTTTCCTCTCTTTTATGAAAAATATAATTTAATGCTGTTTTTATTTTTTGTTTTTACAGTATAACTCTATTACATATGTATGTATGTATGTATGTATGTATGTATGTATATAAATAACTTTCAGTTTTATGGGGTCCTGAATATGTGTTTATCTGTACCTGTGCCTTTCCTTAAGAACTCTTCCTTCTGTTTGTTTTCTTTGTCTTATTCTGATTTTTAAAAAATCTTACTATATTTACTTATTTTGTTATTATCCCTTAGATGCCTGTTTGCGTCTTTAAAGGAGAAACAGAAAGGGTGTGGATCAGGATGGGAGGGGAGATGAGTAGAGAGAGGAGAAAACATACTCAGAATATATTGTACGGGGAAAGTCTATTTTCAATAAAAGGAAAGCACGTATTTCTCAAAATCAGAGTTTATGCATATTTCTAACATATGTATTTGCTACATTCACAATTATATAAGCTTCTTATGCCTCACACGGAAAGATTAACTCTGTACCTGGTGATTTTTAGGGCATAAATGAAAAATAGAAGTTTTCTTCTGAGGTAAATCGGACTAAGTTTGTCAGTCAATATTGGGAGTAACACCAACTGAATTGATTCTTGGACACACCTGAGGAAATATTCAAAATGCTAGCAGCAGGAGAAAACAAGCCATGACATCATATTGGACTCTCGTATCTATTTCCTCGTGTTTTCATTGATAAAAATACAAGAAACAGCCGATTTGGAGTTACAATTGCTTGTTACGAGGAGCAGGCCTTTATTATGTCTTGAGTAAGCCATTTGACTACCAAGTCTTGGCTTTGCTCTCTGAAAAATGTTCCTGTGTGTTTAAATACTTATTTGCTCATCATTTGGGTTAGTGCTGGTTCTCAGGGTTCCCTTCCTGTGAGGCAGTGCTCTACCACTAAGCTGCATGCCCGGCACCCATGTGCATTTTTAAAGTCACACGATTAAAGGAAGCATTTCCTCAGTGCTCTGAACCAGCCACCACATTCAAGTAAACCGTGGCTTTGTACTAGGCTAACTGTGACTCACACTTTTCTAGTAAAGAAATGACAAAATGGTTTTTGTTTGTTTTTAAAGAAAAGAAATCCCAAAGTCAAACACAACAGGTTAGGAACTGCAAAGTCTAAATTAATAACTGATTTTCATTGTCTAACATAATATTTCAAAGGTTTAGTTTCTTTTCTTTTTGCTTTGTTTATTTTTTTCAGACAGTCTTTCTCTGTAGCCCTAGCTATCCTGGAACTCACAGATATCTGCTTGTCTCTCCCTCCCACGTGCTGGGTTTAAAGGCGTCAACCACCATACCTGTCCTCAACCTTTTAGTTTCTAAAGTATTGCAATTTCTCCACTGCACAGATAAACCTCAAACTCCTTCTCCTATTGACTATGAAGCCAAAGTGAATAGGCAAGAAAAAAGAATCTCTAGTCTTCTTTGTTCCCATAAACTGTGGCAGCAACAGCTCACGGTCAGCACTGTTTTCTCACTCAAGTGGCTGGATTAAGGAATAGATGCTGCCTCTCAAGCAGATTTCCTCTGGGTATTTAATGGAGATTTAGAATAACAACTGTCTGGGCTGTTTGTCCAGACATACTTGTCTGTCCTGTGATGTTTTCAGGCTCAGCATGCATGACCGTGTAAGTCCTGTCTTAATTTTTCTTAGTGATAACTTTATAAGGATGCTCAAGATGGTTGGATGAGTGCATGAATGGACAAAAGTATTACCCTTGATGCCTGTAAATGCCTTCCATTCACTTCTGTTAAAGTTAGTTCATCTTGGAGATGCCCTGGGCCATCCCTATGGGGCTCCATCTTTCTACCCATCCTCAGTCCCTCTCAAACCCTGGCTGCTCTGTGTAGCTCCTGCAGGCTAAGCCAGCACTGCTCAGTGCCTTGTTAGAAATGCAGAACGAAGAAGAACTTAAATTTGACAAGGCGTCCAGTGACTTTGAGACACATTAGCATTTGATAAATATGTTACTTTCGTTTACATCCTACTAATATTGAAAAGAGGAGAAACCTTCAAACCCTTCTTTGTGGCTATTTTGCTTGCATTTGCTAAGAAAGGGCTTTGCTGTGTAACTCAGGCTGACCCTGAATTTGAGATTCTCCTGCCTCAGTCTCCCAAGTGTTGAGATTACAGGTTTGTGCCCCTATGTCCAACTAGTACAGGTCTTCAATATTGAAAATTTTATCTTTTGATTTGACATCTCTTAATTTTTCATCAACGGTTTTTTGTTTGTTTTGTTTTTAAATGCTGAAGTCATAAAGAATACAGATGCATGCATACGTGCATGCTTACAGATTTGAATTAGCTGGACAAGGGCCTATAGTTCCTTCCTCCAGGGCTGTCACATCAAAGAATGGTCTCCATGTCTAGGTGGAGATAAGCCACCATCTCCTCCCTTAAACACTTAATCCAGTTGAGGTGGTCAATCCTTTGGCTAATGGACCACCCGTCAGAAAGATATGACTACTTTAAGCCATGCTAACAAGGCAGGAAGAATAATTAATATTCCGGGTGTGTCAAGAAAGAGCTACCTGCTTTTCTGAGTTCTGATCAAAATAATTACTGTTCTTAATATTTTTTCTCTTCTGTTTTTCTTTTAGATGCTGGCACTAGCCTAAGTATCCTTTACCTGGTGTGTTGGGTTTCCTTACAGTTTCTCTACCATGGGTCACCTTTATGCTGGCTTAACTCAAGCAGCACATACCCCTCTCCCCCTATGCTCCCAACTATGAATCTAAAAAAAAAAAACCCAAAAACCCCTCAAAAAACACCAAACCAAACCAAATCAACCAACCAAACAAAAAACAAACCAAAACCAAAACAACAAACAAACAAACAAACAAAAAACCCAACAAAACAAACCAAAAATCCTCTCTGTAAGCTGTGAATTTCATTCCTCTAACTCATGAGATAAGAACCACAAAGTCACTGGTTTGGCTTTTGTGTCATTGAGTTTCCAGGACCCTAGATTTTTGGGGAACTGTCATTCTCAAAGACACCCAGACATTCCAGTATTGTTTTTATTTTCCTACATTAAATAATATTAGCTATTATGTGTTAATCTAACCCAAATCACACACTTTCACTTTACCCTTGAAATAGGGCAGTTATCAGAGGTTTGTTTTTGTGCATGGGATTTGGGGTTGAAGTGGGCCTACTGTAGGCTCTTATAATCCGACCAGTTGATTACTGCAGAGGTGAGTTTCTAACTCACTGGGGGAAGGGTGGCAGTTTTATCTAACCAGATCTCCTTGTTTATCATTTCTGTCTCATGAAGTGACAGAAGTTCATCTCCTACACTAGTAAGTGGTCAGGCATCTCCACATCTCGGTGCTACAGGACTCCTATCCTACCCACGTGTTACTTGAGGTTTGTGTGGAGAGATACTAATCTACTCCCACTATTATGGGGAATGGTGCTTTGTTGGGTCATAAATGCTTCATGGAAGTGATCAGACCTCACCTCTCAGCCTGTAATAATATTACATACTTAAGCAGGTCTACTTTATAGGTCGAGGAGGAAATAAAAGAAAGTCTAATACCCAAGTTCCTTATTATAATTTAGAGAGCAGCTAGATGGGACGCACCAGAGGAATTTAAACCAATCTTCAACACTTCAATATCCAGAGTAGACTTCATGCCATCACATGGGTCAGATGCTTTCGAGACAGTATTATTTATTTCAAACTCACAAAAGGTCAGTGAAAAACATCTCCCTGTTCAGTTCTGCAGAAGAGAAACCTCATGCTCGGTGAGGTTAAGTGTCAAGATGACGTGCCCTGGGCTGCCTCTGGCTACTACGGCTATTGGTTTCATGAGCAATGTCATTAGGCCATGGGGAGGCCTGCTGGTTTCACAAAAGCTTTTCCTGGTCACATTGTTATGAGCTAATCATTTTTAGAACTCATTCTGGAATTGTTCCACCCCTGAATGTTAGCTGTTCTTGGAAAAGTCAGGAAGCATAAATAAGGAAAATAAGGAGCGTGCGTGAGAAAAAATAAGGGGGGCAGGGCATCTTTGCGAATGCTTGCACCGCAGCCCCACCAATGACGAGGCAAACAGTCGGCTTGAGGCTTCCTTTCACTGACCTCACTTGAATGGCAACAGTGGAAATAATGTTAGTAATCAGGGCAAAATGCTTGGTCAAGAACATAGAGAAGCTGAAAAAAAAAGTCTATAACTTCCCAATGAACAGACTGAAGGAAAAAAAATACGATTTTGTTGTATACTTAATACACAGCTCCCTTTTCCTTTGAGAGGGCTGATTCCAGGATGAGAACACTTGTGCCGTCCACCCTCATTTGGGGTTTGTGATTGCTATTTCAGTTACTACATGAAGTGCCTGCATGTTGACATACAAGTCATTTCTTCTCAATAACTGGTTCACTGTAATTATAGAGTCCATATAGACTCTAGAAATTTGCAGTAAGGTCAGCCATGATGGATCAGGTTTCTGAATGAGGGTCTTTGAATCCAGAAGAGAGTCAGTACCAGTGACACAGGTTTCACCAAAAACCTTCAATATAATTAGAACATCAGCAAGAAACTTCTTGATCATATTTTGTAATTCATTTCTCTAACATAAAAAATATATATTTAAAAATAATTTCCAGGTAACTTAAAGCTGCCATTAAGGTGTCATTTTCTACTTTTTTTCCCTACTAAGATTTTAATTTAAATCTATCAAAACTTCAGAATATTCTCCATGTGGAAAGATTTATCAGCTAATGTAAATTGGAGTAAGATATGATTATAGCAGACTGAATATTCTCTTAGTTTTGGAAACTTGGAGAAAAACAAACAAGAAAAGAGAAAACCAAAATAAATTCATGGGCTACTTTACAGAACTTTCAAAAAAAGTAGCTCCAGTGGATAACTGATTGAATTAGTTAATTTGCTACATGAGGAAAATATACATTCAATTATTGCATAAATTTGAGGGAAAAATAAAGATATTTAAAAATATGTGGCTTGCACCATAGACAGAACTAGAAAAGTTAATCGCCAAAGTTGAAACAACAGAAACAAACTACATCAGGTAAAAAAAAAAAAAGAAGAAGAAGAAGAAGAAAAGAAACATCCAGACAGAAAGGTGCTACATGACCTTACATCCCTTACTCCCAGAGTGTGGCCAGTCACAGAGGAGGCAGGGACTCTGCAGTGTGGAGTGGAGAATGCACCCTACCTTTCTTGGCGAGGCTGCTGTTGGGCTCGTACTTCTCAATCAACACTTGGACCTGCTCTTGCTTCAGAGGTGGGTAAAGTATTTCATTCAGCCGGGGATCTCTCTGCTTAAGGTTGATAAAATCCATCATCTGATCAACCGTAAGGTACGGTTTGCTTTTGGCACCACTGAAAGTTATGAAAACACAAGAAACAAGAAATCACAGTCCTTTCCACATCTTATGTATGCATTCGATAACCGAGAGATCAAATTGTGCCACGTGTGGAAAGTCTATAATGGAGTTCTGACCTTGCCCTAAACACACGCTGCTCCTACTCCACCTCTCCTTCCCAAAGCTTGGTGGGCTACCACTCTTCCTAACCACCTCACCCAACCTAGAGAAGCCTCGGATGACTAACAGCATCCTTTCCCACATGTAACATTTAAAGATAAACTGCTGACTTATCACTTCAAAAAGAAAAAAAGTCCAATGTACTTGAATATGTTTTACCTTTTCATCTCACTGAAGTTACAGGTTTACACGAGTCTATACTGCTTTTATTTACTTGTTTTCGCTTGTAGAGACGGACTCACTGTATTCCCCTGTTTCTCCTGGTGAATGCTTCAGTCCAGGCTGGCTTCAAATTCCTACTAAGCCTCCTGAGTCAGTGTCTTTCAGGTAATGATAATGACAATTTATGCTATTATGTAGAGCTAAAGTGCAATATCATTTTATGCTGAAAACAACTCTGTTACTGAATAGCATTGTTCAGGTGCCTATTTCAAGTTAGTTGGCAACCTATGACAATTCAATGGTATGAATATGGTGGCTCACACAGCAAAGGTGTTCAGTGTGCAAAGTGACGCTCCGCAGTGGGACTTGTCCTCTGTTAGTTACTTCCTTTATTAAATTTGGATTGACTATTTGCCATTAGGTGGATTTTGGTATATCAAGAAAGAAAAAGTGTGCTTCCATTTAATTGTTTCTTTTCTCTTTTCATCTCTGTGTCTCTTTAAGAAGAAATACCTAGGGGCTAGAGAGATAGTGCAGCGCTTAAGGGCCCTTATTCTTGCAAAGGACCCAGATTCAGTGCCCAGCACCCACATGGCGGCTGACAACTGTATGTAACTCCAGATTCAGGGAATCCAACTCCCTCTTCTGGGCTCTAAGAGAACTGGGCATATGCACAGTGTGTAGATATTCATGTAGGCAAAAGAGTCTCATACATTAAATAAAAATAAATCTAAAAAAGCAATGTCTGTAAACATCTGTAATTCCTAGAATCAGGGAAAATCAGATGCTGTCTAAGGGTTCTTAGTAATCTAAACTTCTCTATACTGATGCCATTGGCAGGAATACAATACGTAGTGTTCGGTCAGGAATCCTTCTGTTACATGAATCTTTCTTTTGTATGTTAAGACATTTTCTGCTGTATCCATAAGCATCAGTCTAAACAAAGACAACTGAGCATGTGAAAATGGCATCTGGCCATACATGTGTCATAGGAAACACGTGCTCATCAAAGCAGGTTTGTCAAGGCCAATAGCACAGTCTCACCTCCATTAAGCCTCTGCTTTTGGACACTCTCCTTGTAGTCCTAACAAAAGTCTGCCCTAGACACTCTATCATTGTAAGGTAGAAAAAGTAGATTAAAATGCATCCTCTTACAATTCAGAGAAGATGTTATCAATTTCAGGTCGGGGACAAAGATTGTTCAGGAAAACTCTGTATACATCTGGAGTGAAGTCCTCTTGAGGAATGGAATCGTTCTGGAGAGCAAAATAACAGAGTGAGCGGGAGCTTCCTCTAGTTACTTTCCAGATTTTTCTTTGTCCCTTCCCTTCCCCTCCCTCCCTCCCTCTCTCCCTCTCTCCCTCCCTCCCTCCCTCCCTCTCTCTCTCTTTCCTCCTTTCTTTTTCCTTTTGGCCAAACCAGGCCAAAACATCCAGAGACTATCTCTAAGGCCAACTCTAGATCTCATGTAGAACTTTGGCATGTCAACAATATTTTCTGTTATTTTTAAATTTTAATTGAAGCTTAAGAATTTTATCCTGCTAAACAGATCTTAACACAGTTTTAATAAAGTAAATTACACATAGGAAGACAGAATCTGTTCCGTAGAAATGTTTAACTTGGCTTTTTGTCCCCCCCACTTTCTTCCCTCCTTCTCCTCCTCTGTCTCCTCCTCCTCCTCCTCTTCCTCCTCCTCCTCCTCCTCTTCCTCCTCCTCCTCATCTTCTGTCTCCTCCTCCTTCTCCTCTCTCCCTCCTCCTCCTCTCTCTCCTACTTTTCTGTCTCCTCCTCCTCTTCCTCCTCTTCTTCCTCCTCCTTCTCCTCCTCTCTCTCCCTACTTTTCTGTCTCCCTCCTCCTCTTCTTCCTCTCCTCTTCCTCCTCCTCCTCCTCCTCCTCCTCCTCCTCCCTCCTCCTCCTCCTCCTCCTCCTCCTCCTGAACCTGCTCATTTTGCTTTCCCAGTGCTAAGATTGCAAGCATGAACCACCATGTCTGGGTTGTTTATGTGGGTCCAGGAATCAAATGCATGTTTTCATGCCCTTTCCTATGTGAAGCTTCTTTCCAGCTCATTTTATCATTTTATGCTCCCCTTCTTTCTTTGTTTCGTTTCTTTTCTCTTTCTCTTTTCTTTCTTTTTTCTTTCTTTCTTTCTTTCTTTCTCTCTCTCTCTCTCTCTCTCTCTCTTTCTTTCTTTCTTTCTTCCTTCTTTCCTTCCTTCCTTCTTTCCTCCCTCCGTCCTCCCTCCCTCCCTCTCTCTTTTCTTTCTTCCCTCCTTCCTCCCTCCCTCCATTACTGTCTGACTTCCCCCTTCTTTCTACCCAGTCCTTTTCTCTATTTTAGGTGAGTCTTCCTCCTTATAAGTAGTGGTAGAAGACATATAACTTTGTTTGACATTGCAAGCCTTTGAAGCGGGCACATCAGTGGCATGAGGAATATGCGTATTTCATGTCCTTTATCAGGCTTTTCAGTAAATATTTTTAAAAGTGATGACCTTGGAGAGAATACTAAAATAGAAACATACACACATTTTACACTTCGAGGTGACAGTCCATCAATGAGGACAGTCAGGGCGGGGACTCAGGCAAGGCAGACACTGATGCAGAGGCCATGGAGGAGTGCTGGGTTCCGTTATTTGTTCTGTTATAAGACACTTTTCCTAGGCAGGACAGCCCCAGTCATTATTTGCTACTGATTGCTCATTGTCCCATTGTTTGGGAAGTGAGCCGCTGATATAAAAGGCCACTTCTAGGGCTCATGTTTGCTGTTTGGTTGGGCTGCCATGGAAACCGGAAGCATGTATTTGAGTCCTTGTTAACAGGAAGGACATTTTTCACGCAGCTTCCTATTTCAGGTACATGCCTGAATGATTATTTTTATTTTCAAGTCCCTAGAAGAAAGAAAACACCCTTCCTTTTAAACACAGTCATATATTTTAACAGAAAACGAAAAAAAAAAATCACTGTTTGGAATCGTCCGATGCTTGCTAACAGACCAGAAAATGTAGCTTAGCACTTGGCAGAGAGCAGAGTTCCCATGTTTGTGCAATGAAAAAAATGAAGTAATACTTCCTTGACAAAGTTCATTTATAGGAAAGCATACTATTTTAGAAAAATGAATTCTGAGAAAACAAAACAATACGTAAGAACATATGAAAGATCTCTGTACCAACAACCTTGGGATGCTTAAACACAGCTTTGAAACCAGGTTCAAGGTTCAGAAACCAGAGCTCAGGTTCAAGAACATCAGAAATCCTCTTGAAGGGCTTTACTGGTGATTTGCCATTCATAGAATGGAGACAGGAACAGCCCGGGTTATGGGCCTCCAGAATTCCACTTTGTTTATGAAAAGAAATACCACTGACCAGAGAATGCCTGTGTCTATCTGAGTTAGACAGACAGTTCTCTTGCTTTTTGAGATAGGAAAAGTGACTTGTCCAACTTTTTGACTATGAGAAAAATATTTAAAATCATTTGCAAAAAAAAAATGTTCAGTGGCACTGCTGTCTAAGTCAAGTACATTCAACTTCCTTGCATTTATGAACCCCAAGTGGAATATGACACTGTTAGTAAACATATCTCTCTCTGACATCATCTACCAGATAGAAGATGATTTTCTTTTAGTTTTTTAAAATTTACATTTCAAATGTTATTCCTATCCTGGTTTCCCCTTCAGAAACATGCTATCTCCCCCTGCTTTTAGAGGGTGCTCCTCCCCCTACTCCTTTCCACCTCCCCGCTCTGACATTCACCTACTCTGGGGCATTGAACCTTGACAAAACTAATGGCCTCTCCTCCCATTCATGTCTGACAAGGCCATCCTCTGCTACATATGCGGCTAGAGCCATAGGTCCATCCCTGTGTACTCTTTGGTTGGTGGTTTAGTCCCTGGTAGCTCGGGGTGGGAGGGTCTGGTTGGTTCACATTGCTGTTCTTCTTATGGGGCTGCAAACCCCTTCAACTACTTCAGTCCTTTCTCTACCTCCTCCACTGCGGACCCCATTCTCAGTCCCATGGTTGGCTGTGAGCAACTGTATTTGTCAGGCTCTGGAGGAGTCTCTAAGGAGACAGTTATATCAGGCTCCTGTCAGCATGCGTTTCTTGGCACCCACATATTGTCAGGGTTTGGTGACTGTATATGGGAAGGATCCCCAGGTGGGGCAGTCTCTGGAAGGCATTTCCTTCAGTATCTGCTCCACACTTTGTTTCCCCATTTTTTTCCTCTGAGTATTTTTGTTCCCCTTCTAAGAATGACTGAAGCATCCACATTTTGGTCTTCATTCTTCTTGAGTTTCACGTAGTCTCTGAATTGTATCTTGCATAATCCCAGCTTTGGGGCCAATATCCACTTATCAATGAGTACATGCCATGTGCGTTCTTTTGTGATTTGGTTACCTCACTGAGGATAATATTTTCTAGTTTCATCCATCTGCCTAAGAATGTCATGAAGTCATTGTGTTTAATTGCTGAGTAGTACTCCATTGTGTAAATGTAGAACATTTACTGTATCCATTACTATGTTGAAGGGCATTTGGGTTCTTTCCAGCTTCTGACTATTATAAATAAGGCTGCTAGGAACATAGCGGAGCATGTGTATTTGTTATATGTTGTAGCATCTTTTGGGTATATGCCCAGGAGTGGTATAGCTGGGTCCTCAGGTAGTACTATGTCCAATTATCTGAGGAACCTCCAGACTTATTTCCACAGTGGTTGTACCAACTTGCAATCCCACCAACAATGAAGGAGTGTTCCTATTTCTCCATGTCCTCACAAACATCTGCTGTCACCTGAGTTTTTGATCTTAGCCTTTCTGACGGTTGTGAGGTGGAATCTCAGAGTTGTTTTGATTTGCATTTCTCCGATGACTAAGGATGTTGAACATTTCTTTAGGTGCTTCTTTTTTATTTAATTTTTAAAAATGTTTGAATTCTTTAAAAACAAATCTATAGTTTATACACATTGAATTTATCACACAAAATATATTCAACTGCATAATTTTTGTATAGAAAAATGAGATTGCCAAAATATAAGCAGGTCATTTACACAACGTGTATTCTAGTTAAATTTTCCCAAGGGATTCACCAATTAGTCTCACAGCAATACTCTTGCTTTTCTTTAGGTGCTTCTTGGTCATTCAATATTCTTCAGTTGAGAATTCTTTTTTTAGCTCTGTACCCCAATTTTAATAGCGTTATTTGATTCTCTGGAGGCTAACTTCTTGAGTTCTTTGTATATATTGGACATTAGCCCTCTAATCAGATAGGATTGGTAAAGATCTTTTCCCAATCCGTTGGTTGCTGTTTTGTCCAAATGACAGTGCCTTTTGCCTTACAGACACTTTTTAATTTTATGAGGTTTCATTTATCGATTCTTGATCTTAGAACATAAGCCATGGGTGCTCTCTCTGTTTAGAAAAATTTCCCCTATACCCTTATGTTTCCCCATTTATCTTCTGTTAGTTCCAGTGTATATGATTTTACATGGAGGTCCTTGATCCACTTGTACTTGACCTTTGTACTAGGTGATAAAAATGCATCAATATGCTTTCTTCTACATGCTGACCTCCAGTTGAACCAGCACCATTTGTTGAAAATGCTGTCTTTGTTCCACCTGATGGTTTTAGCTCCTTTGTCAAAGATCAAGTGGCCATAGGTGTGTGGATTCATTTCTGGGTCTTCAATTCTGTTCTATTGATCTAATTACCTGTCTCTGTACCAATACCATACAGTTTTTATCACTATTATTTTGTAGTACTGCTTGAGGTTAGGGATGATGATTTCCCCCAGAAGTTCTTTTATTGTTGAGAATTGTTCGTCTATCCTGGATTTTTTGTTACTCCAAATGAATTTTCAAATTGCTCTTTCTAACTCTATGAAGAATTGCATTGGAATTTTGATGGGGATTGCATTGAATCTGTAGATTGCTTTCAGCAAGATGGCCATTTTTACAATATTAATCCTGCCAATCCATGAGCATGGGAGATCTTTCTATCTCCTGAGATCAACTTCTACAATTATTAAGTTGTGAAGGGCATAACTCAAATTTAAACAGTATAGCCACAACTGTCACATGGTAGGGAAACATATCTATGGTGTTTACTAGTGTACATATACATATCAGAGCCGGTTTGCTGTCTATATTCTTTAACCAAAGGAACTACACCAATTCATTTAAAAATCACTACAAGACGCATATTTTCTCATTCTTATACAAGTGTCCCCTGAATTCTGTCCATAGATTCCCTATGGATTCTTCATGAAGAAGCATCTTAGCCTGGTTAGAAACAATACTCTGTGAAGTCAGAAATCTCCCTAGCAGGTCTTCTAGGTTTCTTATGCTTTGTCTGCAAAACTAGAGATTAATGGACATTTTAGAAGTTGTGATTAGTCAGGATGAAGTTCCTGGAGCTGTATGTGGTCTGAGGTAAGTGCTCAGTTAATACCTATTCTGATTGTCACAATCATTGGCCACATGCTTCCCAATCTTTTCTCTAAAGGAGAACATGATTCATTTGTAGTGTGAGACATGTGACGATAGTTACAGGTGACCTCATAAAATAGTGTGTTCACTATGCTAAGCTAGCATGGCTTTCAGACCGGGTTCCATCAGAACAGTGTCTTAAAAGGATTATGAAGCCCCCACCCTGGTCTCTCACCACTGTGGCAGGAGGGAGGGGAGAGCTGGCCCTGTCCCTTGCCTGCTGTACAGGGCCCTGCACCTAACCTGGGCAGCACAGTAAAGCTAGCCCTGATGGCAAAAGTGTGGGTGAGCCGGCATTCCATTCATCTCATATTTCCTCTGTGTTAAGTCCTCAGATGCACAATTATCTCTGCTCTTCCTTATGTACTGGCTACAACTTGCACTGCTATGTGCATGTGTATGTATATACATGTGTATGTGTGTATATGTATATATGTATATACATGAGTATGTGTGTATATGTATATATGTATATACATGTGTATATGTGTATATGTATATATGTATATACATGTGTATGTATATATATGTATACATGTATATATAAAATGTAATATGTAATATATTCAAGTCTAAGGATGGATCGAAAAGAGGAAAACTCATTTCATGACTTCATCTGGATTCAGGCATCTAATATAAAACATTTTTTGTGACCTTCTGTTGCTACCATTACTTGGAATTTTGAAGATGAGATTAAGAATACTAGTGTAACTTCAAGTTTTATGATGTAAGATGAGGGTAATTGGCGTAGAAACCACGAAGCATTAACGCAAATGTAAAGGGCTGACACTTTTCTAGTTATGTGCTTACACAGAGTCTTACTATAGAAAGGATGCTATGAACCTCCGGTGTTAGCAATAGCATTTCCAGATCCCATGGACTTGGTTACATCATGTCCACATGTGAAGTAAATAAAATATAGGGCATAGATACAGATTGTGTATATGCAAATACATAATACACTCAAAAGGGTAGCAAGAGTTCAGACTGAGCACTTGCTGTGCGCTAAGCAAGCCCCTCCTGAATATTTTTATTTGGTCCCTGGAACCACCTCTTACTGTTAGCATTTACTGCCATAGCACAGTGCTAGGAAGTCACAAAACTTTCCTGAGGTCCTTGGTAAGCCAGCTAGGTGGTGGCCGCAGGCACAATTTTGAGTCAGAGTGGCTCGACACTGTAACTCACACAGGAAACCCATGAGCTTAAGGATCACATTCACTTCAGGATGGTGACTTATTCCTCTGTTTTACAAATTTGTATATTTAAAGAAAAATTTTATGATGAACTTGTATTTAACATTCAAAGAGTTAAACTACATTTTATTAAAGCGGACTCTAATAGAGTCTATAGATTTATTATCATTATTATTATTATCTTTTTTGGTAATTTATTCTATGTGTATGTGTACTTGGCCTGCATGTATATCTGTGTACCACATACATTTCAAGTGCCCACAGACAAGAAGAGGTGACTGCTTCCTTATCATTAGAAATAGTTGTAAGTGGGCACCAGGAATCAAACCTGGGTCCTCTGGATGAGTAGCAAGTGTCTAGCTAATGCGTCACCTGCCTACCTCTAGCTGCTGTTGGATAGTGCATTATTGCCTACTATATTTTAGACAATCAGCTCTTTTTAATATTCTTGTCTTAGAATCATAAAACAAAAGCTAAATTAGCCAGAGCCCATGGAATCACTTCAAATAAATTGCTCGTTGTATATTGAATTCTTGTGGGAATTCTTGAAGTATAATTTTGATATAGTGGTTTTAGGAACCATGACTGCAAAGTGATAATGTTTCTAATCTATTTTCAGAATGTAAGGCAATGGACTACAGCTACACAGAAACGTTCCTTTAGAAATGTTGTCTGTAGCATTCCTTAAGAAGACATGCGAAAGTCTAAGTAGGACATAACCAGTCTCCCTATGTTTTAACGCATACCTACCTACTTACTGTAGTAAAGTTTATATTTAAAACAAATATATGGATTCATTTCTTATTTTCTTCATTGAAATGCAGCCACACAGGCCAATGTCATGGCAAGACTACAGTGCAATTCCAAATGTCACCGAGCCCTTTCAAGTTAATAAGCCTTAAACCAAGGGAATTTGGTACTGATAAATTATTTTCAATTCTCAGAGAGCTTGTGGGTAGAATAGTAATTTTCTGAATATGAAAAGGTTTTCACAGGTCTCACTGGAAAATATGTTTGGATTATTAATAGAAGGACAGTAATTGCTTCGTCTCGTTTTAGGTAGCATATTACTTTTTTACCAATTAGGGTAACTCGAGGCCAGTAACTGTACTCTCTGAAGGAGAACCTCTAAAGCGATGTGTTATTCCAGCAAATCATGTCAGCCAGGGTACAAGTTCAAGTGCATTAATTATTCCTAACAACGTGCACAAAGATAATGTTTAAAAAGTCTCAACAGGATATCCACAGCATTTCTGGTAATGTGTCTATTTACAGAACACAATTAAATTCAGTTTGAATGATGGCTGGCTAGGAAGCAGACTCCCACTTATGCAGAATTACCTACCATTTATATCACCCCTTCCTTCTCTGGAATGTATAAAGTACCCCTAGGCATATACTCTGGATCTTTTAGCTAAGCCGTGACCTATACCCTCTGTTATGTACGTATGAAACTACCACAGGGTTGCTGAAAATTGTTTTTGATATACTATAGACAGCCCAGAGAAACATTTATTTCCCGTCTTTGAAATGGTCTTATGTTTGTGGATCTTCAAAAAAAAAAAAAAGGAAAGAAAGAAAAAAAAAGCATTTGAATTCTACAAGTCCTACAGATAAATTATAGTTTACAATGAATAATGATCTTTCAAAACTATAATGGAGGTTGATTGTATCTTAAAATATCTTCAGTTTGTTTTCAGAAAATTGCCATTACATTTAATTTGCTAAAGATAAGTATTTTTTTTCTAATTTAAACATAACCCCTACTGCTTAAATCTCATTTTCCTTTAACTCGTCTCCAGTTGATATTGGGCTGAAAATGTAAGACTATAATAGAATAGTGAATTATACAGACTCAATTTATGTTTATTGACTGAATTTTCAGAATCCGATTGTTCAGAAAATTGCAATTTACAGAGAATTGATTGATGGATTCGATTTTTTTTTCTGTCCAGCTTCATTTTGTGTTCCTTCTTTTCAGTTCACTGGATGCAGACCACTAAGCTGATCACTGATTTCCCATGATTGTATCGAGGAAAGATAAACTTAGACGTGGTCACGAAGGGAAGGGGAAAATATCTTCTCATGCCTTGTAATTCTGTCTCCCTGGTTCTTCTTTAGGCTGAGTGTGAGTGTGGTCACTCCTCTGCTGGTCAAACTCTTCCCAATCCTCGGGCTCTGTGCACTCTTTTTAGAGAATGGATTTTTCTTCTCAGGGCAGCACCCATTCCATTTTAAACAGCATCTCTTTCCATTTATGAATGCGTCTCTTGGCATACGTATTGACTAATTCTCTCCAGATACTATACTGTTCTTGAAATCTAGGGCCACACCATTCACTTGGTGCCTGTAGGTATGTGGCAGGAATTCACTGAATATTGGTCGAGGCAAGGACAGGAATTAGATTGTTCTGTCTTTCCCACACCAAAGCTTCTACCAGAAAAGCAAGTAGGTGTGTCTGGGCGGTTTAATTCATTCAGCGCAATGAAGGGGATGGTGGGAAGATGGGGTACCACAGTCTAGCACTCTCAAGGTCTGACAGAGGCCCTGGGTTTGATCTCCAGCACGACCCCTTCACACACAGAGAAGAAGAGAAAGGAAATAGGGTGCAGGGGCCAGAACTGTGCGCGGCAGCCTTTTTAGCGCAACTGGCCACAGGCACTGAAGAGAGCAACATTGGTATCGGAACAGGCATTCTTGTGACCTAACACAATCTTCCCTTTCTTTCATTTTGTTTTTTTTTTAAGAACGTTTTCTTGTTTGTCTCTTTGTTTGTTTGGTTTTGGTTTGAAGATAGTCTCTCATTATGCAGCCCAGGGACGGCCTGGGACTTAGAGTGATCTCAGTTTCTGCTCCTGATTGCTGGAATTTCAGGTACCAAATACCACACCCAGCTACTGTTCTTTCTAATTTTGTTTAGTTTTCTAAAGTTTGGAGTCAGAATTGGGTGACAAATTGCTCAGTCCTTTATTATAATTTCATCGTACGTTGAAAAGCAGCTTTCCCATCTCAGTGCAACTGGAACATGGTTAGTTATCTCCGGAGGCCCCGAGGCCCACCAGTACCTAATGATCTGGATGAGGGCTTACTTGTTGCTTAGACACTAGGTGAGTCTAATTTGGAAGGGAATGGAAAATTCTACATAAGCCTGTGGGACAGAGTTCATGCAACACACTGTTCTCCCAGAAGTACTGGTAACACATCCTTTTAGAATTATATGGCAATGAGTTGAAAAGGAGAGGAGTTCCTCTTGGTGGCTAAAGTATATGGAAGATATTGTTTGTCAGGCACAAAAATAAAAGAGAATCTTGTGTGGAGGCCTTCTCCCTGTGAGTGGTGAGTGACCTCCAAACTCCTTTGATCCTGCATCCCTTTCAGCAGAACCTGTGGGCAAAGTCTTGAGGAGTATATATACTAAGTTTATCAACACATACACCATGTACCAATCAGTGTCTATAATGAATACATTAGAGGTTCAAAGAGGTAAGTTGAAATTTGTTATCCACAAGTTTCTAAAGCAGTGGTTTTCAACCTTCCTAGAGCTATGACCCTTTAGTAAAGTTCCTCATGTTGTGGTGACCCCAAACCATTTCATTGCTACTTCATAGCAATAATTTTGCTACTGTTAGGAATTATAATACAAATATTTGATATATGATCCCTGTGAAGGAGTCTTTTGATCCCCAAAGGGGTTATGAGCCGCAGTTTAAAAGATACTGTTCTAGTACATGATAGTTCAAGATTATCAATAGGTAATATACCAAGAGGCATTAAGAGTGGGTTTATTATAAATAATGTGTTCGAATCACATTGAAAATTCACACACACACACACACAAATACAAACACACACACACACACAAGCAGACACATTGATTAGACTTTCCTTCTTCCTTACTGTATCCCCCTCAAACTCTGCCTCTCCCACTCCCTGTCTCTGCTTCTCTCTGTGCCATTCCTGCCCAAAGACAAGAGTTTCATGTAACCCAGGGTAGCTTTGAACTCACTATGTGGCTGAGGATGGTCTTAAAATACTGTCCTCATATCTTCTACACCCTAACTCATGCAATATTGGGTATTTGCCAATATGCCCAGATAGTTTCTTTTCATTGACAATAAAGAGTCATTCTAGACTGAACTGGTGGGAATATGAGAATTAGTTGGTCTGTCTGACACATTGCACATATTAACAAATAAGTTATGTTTCTTTTTAATTGTCCTTTTGTTGTTGTTGGTCTTATTTGTTTGTTTTTCTGAGACCCGTTTAGAATACATAACCCTGAATGGCTTGGACTTTGCTGTTTAGCCCATGCTAGCCTCAAACTTGCCGCACTCCTCCTGTCCCTCCTCTTGTTTGCTGGCATTATAGGTGTCTAACACCTTACCCTCCTCACTTATGGGTTTCATAATCACGTCAAGCTATGGCTAGGAAATACTAGGCAGTACAAGTTTAGTACAGATTTGTAAGGTGGTGACATGGCAGGAGAGTGGAACCACAGCATGCTTACCCTTGACGATGGAAGACTACAAGCCTCGAGCGCAGTTTCCACTCGCTTCCGGTCTGCCGAAAACAGTCGGTAGATGCTAAGAGTGAAAACATCCATGAGAGCTGGTTAAAAGGTGAAGCAGTTCACTGAACACACAGTTGACCCCAACTCAGGATATTACATAGAATGAAAGTGAGGTAGCTTCGAACAGTGCAAAACCAACTGTTCTCCAGACATTGGCATCTGTTCTCAAGAACTATGTGTATCTTTAAAACTTTGTGTCTGATATAAAAATCAAGATTCTCAGACAGTGGAGATGACCCAATGAAAACTATCACACTAGCTAATTTTCATATTAATTCCTAAAATAAATGACCTTCCCAATTTTCCCAATTGTGTCCCTTGTTATACATACTGCCTCTGATGGTCCATTGTGTAAAGCTCATAGCTGGCTTCCATGTTGAACCTGAGGGACTTCTGGCTAATGTGATCTAATAGTGTACTTTCTTTGGCCACACCTTTTGTTTTGTTTTTTGTTTGTTTGTTTGTTTTTTGTTTTTTAAGAAGTGCTAGGAATTGAATATGGTGATCTGAATTTGTGATATCTATTGAAACATTACAAAACTCAGTCCAGTGCTTAGCCTGTCTGCGTGGTAAAGGTGACCTGCCATCTTGTTCATACTGGCTTTTCCTAGTGGCTCTCTTCATCTCTTGTTTTGTGACTTAGGCTCCCTGTCTACTGAAAATTCAGAGCCCTGCCTTATAGTGACCACTAGGGGCATCCACGTTACAAAATGTGCACTGCTAGAATGGATCTGAACCTGAGCTGACTTCTGGGATTGATGCAATGGGATTTCTTCCCTCTCCCCTCTACCTGCTTCCCACATATTCTCCAAAATGATGCCACAGGAAGTGGCAGCCAGAGCAGTGTCATGGGAAAACAGCTGCTCTCGTGTGAGACTAGCATGAAGAAAGACAGGGTTACCATACCACTTCAATGCTTCAACTCAGTTTGGTATAGAAATAAATGAGACCTGTGGCACAGATTCAAGTTTTTTGTGACAAAGCAGATGAATGATTAAAAAAAAAACACGACTGTGGCTTACTTTTTGAGAGGAATGCGCCCTTCTGGGGTCACCTGAAGCTTGAGCTTAGTATATCTGTTGGGAGAATAAAAACAACAAAAAATTAAGTCATTAAATTTAAAAAGTACTGAAAAATATAATCTGAAAAGATTTCATGTCCATGTGCAGTGTGCTAAATTTGCCAAACTATTTAAATCTCCACATTGGTATCTGGATGGTGAAATGGAATATTGTCTATTTAGAAGCTTCCAAGAATTCTTTTCATGCCTTCTGGAGTCAACCCCCACACATCATTGTCATGTTTACATTAAACAGCAGAAATTGTCTTTGTTTGTTTTTGTCCCTTACATAAAGTGGGATTGTGTTTTGGGTCTGGCTTCTTTCTCTCAGTATTAAGTTTCTGTCATTCATCTGTATCCTAATAGTTTGTTCATAAGAAATTCACAGAGAATATCAGGACTGTGTATTTACCTCTTCATCTACCCTCAGGCACATGGGTAGAGAGTCACAACCACAGAACTCTCAACCACTGGTAATGGCAGTGTCAATAGAAAATGCTGTCTTGGGACACTGCACATACCATCACCCAGAGACCCCACATCCAGTTTTGTAGACAACACATTCATCAAAATTCATGTGCTACAATTCCCACAGTAGCCCTCACAAGGGTTATCCATCTGGAACAGACCTTTGCACTAGACTATGATCAGTCAACCGATTTCACCATGCTGAGTCTGAGCTTGAACATCTTACTTCTCTCTGTATCTCATTCATTAGCACTATCTAGAAAAATACATGTTCTACAAATGCTTGTTGGATGGAGGATGTCAGGTCAGACAAACAGGATAAAAAGAAAGGAGAAAGGAAGGGAAGAGGTGTGTTGGGAGGATTCTTAAGGTAACAAAGGGGAGATGGGAACACGCCGCGATGAAGCATTTGAGGGAAGACTTGTCACTAAAATTCACAAAAGAGCAAAACAGAATGTGGTTGAGATGAGGTGTAAACCAAAGGGCATGGCATCGGGAACAAGAAGGAAGACAGAAGTCTCTTCGGTGAAACAGAAGCATGTCCATTATTGTTTCTCTTGTGATTTTGATTTAAAGGTCTCCTGAGCTCCTGAACCTCAAGAGTCACCAGGAGGAACACATCCATCTCCTGCTTCCCTGCTGCTTATCTGGCCGACATCATTATTTCCTTGGTCAAGTAATTTTTAGAATGGCCATTGCAATTCCAAAGTGATTTCTCATCTTATTTCCTTTCCTTCTCCTCTTGTTTCCCTTCTGTTTGCTCCTCTATTCTTTCTCTCCTCTATTGCTTTCTGCTAAAGTCTTGAAGGTCTGGACTTCCATTATGGATCCATCATTGAATGAAGGAGATAGGAAGTTCTTGTGGTACCCACCCAAATTCTCCAAATACAGAGAAACGGGTCACATGCTGTTCATTCTCTTCAAATGTTACTATGAGAGGACACAGGCAGAGGCAGCAGAGGACACTCTGAAGAGAGCAATTTTGTGTTCTTAATACAGCTGCCAGGGTTCAAGTCACCTCAGCCTGATGCGCACTTAGGGGAAGGTGCCATCTCTCCTGGAAGTCTTCCAGGTATGAACAGAAGAGAAATCTGCCCTCCTATCCCAAAGGGAAATATATGTTTATAAATGTGAGAAGCCCAGGCAGCACAAACAAAAGCCTCACAAAGGAGAAAGGAAATTGACTCAGAAGGAACAACACCCTTAGTAACACAATCAGAGTGACTTACGCTTTCTCCAGAAATGCGTCCCTGGACATGTTCTGAGCCAGCAGGTTTGTTGCCAAGCTGAAAACCTCATTTGTCCATTCCTGAAAAATATAAATCATAGTTTCATTAGTTTAAAATACTACTCAGGTATAAACTATGCTTTTAACTTGTCTGCCAGGAAGACAGACAAATCAATTCAAGTTGGATGTGAACAAATTCCTACCCACCCCTTCTTTCTTTTTTGGTAAAAATCTTATTAAATTCAAATATGTGATTCCTCTTTTAGTAAGGAATTGTATATATAAAAATACATTTTTCAGGGTTGGGGATTTAGCTCAGTGGTAGAGCACTTGCCTAGGAAGTGCGAGGCCCTGGGTTCGGTCCTCAGCTCTGAAAAAAAAAAAAGGAAAAAATATATTTTTCTATCTTTTAAATTCCTCATGGATAAAACTGCTGTGCTTTAAACACTGTACACTTTTGCTATTTTTTTGCTGAATTATAAACAAATGCAGATTAGCAATATAGTTTAAAATGTGGTAAATATATTTTCAATGGAACTGAAAAGATTCTTTTTGCTTCATCACTCACATACAGGAGATTTCTTGATGTTAACTAAATCCTTGTCAGATGCAGCCTCAATGCCAATCAACACTGAGCTCTCTCCTCTTCACACCCTGGATATCTCTTGCTACTCCCCATAACTCACACAACCACCAGTATTCCCACTTGGCTTCCAAGAAACCGGAGCGTGGCCTGCTACAATAGGAAGGTTGCAGCTCCATTCATGGCGATAATTCTGAGCAGACAATGATCATTTGTCTTGCTCAGTAATGATAGGATAGTTGGCATCCTTGGGTCTGGCTTTGGGCTCCTCCATGATGAACCATCTCATCACTAACCTCCACCATGTTCAGTAGCTCCCATTACAGTCGATCTTTCCTTAGAAGTCTACTGAGATTAGTTTCCATATTTGGATGCTCACCTGTTTCGATATATGTACTGAAGATGGTCATGCCCTCTTAATAAATTGATCCTTGGTCATAATGTATGGTATTGTCTTTAAAAGACTTTTTTTTTAAAACTTAGTGTCTACTTTATCTACTATACAGTGACCATAAGTGGTCATTCTGGTTAGCATTAGTCTGTAGTAGTTTTCTTTCATCCATTAAACTGTCAGTTTATGTGTGTGCTACAGTGAGTCTCTTACAGCAGTATACTGTCGGATCTTTTCTTTTAAAAAAATTCTAGCTAGTCAGTTTCCACCTGTTAGAGAAGTTACTCAAGTTACATTTAATTATTGGGTATGTGTGAGAGTTTAATGCTGGCATTTTGTCAGTTTTATACAGTCTATACTCAATTCTATTGTGATTTTTCTCTTTAAAATTAATTTAATTTAAAACACTTTCACAAGTTTATACAACACATTCTGGCGACCCTTTCTTCTTTTCTTTTTACTCCTATCACTGCCAGTCCCCTGCCTTTCCAAATTCATGACTTTTTGATTTAGTGTCCTACACTAAGTAGGCTGTCTGTGTAAGCATGGCTTGGGCACTATCTTTAAGTGCCTCGCAGGCTCAGGAGCAAGTGTAAAACTAGGCAGCCATCACCCTGTTTCCCAGAATCTGGCAGTTGCCAATAGTTTATCAGTAAATGGTAGGACCCTGTGACTCCCCCTTTATTTAGAGATGATTGTTGACGATCCCAAAGGTGCGGTCCAGTGCTGGTAGTCACAGGTGCCCAAAATTTATGATTGACATGTCCTGGCCGTGTATAGAAGATGACTTTTTGTAGCCCTTCTCCCTATATTCTGGCTTATACATTCTTTGTTCAATGTCACAGTCAACTGTCTGTGAACCTTAAAGGACTGGCCTAAGCATCTTTCAGGGGTGGGGGGCTGAGTCCTCAACCATCCTTGAGTCTCAGCATTTTGCATAACCATGGTTCTCTGCTTTTACTTCTGTTCAATGCAAAGGTATGTTTCTCTCTGTGAGGATAAGAACAGCCTTTGTCTGTGAGTATAAAGCGATGCTTAGAAGGTGGTTTGATGTGAGGACAATTTAGTTATGTAGCAGTAGTAGGTATCCTACACAGGCTTCAGATAGCCTCAGTCATGCCCTTTTGACCAGATTTATACTACTAGGCATAGATTCCTGCTTGTGGAGTAGGCTTCATGTTTAATCAGGGAACATGCGGTCGCCCCTATACAAGTCATGCCATGGTTACCACCATGAGCATATCTTGAGGTTTGGTATTAGTTTATAGACCTGACATCTGGGCAAGACCACTGATGCTTTTACTAACCCCTGCTCCCACATCCTGCAGAGCATCATCTGGCGCTATGCAAGATATCAGCAGGGAAGGAGCTCAAAGAGTTCTGGTGGACAATCTAGAATCTTGTGGTCTTTGTATTTACTACAAAATAATGTATTTTGTCAGCAGTTTTGTACCGTATACTTGTTATTTCTACTACTAATTTTACTAATCTTTACACAGTATCTTTTAAAATTGTGACTGTTTGGTTCTTGGCTTAAAACCCTAATAATATGCTATCATGTGATAACGGGACACTTTGTACAGGGGGAACAGAGAAATCAGAAGGGGAAGACAGACTGCTTCAGGTGGAAAACTAACTGGAAGAAGCAGCGGTTCTCATGCACAGACATGTTAGGAGTTACAGAGAAGTGATCTAAGTAACAGGGATGAGGAGAGAAGGTAGCAAGTGAGAATGTAATACCACCAAAAGCCCAGAGCAGGTAGTGGGGCCAGGACGGAACTCAGCACTAGGAGGATCATCTGCCAACAATGAAATGCGGAATCTGAGGCTGAGGTAGCAAAGATGAAGACCTCAGGAGGCAGCACCAATGTGGAGAAGGGACACTGCAGCTCTGACCTTTACAGATTACAGGCCAAGGATTTAGAAACAACAACACGGGACAATTATAAAGGGAAGATAAAACCATACACCACTGAACTTGAAGTGCACACAGAAGACCTGTTTATAACAGTATGGAAAGCAATTTTAATAAAATTAGATAGTTTGAAATAAACAATAAGCATTGCCACTGGTTTTAAAATTTTGTTTCTTCTTTTTAGTATTTTCGGGAATAAAGTCAAACTTCAGATTTTTCTAGCTCTATGGCATCTTTATGTTGTAGTAAAAACATTTATAGTTGAGGTCATTGTGTAGTTTCATAGTTTTTTTAAAAAATTTTTTATTCTTTTAAGAGCAGTGGTTCTCAACCTGTGGGTTATGATCCCTTTGAAGATTGTATATCAACTATCCTGTATATCAGATATTTACATTGAGATTCATAATAGTAGACAAATTACAGTTATAAAGTAGCAACATGCTAATTTTTTTTATTAACTTGAGTATTTCTTATATACATTTAAAGTGTTATTCCTTCCTGGTTTCCGGCAAACATCCCTCCCCCTCCGCTTCTTTTATGGGTGTTCCTCCAATTGCTGCCCCTCCCCAACAATCTAGTTCACTGGGGGTTCAGTCTTAGCAGGACCCAGGGCTTCCCTTCCACTGGTGATCTTACTTTAGGATTTTCATTGCTACCTATGAGGTCAGAGTCCAGGGTCAGTCCATGTATAGTCTTTGGGTAGTGGCTTAGTCCCTGAAGCTCTGGTTGCTTGGCAGCAACAAGCTAATTTTATGGCTGAGTCATCATCACAACATAAGAAATGGTAATAAAGGGCTGCAGCATTAGGAAGGTTGAGAACCACAGGTTGAGAGCTAATTTCAAGTCAAATTCTAAAGGAATGAAAAATATTTCTGAAGATTTAATTTTAGTCTGACATTTTAGGCTGAAAATCTAGGTCTTCCACCATATATAGTCCAATACGAATATAACGTGAGCCAAGTGGAACTTTGAATTTTCTAGTAACCAAATTTTACAATAGAAAAAAATTATTTTTACACAAAATTATTTTTACTAAAGTATTTAATTTTGTACAGCATTTTACCTGTTTGAGTATCTCTGTGGCAACACAATAAGAAAATTCACCCAACCTCATGTGATAGGTGAGTATAAATGTGGGTGTAAAAATGAAAATTATATAAAAAATTACCTTCATCCTGTATATAGAAGGTAAGTATAAAACATGAATTAATTTCATGTTCAAACTTGAATTTTATCCTCAAGATTTCTCATTAGAATTCTAGGAAAGAAATTCCAGAATTAGAGGCATTTCCGGACCTGTGAATTGGAGGCGAGGGATGCTGGACCTGTGTTACACACATAAGTAATGAATTATGAACAAGATACTTCGTAGTCTTTTGACACATTGAGCTGAAATAAGGCACAGATTGGTGCTTCAAAAGCGTCCTGGGTGCACACAAGTTCCAGTTCTCGGTAATATACTCTGTGCATTTACTTGTGGCTGTGAATGCCAATCGGTCAGCCCAGGTCTTCTACATCCACTGGTCTTTCTGTGGTCCTTCCACAGAAGAAAATAGCATATCTTACTTTGGGTTGCCCATAAGTAGTTCATGAGATGATGTTTTATAAGGATTGGCCTTTAACAGTGTTCCATGGCAAAAATTAGAGAAGTACTAGTCAGAGAGAAGGGAGATGGGTTAGAATCAAGTCAAATCCTGGGGACATTAACAATGGTGAAATACCACCCCAGGGAGAGGATACCTCAGAGCTGAGTTTGCCTGTCAGTGAGGAGGAGAATGTGTGTAATAATGACTGTGCTTATTAGTTTCAATGAAGGACCACAGAAGAGGCTGAGAGAGCCTTAGGCATCCTGGTCTCCTTGTTATCTAAGTGTGTTCTCCAGGGGGAATAGTCAACAAATATCACTTGTTTGAAAGTGAAAGTAGATTCAAAAAGAAGATGGTCAGAACCCTACTAGAATCTATCCCAGTATAGAAACAAGTGTCTCGGAATTCTTGATGGAGAGAAGTAGCCATTATATAAGCGGAAGGAATGTACAACCAAGGTTTTGGGGAAAATGGCCAATGAATGGAACATCATTTCTCAGAATTTTACGTGCATCTGCATCAGGGATTTGGTGAAGGGCATTTGCTCCTTTGGTGATCTCTGGAGGGGGCATAGAGCCTGTTTTTTCTCAGGTGCTTCTGGGCAAGGTCTTTTCTGCACCAGGACATGAATGGCCAGGCTCTAGAATAAACATGTAGCACCATCTGAAAACCTGTTAGAAATACTGATTTCAGGCTCCATACTGCACCAGAATCTATATTTACCCAGTAAACCTTTACGTGATTTATACGTGTCAACATTAAAATATATGGCTAGGCCAAAAGCAGCACTCTGAAAAAGCAAGGCACTCCAGGATTTGGCTTGGGAAGCTTCAGCCCAGTCTTTTGTTTATCCCCCTTTCAATCAAATAAATAAATGATTTTGGACTGTTGCATGGCCCCTAAAGACCTTGCAGCTGCATTAGGCACCACATGGCCAAAGAGAAGGGGCCAGAGTACAATGAAGTGTAAGAAAATCAGAGTCACTATTTGGGATCAAATTACTGGTTTCAACAATGCCAAGCAACCAGAGCTTCCAGGGACTAAGCCACTACCTAAAGACTATACATGGACTGACCCTGGACTCTGACCTCATAGGTAGCAATGAATATCCTAGTAAGAGCACCAGTGGAAGGGGAAGCCCTGGGTCCTGCTAAGACTGAACCCCCAGTGAACTAGACTGTTGGGGGGAGGGCGGCAATGGGGGGAGGGTGGGGAGGGGAACACCCATAAGGAAGGGGAGGGGGAGGGGGATGTTTGCCTGGAAACCGGGAAAGGGAATAACACTCGAAATGTATATAAAAAAATTCAAGTTAATAAAAAAAAAAAAGAAATAAAAAAAAATAAAAAAATTACTGGTTTCTGGGACTTTAAGCCTGAACTCATCATGAGGCTGTGGAATATGCGTGGCTGTAGGGCCGGAGGATCTTACTGGGGTCTTCACAAATCTAACACTGAGTTTTGGTTACTGTGGCCTGAGAAGAGCAGGTCCTTTGCTCTAGAGAAACTGCTTTTTACCGTTCAGAAACTAAGTACTCCCAGTCACTCCACTTGGCTTGGCTCCAGTTATTTAAATCTTGAATCTTCTTAAGGGCCTCGGGTTTAATCTCACTCTTAGGACAAAGGTCTTAACCTGAGAGCACAACTGTAAAGATGAACTGCAGTGGATCTGCTATAGTTTCAGTGATCCTGGTTCTATTCCTTCTCCTCTCAGGTGTCAGTTTCGACAGGTCCAAGGGGACTTTTCCTACCATGTCATGAATGGAAAGGAAAGGGTCATGAAGGCCCTTTTATTTCTAAACCTACATTGTAAAAAATTGTGGCATGTGATTTCCAAATATGTATGTGGCATATGTTTTTCATTAGTACCATGACCACTTATTGGTCATGAATATCAGTTATAGTGATAACAGTCGCTTGGATGTTTACTGTATTCTGAAAAATGACCTTTGCATCCAGTAACTGACTCTCAATATTTTATTAGGAGATGAGTAGCTGTTATCCTTATTTAACAGAAGGGACTCATGGATTCAAAACACTTACAATTTATGTCTTACTGCCAATACTGCAGATCACTGGTTTCTTGGACTTCAAACCTGACTTTTTAGATGCTGTGCTCTCTATTGTGTTGTTCTAGAAAATTCAAGCTAATCAACACAAAGAGATAAAATAAACCCACTGAACTACATTCTATAGCCAATGCTAATTTATAACTTCTTATAGCCGGGCTACTTGTAAGCATTTATAATTAACCAATTCTTACTCCTTACTGTCCAAAAGACAGTCTATTATCAACAGCCCATTTTGCAGATGAGTAAGTGGATAGGGAGTTTTTCAAAAGCTAGCACAAGGTGAACACAAATAGCTAGGGACATTTGGAATTTGGACCTGAGCTCGTCTCTAGAGTCAAGTGCAAATGCTTTACAGCTACCTTACAACAATGAAGTAAATGAAGTAGGAGAGAAACAAGAAATGATCTAACGGAGAGAACACGGGGGTTTGCCACAAAACACAGAGCTGATGTTTTGCAGCCCTAATGGACATGGGCACCAGCTCAACTCAAATTTTCCTTTAGTTCATGTACAGAAAATAGAAAAGTCCAGCCCTAGCATGACTCATCCTTGTCTTTCATCCAAATCCAAGCCATGAGGTAGATCAGTTAAATGCTCCGGGTTCTGAGAACAGAAGGGAATTCTCCAGGGCTAATTCAGCTTCTGACTAAGATGAATCAACACACAAAGACAGTGTCTTTGAAAGGAAATACAATTCTTGCCAATGTTTCTGTTTTCTACTATTCTGATTCATGCAATTTGAAATGTTTTAATGCATTTACATTATTTTTATTTTTTAGTATTTTATTTTTTTGCTATACATGCAAAACACATAGACTGATGTAACTAACACATCTATCCATTAATACAAATTTGACAAACATTAACATTTTGTCACAGTTTCTTAATCATTTTTTAAAATGTATACTTAAAACATTGCAAACTCCTTTTTATTGGATGTTTTATCTATTTACATTTCAAATATTATCTCCTATCCTGGTTTCTCCTGCACAAACACCCTCTCTCATCCTCCTCCCCTGCTTCTATGAGGGTACTCCCCCATGCACCCACCTCACTGCCCTAAACTAGGGCATCTAGCCTTCATAGGACCAATGGACTCCCCTCCCATTGATGCCATCTAGATAAGGGCATCCTCTGCTACATATGCAGCTGGGGCCATGGGTTCTCTTTGGTTGGTGGTTTAGTCACTGGGAACTCTGGTTGGTTGATATTATTGTTCTTTTTATGGGGCTGCAGACCCTTCAGCTCCTCCAGTCCTTGCACTAACTGCTCCATTGAGGTCCCCTTGTTCAGTCTGATAGTTGGCTGCAAGCATCCTCATCTGTATCAGTACAGCTCTGGCAGAGCCGCTCAGGGGACAACTGTATCAGGCTCCTCTCAGCAAGCACTTCTTGGCATCAGCAATTTTGTCTGGGTTTGGTGTCTGCATGTGGGATGGATCCCCATGTGGGGCAGTCTCTGTATTGCCTTTCCTTCAGTCTCTGCTATACTCTTTGACCCCATACTTTCTATAGATAGGAGCAATTTTGGGTTAAAATTTTAGAGATGAGAGGGTGGCCCCATTCCTTAACTGGGGACTTTTCTAGCTTCTGGATATGGTCTCTACAGGTTCTCCCTCCACTTTGTTGGGTATTTCAGGTAATGTCATCCATGTTGGGTCCTGGGAGCCTCTGGCTTTCCTGGCAACTGGGACTTTTTGATGACTAACCTCCAGTTCCCCATCCCCCATTGCTACATACCTCAGTTCAATTTCCTGAACCTTTGTATATCGCCCCTTTTCCTCCCACACTTGATCCTGTCCCCCTTTTCCCCTCCCCCTCTTCTTTTCCTCCCAAGTCCCTCCCATCCTCTAACTCCAATGAGTATTTTGTTCCCCCTTCTAAAAAGGACTAAAGAATCAACATTTTCGACTTCCTTCTTCTTGAGCTTCATATTGTCTGTAAATTTATTTTGGGTATTCTGAGCTTTTGGGCTAAATATCCACTTATCAGTGAGTACATATCATGTAAGTTCTTTTGTGATTGGGTTATCTCACTCAGCATGATATTTTCTAGTTCCATCCATTTGGAAATTTCCTGATATCATTGTTTTTACTAGCTGAGTAGTACTCCATTGTGTAGATGTACTGCATTTTCTGTATCAGTTCCTCTGTTGAAGGGCATCTGGGTTATTTCCAGCTTCTGGTTATTATATATAAGGCTACTATGAACATAGTGGAGCATGTATTCTTGCTATATGTTGGAGCATCTTTTGGGTAGAAGCCCAGGGGTGGTATATCTGGATCCTCAGCTATGTCCAATTGACTGATTTCCAGAGTGGCTGTACCAACTTGCAATCTCATCAACAATGGAGGAGTGTTCTTCTTTCTCCACGTCCTCACCAGCATCTGCTGTCACCTGCATTTTTGATCTTAGCCATTCTGACTGGCATGAGGTGGAATCTCAAGGTCGTTTTGATTTGCATTTCTCTGATGACTAAGGATGTTGAACATTTCTTTAGGTGCTTCTTGGTCATTTGATATTTCTCAGTTGACAATTCTTTGTTTAGCTCTGTACCCCATTTTGAATAGGGTTATTTGATTCTCTGGAGTCTAACTTGTTGAGTTTTTTGTATGTACTGGTATTAGCCCTCTATTGGATGGAGGATTGGTAAAGATCTTTTCCCAATCTGTTGGTTGCCATTTTGTCCTATTGACAGTGTCCTTTCAATTTTATGAGGTCCCATTTGTGAATTCTTGACCTTAAAGCATAAGCCATTGGTGTTCTGTTCAGGAAAATTTCCCCTGTGCCAATGTGTTCAAGGCTCTTCCCCACATTCTCTTCTATTAGATTCAGTGTATCTGGTTTTATCTGGAGGTCCTTGATCCACTTAGGCTTGAGCTTTGTACAAGGTGATAAGAATGGATCGAATTGCATTCTTCTACATGCTGACCACCAGTTGGATCAGAAAGAGTAATTTGCAAATTTATTTGGAATAACCAAATTCCAGGATAGAGAAAACTATTCTCAACAGTAAAAGAACTTCTGGAGGAATCAACATCCTTAACTTCAAGTTATACTACAGAGCAATAGTGATAAAAACTACACGGTATTGGTACAGAGACAGGCAGGTAGATCAATGGAATAGAATTGAAGACCCAGAAATGAACCCACACACCTATGGTCACTTGATCTTTGACAAAAAGCTAAAACCATCCAATGGAAAAAAGACAGCACTGTAATCTCTTGCAATGCAGTTTAAACTGATTCTTCCTGTGTTTTCTCTTCTTCCCCTCCCAGGAGTGAGCTTTACATTGAACACCACAACTTCAATATCTTCTTTTATATGCTTTTCCGAAGAGAATGGTATAGACCAGGGTCAGTAGACTAAGGTCTGGGGAGGTTACTCAATCCCCCTGTCTGATTTGTAAATAAAGTTTTATTAGGAAATCGACACACTTCTCAGTTCTGTTTTGTCTGTGTCTCTTTTCATGTTTCAGTGGCTGAGGTGACTATTTTTAATTGATCTGACCCCTGGAATGCAAACAGTATGGAACTTCTCCTAGACAGTGTTTACTACTGTTTACTAGGGCTCCCTCTATGTTGGAAAGTAGTGCTTCTATTGCTCAGCTGTTTGTCATCAATATCATTTATTTAAAACAAGGACATTGTACATAGGCTCAGTTCATTTTAACTCTCTTCTACTACAGAAAGATATAATTTGAGGATCTCTACCTTTATGGATGCATATTCATGCTAATTTCTTTAAAAATGTTTGTTTCATACTTAATGTTGTCCTAGGACACAGTCTCTGCTGTGGTTGTGAAGAGCCTAAAGAATTGTCTTCTCCTAGAGTATCACCAGCTACTTCTGTGACCATGCACTTCTCATAGAATATACAATGCAATGTTCATCATCACTTCAATGAGCTTCTGACAGACATTGGCAGGGAAGGAGGTATTCAGCTTCATCTTGACACAGTCAATTGCCTAGGAGTTGTCATGGTTATAATTGACATCGTGACTTACCAAGGCAGCTAAGCATTGCTTTATGTATTTGGGAGCTATTTTGTTTCCTTTTTACCTTTTTCAAATTTCATAGTCACATTCTGATTTATTTGTTTGGTCCTCTGCAAAAACGCAAGTACTCAACTCTCTTCTGCCCCATTCTTATAATCTCTACCTGCTTTTATCTTCATTGTTCTTTTCACTGTTTTTAAAAGGGAGTGGAGCTTTGCTTGTTTGAGGGCTAAGCTCAAACACATGTACCAGTTTGAGCACCACGGCTGCTTGCGGATGTGAGAAGTACACAGTGGCTCGTGTTGTAAATGGTCTCATTACATCATGTCCTGTCAGGATCCCAGGGAAAGGCTTCAACTTAATACTAACATGCTGGAATCGCAAGAAAAGTTAAGTGTATCCTCTTTCATATATATATATATATATATATATATATATATACATACATACACTCAAAATGTTCTTTGAGGAGGTGAAAATATTCTAGAAGGTCTCTGAGCAACTCCCTGTTTATACACATATGTATATAATAATACATAATATAACTATACACATATTGAATTACAATTCAATTCATACTGCTGTAAAGGACTAGCAAGGACCATGTTTTGGCAGCTTTATATATTATAATTATGTATGAAAAATTATTTGCTGTGTCATGTATGCACATGTGTGTGAGTTATGATCATCTGTGTGTCTGCATGTGTGCATATGTGGGTAGAGGGCTAGAGACTGACTTTGAGTATTCACTCTATCATTCTCCCCTTATATCTTGAAACAGTGTCTCTCATTGATCCTGGAAGTTGCTGTTTGACTACACTGGCTGCCCCAGGCCCCTGCCAGTCTCTGCCAGTCTTCAGCACTGTAGTTCCAGATGCCCACTGTCACAACTGGCTTTATGTGTGTGCAGAAGAGCCAAAGAACCAGCATTTCATTCACAGAGCTATCTCCTCGGCCTTTGTAATTACATTTTCAATAAACATTTTAATACCATTTTAATTTTGGTGTAAAACTGAGTGGCAGGTACCAAGGGTGTCCATGTCCTCCCTGCATTCCCGGATGAATAGCTTGTTTCATTATTAAATGTCCCCCACCAGAGTGGTAGATTTATTATATTCAATGAACCTACATTAACTCATTATTATCACTCAGAATCCATCTTTTATATTAGAGTTTGTTGCTTGATGTTACATGTTCTGTGAACTTAGGAAAATCTAAAATGGCACACATCAGCAGTTACTATTAGGGCAGCTCTCCTGGCTGAAATATCCTCTGTCCCTAATCAATTTTACTCTCCTATTACATGATGAGTTTCAAAAGGGTCTTGGGATTTGTCATAACTTAAAGCTGCATATTTCAACACTTGTCACACATTTCAAGTACTTCATCTTCTACTTACTGGTAGTTGCTAATTTGTAAAAATGATTTTCAACATCTCACACGTGATACCAGCCGGAGATATGAGTGAGGAAGAACATGTTATGGCTCCTTCAGAATGGCCTCACCTGCCTGAACATGCCTCACTACACTACACTACACTACACTACACTACACTACACTACACTACAGTACAGTACACTACACTAGACTACACTACACTACAGTACACTACACCACACCACACCACACTACACTACGCTACACTACACTACACTACACTACACTACACTACACTACACTACATGAAGCACAATCCATGATGAAGGGCATTTGTCTCAACACTGTGAAGAATCTTCTCATGATAGACAAGTTCTTTGTGTTGCACAGCCTGCATTCGAACCAGAAAAGACTCTAAGAGACGTCACTGCATGTGTGCTCTGAGATAGAACATTCAGATTGTTAGAAACATTTCTGGTGCTCATGGTCTGGTATTTGGTAACAGAGCAAGTCTCAGATTCCATCATCAGAATGTTCCTAGTCTCATACCCAAAGAGAAGTCATTGTCAATCACAGAGTGGCATGACTACCATTGCCACTATGTCAGCCACAAACAAGAAGTGTATTAGTGTCTGGTAACAGCAGTGTTGAGACATAAACATTCTATTCATGAGCTGAGGTAATATCAAGGAAAGATGCACCATTATTTTCAAATGCCTTTAGGTTACCATTGACTAATGTGCAACTCAAGTTAACTTGGGAAATAGTAAAATTGATCAAGAACATTGATTTATTCAATGTAATTGACAGAAAGTCTGCACAAATTGTAGAAGAAATGCATAAATAATCCAAGTTGACCAGAAGCCAAGAGACAAAAGCTCAGAGACATCATTTACTGGTTTTGCAATGAGTTTGCAATCAAAGTTTTTTCCCTGATGACACAATTCCTTTCCAACTGGTAAGCTTTCTTATGGCTCCAACTATGGGTCTTTCGTATAGCTGTCCTACATGACAGAAGTTTTCAACACAGAATCTGGCTGGTTTCTTTACCAGAACATTCTTTGTACTGGTCTAGTGGATCTACCTTTTGGACAATAAATTCATGTCAGAACCTTGTAATTCATAAAAGGTCAAATCCTGAGCTAAGTGAAACAGTATGCAGAAGGAACAGTGTGGAAAACACTGTGATTTTTGTTTAAGAGCATGAGGACAACATGTGTGTCATTGCTTCACTTACACGGTAGCTCATCATTATGTCTGATTGTGTCTACAAAGTAGGATAAATTCTTAGTCATTGAATTAAGCTGACCACACAAATGCACATGTTAACACAACAAACCAACAAAAGTTTCTATGCCTGAGAATCTTTGTCTTTGGAAATTCATCCCCAGGTCTCCCTACAGTTTTAAGTTTTGAACATCATTTTGGCTACAGGGTTGGTGCTGTTGACTTTCTATGTTTCCTATTGTAATGTAAACTGTGTTGGAATGGGATTTTTAGATGTTAGTTTTAATATGGCTGAGGGAGTTTTCCAGTAAGCAAAGTATGGGGTTTACAGCATGTGTCCTGGCAGTTCTGTCCTGTTCCACACCTTTGTGCTACATGGTAAAGATGTGACACCCAACCACCTTCCTGCAGTCAAGAGAAACAGCACTGTGCTAAATGGTGCTCTGCAGTTCTAGAAAAGCATTTACTTGCCTGGAAGTACATTGCATATACAGAGGTTCACACATTCATCTGTCTTTGACAGGTGCTAGGTCTACTAAGAAGGCTAGACTTCCCATTTGTCTGACACACAGGAAAAGTTTAATGTTGTGAAGTCAGACTAAGATTGTTTTGAAGAGAACAGTATGAAAAAAATTAGCCCCCTTTCTGCAGTTTGAATAAGACTTGTCCCCTCTGAATCTCATGCTAAATTTTAATTGTCATTGTGGTGTTGGGTGATGGGGCCATTTACGATGTGACTTGTTCATTAGGAAGATTAATGGTGTTCTTGGGATTATGGCAAATCCTGGCATGTGAGGGAGTCCTCATTTTCATGGGACTGAGCTAGTGACACAGAATGAGATATTAAAAAATTGTGACACCTCTCATGTCTTTTCCACAGAAACCTGCTTGTCTTTTATATCAAAGCCCAGGGTTCTAGCCAGCCAGATGTGACTCCCCAGGGTTGAACATCAAACTACAGGTTGAACATCAAACTACATAAACCTGTTTCTTTTACAATTTCCAACTCCCAGTTATCTTGTTACAGAGTCAAAAATGGACTAAGACACCCTGCCCTCCACCAAAGAACAGATGGAAGAAAAAGACAGGTACACGTGCTTTTTGAAATTAGATGAGGAGAGGTCTGTGCTGTCCTTGTGAGCTTTGAGGGTACTTTTTGCATCAGCTGAGTGGGTAGGGGCACGATAATTCTCTCTCCAGCTACTTTCCTGACTCGTTCCTTGTGTATGGAAGCTCCAATCATTCATACCTATAGCTCCTCATCAACTGGCCATATACTTGGGACAGTAGCCCCCAATAGCCTAATATCACTTTTATCGAAACATCTGGTATTACTCTCATCCTAATGGTCTTGGCATTCATTACTTTGCCCTGGCTGATTTTTCACAGCACACTACAGACAATAAGTGTATCCTAGCAGATTCTCTTATTATAATAATTATCTAACCCTGCTTATTCTGAAAGAAGTTCTGTTTGAAGATATTAAAGCAGAAAGATTTAATGAAAGAAAGGAAGGACGATCACAGCTAATTCCACAGTGGGAGGAACTTCAAGAAGGAAACAGGGAGCAATCAGCACTGCTTGGGAGGTAAATGGTATTGCTTATTTGCTAAACTGAAACGTTTGACAAAATTAAAACTGCGTTCCTGCAAAATTGGGTCTTAAGTACTCACAGGTAGTTCCTCATTAACGTATAACAGAATGAAGGGATTCTGGTAAAATGTAATTTTCTCATTTGGAAATCAATCTGTTTAAAATGCCTTAATTATACCTCCCCACTTTATTTTAAACCTGCTAGTAGACTTGATTCTTTTCCTTGAAGTGAGGAGAGGCTTGGCCCTTGGTAGGGAACTTAATCCTGTTAGTTCCTCCTGTGCCATAAGAGCTACGCTGTACCTTTGACTTTGGCATTTCATTCATTTTCATATTGCTGTGCCCTCTTCTAGATGACCTTAAAGTTTTGTGTACTGGACTTCAGAGCTGCTGTCTGCCACCTCTGAACTGGACAGTCCACTGCTGCTACCCTTCCACATTCTGGTCTACCTGAAACCCACTGTCACCTGCACCAGCAGTACATCCAACTCTATTTGCTTAGTCCCAATATGTGCACATGCACAGGGGAAGTCATAGGTAAGTAGAAGTTGTTGGAGAGGGGTGTTCTGGGGAAAATATGATTTCTGGCTATAGGCTGTCCAGAAAGCACATGGATGGCTAGGGATCAGCAAACATTTTGGTCTGAGGAGATAGCCAGGGACATTGGTCTTGTAAGTCTGGATCTATTTAAGACAGAGACCATTTACCTTCGTGCTTCCTGATATAGAGTGGAAAACACAAGAAACAATAATAAACAGAGAGAAACTACTGTGCCCTTGGCTCCCTGACTCCTATGTTGCACAGCATGCCACAGTTCTTTCTAAAGAGTTTCTCAATTTCTTAAAAGACAAACTCTAAGATATGTGTCACTGGAAGTAACTGGTTGTAAATTATTCTGCACGAACAGGAGGAAGTAATGAAAGGATAGCAACCTGTCAGTTTTCCTCCAGTTAGTCATTGCTCTCTCTCTCTCTCTCTCTCTCTCTCTCTCTCTCTCTCTGTCTCTCTGTGCGCGTGTGCATGTGTGTATGCATGTGTGCACGTGCATGTACACACACACATCCACTCATGAACACATGCATGCTCCTTTCTCATTGAACCAAGGAGCCATGCTCACCCATGCTCCTCTGAGGTCCATTTCCATCTCCCTTTGCCTTCCTTCTTACCCCACTTCCTATCTCACTCCATGCTTGATGGCCAGTGGTACCCAAGCTCAAACAGTTCAAGATGTTTCTCATCAGGTCTGAGCATTTCTTCATGACCCCTATCATTCTCTTAGTGCTTACATTCCTTTCTTACCTCTTTTATAATAACTTAAGCAGGGTAAGAGGGTCCCAGTGCTCATAATTTATTGTTCTGAGGCTGTTATCTGATTTTCCCCTCACTAAAAACATGCCTGTAGTCATTCTTAGCATTCTATTTTGTCTTTTATTACACAGCAAAACCATCAACATATCTTTGGCCTTGGAAATAGATTCTGAGTCTAGTCAACTTTAGCCCAAACATTCATGTATGCTTCTTCCTTCTGTTTTTGGATGACTGGAACCAGAACAATACGGTTAGACTGTGTAACACTACCTTCATCCCCTGGTCACTCACAACAATAATGGTTCTTACTGGTATCACCCGACGTCCTGTCATTTCTCTGCTCCTACATATCATTTGCCTTCAACTCCACTGGCGCCTGAGTTCTGCCATCATTCTGGGCATTCTCTGGATCCTGTCTCCTGAATCTTCTTCAGGTTGTCATCTATGGGCACCTTTTCATGACTCCCTATTTTAAACTGTGTTTAAAGACCAAGTGTTCTCCCACTCTCCAGCACTCCTCTGCACTCCTCCACTCCCCACTCCTCTGCATTTGACCTGTCCTGACTTGTTTTGCTGTCAGTCTGCTTCCTCTGTTCTGTTATTTCTCTAACCTTAGCACCCAGTGCTATGCAGGATAAACAGCAGGTAGGGAAATTTGTTTGGATCAGTGGATATTATTACTCGGTCACTTGTGGCATATGCACCATCTGTTAGAAAGTCAAACACAGCATCGCTAAACATTGTGGATTCTAACTTATGGGACACTCTTTTTCCTTTATTATTTTTTGTTCAAAAATATCCAAGTTTTAGTTATTGACTATTATCACAGAGTGATCATGAAATGGAAATAAACTGCATATTATAAAGGTCCCCATTATAAAAATAGAATTTTTATCTTTGGGGATTAGCTTAAACATATATTACTATTAATTTGGAAGAACATCAAAGAAAAATGTGCAAAACCTTTTATGCATCAAGTTCTCAAAATAAGGTTGGCCCAGAACTGGTTTGGTGGATCCCTTCACCTACTCTTCTTCAGCTTTCATATTTATTTAATAGAGTGTACAGTTTCTTCTCCTCCTCCTTCTTCCTGTGTTTGTTTGGCATTGTAACTCAGGTCTTGAACTTACATCTGCCATACTAAATCCCAGCTCCCCAAGTGCTACGATTATAGGTATGTACCTCTGTCCTCTGTACCTAGCTGATTTTTTCCCCTCAAACAAAAAAATAGTCTTTTCTATGTATTAGTTTCTCTCATTTCTTTATCTTGAAGTTGTCAACTGCTAGAATGCAGAAGTTGGCTTTTATGTTTTAAAAAGTTCACAGTGAGTGATGGGCACATAGGAAGAAGAAACAAGGATACTCTGTGCGAACAGGTTGGGTTTGGGAACAATCAGAAGAAGGGAAGTCATGGTAAGTAATATTGCCCATGTCTTCCTACTTAAGATTTTGTCAAATTATGGACAGAAAATCATGGGAACCTTCCATGGGAGAAAGCTTGAAACAACTACCAATAGAGGAGCCTTAATGTCTTCTACTCTAAAAGATGAGAAGATTAGAGTCTATGTTGCTCAAAGCCTCTAGGGCTTGAACATTTTACATGATCTATCAGTTCCTTTCAGTGTTCAAATGCCTCCTTTCTTTTATCCCTCCCTCCCTCCCTCTCTCTAACCCTTCCTTCTTTCTCTCCTTTTTCCTCTCCCCTCTAAAGATAGTTACTGGTCATCACATGTCAAAATAGAACTTGATTTCTGTATACCAAGAGGGACTGAGCTCTGATGTTTTGCTTTCATCAACTCCCATGTCTAAGGCCACGCATTAAACACACCAGCAGCCAAGTTCAGAGTAATACATGCAGAAAACCTGATGGTGTTTCTTGATGAAATGGAAAGAACATTAGAAGATTCATGGAGATCTTTGATGGGAAAAGGAGATGGTGAATCTCAAGTGAGGCCTAGGCCGTATTCAGAAAGGAAGGGATAGTTGGAAAGAGAAGTTTCTAGAAGAGCAGGAACATGACTACCAAGAACACCGATTAAGAGTTTGAATAAAACAGCCCAGAAGAAGAAAGTGAGGGAAGAGATGTGAGAGCTCATTAGAAGTGTGAGAGAGCGTGTGGATACCACATAGATGGTGGGAAACTGCTCATGTGGACGAAGTTTAAGAAGGTTCCAGGAAATCTCATACTGTAACCTTCAAATAAGTGAGTTAAATTCTCTAAGACAGAGCTCCAGGAGATCTGCTTTAGAAAGTGCAGATGCTTAAGACTGATGCTCTGTGTACACAACGTGTTTTGGAGAATACATTCTCTCTCTCTTTCTCTGCCTCTCTCTCTTCCTCCCTCTCCCACACTCTCTTTGTGTGTGTGTGTTTCTGTGTGTGTGTGTGTGTGTGTGTGTGTGTGTGTGTGTAAAACAACATTTAAAAATGTAGCTGGAAATTTGCCATACCTATTAAGGCAGAACATAGAAAAAAACCCAATGACCAGCAATTACACTTTTCAGAGTATGCCCCCAGGAAAGGCAGCTGCATTACTTTTGTATTGTAATAGCTCTAAATTGGGAACTGTCAGGGCATCTGTCAAATATAGCATAAAGTACAGAATACTATGTAACAAAGAGAATTAGCGAATTCTCCCCATAAAGCAGAGAACACTAAATTCATAAATCTGGAATGATAGAAAACAGACAATAATTACTCCATTCTATAAACCCATTTAGACATACTTTGAAAACGGATAGAAGAGATCAATGTTAGAAGCCCAAGGACTTCTAGAAGAGTACATGCCTGGGATCCTGATGATGATGGATTTTATGGGGCAGCTTTAGATCTGGATCCTAGGAATATGTGTGTGCTTCCTTTGCAAACGTCGACCAGGCTATAGTTAAGATATGGACCCTTTGCTGTGCGCTTAGTGAACATCCGCATAGCTATACAAAAATGCATTTATTTTGCTTTGCCCGTTTGCAAATGCTTAAAAGAATTCAGTGCTAAGGAAAGATGAAAGCAGTGGCATCTGGCAATGCCTGCTCAGTTAAGCAACATACAGTTTCCCCTCACAGCAATTACTGGACATCCCTGTCTCAACCCACTGGGCTCGAAAGCAGTTGAGTATGCTGCTTCCCAACAGAACAGAGCAACATTAAGGCTGAAGTCTGACGAAGTTGGTGGCGATTTACAATATACATATGTGGGGGTCCTACCAGTGGGTCTGATAATTTGATATTTCATATCAGAGCCTGGTATCCTGCCTGTCAGGTGACAGATGCCCTCCCTAATTTCATGGGACTGGAATGAGAGGGAAGACAAGCAGATGAGTCTCCCATTACCCAGCCCCTCAGGCATCACATATCAGACCTATTTCTCCTTACACCACACGCACCGGGCTTCTTTCTTTCCTTTAGAGGTTTTACCCCTGATGACTAGAGAAAGAGCTCAATGGACCCAGAGGTAAACACACCTTTCTAAATGCAAAAGAGTAAGGTGGTGCCTTTGCTTTCCTTCATTATTGGGATTCCTCTGGGCTAAATTCCAGGACAGATTTCATTACTGACTGAGCTTCCAGGGGAAATGAGTATTCACTTAGCAGCTGTAATCTGGGTCCCTGAGACCCCAAGTTGGATGCTAGCATATGGCAGTCCTGCGACCTGGGACAGGCTGCCTCTGACTCACAGCACTTCACAGTTTGTGGCCCACAGGATGCTGCTTACACGGCACGTGATTAGAAGAACATACTAGTAGACACACCGAGTCAGTTTCTCTACCACACCCGGAGAGAAAAACAAGACACAGCATAAAGAATTGTAGTGGGCAGGCAGAAGAAAGCCATTTTCTCTTAAGACACACTGTCCACTCGAAAATTTGCTCTGATGAGTCAGTTAGCTTACTGGAAATGACACGACTTTTGTGGATGGATGTAAATGACCTGCCTTTTACAGTCTGAGGTAACCTTACCAGTTAGGTCTTTAAAGTAATTCACTAACTAGTGAGGAAAAGTGCTTGAGAAATCAAATATGCATTGTTCTCACTGAGTGACTGCAGACCAAAATTCAGCTTCAGTGATAAGAAAAGGGTGGGAATCAGACAGCATTTCTTCTATGATGTTTAGCTACTAGGGCCATCAGTGCATTCTGCGGTCCTCACCTAAGCAAAGCCCCCATTCCACTGCTCCTAAGCTCAGCTTCTCTGGATAGCAGAATAGGAACAGTCCCTCTCCCATACTGTATGTGTGTCTGTCTGTCTGTCTGTATACATGTATGTAAGTGTGGATGTATGTGTGTGGATGTATGTATTCCATGTGTATATATGTGTGTATACTGTATATTTCTCTCTCTCTCTCTCTCTCTCTCTCTCTCTCTCTCTTTACACACACACACACACACACACACACACACACACACACACACACACACACACACACACACACACACACACATGCTACAGCATATATGTGGAAGCCAGAGGGCAACGTGTAGAGGTTGGTACTCTTCTACCACGTGAGTTCTGGGGATTGAACACAGGTTGTCAGGGTCAATGAGCCATCTCACCATCCTACAGGTAGACATTTTGGAGATACAGATCAGATGGTAGTATTTTTGACTTTTGATTATTTTTATGATTTATATCATAATAACTCAACATTTGTCATGTACAAGCAGCCCTAGACAATATGAAAGCAAATGGGAATTGCTATGTTCCAGTAAAATCTCACTTACAAAAAGAGAGTGTTGGGTCAGTTTGGCTCCAGGTTTAACTTTCTTAAATCCTGTACTAACTCTTCTTTCTCTTGTCTAGTCAAAGATACCTCTCAATATGTCTACTTATCTACATGAGTTCTTGGGTTTCTTGTATAAGAACACTCTCACCAGTATAAAAGATGGTATTATTTTTCACACCTTAAAAGCACCTCGACCTTGCTCTCCGCCTCAGGAACTTTCCCATGTCCCTGTTGTCCATTACACCATGATTTCTCAAAAAGGAAACTGATTTGGATTTCTTGTTACATCCCAAATCCCCAATGTCACTCTGGTCAGGGATTTGAACCTGAGACTCCACCGAGGGTGCCCTAACAAGGTAGCAGTGACCTTGGTGTTATTAGAGCCAGTTGTCAGTGGGAGCAACACTGATGTAGTGGATTTCATTCACCCTTGAAATCCCTTTCCACCTCACTTCCGATGACTCACATTTCTGGTTGCTCCTTCAGCATCTTTAATTTCCGACTCGTATGTAATGATGGAGTGCTCATGACTCCGAGGTAGGCAATCTTCTCTATCTAGGGTCATTTCCCAGTTGATCTTTTATCCAGTTTCATCGAGTCTCATGGTGATTTTAAATGCTATTAATTATCTAATATTAATACATCTAATAAATATCTAATTTATTAGTTTGTATGTCCCATTTGTTGCTCAACCCTAGGCCTACATAATGATCCTCCCACTCGGCATCTCCGCATGGAGTTTTCATGATTTCAAATTGAACGTGATAAAACTTAACCTCTGGCATATACCCCAAGCTGAAATTTTATATTTTAGATTAAACTCCCCTATGTCAGTGAGGGATACTTCTAACTTTCTTGCCATTCAAGAGAAAATACTAACAACATTTTTTGCTTCCTTTCTCCTTCATATAACACAGTTCCAAAGTATCTGCTGCTGGCTCTTGCTTTAAATTATGGACACTCAGACTCCCTGTTATTTCCTCTGCAATTTCTTCTTTGCTCCAGTAAGTGCCAGTTCGCTTAGACCATTGCAGGAGTTTCTATTTGACTTGCATTTCCCTATTGCTGTCATCTCCCTCTCCTGACCTCACCCATTACTGAAGAAATACTAAGTCAGATCACATCTGTGCTAAGTTTAGAATTCCCTAATGGCTTCAAATTCACTCACAACAAAAGTAGAGTCCTTCCTCGTAATGGCTTACTGTCATCCTTGCTGTCACTGTGCTATCTCTAGACACACCAACCTTGATGGAGAACATTTATAATTTTTGTTTGCCTATCTGGAATATTCTATGTCCAAACATATTCCTGGATTATTTCTTCAGATGCTTCAAGTCTTTGCTGAGCAAACTCACAGATATTACAAGGATTAAGAGCCTTGGTGGCCACTAAGGGCAAGGCTCTCCTCCATGGTTGATTTTGGACCTCAACCTACATTTAGTCACTTCCCATCTGATCTTTCATCAAGTTTCCTTAAGTTTCATGATGGTTTTAAATGCTATTAATTATCTTGTGCCTGGTAACACTAGAATGAGAAGTCCTTTATTAGGATTTAAAGAACTCTGTGAGAAGGCAGTAGGCAGTTTCTTGAGGCCAGTAAGGCAAAGCAGCTTCTTCCTAGTTAAAATAGAATCCAAGTTCTATCTTTCAGCTTAAGTAGAGATCTGATATTGGAAGATACCTAAAACATTACCTACTAGGCTCTCCTCCCCTTAAGGCTTAACCCATCTGCGTCTGCCACTTGCCTGGTCAGGAGTTCACACTCTAAAGGAAGAGATTATCACTCTAACAAGGTAAAGAACTCATCTTTGTCAAAAGCCTCCCCAATGGTGCAGACCAGACAGACCTTCCACCACAGTCTTGTCTGATTTCTGAGACCTAATCCAGAAAACTTCTTTCTCTTTAAAAACAAATCTTCTGTTTTATGTATAAGGGTGTCTGTATTGATGACTGTGTATCACTTATGATGTGCCTGGTGTCTGAGGAGCCCAAACAGGGTGTTGGATCTCCTGGAACTAGAGTTATAGACGGTTGTAAACCACCACATGGGTGTTGGGAATTGAACCCAGGTCCTCTGCAAGAGCTGCCAGTGCTCTTATTTACCGAGCCATCTTCAGCCCCATCTCTTCCTTTGTTTCTGTTTCTTTTTCTTTTGGATATTGGCCACAAAACAAACAAACAAATAAAACCAAGAACACACATACATACAAAACTAAGCACATTTTTTCAGACACTCTGGGTTTGTTACCCATTCTCTAAAATCAAAATCCTACCAAGCCCTCTATAGAGATGCTTTCTGACTCCATTGCAAATGGCATGACTATCTTTTCTTTTCAGCTTGAGGGTTTACAGCTTGTGTACATTGGTAGGGTACTCTCTTCACACCTTCTTTGGAAGGGATTGAGAGGAAGAGAGGAGGAGAAGAGGGAAAAAGGGGGGCAGAATCATGTGTGGGAGGAGACAGGGGAGATGTACAGAGGGTCAGGAAATTAAGCAGAGAGGTGTAGCAATTGGAATGGGGAACTGGGGATAGCCAACAGAAAGTTCCAGATGCCAGGAAAACAAGAGGCCCCCAGGACTTAACAGGGGTGACATTAGCTGAAATACCCAACAAAGAGGAGGGAGAACCTGTAGAGACCATATCCAGAGGTTAGGCATGGTCTCTGTTTGAGGGATGAGGCCCTCCCCACCATTCTCAAAATTTTAACCCAGAATTGCTCCTGTCTAAAGGAAACACAGGGACAAAGAGTGGAGCAGAGACTGAAGGAAAGGCCATCCAGAGACTGCCCCACCTGGGGATACATCCCATATGCAGTCACCAAACCCAGACACTATTGCTGACGCAAGAAGAGCTTGCTGACAGGAGCCTGGTATGGATGTCTCCCTTTAAATTATTTCTCATTAAGGAGTTTGAGATCCTAAAAAGGAAACCTGTTTCTTAGGCAACAGAGATGTCTGGTGTGACCAGTCTGCGTCCTGTCCAATTCTTAACACTCTCAACTTCAACTAGACCTTTGCTGACCACAGCCTTCCCTTCCTTCCTGGTTGATTCTTTTGATGGTCTCTCCTTCACTAGAATTGTTCCATATGGCAAAATCATTGTTCTGTTTACTGCTTTATCCTTAGCAACCGGAACGGAGCTTGTGACACTGTGCAGAGCTTAATACATCAATGGGTGAATGATCCCAACATCTTCCCTTTATGCTTCCAAACCTTACATAAATTGTCAAGGGGCTTCCCATGTGTCCGGTGAGTATGGCTGAAATTTCAGATTTGTGGACTCCTTAAGTGTCTTCTTCCCTTTCCTGTGTTCCTTCCTGTGTTCCTTCGTGTGTCCCTAATTTCAGGACTTATTAATATGGATTTTCTTCCCTACAGTTAGCAAAAACAGCCTCATGCTGGAGATACATTTCATTTACAATAGTTTTGTTTTCTCCAGCAACACAACAGCCCACCCTTGTCTCCTCAGCAACAGCTAAGCTGCTTGTTCTGCCTTTATTTAATTAATGGGTTGAATGTTGAGAGGTGACCTTGCAGAATACTGAGCAGTGCATAGATTTACCCTACTTACATCATATTCTCTCCCCCTCGGTCTTTTAATTTTCCTTACATGCTCAAAGGTGGAGACTGGAGGCATCCAAAAGATTTTCCTTTGTGTTATTCTGTTTCTTCCCTTCCCTCATCCCCACCCCTTCACAGCACATGGAGATACCTGGTTAAGAATGCAATCTGAGTGGAGATACAAATAGGTCATTATTATGAGAAGTGTCATGCAAAGAGCCCATATTTCTTAGGTATCCCTAAGATTCTGAACAATGTTTGTAAGTTAGAGAGTATACAAGTATGCTTAAGAATGCAGATTTGGCTCTTGTAAGTAAGCTGCTGGGCCGGCCCCATTGTGCTCAGAGGTCAAGACCTAAGAATCTATTCAGTGCAATGTTTGTCTTCCTTAATATGAATCTAGCCTGAAAAGCTGCCAATAGAAGTCCCCAAATCACATCCAGCTCATGGTTGTGATTGTTTGTCTAACATGATATGTGAAAACAACTGCTGTCTATATTTAACATCCTATCTGGACTCTCCAGCTCCTTTTGACCCAGAGGTCAGACCACACTAGAATACAAGGCCCAGATCTGCAGGATGCAAATCTCCTGGGAAACTGTTAGACATGCAGATACTCAGAGTCTATCCCAGACTCACTGGGTGGGGCTGCACACCCAGTTCTTCTGTAAGCCTCTCTAGGGACTCTGGCCACAATCTAGTTTTGTACCTACTTGTTCCCAATGCCTGGGAGAAGTGAAGGAGCAGCTAAACTGATTAAAATGTCTAGTGGAGACTGTTGGAGGGACTGACATCCTCTCCAATCATCTCTGCCTTATTTCTGTGCAGTGTGGTTATTAATACACCTGATAAGGTCCTGCACAGATTTAAGCCTACAACTTGTATGCACCCTAGGCAGTATCTGAGAAAGAGTGATTGTCCTTGTGGCTGAGGTTGTTACAGGAGTTAACTAAGAATGAACAGGGATGGAGAGCTTCGTAGCACCTCTTATTGGTAGGGAATCCCAAAGGAGGTTGGACCAAAAGTTAGAGAACTAAAGACTCTTCCAGACTACTAGAAAAAGTCATAGGGCAAGGGCATGTGCAGAGATGATGCTGAAGAGAACAACGAGGTGTGACAGCTGTGCTTGAGTAACCTTCAAGACCAATGTACACAGGAGGATAGAAGAGGTTAGAGCCAAGAAGACAGTAATGATGGTTAGTAGATGTTTGACTCTGAATGAGGCCAGCGACTGGCATTGTGTGGGTTTCCAAGGAAGATGTAGTCATGGTGTGATGTTTAAAAGATATAGTGTGCTCCCTAAAGATATCATACCCAGATTTTTATATCCCTTTTCCTTTCCCTCAGATGATAAAGTAGCCACATTTACTATGGATTTTGTTTACTCTCTTCAACCTTTGATTCATTCACTTAGTGGATATCCCCAACCTTGCAGTAGATTGTACAAAGGAGTCAATGGAGTGAAAGTTAAGAGCCTAAAGAATCAAGACCTTCACGATCTCTCCTGAAGCTCTGCAGAGTGGCCTGGCATCTCACGTGGGTGAGATAAGGTTCTGGAGTGTCAAGTGACAGCAAACACACTGTGGTCACTGATCTTCTGGAGAGCAAGGATGTGTAGAGAATGGTATGACTTACATTCTTATTTCTCAGACACATTAATCCCCCAGAGGGAAGCTAATTGTTCGGGTGCAGGAAGGCTAGCAAGTCAGGCTGTGTCAGGAGGATATGACTGTTGTTTAACTGTAAGAGACACTGTTTTTAGTCCAACCACAAAGGGAAGTTGGAAGACAGTTTCCTTTGTGGGTCTGTCCTTTCTTAAGGAGTGAATTAAAAATCCAGTTTCAGCCACACACAGTGGCACACATCTTTAACTCCAGCACTTTGGAGGCTGAGACAGGATGAGTGCAAGTTTGAGGTCAGCCTGGGCTATACACAAAATTCAAGCTTTGAGGTCAGGCTGGCACATGTAGTATAGCCTTGCCTCAAAAACAAACGAACAAATAAGAAAACCACTAACTTCAGCAAGTTTGGAACTATTTTTATGCTAGTGTTTCAAATGCACAGCTTTCTTCAGAGATTGGCCTTCTCTGACTGATTCATTAAGGAACAAGTTCCTCCTTCTGCTTTTACCTCCTCAGGCCTCCTGTTTTATTCTTCTGCACACTACTTTATCTGACATAAGGCATGTCTTGCTGTGAGTGAGCTGGTCATTTTTTTCTAGAACATCAGAAGAAATAGCCGGGTTCATCCCCGAAGCCCTGACACTGTAATTGTGTCTGACGTAGGCAAGACTCCCACTCTGTAGATACATATTGAATAATGGCGTGAGCGGTTGTCTACTTGTAAACAAAGTCTTCTGCTAGAATTCAGTGTTCAGGGGACATTGGGATTTACTGTGCATCCTACATCATGACCATTAAGTCTCAAACCCTAGAACAAATAGCTGAGGTGCCTATTTACCTATCACAGTGGACTTAGCCACCAGGATCTCCCAGCATCCCTCAGTCTGGCTGTTACAGGGGATGGATGGCATGCCCTTCCCCTAGAGGCTCTTTGATACATGAGCTAAACATTTTGCTTACCTGCTCCTTTCTACCCTTTGCTCTCTTTCTTGGCTCCTACACTTAGTTCCTGTCTTTCTCATCTCCTCAAGTGGCTGAGGGTCATGCCACTCTGGACTCACCCAGATGGCTCTGCCTCTGACTATGCTCTTCCTTTTATCTACAATAAACTTTCTCTTCCGCTATACATAGGAGTAGTCAAGTCCTTTTATTTTTCTTTGTTTCATTTTTTTCATTCAATGATACACCCTTTCCTTCAAGTCTAGCGCTGCACAGGACACCTGAGATTATATATACAGAGCGATAAACTGAGGAAATATTAACAGCCAAAATAGATGCTTTTCAAGGAAAATGCATCTGAGAATTTAAATCTCTGGCCACGCAGTTCCCCTTGGGGGCAGGCAATTCTATAATCATTTATACCCAGATAATGCAAAAATGTACTACATAACTTCATCAATTATTCTAGAAGCTTTAAGTAACTGAAAGAATAACTTTTGTAGATACTATAATGATAGGGACAATGATGGGATTAGATATTAAAATCTAAGGAAAATTCATGTGTGCGAACCAGAAAGGAGGAATTGAACATTTAAAAAATAAAACTATACAAAGGCTTAAAGCAACAGAATATATACAGATTGCTGTGCAACATAGTAGGTCTACATTCAATCTCACTAAAGACATGCTTGCAAGTAACATTTATTGAACATCTTAATTAGAAACCTAATGGATATCAAGATTGATCTTGGGGATGTGCGTGTGTCCTGGAGAGAAATTTTTATGACGTCATACACATGTTTAGCATTTGTTTACTATAGGCATCCATGGTCCACTGACTGATCCAATACTGAGAAATGTGGTTAAACAACACAGTGAGTTAACAACACCATTCTAAAATAGGGAGGAAGAGAAGGCATGTGTAATGCCAACAGGGCAGAGCTCTCCATACTCGTATCTCCAAGTGTAATTATATTTTGTTGTTATACAGAGAAAGTAGATTAGGATTTAACACACTTGGAAAATGTAGCTTCCAACACCCCAGAGTATTATAGTTGGTTGGCATTTTATTCATTCTGTTGTAAGAACCAAAGTTGATAATACAGAGTTGGTCAGAAATATATCCCTGCCAAAAATCACTGACAGATGACAGGGAAGGCTAACACATTCCACTGTAACTCATACAATTGTCAGACCACCCAAAGCCAGGCAATTATAGACCACAAGGCCCTGACCATACAACCTCACCGGGAGTGATCATGTAGCTGTGATCTTAATATGCATGCTCTGTGAGGGCACACAAAGGATATGCAGACCTCTAACTCTGCTTAGATTCATATCCTTAACTCTTGAAGGAAAAGGAAAGTTCTGTAAAACTAAGTACAAAATGGGTGGGAGTGGGAGCCCTTCCTTACAGTGTGTTCATTTCAAACCCTTCCGAATGCTCATGCTATCATAGGAGTCCCTATATCAGATACCTTACATATCAGATATTTACATTACAATTCAGAAGAGTAGGAAAATTATAGTTATGAGGTGGCAACAAAATAATTGTATGGTTGGGGTTCACCGCACCTTGGGAAACCGTATTAAAGGGTCACAACATTAGGAAGCTGGAGAACCACTGCTCTAAAGGAAATATCAGCATCAAGAATTTACAGCTTCTTGTCTGATAGATTGTTTTCTACACTCTGGCTCATTCTGTGTAGATCTGGAAGGCCCATTTTTTAAAACTAGAATAGTTAAAATAGCCTTTCTAGTCTATAGCTAAATAATTACTTACTGTTTAAAATTTAAAGTGTATATTTTATTTCACATACTAACTACAGAACTACTACATGACTGCTGGCTATCTGTGTGGTGTGGAGGGGAAATAGGCTTAGACTGTGTTGATGTTGAGCACCCTCAAGAGAGAGTCAGACATGAAAATGGAGTTGGAAATGGTACCAATGCCAAAGTGATCAGGAAGGATGTTTAGCAGGTGAAATGAAATATGGTTTTATATTTAGCTCAGTGGTAGAGCGCTTGCCTAGCAAGCACAAGGCCCTGGGTTCGGTCCTCAGCTCTGAAAAAAAAAAAAAAGAAAAAGAGAAAAAAAAAGAAATATGGTTTTACCTATATTCTGTTGTTCAAAGGAATTTTATCTAATGCCCTATGCTTCATGAAAACAATCTCTGTTATTGAACATAGATGTTACTATTGAAAGCGGTTTTAAATACACAAACGCTTGACAGTTAAATTATTTTCAGATGGTTGCTTAACCCAAACTAAATATTAAACAAATCAAAAATCTTCTATATGTATTGAACAATATCACCAGAAATCAGATGAAGATGACAGCTTTCGGGGGCCCCACCTACCATACCTTGGCCACTTCCTCTTGAAAAGCCACAAGATTCAGGTGGGAGATATTCACCAGGTCTGGCCCATACACCACAGTTATCATGCGCTGTTCCAAGTGTCCGATGTTCCCAACATCCAGAAGTTCACGTAACTTGGGGTCCTGAGTAAAAAAATGTTAAAAAGAGTAGAATATAAGAAAATATTCTAACATGGTAGCATAGCTTTAAATGGATTAGAAATAGAACTGCCTTTTCCAGGGGAAGGTTGTATGAATGTTAGTGTTCCATTCTTCATGGCTGGAGAGGTCAGAGCTCGGGGGTTGGGGGGTGCTCCTAGGTTCAAGACCTGTGGTTTTCAGTGACGTGCTCTTTCTATCATACGGCTACTCTGCCGCACACTCTTACGTGTCAGGATTCTTCTTCTATTCCCTCTAATCATCTAACGAGCTATACATTGAAATGAAAAATCTTACCTTTCTCCTCCTTTCATGGACATGTTAAAACAAACGAACAAACAAACAAGGAAGCCAGCAAACATAAGACATTCTTATGGAATAAAAATGCTCATGCCTGCTGTAGTCTAAACAATTAAAGACACTAGAAGCGTATGCACTGGTACCATTAGTAAATGGTGTAAAGTTAAGGGAAGGAATGGGGTCTTACTGGAGTCTTCTGATCTTCCAGGGGATCCCCAAGAAGGCAATACTGAGCCCTAGACCTCTCTGCTTCCTCTCCTTTAGCTCTTCCAGGCCATGGGGTGAATGGGTTTGTTACGTCTGCTTTTGTGAGGTGTGCTGTTCACCCACTAGATGACCAAGAACAGTTGGTCTTCCCAGTCAGAGACAGAAACCCTATGAGCTGAGATAAGCCCATTGTCATTATTGTAAGCTGATTGGCTCCCAGGATTTGTTCCGATCACAGGAAACTACCTGGAGCAGAAACATGGCCAAGGCTCTTGCTCTGACCTTTTCTCCACAGAATACGGATATAAAAAGGCGAAAAGGCAGGGTGTTAGCATGAGTTTTACATATGATGGTTCAGGCTCCTCACTCAGCCTGTTCTGGGATTTGGGCATAGCGGATGCCTGTCATATTTTCTGAACAACCTACATTCTTTGGGAACACTCTGAGTAACAGTCCCATGGAAATATAGTTATTTTGTTTTTGCCTCTTTTTTTTTTCTGGGAAAGGGAAGTTTCCAAACTCGCAGAACTCAAAATAAAACTGAAAATAGGGCTTAGTCAACTTGGCTGCATTTATTTTCCTCCCACAGGACAGGCCCTGTAGGACTTTTCAGTCCATGCAGAAAATTAGCATCAAATCAATCACTTAGCAAATTTGTTGCCAGCTTCTGAGCAAGGACCAGAGTGGCATTTGTATTTATTTAGTGAAACGCCAGGCCAACAGGGCCTGATTACTGAGGCTGCTTATTCTTGCCTCCTTCTGGGGTTTTTATAAACCCTTGCAAAGAAAAAAAAAAGAATTAAAAATAAAAAAAAAAAACAGCAAAAGAAAATAAGCAAAACCTTTCCAGCTAAGTCATTCACTCAGTATCATTAATTTTTCCTTCACTTAATAAAACTTTCTCTTGTGTGGCTGCAGAAAAAGGTGCACTTTCAGGCAAGCTATGGAGAAATAAACCTTGCCCAGTAGAGGTGAAGATTCAATTCCACTGATAAGACAAGAGCTTATGAGGCCAAGTGAAGCCTCCTGGAAAGATGTGCAGCTTCCCTCAGAGAATCACTTCTGAAACCCACAAAAGGAGAGTTAGAGACTCAAACAAAGTTGGAGATTCCAGCACTGTAGAATCAAAAGAAAACGAAAAGGGAATGAGCAGGCATGTGATGTGTCACTGAAACAGGGGAACTTGAGGCATGTAGAGGCTCTCCAAAGGATGTGCTTAAATGTTGCTCAAAGGCTTTCCAGGATTCTATCTGCTATGAAAATATTACTACAAGATAGAGTCAGCAAGAATTTATACAGAACATGGCATCTTTGTATGATTACTACTAATGGCTGGTGACACATATACATTAAAAATTCCTTGGCCTTTATGTAATCAGAGTTGGTGTCTGCGTTTAGGTTGAGAAAGCAGGCAGTTGAAAGGGAATTGATGATGAAACCTGAGTATTGGTGAGTCAATGGGAACTGTTCATCTTCAAATGATTTTTGAATATGAACTAGAAAAGCAACTGGTTTGGAGATATAGTTCATCAATAGAAATGCTAATAGTTTAAAATAATGTAGTTTATGATACAAAATGAGAAATGACTTAAAATATCTAGCAAGAAAGTTGTTTTCTAATATCTTTTTTGTTTGTTTGTTTTAGAGTGTGGTATTTTAAACTGTATTTTACCTCTCTTCACTATTGGTCCTTTTAATCTCCTCTGTACTAATACCATAACTTCACAAGTGTGGAACATTTCTCAGCATAGCCACCTGTGAGACATGTGCTGATAAAGACACATCTCTTCAAGTACCACAGGCTATCTCCAGCCGCTTTAGACCATCAAACTGTGCAAAGGAATAACCCAGAAACACCACCTTCACCAGCTTCACAGAGAAAAACTTCAAAGAGGCAAAAAATTCAGTGAACACAGAGGTCTAAACTTTTGGGAAAAAAGAGTGGTTGATTTCTAAAAGCAAACATGCAAAATCAAAATTGTAACAAGGTCAAAGCCCTGTAAATAATTGGTCTGCAAATTACTCTGTGCCCTAAGGCTTTTCTCCCAAGCAACTCTATATGAGTTGCAAAATTCTTGATAGCTTCTCAGAGGAGACTCAACTGCCCAGGTTCTGGAGCACCTCAACATGTCAATATGTAGACTAGAACTGCTCTTAAGAACAGTTGTAACAGAATAGTAAAAACTATTGTTAAACTTTGCAAAGACTCTAGTTTTTCCAAGAGCTTTAATATAACAGAGAAAACTAAAAGCTGAGGTGAGCTTTGAATCTTGCATTGCTCAGCTTCAAGCCTTACTTTCCACAAAGAATATTCTTTCTGTGTCTTTACAGTTGGAGCTAATCAGAATGTCCATGAACCCTGGAGGTTTTCATTCAACCCCTGGGTTTCCTCTCATCCTGTAAGAGTTAGGAAGCAGAAGTGGTCTGGCTAAATGAGTCCATTTTCTCTCAATCGTCAGGACTCATGATTAAATTACTCCATGCTCATTCTAAAAAGAGGAGAGTTTTGCTCTGGGTGAGATCAGGTAGTTACTACCATTCCTTGGTAACAGGCTCCTGAGCAAAGTAAAAACTGGTCTACACTCAAGAAGGTGAACTCAAGTATGACACAATTAAGTAACTATATAATTCAGAACATCGGACACAAATGAAAAATAAAACATAAGTTGGTTTTGTTTGTTTTGTTTTTATGAACACTAAATGATGGTGCTGGACAGATGGCTCAGGGTTAAGGGCAGTGGCTGCTTTTCCAGAGGACCTAGGTTCAATTTCCAGCATCCCCATGGCAGCCTAAAACTGTCTGTAATTCCAGTTCCAGGGGATCTGGCATGCTCACACAGACATACATGCAAGCAAAAACACCAATGTGTTTAAAGTAAAAATCAATAAATCATTAAAAAATAATAAAAGCCGGTTTAGAGCTTTACTAGCTAGCCCAACGTTTAAGGAAAAGTTATTTTATTTGTATGCCAGGATTTCAGATACAGAAACTGTCCGATGCAAAGAAACCCACTGTACTCGTTTGTTTACCACCCTGAAATATGTCTTTATCAGATTATAGGTTTATTCAAAACTTCTTATATGAAGACAATTCTAGTCTCAGAACTTAATTCAGTGTTCTCAATCTAAATTACGGTTACCCGTCACTCATGAGAAAAGTTAGAAATGTTAAAGTCTTTCAATACTCGGTGTGATAACTGTAAACAAACACATTCCTTGATATGGTTAAATGAGATTGGTATAAAAATCATGTGGACAGTTCAAATAGAAGAAAAAATAAATCACCATATAAATTACCATTCCATCATTTTGGAAACATCACCTTCCAAAAGTGATGTTTATGGATATGACTGCCTTGTCTGCAGGCATGTATGTGCACTCGGGGCATGCTCGGTGCCCTCAAAGATCACAAGAGTGAATCAGATCTCCCAAACCTAGAGTTACAGATAGTTATGACTGAGCATGTAGGTGATGGGAATTAAACCTGTTCTGTGCAAGAGCAGCAAGTATTCTTAACCTTTGCCAGCAGAACTGCTATAGAATATCATGAAAACCCATAGGCTGGAGGGGCACGAGTGTGCACACAGTGGGTAATAAGGAATTCTGGGTTACTTCATGCTTGAGCTCCCTATAGAAAGGGTGAAATGCATCACCTTCTCCCTCAACCTGCAGGGAAGCAAGTCTACTTGGTAATTTCCCATATTCACATGGTTTGGTTAAAGCATAGACCAATATTTCTGGGAGTTTGCTTATCTCTCTGACTGGTAAGGTTTTTGTTTGTTTGACTGTTTCTTGTTTGTTTGGTTTCATCTTATTGGTCATGTTTTGTCTTTCATCTCCATTTTATTTAACTATTTTGTAGAAACACCTGTCTTCTTTCATGGTGCTCTGTGACAGTTGTATACTGCCAAGGAAGCTTCTAGAACATGAGAACACACTTGAATGGAGGACTGACAATTCTTTAGTAATAAGTGTTCTTTTTGTTTTGAAATCAACCTGCCCACATATACGTACACTAACACTGTATTGACCCCATTGTCACTGGACTTGGTTTATTGAACTTACAATAGCAGACTGGGTCTAGACACAGAAAAGTACTTGTAGGGGTTTCCTATGAGGACATCTGTCTCAGCCAGATAGGAGCCGTATCTCTAGTCAACAGTCAGTCAGACCGTGGATTTCCAGCAGCAAAGGGCAGCTTATATTGAAAAACACCTACAGTTCTTCCTAGTTCCTTCATGCAAATGAGAGGTCTAAACCGCAGCACAATGTTCCTTCTTGACTGGCCAATGCCTAAATGGGCTCGGTGGCTCATATTGTAATCTTAACTACAATAGAAGCTGAAACAGGAGGATCAAAAGTTCAAATGTGTATGGGTAAGTCAAAGAGACCCTGGTTTTTATTTTTTTTAGGACTGTTTGTATGTTCATGGCCTATCTATTGTCTAGTATTCAGAAAGCTTTAGATTTGAATCCCCAGTACCGAAGTGGCAGGCTGGTTGGCAAGGCTGAGTCAGAGGGGTTGGTGATCGAAGTCTGCAAGCCTGTTCAGTGTCTGGCCCTGCTGGACAGTGTCTGATCTCAATTGTAGGCAATTCCTCATCATCACTGACTCATACAGTCAGGTAAGTCTTTGGGAGGGTGACTTTGTCTCCATCTGCTTCTGATGTTTTCACAGATATGTTTTTGACTCTAGGGCAGCATGGAAAGCCAGAATTCCTGTTTAGGGTCTTGTGTGGATTTCCTGTGAAAGTGGCAATTGACTATGATCCCTTGGGACCTTATCTGAACTTTTCGATGGTTTCGATCTGTCACCCAGTGAGGGAGGTATCAGATTCTGTACTCACTCTGTTAGGCACTTGGCTCTACTATTTAAAGCTTTGTGGACTTTTGTTAACAACCCTATGCCTCAGTTTTCTCACCTGTGAATTGGGGCTGATAGCAATTGTCACAGTGAACACATGAGCCAACAAGAAAGCAGCTGAGGAGAAGAAAATCATAGCTTGAAAATAAAAACCAGTATGTTCCCCCCCACGGAATAACCGAACCTCATAACAACCAGAACATTCTGCTGTCTGACTTCTCCAAGTATTCCTTACCATTTGTATTTAGGCTTGTGTGGATCATGTATAAGGGGACAACTGTATTTTAAAATCATGCATTTGGATTCAATATTTCTCTTAATTTGCTCTCTCTCATGGGAAGCATTTTGTAGAGAGCTAAAAGACAAACCATTTCTAGAACTTCTCAATTATCAGCTCCTTCGTTCAACTGGTTTCAAAAATAAAGCAACACGGTTTCAGAGCTTCCACTTAGTTCCCACATGATGTAGATACTAAGGACAATGCTTGCTATGTACAACGTTAGCACAGTGAGTGAACATGCGCTCATGTACCTCAGGCATGAGTGTGCACGTGTGCAAGTGACATGATTACTATCATGAAACATAGTCAATAAACATTAGCTACCACTTATCTTTTTTTCTCATTAAGAGTAAATGCTTTCAGGAGCTAAGAGAGAGGTTTTCCTATTGATTCACTACAAATAACTGAAGGAGTATGGATCAAGTGAGGATTTGTCTGTGAGTAAGAAGATGTGCATATTGGCTGAAGCTTCTAAACATGTATTTGAAAATTAAATGTATTTTGACTTTCATTTTTTCCTTAGTTTTACTTACATCTTTCTTTCTATTACCCCAGGTATACATAACTTAACCATCTCTGACAATACATAGAGAGCAATATGATGTTATTCCTTTAGAATCTTAGGGATATAAAACTCTTCACAGTTCAGTCTTGATGAGCCTTGACAGCTACTTTCACAAGGAATAACTACCAACACCAAAATAAGCCCTGGCTTCACTATGCCTTTTTATGTGTGTGCTTTTCAGTGGTTCTAAGAAGCTATCTTCAACATTCCTTATAGCTATTCATCAAAGCACATTATGCATGAAGACCAGAGTTGCAATCTCTAAGACCTCCAATTTCAACAAGGAGAAAAAAAAACATCTGGAGAGTTCTGTGATTGGGTCTATTCAATGAGACCTGAGGGCTAATGATGTCTCCCTGCTGTAAAGCCATTGCCAGCTTTCTCAGCATCATTCTGCACAGGGAACAGAAAAAGAGTTTAAGGAGCATGAAGCACTCTTAATTTGATTCAAATATGACCCAATACAGTACAGATCTCAGGACCTTATTAGGCAGGTGAGGTCTGTCCATTTTCCTTGTTATTGTAACTAATGATCTGCCTGTGCTGGGTTTTCATATCTTCACTGTGTTTATACAGGTTCGTCTCTTTTTTTCCTTCTTCCTATCTTCTCAGACACCTTTTCTCTCCATCACCAAGAATTTTGCCAGGATATCTTGCTAATCGGTTGCAAAGCGGGAAGTCAAATGTTCTATGTCTTCCTGTGAAGATGACATTCAAGGCCCGGTCTGGTGTATTTTGAAATGAGACATGTTATCTGCTTTAGTATCCAGAGAATTCTAATCACCCTATTTGTCAATGATTGCCTGAAAAGTTCCATTGCTTGACTTATTTGTTGGTTCATCGAATATAAGCTCTAGAGTTAACCTTGACAAGCACTACCTTGGGCGTACCTTAGATGGCATCTGGGACTCTTTTGTTTCAATCACTTCAGCTCAATGCCCTTATATGGGATGCAGTTTAGGACCAATAGAGTTTACAAGACTGAGAGAGGTTCACAGTTTGACTCCACTCTGGTGTTTCTGTAGTATTGCTGGGTAATTTCAACAATTAAGTGCAAAATTGGATTGTACCAGGCAGGGAATGAAAGCCTTCCCGTGGTTTGCAGCAACTGCTTAACAATAGACTCTCAGAAGCCCAAATCAAGCAAAACACCAATCATTCAAAATACAAAATTCAAACCAGCCAACAAGTTAAAACCCCACACAGCTCTAGGGTAACACTTAGTGATACCTGTGAGATAAAGAAGCAATCTTGAGCTAACCAATGACATGGCTGAATTAAAGACATTACTCTTTGAGTCATTAGTCATCAGCCTATTGTTCCATGCTATTTAACTGTACATCTGTAAGAGGGACAACACACCCCAAGATAACAGACAATCATAATAGTATTTAATAAAATAATTTAAAAGTTATATATCTTGAATATTTATTAGAGGTATTATTTTAAATATAATTTATTTGGTTGCAAATTTATATTATTCCATTTCTAATAACATCTGAGGTTAACAATCAGAAGACTTTGCAAACATCTAACAATTGCCTACTGTTAACTAGTATAAGCTGGCTCTAACACTTCAGTTCTTGAAATCAGAGGCAGCCCGCAAAAGCTAAGGAAGAGAAACTCTATGTTATTAAGAACATGGATTGACCTGGATTTGAAAACCCTATCTTGAACCTTCCCCATTTTCTGTTTGCCTAATGAAGACTGCCTGAGACTGGCTTCTTGTCACAGATTGCTGCTGCATGCTCTGACCTCTGTAAGAGGACCCCAGTGAGCACTCCCCAGAATGGTTCCATTGGGCAGATCCAGCTCTTTGGGTCCATCCCAGTAGAGTTAGAACTAATCTAATGTAAAAGGGAATTAGAGTGCCTTGATCCAAAGTAGAATTGCCACTTCCTCCCCATGAAGGAATGTGTTCCTCTAGGGAGCTTCTCCCATGTCCCAGTGCAGCACAGTCAGCACTCATTCACTGAACAAAGCTTTATCAAGCCTCTGCTGTTCACCAGACATTGTGTTAGCTGATGGAGCTCTATTAATGAATAAAACCAGATTGCTTCGCCTTGGTCATACTTACGATCTAGTGAGTCAATGAATATTTAAAAATAAAACAACAAATCAAACCCTTTAGATTTAAGCACTCAGAGGAAAAGGCAGGAAGGTGGCTACTTTGAGACCAGCTTGGGGTATGTATGGAGGATCAATCCTCAAAAACCAGAAAACAGCTAAAAAGACAAAACAAAAATCAAAGACTCTCATAGCTAAATATAAGAGAGTGTACTTCAGGGGTTGGGGATTTAGCTCAGTGGTAGAGCACTTGCCTAGCAAGTGCAAGGCCCTGGGTTTGGTCCTCAGCTCTGAAAAAAAAAAAAGAGAGAGAGAGTGTGTACTTTAGGTGTCTAACAATGGTAATGAAATAGAGGGGAATCTGCCAAGTGACAGTTTTCTTTCTCTTTCTTTCTTTCTTTCTTTCTTTCTTTCTTTCTTTCTTTCTTTCTTTCTTTCTTTTCCTTCCTTCTTTCCTTCTTCCTTTTTCCTTCTCCCCCCCTCTCCTCTCTCTCCCTCCCTCTTTCTTTTTCTCTTCTTTCTTTTGAGACAGAGTTACATATATAGCCTTGACTTGCCTGAAACTCACTATGTAGACCAGGATAGCCCAGAACTCACTGAGATCTGCCTGCCATTGCCTCCTGAGTACTGGAATTAAAGATATGTCTCACCAAGCCCATACTCCCTGAAGCATTTGGATTCATTGAATTTTGTTACCAGAGAAAGTATTGTAGTCAGAAGCATTGAAGACTATGGGCAGAAATCATATGCCAATCATTCCTCCCTGTGATTAGTGGAAGAATATCAAGTTTGAAAAGATTAAAACTAGGGGAAAGGTTGGATAAAGTAAAGAAGGAGAGATAAATTGAGTGCCACAGTGTGACAGAGATAGGGTTTACTCTTATGAAAGCATTCTAAGATAAACACCACTGAATAGTTAGAAGCTGGGGAAAACTAGGTTATCATTTCTTAGAATGTTGGTTCAGACCGAAAGGGGAATGTGTATATAATATTTACCTTTCTACCTTATATTTTGGTGTTTTGAAACAGGTCATCCCTATGGAACTTGGGCTGGTCTGTATTTTTTTATGTAGCCCAGACTGGCCTTGAACCCTCAACCTCTGACTCTTGTATTTTAGAAGTATAGTCACATACCATCATAGCTATCTCCTGTGTGGCATTGTAATAGTGCACACTGGTGGCTTAGACCAGGGGTACGGCGGTCTAGATGGAAAGGTTTGAGACCTACATAAAACAAATCAGCATGACTTGACATTGGCATTGGTACTGGTGTGGAAAGGATGGGCATACCTGAAGTACTGAGTTTCTAAACTGCCCAACCAAGATATTGGTGATGTTCTTAGGAGTGACAGTGATGCCAGAAGGAATTCTGAGTTCAAACTTTGAAACTCTAAGCCTGAAGAGTTTGAGAGCTACATTCAGGACATAAGTCCAGTTGGAAAATACTACAAAGCCCCCCTTTTCAGTCTGATAAACAGGATTCTAAACACAGGAAAAGATGCCTACAGAGCAAAAATGTTACATAGATTTGTTATATCTTTTTCTGTTTTATGGGTTTCAGGCCATTCTATTTTCACCTCACATGTCCTTCCCTTGATTCTTCAGTTAAAACCATTTTATATTTTTCAAAATATGACTACTTGAGAAAGCCTAACGAAGTATGACCATGTAAAGAATAGCGTCTAATGAATTCAAAGAGAGGTGACACATTTTGGCTAAGTCTCCACAGAAGATAGATGTCAAAGGTTTTTGTGCATTGTGTTCAGCAGCAAACAGAGATTTCCGAAACAAGGTACTTTATGACAAACACTGATTTCTAAGGCTATTGTGTTTTGTGTGGGTGGTTTTGCATAGTGATGGAGAACTACAAAAGCACCTTCTAAATATAATACATCAGATTCTTCTGTACTTATAACAAAAGAACTATAAATCACTGGCTTCTGAATTAGATAGTCTCAGATCCAGCACTTTGCCAATTTCTTTAAAATTCAGTGTAGTACACCGACACCCGTGAAATGAAAATAATTCAAGTGCATAAGATGGTATTGTATGGCATGTAGCTTTAAAAAGTTATATTTCTGAAGGATTTTAAGCTATAATGTACATTGTACAAGCAAAATTAATAGAGGTTTGCCAGGTGAGAAAGCTTTGAGAATTCTAGGGTACAAGGCAGGCAGGGAATCTAAAAAGGTGATGTGTGTTGGTCAATCAGTAATTACGTCAGAGTTAATGGATCCATTGTATGCAGAATGCCTTCTGAACAGGTTATGGCTATTGTCTCTGTGGTATATAAGTCAATGTGTAGCCAAGTCTTCTGGTCAGAGGTCCTGGATATCCACTAGGACCATAGGAGACAAGAGGACTTAGGACCTAGGTACAGAGGCCAGTAGAATGTGAAACCTGAAAGTCTTAAAGGAATCCTTTAAGAGGAAGAAACTAGCTGTCATGTCTCACAACCTTGCCCATCCAGTGAAGAGCCAAGACAAGATCTTGAGATCTACCTTTTTCTAAACTCATTTTGGTGGTTTATAGGTATTTGTTATTAGTTTTTGTGTGTTTGTGTGTGCATACACATAATGTGTGTGTGTGTGTGTGTGTGTGTGTGTGTGCACGTGTGTGCATACACATACATTCTACAGTGTGCATGTGGAGATCAGAGAACAGCTCTACAGAGCAGGCTCTCCACATCTACCTATACCTGGGTTCCAAGGCTCAATCTTGGGTTGCTAGACTTCTGCCAGCAAGTGACTTTAGTTGACAAGCTGCCTTACTGGTCCTACTTTTGTGTTTTACATCACAGAATTTCAAGAAAAATTTGAATGTTCATTGAAGTGCCCTTCAATATAAGAACTGACTCACAAGTGAATTCTGGAGCTCTACAAACACCACAAGTGCACTCCCCGAACCTGCTCTGTCTGTACTCTTCTTCATTCATTCAATAAAGTAGTGTCTTCCCTGCCTGCTGGTTCTAAGGATCTGCTAAGAGAAACAAAGGCATGGCCTCTAAGGTGTAAGTGCTTCTTGACCACACAACAGCTGTTTAAGTGTGATGATGGGTGTTGAAAAGGTGAAGAAGTAAAGCTGATGTGTTTTCAACAGAAAGAGCTTCAGATGAGAGCACTGCTTAGGAGTCAAACAGTGCCAAGAGGGCGACTTGGAGATACCACTGCAGCGCAACCAGAGTGCCTACAGTCACTGACATACTTGTCTACTCCAGCCATGGAACTCCATAAAATATAATGGTAAAAAAAAATCTTTCTTGTCGTCATTACCAACTCTCCTGGTAATTCTAGGACTCATGGTTTTAGAATTAAGAAACTCAAATTTACATTGGTTTAATTGAGATGGGGCCTTATATAATTCCAAGATGGTAATGGACTCTATATGTAGCCAAGGCTGGCCTTGACCTCCTGAATCATTTTGTCTCTATTTCCCCAGTGCTGGGATAACAAGCATGCACTAGCATGCTGGGCTTCACACACTTCCTTCCTTTCTTTCTCTCTCTCTTTCTTTCTTTCTTTCTTTCTTTCTTTCTTTCTTTCTTTCTTTCTTTCTTTCTTTCTTTCTTGTCAATTAAGGTGAAATAGAGGGTTTTACCATTTAAAAATAATCATCTACTTTAACTAGCCAACTTCATGTATTTAAATGCTATCGCTGTAATTGGGATCTAGGCATGGCCCATGTCTCTACAATGTGCCCCTTAGAACATTGTGTTTGGAGTGGTGGACTCTTTAAGAGGTGGAGCCTAGAAAAAGGAAGTTAGGTCACTCAGAAAATGCCTTTGAAAGAAATTTGGGATCCTGTCCCTATCTCTCTACTCTTCCTGAGAGCTTTCAGATAAATATCACACCCCTCTCTTCTGTCCTCAGGATCTACTACAGCCTTACCACAGCCCCCAATTATCAGAGATAATAGATCATGTCAGCCTTGCAAGCCATGAAGAACATCTTCTGATGCTGTGTAAACTGGGTACCTCAAGTATTTCTCTGTGATAGAATGCTAAAGTAGTAGTGGGAAACTTTCTAAGTTTTGTTAAAGATATTAATTTATTTTAAAGTTTAAACTTCCAATAATACCTATGCTTAATATTATGAATACAATAGTATTTATTTCTTGTATTTGATAAGTAAGAGTTACACAAAATGGCACCTAATGCTGCCATTTTAGGTCTCAGGTGCATGCTTTGGAATCTTCAAAACACAAGGGTTTCTACGTTAGAGTGGAAACTTACATGCAGACTGAGCCTCATGCACAAAGGTATATAGGTGCCAATATCTCTCTTATTCTTGTTTCGTTCTTGCCTTTCATAAATAGTAATAATGATAAGTAAAAGTAAAATTACCAACTACTTCAGTAGCTACAATGATTTTTTTCTTTTCTTTTTCTCCAGACATTTTTTTATCAGATATATTTCTTTACTTACATTTCAAATGCTATTCCACTTCCCAGTTTCCTGTCCATAAGCCACATTCCCTCTTCTCCCCTCTCCCATATGGATGTTCCCTCATAGATTCCCCTTCCTGCCCTCCCCCCCATATTTCCTTGCGCTGGGGGTCCAACCTTGGCAGGACCAAGGGCTTCCCTTCCTCTGGTGCCCAACAAGGCTATTCTCTGCTACATATGCAGTTGGAGCCCTGGGTCAGTCCATGTATAGTCTTTGGGTAGTGGTTTAGTCCCTGAAACTCTGGTTGGTTGGCATTGTTGTTCTTATGGGGTCTCATGTTCCTTCAGTTCTTTCAATCCTTCCTCTAATCCCCAAAGGGGTTCTGTTCTCAGTTCAGTGGTTTGCTGCTAGCATGGACCTCTGTATTGGACATGCTCTGGATGTTGTCTCTTAGGAGAGATCTATATCCCGTTCCTTTCAGCATGGACTTTTTAGCTTCTCAATCTTATCTAGTTTTGGTGGCTGTATATATAGGGGTCACATGGGCCACACGATGATTTTCTAGGAAGCTTAGAAAGAAAGCATGACACACTTCTTTAGCTTACCCTTGATTTCAGGCTTTCTTTCATTAAAAATTAAAATTAAAACGAATTTACTTAAGATAAACTTCATAATAAAGTTGAATTCTACCTAACTTCTTCACACTGTATTCAAAAAATTAACTCACAATATTAGACTTTAGGCAACTCTGTAAATACAAATCTTTGAGGCCTTGAATTAGACATCCATTTTTTGTCACAATCTGAGTTAGAGCATTGACAACCAAGTAGTAAATTGAATTTCCTTAATTGTCAACACAGTAAACTGGCAAGATAATCAAGTAGTAAACCATGTCTAGAGTGTGAGAATCTCCAGGTTTAAAAACAAAAACCAAAACAACAACCAATCAACCAAATATATAGAAATGCATTGTAGAGCAATGGCTCTCTATCAAGAAACAGAAAATCCACAAAATGGGAGGAAGAACTTGTCCACTGTGTCCGTGAAGAGGCCTGTCTCATACAATGCTGGTGGGAATGTAAAGCAGTTTTGGCATGGCCCTTGGAAGAGTGGGGAATTCCTCGATATGGTAAAGTTGTTACCCACATGACCTAGCAATTTCATTCCTAGGCATAAGTCCACAAGAAATAGATATGTGTTATGTGCTAACAACAACAATTTTTCCATAAAATGCAGCAACAGGGCTCTTTATGACAATCAGTCAAAGGTTGCAGCAGCCAGACATGATGCTTTACCCTTCTTAGTCTAGTGCGTCACCCAGAGTTTGAAGCTAACCTGGACTACAGGACCTGCATGGAGTAAACGATCTTGTCTTCAGTGCAAATAAGGAAATTAAAGGTGAAATAATCCAAGTGTCCATCCACTGATAAATAGTAACCAAAATTCAGTATAAATATGAAATGGCATATTAATGTCAATCAAAGCAATGAAACACTGATATATGCTACCCTGGAGAAAGCATGAAAACATCAGACTCTGTAAAGGAAACCAAACATGTAAGAACAAACGCAGTACTATGATCCCATTTACATGAAATTTCTACAATTGTCTTGTACTAGCTGGTTTTGTGTCAACTTGTCATAAGCTGGAAGTTATCACAGAGGAGTCTCAATTGAGACCCAGCTGTAAGGCATTTTCTCAACTAGTGATCAAGGGGGGAGGACCCAGCCCATTTTGGGTGGTGCTGTCCCTGGTCTGGTGTCTTGGGTTCTATAATAAAGCAGGCTGAGCAAGCCAGGTGAAGCAAGCCAGTAAGTAACATCCCTCCATGGCCTCTGCTTCAGCTCCTGCTTCCTGACCTGCCTGAGTTCTAGTCCTGACTTCCTCTGGTGATAACAGCAACATGGAAGTGTAAGCTGACTAAACCCTTTCCTCCACAATTTGCTTCTTGGTCAAGACCTTTGTGCTGGAATAGAAACCCTAAGACAAGTCTAATCTTTCTTTAAAGGATGTCTCTTATAGGCTGACCTCCACTTTATCATGTAACCAAGAATAGCCTTAAATCTATGATCCTCCTGCCTCTCCCTTCCAAGTGCTTGGATTACCAGCATGTACCATGATTACCAGCTTAAAATTGTAATTTTAAAGACTGGAAATTAAATAGTTGCTATGGAGAAAAGAAGATGGCCATTTTTGAATGTGGAGTTTCATTTTAGAGTCATAAAAATATTCTGCAACTAGCGATGATGGTATCAAAATGTGTATCAAAATACTGAATATACTAAAACCATTGAATCACACACTCTTCGAAGGTGAATTTCCTACTGTTTTGATAAATGTCAGTACTCAGAAATCTATGCACCCTGACAGAGTTGCTTCAGAATAAGTTTAGGAACCCCGGGACCTTGAAAAGATGGGATTTTCCTGGCCTAATGACAGTGTTGAATTGAAGGGAGAGATGGCAAGAGTGGAGGCCACCAGGTGTGATGAGACTATCATTTGTAACTAACACAGCTGTCGCGATGGCTTTTAATTCTCAAGTCTCTATAGCTGTAAGATACGGTGTCGATTTCATCCCACAGTGGACTAATCTCCACACTTTCTGTCTCCTTCCTATTTCCTTCCTCACAAATGAAAAATCTCGAGCCCAGTCTATGGCGTGCTTGCTACATGGATTGCTAAAATACAATCCCCAGAAAGCAAGTTTGCACCTGGTAGATAGCATTGGCTTTACTATGCTCGTCTACTTGTTATGGGGATGAATGCAAGGGTTCAGAGGGAGGACAAATGTTGGGGGAAAACCGTACTTTCAGTTCAGTACCCTATAATTAATTTCAGTAGGAAATGCTTTAAAGGAAATGCATTTCACTTCTCCATATATTAAAAAAAAGGAAAGATACTGTGAGGTTTAATTCAGAAGCAGAACATCAAAGAGTCTATATTGATATATCTCAAAACACTTTTAGGACTAATAGTACCAAATTATATAGGCCTGGAGATTAATTATTGAAGTCCTCCAGTTATGGTAAAATACATATTGATGCTAGTCAAATACTAGAAACTGCAATTAAAATCAAGCTTTGTTTGGAACTCACATAATTATTGCTAATATTTTTATTTTTGTATTCTTGTAAGTTTGTTTATTCAGAAAATATTTGAGCTGCTGCCCTGGGCATGTGGCTAGGCCAATGGACTCACATTTGTTTTGTTTTGTTGTTGTTGTTTTATAAAATGAATTTGTGAAACTGTTTATGAAATGCTTTAGTGTCTGTTTTGTAAGATTTATTTATTTTATTATATATGAGTACACTGTTTCTGTCTTCAGACACACCAGAAGAGGGCATCAGATCCCACAACAGATGGTTGAGAGCCATCATGTGGTTGCTGAGAATTGAACTCAGGATCTCTGGGAGAGAAGTCAGTGCTCTTAACCACTGAGCCATCTCTCCAGCCCCAGGCATTAGTATTTTGGGGAAGATACTCTACAAGTATACGTAAAATTATTTAACCACTTGGAAATATTTTCTGACTCCTGGTTAACAAATGTCACCAGACAATAATGCCAAATTCAGGTTAACAATGGAGGTTCCTATTATAAAGGGAGTTTTGAGCTGGAGCGAATTCACTTTCTGGGCATTTCTAAGTGAAGAGAACAATTTTATGTCAGGGCGTGGAGCTCAAATGTTTATAGAATCCCCAAGCTCTTTCTCATTTTTCTTAAGTTTAATTGATATTAGGTCCCAGACTATGAGGATATAAAACATTGAGTTAAGTATACAAATTAAACATCACACGCCTCTGTGTACATTAAATATGTCGTCACAGAATTACCTCTGAGGGATGACACATGGACTGAAGAGCACAGAGTGCATTTGTCTGACACATCACAGATCATAGTCACTCATGGGGTAGGATGTATCCAATTGAGGAATAACAGTGTCACATATGTGTGGTGTATGATGTGTTAACATGTGCATACAAACTGCACGCCTGCTATATAACGTATGCATTGCCTCATATACTCCCCATTTTTGTAGTCATTTTAATGTATAGACATGATATTTGACCCAAACTTCGGAAACTGTGAGCCCAAAATAAATAAAATAAGTAAATAAATAAAATCATCTCTCCATTTAAGATGACGCTGTATTTTGTGTTGGTTGTGTTGTTTTGTTCACACTGTGATTATTCTGCCGAATTTCAGGGACCACAAAACTGACTAACACCAGTGAGCGGAGGGAATTATTGTTCCAGAGGCCGTTGCAATTGCTAATCCAGAGCCCATGCTGAGAATCACTTAGGTTTCAATGTACACACAGCTGGGTTGACAAGCCCTGACTGTCTTGGGCTCCATCATTGGCAAGGAAAGGGCAGTGGCCTGAGGACTCCACTGATTGTGCTAAACCCCACCAGCTGGAGATTACCTACACGGCTGTGTGAAGCTCATCCCAGAGCCTCCCTTCAGGCAAAGAGCAAATGTTAACCTGAGTTTGGAACAGAGCCACTTTGAAAACCTTAAACATGGGGCTTAGCCATAGATTTACAGGGATGCACAGGAAAGGGAGCCATTTGGTTCCTGAACTATTTGTGATGGGTCGGGGTTTGGTGAGTTAAGTCAATGGAGATAAAAATTATAAGAAAAAGGAACAGAAACCCAAAAGAGCATTGCTGAGTTGACAGATGCAAGGATGGGCCACACACTGCTAGAATCGGCTGATCGGTAACCCAGTGTGAGCCTTGTGTTTCACAGACCACAGGCCTTCCTTTCATTTTCTGTCCTCTTGGGAGCCCTTAATAGACTATAAATGCTGCTATTACGGAAACAACACAGGATTTTAGCACTGGATGTATACATTTGGGACTCTTTCAATACAGAAAGAAAGATACACTAAAAACAAGGAGAACAGGAGTTTCCTTAACACCAGGCCCAGGGTCCTCATCATGGCTTGGGGAATTCCACCACTCAGGAAGATTGAGAAACTTCCCAGCTAAGACAGCAGCTTCGAACCACACCCCAAAACATCAAGAGCTCTGGAAGTTAAGCCAGGAAGCGAAGCACACAAGTTCTCTGCATTAGCACTGGCAGAAGAGAGCAATTAAAAACATTCAAATACTCTTTCCTAGCTCTGCTTGCCCTTTAAGTGATGGGAATTTTTTTCTGTTAATATTCTTTGACCTGAGAACAATCCCCAGTTAGCATTCTGAAGAACTGATTGGGTTTCAGCTCGAATCTGTAACCTCTGGTTAATCATCATGTATTACACAGTTTGTGGATGAAATATATTTGGACAGGGATAGATAAGTCTATTCATGATAATTCAACGCTGACATTCAGGGCTTAATTCAATTTTCAGAAGTGATGATCTTCATGGCATTTCGGCAAGCCTGCTTTAATTAATATCTCGACACCTCTTTAAATACCATTTTGCATTCTATACACCTGCTTTAAATCAAGGCAGTCTGAGGACTTTCACATGAGCCTCTATTCTGGGAATGCCAAGAGCCAACCTTTCTTTTGTTCGATTTTTGACAAAAATAACCTGGTGTCAAATGTTCTCCTTAATCTATAGATTTTTTTATGAGTAGTAGACAATTAGGCCTCATTTCCTAGGGTCAGTTTTTCAGACTTGCCTCAAAAAATTACTTCTTATCTGAGGTAGACAAGATGGTGCACCGTGTCCAGTGTGTGAAGAGACATTGGATGAACCTGAGGTATCCTGACCTGTGGGAAACACCTAGGCCTACAGAATGAAGTATTGATGGTAATGGAGGTGCTGGACTATCAAAGGGAGAGATGGACTTATGGAAGGAAGCTGTCCTTCACCGCACTTTCAGTGCAAGCTTTGTTGGGAGAGAAGCTTCGGAGTAATTACAATATCCGCCAGAGTGTAAAATCTTTTCCACAAGCACACATCTTTCCACTAGACTTGGGGACACAAAAGCCTGCTCAGGGCCATTCTAGATAGAGATGAACCACCTAGGTGAGTCCCACTTGCTTACACAGCAGCCATGTAAATGCAATCCTGTTCTGCTCTTCTATTCCCCAATTTACATATAGGTTCCGATACACACAGTCACTTCAGGCTTATGGATCTAAACAGTAATTACTATCTCTGAGAACACAGGGCATGGGCAGTAAGTGCTAGCTTCTGACATTGATATTACTGGAGAACAAACCCAGGACCTAGTGCGTGCTAGGCAAGTGCTCCCTCCCTGAGCTACGTCACTGTGAACATTTGTATCTCTGCTTGCACACTTACATATCGGACATCACAATGATAAAGACAAAGAACAGTTGCCTCTCCTTTTCTCTTGCTCATTCGGTATGGTCTCATCATTTTGGTCTCATCAAGTCTTTTTTCAGTTTCTCCCCTTGTATTTGACATAGTCATTTTAATTGCCCTTAAAATATCCTTGTCTTTAGGTTGCATCTGAGAGGTTTATATTAGCCTTGAAAGATGATCCACAGACACATCTTTATTCTTGCATAAAAATTCACAGAGGCCCCTCTTAAAAAGTTCCTGTGTGCTATTACATGCATTATAAAATGTAAGAGCAACCTTTAAAACAATTCAAAGGTTAATACAATAATGTGTTCCTTTACGGAATGCCCTTTTAAGCACCTAATTTGGGAGAGTAACTGTCATCTAAGAATGAATCAGATACGAGCTTAATGCCTGATGGAGGCAAGATGCACTTAGCGAAATGGTTTGTTTCTAAAGGCGGTGATTTATCCGCTGTGTTGTTTATACAGTGTATTTAAGGCACTGAGCTCATGCTGATAGGCTGTCTAAAGAGTGCCATTGCTTTTGTTTCTAAAAGAGATGCCGAAGGATTCCTGCAATTCCCATCTGCAAAGGGCTCTCCAAGGGCTGGACAATCCACTGTGCTCTCAGAACTCTGCTCTTAGAAAGAAGGAACTGAGCCAGCCATGTAGCACAGAAGGAGGCTAGGTATCTCACCCTAGGCTTACCACGAACCATGCAGATCCCAAGAGGGCTTGTGTGTTCAGAACGGTCTGGAAAGGCCTGATGCAGTTGTGGTGTGCACTGTGATGTGTGGAACAGCATGGGGAAACCAGAGACCAGATCTCTGAGTTCAAGCCAGAATGATTTCAGGGCCACCGCTCAGCCTTTTCTCAAGAAGAATTGGTTGCTCCCTGAAGTCATATTTTCAGTCAGTGCTGGCAAACACCAAGGATGCTCGGAAATGCCTGGCCTGGCTCTAAGGGCAGCAGTATGCCTCAGTTTCTTCAGAGTAAAAGAACCTTCCAAAAAAGACTGTCAGGAAGCCATGTGGAACTTCTCAAAATACTTCAGTGCCAAATAATTCCATGAATTCAGTCTTCTACACCTTCCCTAAAGAAGCCCCCAAACGAAACCTCAGTCAAACTCACCATGTTTCCATCAAACTCGCCATGATTCCGGTAGGAACTATTTGATATGCTCATTGGATCTTATTTAAACTGAAGAAAGTATACTTTTCAGTTAATGGCACAAACCTCTAAATAGAAGTGAATACATACAAGACACTAGACAAGCACACGGCTGGCAATGGGAGTAAAGGTGAAGAGAAGGCTGAGAGATCCTCTACCTTATCAGACAAAAATGCCTTGGCTGCACATTGGAATCTTCAGGAAGCTCTTAAAAATTGGCTGCCTGATCCTACCCTCGGGATTCTGATTAGTTAGTTGGACTGGGTTCAACTTTGGATTTGAAGGTTTTAAAAGTGATTCAAAGGCCCCAGGATTTAGAAACCAGGTAAAGGGATGGCTGTGGTAAAGAGATTACACACCTGCAATCCAATGCTCAACAGGTTCAGGTAGGCGCTTCATGAGGACTAGGCCTGTCTGGGCTAGAGTGAGACCCTATCTCTCAATCACACCATGTCCAAAACTTCACTGTGCATTAAACCAAAGCTCATGTTGTATTATTTGCATTGCTGCTGTTAAGAATGGGGCTGTGCTCTGCTTCCCCCTCCCCCATCTCTGATTAACTTGTTGACGCTCTAACTCCTAATGTGGCCGTGTTTGGAAATACGACCTTTACATAATACAGGTTAAATGAGGACATAAAGGCGCACCCTTGCACTAATAAGAATAGAATCACTATCAGAAGGTGAAAGAGAATGGGAAGGGTGTCTGCAGAGACAAGGCCACTTAAAATCATGGCTGCAAGAGAGACTTCAGGGAAAGCAAAGCTGTTGATATCTTGACTTTGCACTTCCAGCCTCCGCAGTCATGAGGAAAGACATTTCATTTCCTTCAGGCACTGACCGAAGGATGGCCTTAGGCCAGCCTGAGTAGACCTGATAGGAACTATTATTTTGGCTGCCTCTTGACCTTCCTGGTGAATATGATTCACCCTAGCACTTGCCACTGAGGAAAATGGAAAGCATGTATGTATTCATCCTCCAAACTCCGGCCAAAAAAAAAGCCCTCCAGTATTTGTCTGAAGACCCACAGTTAGTGTCTTGTGAATGGAGTCAAAATTCATCATGGCCCGAATACTGCCTTTGAGAGCACTCGAGGCTGCCTTCAGGGAGCAGGCAGGACTCGGTGAAGGAACATCCGCCTGTTTTTGCCTTTCAGCCTAACTGTCATCAGGACAATGAGTAAAAGCACTTGCCACTTAAGTCTGGCATCCTGAATTCAATCCCTGGAACCCAGAGAGGATGAACAGAACTGGCTCCCAATGTTTTCCTCTGACTTCCACTCATGCTGAGACACATATAAGCATCACACATTTACAATATAATAAAATTTTTTCTTTCTTTTTTTTTTTTTTTTTTTTGGAGCTGGGGACCGAACCCAGGGCCTTGTGCTCTAGGCAAGTGCTCTACCACTGAGCTAAGTCCCCAACCCCTAATAAATATTTTTTTAAGTCACAAGAATTAGGTTTCTTTTTTCATGCCTCGAGAATCCATGAGGCATAAAACTGCATGGGATAGGTCACCCTGACCCACCCAGCATAGCCAATGTAGGTTCCTTGATGGCCAAAAGATACAAAATAAAACAAAATGTTTTTTTTAAATATTTCCTAGAGAGTCTGGTATCACTTAGGGGTAGAGCATTGCCTAGAATGTACAAGGATATGAGTTTGATCCCTGGCAATACAAAAATAAAAATAAAAATCACAAACAAAATCTTTTCCTGGTTATCGCAATTCATACTCAGAAGTTCCAGCACAGAGGACCAATGGCCCTCCAAGGTCCTCAGTTGCTTCTGTGGATCAACCCAACTGCAAACAGTGACTTTCCATGGCCTTTCTGATGCTGTTTCTTCTCCTTCCCTCTTTTAACTTAGAAAAGCCTCCTCTTCGTGATCTTGCAAATACTGATTCTGGATGACGAAAATGCATGTTTCCTCTCTGGGTGGCCAATCTTCATTTCAGCTTTAAGCAACTTTCTGTTCTTTAGGTCAGTGTGCCTCAATTTGCCTTTTAGGTTGGCATTTCTGGGGACCATGGCAGGCCTCTGAGGGCCTTCCTGCTACTCTCACAGGCTTCTTCTGACATCCTGACGAGGACATGTTACCACTGTGTTTTCTTACTCTACAAGCTCAGCCTAAGCTTGTCAGTAAGTTCTTTCAGGCTTCAAGTCTCCAATGTCTCTGGCCAAAGCTGGACTTTGAGCTGTTTGCAACCCTTCTCTGTGCAAATGAGGAGCAGACTAGCATTTGCAAGGTTTGGACAGCTTTGTCTGCCTTCCTTTGTGAGGGGATAAAGATGTGCATTCTCATAAGTGTTCCAGAGTCAGGACACAGTCCCCTCACTGCAACGACCCTGCTTCAACTAGTGACCAACATCCGTTCAAATGCACTGTGAGGTATGGCTTCTTTTGTTTGCTTTTGTTTTGTGACACTGTTTCATCTCTCAAGGGGACCAAACCTCTTTTTCTGACCTCTGGGGTAGGAAATGATGCTCTCAGTAATGAAAGCATTACTAGAAGTGCTCAGGCACTGGTCCACGACCTGTAGCAGTCCCACCGGGACTCCCAGTAGAAGACTGTTTTAAGGAACTTTCAGCTCAGCCAGGAGCCCATCAAAGCACCTGGGTCAGCCAACTTCCGGTAAAACAATCAGGGTTCTGAGACACATAAATGAGCTAAATGGATTCAGGAGCAAGGCATAGAGGGGTCACCACACAAGTGCATGCTTGAATTCCCATGAGGCCAGACCTGGTCACTTAGCAGAGAAATCTAAATTGTGGCAAATTGCTTCTCACAGCCTTTCGCTTCCCGTCTTGGACACAAAGCCTTCCTCTCACTCCAGCTGGCTTCATGGATCACACTTATGGCATCTAACCTGCCTTTGCCTAGGAGCCTGGCTTCATTTAAGGACATCATTAAATGCCATTAATTTAAAATGAATTAAAAAACAACTCCAAAAGTGGCAAATTTCTACTCTGGGTTGGAAAAATCCAATTTAAATAAAAACAGAATGCAAAGATCATTTTTAAAAAGGTATTTTAAACCTTCTAAATACAGCTCAGAAAAAAATGTTGCCTCCTTGCAAATGGTAAATGAAGAAAAATCAACAGAGATGATTTGAGGACTAAGACTTAAAAAGGGCTTTTTCCGCCCACTACTACAGCCCAAGGCAGGTACCTCAGGGATAATTGCTTGTGTGAGCACACACTCAAACTGTCCTTGCCTTTGTTTTCAGGTTAAACTTCATGATAGAAGCTGAGCATGTCCAGATACACTTTTGTCCATCACTTGACTCTTGTAAACATTTGCTTCATGATGTAAGTTAGGCATATCTCCTTACAAATGTGCCTACTATATCATCTTCATACATTGGAACCATAAACAGCATGCTCATGAATGTCTCTATCCCTCCATGTCTACATATGTGACTCCCAAGTAAATCCTGATGGTTCCTTGATTTAAGAAAAGTATTTACCTGGAAATAACTGGCAAGTTCTCCTTCCCTGCTATGAATATTAAATATGTCTCTGCTATATCTTCAATATTTTATTTTGGATTTGCAGACCCGCTATGCTCTGTGGCATTTAGGATTCAGCACTGTCACTGCTATGAGTTGGCTTCAATTTCCCTATAAGAGCCATGAAACTCAAGCTACCTTTATAGAATGTTGGGGCTTCCCCAAGGCAACACATTGACCGTCCATGGGGCTGGTCTGAAGCTTCCCAGGAGGGTTTTTGTCCCTACCAACACCTAAGAGGAAATTGAAAGGTTTGCTAATACAACACAGTCCTTGGCTCTGATCCATATTGGCTGAACTCCATCAATTTTGTTACCCTTTCCAGGTTAAGAGCTGGGATCAGGGCTACAGCACTTGCCCAGTATGTCTCAAAAAGTGTATTCAACCCCTAATACCACAAATAATAGATTATCTACTTCCTTGCAACACAGAAACCATCTAACAATGAGGATTTTCTGATATCCCCCTGACTGTTCACAAGTACAGATATAACATTTTCCCAACCATTTCTTTTAGAGCAATGGTTCTCAACCTTCCTAATAAAGTGACCCTTGAATACAGTTCCTCATGCCGTAGTGACTCTCAATCAGAAAATTATCTTTGTTGTTATTTCATAACTGTAACTTTGCTATTATTAGGAATCATAATGGAAATATCTGTTTTCTGATGGTCTTAGGAAACCCCTGTGAAAGGGTCATTCTACCCTGCAACAGGGTCTGATCCCACAGATTGAAAAGCTGTTTTATAGGCTCTCACTTCTTTTGGTTTATCCTATCTACAATACATATTCCCTCAAAGCCCGCCCCCTTCTCCCTCCTTCCCCCTCTATTGGTCTGCTGTTGCTACTCCTCTATGGGTTGCCTGGGATCATCTTGAAGTAGGGTTCAGGAGACCCTCAGTCTCAGACTCCCAAATATCTATGACTACAGGTATACACTACATGGCTTGGCACTTGGGGGAAATTCTTTAAAATTTACTTCCTTCTCTCAAATGCGGGGACTATTTTAGGACAACAAGAACAACAAGAATACCCAGATTTAGCCTTCTATAAGGATCTACAGACTGTAAGCCTTCCCACGGGAATTCTTTATAACTGCGATTTCTAATAAATTAAAGCAAAAGCTTGAGAAAGCCCTGAACAGGCCTTCCCAAACTACTCCATCAGGTCGAGCCCTTTCGGAAAACACTTTTTGCCCTTTTCCTTACAGGGTTATGCCCTAGGGTCTATAATCTAATTACAGAAGTAGCAGACTGAATATATTTAAAGGACTTAACCAGTCAGCCAAATTGATATCCAAAGGAAGGCTTTATGGCATTTTAGTAGACTATTTTAAGGTTTTTTTTATAAAAGAAATTTAAGTAAACAAAGGGAGATTTCTTTTCTTCTTTCTTTTTCCGTTTCTTTCTCTCTCCTCCCACCACCTTCTTCTTTTTCATTTACTTGGGTTCCAGGCCTTGAACTCAGGTCCTCATGATTATACAGCAAACACTTGGTCTGCTGAGCCATCTCCTTAGGGTGCCTCAGACACTGAGTACTTCTTTTGAGTGACTAGAATTTGTGCTTTATCTCAGTTTTGACTAAAGTAAAGTCTTTGTTCTCAAAGCCCATGTGCCTCAACTTGCTTTTTAACTTGACAGAGAGGCCCAAAATTTTATAGGAGACAATCATTGTCTTAGATCATTCAGAAACTAGGTGCTTATAAGCCATAGTGCTCTAGAGGCTGGCAATTCCAAGATCTAGGTAGTGTGTATCAGTCCTTGCATGATGTAAAGTTCAAAGGAGAGCTCATTGTTGTCTTTCATAAGCTAATCTCGTTCTCCAGTGCTTTCATGAGAATTGTTTCGAAAAGGGAGTTAGGGTTATAACATATATAATTTGAGGGGACATAAATGCTTTGTTTATTATATTGTCACATAAATGGATGATTTCAGTACAGTAATAAGTACTGAAAAGAAGCCCAAATAGCACACCTGAGGAAGACCCAGTAGGACCTGAATTGAGGCAGTTTTAAAGAACCCCGTTTTTGTCTTCAAAAAGTAACAAGAAATACCCCAACTGCTATGAAGTCTTAAGTCACCTCTCTGGAACTAATTCTGCTTTGTTTACAGCTCATCATTTAAATGTAAAATATGCAAGCAATATTGGTTGAGTTATTTTGGGCTCCTTTTGTATTTAATTATGCAACAAGTAAATTTAGCCTAGTAGAAGATAAAATCGATATAGAACTTCTACATTTTATTTCATTTTACTATTTCTATTGCTGTATGACAAATTCCACACTTGGTTGCTTAAAACAACACATACTTAATATTGTCCAGTATCATGGGTCTGAAGTCTGACTTAAATGCTTTTGGGATGCCTCAAGGGGGAAATGTATGCGTTTTCCTTCTCAAGTATCTAGAGATAACCAGCTCTGCTTGGGTCATGAGCTCCTTCCTTCCACCTTGAAAAGCAGAAACACTGAGCCTAGTCCTTCTCTTTCTTACATCGCTCTACCTCCTGATCCATTTTCTGCTTTAAGCGCCCATGCCATTACTGGTAGGTCAAATCCAGTTTGTTAAGATTGGCCTCGTGTTTCCATGTTTTCAGTCCATGGTATTTCTATGACATTTTGGACTGGTTATGATACAGTATATTATGTTGGCAGTCTGTTGAAAATTAAACTATTGACTTCATGAGAAGGAAAGAAGGAGGGAGATGGCCAAGGAAAGGGAGAAGGACAAAGAGAGGGACAAGGACAGTGAGAGGGACGGGGACAAGGACCAGGAGACAAAGGAAGAGGTACTAGTGACTTAACACCTTTTATTAACATCCACCTCTTCCCAACAGTAGAAGTCTAGAAATCAACCTATGGGCATTTTTGGGGGACACTCTGGATCCAACTATGTCCTCTGGGTTATTAACCCAATTTTAAAGTCATCTCATCACTCTCCTTGATGTCTCTCTTTTTTGTTGGATATTTTATGTATTTACATTTCAAATGTTACGCTCCACCCATGCTTTTATGAAGATGCTCCCTCTCCCACCCATCCACTCCCAACTCAACACCCTGGCATTCCCCTACACTGAGGAAACGAGTCTTCATAAAGCCAAGGGCCTTTCCTCCCATTGATGCCGGACAAGGCAATCCCCTGCTTCACACGCAGCTGGAACCATGGGTGGTTCCATGTGTACTCTTTGGTTTAGTCCCTGGGAGCTCTGAGAATCTGGTTGATATTGCTGTTCTCCCTGTGGGGTTGCAAACTCCTTCAGCTCCTTCAGTCCTTTCTCTAACTCTTCCATTGGGATCCCCATGGTGTTCAGTCTGATGGTTAGCTGCAAGCACCATCATCTGTATCAGTAAGGCTTTGGCAGAGCCTCTTAGCAGACATTCATATCAGGCTCCTGTCAGCAAGCACTTCTTGGCATCAGCAATAGTGTCTGAGTTTGGTGACTGCATATGGGATGGATACCCAGGAGGGATAATCTCTGGATGACCTTTACTTCAGTCTCTGCTCCACTCTTTGCCCCTGTATTTCCTCCTGTGAGTATTTTGTTCCCCCTTCTAAGAAGCACTACCTGAGGATGCAGCTCACCCAAAAGATGCTCCAACACATAACAATAACACATGCTCCACTATGTTCATAGTAGCCTTAATTATAATAGCCAGAAGCTGGAAAGAACCCAGATGTCCTTCAACAGAGGAATGGATACAGAAAATGTGGTACATTTACACAATGGAGTACTACTAAGCTATTGAAAACAATAACATCGTGAAATTCTTAGGCAAATAGATGGAGCTAGAAAACATCATCCCGAGTGAGGTAACCCAGTCACAAAAGAACACACATGGTATCCATTCACTGTCCTTAATTTCATCTGCAAACATCGTACCTATTCACCATGCAACACATCGCCAGGCTCCAAACATCAAGACACAGAAACCACCAGGGCTCTGTTGTCTACTGAGTACCAAGTGAGTTTAGCCTAACGCAAAGTAAAGCACACCAATAAATTGATAAAAATAGGCTGATCTCCTATAATAAGAGAAAACTGAGATCCAAAGAGCTGTAATTGCCATACTCACCATTTTGTCATTAAAGCAATTTAGAAGTGAAGGTAGAAGAAATTGGCTTTTAAAGGTGCAATTAACATTCAGCTCTGCCCTAAGTAGAGAGCCATGCTGTATAGCTGTGATTGCCCTGCAGGCATTAAAGAGACATTATCTTCCGACTGCTTCTACACTTAATATGTGTATCATAGGTACTACTTGAGAATGGTCACTGGACGAACATTTTTAAAAAAGCATTTTTTTGTTCACCTTTAATTTAGCAAGTACACTCTTCATATATGATGTAGTAAGCATACAATATATTTTGAGTCCAGTAACTGAAGTTATATACAACTTTCTAGTTACGCAAATAATATGAGAATAGTATTTGGAACTTTGTCCCACTGACTTGTGCCAAGACTTTATGCTGAGAGTTTGTGATATATTAGTTCATTTAGCCAGGGAAACTTTTATAATGACCTATCTCACGCATGGTGGAACACTGCAGATTATAGCAAGATATTCTAAACTTCCTCAAAATAATTTTGATGACTGTTTCTTTTACTTCTTACTTAAATTATTCTAAGTATATGGAAATTGATTTAAATGTCCGCATAATTCCTGGCAGAGATTTTGCTTGCCATGCACAACCAATGAGTGTACACTGAGTTAGAGCAGAAATAACTGTTTTTTACAGTAACCAAGGGTTGTGATTAGTCACCCCATCAAGAGACATTTCAAATACATGAAAATCTAGGACAGGCTCGGTTGCATGTGTTTTTAAAACAATTTTGGTGGGAGATGAAGTGAAAACATTAATTTGAAAATGTGAACAGGTGAGAGAAATCACCTCACTCGTCACTCTACCTTACGCTGGTAACTGGAAACAGGTGGAAATGTTCCATAACTTGTTCATGGGCAGCCATCTTGGGAAAACTTGAACTTCAGAGTCCTGACTTGATTTCTACAGGTGTCAGGATTTTGAATTCTGCATACACATAAACCCCTTGTGACATTTCTGCACTGTTTCTCTGTGCTGCAGTTTGAGCATGCCTGATCCTTTGAAACGTTCCCGAATATGAACCCAGCATGTGGGGGGGTCCTCTGTTTCTGGATTAGGTATAGTCAACTAGTAAAGTCTGTTCAAATGTTAAAGACAACGATGGAAAAAAACAATAAAGCACCTCTGAAATCTGTCTCTAAGCACTTCAGAGAAGGAACACCGAACTTTTGCTTTGAAAATAGATTCCCAGGCAATTTAGTTTGAGATTAGAACACAGTGACCAAAGAGGCTGTTCATTCCTATGCTGGAATGAATATGGGTTCTCTGAAGATAGAAAAACATAGGGACTGGAACAATGAAGGAAACAGGAGGAAAGAAACAAGAGAAAAGAGAGAAGGCAAACAGGGAGGGAAGGAACAGGGGTGGAAGGAAAGAGGGAGGGAGAGGAGGAAAGAAAGAGAAACGAGACCCGTGGTGCCTCACTGCTATTACTCTCTCTGCTTTTCTGGAGTGCTCTCACTTTGCAGAGAGTAATACAACTTCTAGTGGAATCCCCCTTGCCTGTACAGTTATGATATTATTATGTAATAAAGCAAAGAGTCACACTGCTACACTCTCTTCCTGAGATGGTCCCTAGGCAGGCTACATTAAGAACAGTGTTGTACATGATCTGATAATTGTTTTAATTCCTACTAATTAATAATAACCCAACTCATTTAGTATAAATCCTGAGAGGATTCCCTGTTGGTACTGTTCAAAGACTAAGAAGATTCAACATACTCCCTTTGTGAACTTTACTCAGCTGTTACTTTTGATAGCTCTCTGGCATCAGTCTTAAGAAGAGCAAAAAGATCATTTTCTGATCTTAAAAAAGTTGCACAATTTTACTGATTTAATAATCATTCTGTTAGGTAAAAAACTTAGATCTACTGAAAGATATTTTGAGGCCTGAAATTTTAATAAAAATATTATTGTTATATAACTTGAATCCATGTTCCATACCCTATACAGAGAAATAAAAATATATCTAAGGCTCGGGAATTGGTATTTCAATGAATTCCCCCGGGTCACAGTCTTATTGAAGAAACCCAAGGTACAAGTTGAATCAGAACACCACACAGGAGCTCTGCTTATGGGCTGGCTCCCTCTGGCTTGCTCAGTTTGCCTTCTTAGACCACCCATGGCCACCTGCCTGGGACGGCTCTGTGTTCACTGGGCTGTGCCCTCCCACTTCAATCATGAATCAAGAAAAATGATTCAAAGAATGGAGGCAATTCTTCAATCAAGATTCCCTCCTTCCTAGTGACTTCAGCTTATGTCAAATTGTCAGAAATGAACCAGCACAGGACCCCAGATATTGTAGCTTAGAATACTAAGCTAATACTGGGTTAATTCTGGATTTTGGAGTTGAAATTTGGGACAAACTGACTAAACACAAGTCAGTGGACATTTATTTATTTATTTATTTATTTATTTATTTAATGTGTACATGATGTGAGAGCTAGGACACACACACACATGTATGAATTTTACATGTGTGAAAATTAGACAACTTGCAGACGTTGTCCCTTCCTACCTCTGCCATGTGGGACATGGGATCAAATGTAGGTCATCGGGCACAGCAGCACCTGCCTATCCAATTGCTGGAATCTAAATTGTCTTAATCTGATATATATGGAGATGAATTTTGCAGAATATAAGAAAGGACAATGTGTGTGTGTGTGTGTGTGTGTGTGTGTGTGTGTGTGTGTGTGCGCGCGCGCGCACTTAATATGCTGTCAGGGATCAAATTGAGGACCCTGTGTATGCTCAGCAAATACTCTACTACTGAGCAATTTGAAATGAACATTTAATACTCTCAGTGGGTTTTGCTTGTTGCATTTGTGAGTGACCACTAAAACCCAGGGCATTTTGATTTGTCGGTATGAATATCCGTCCTCTATAAACACTGACCGAAATTGAGGGAGTGGGGTAATTAGAAAGCCTGGTCCTGCCACCAGCCCAGTATCAACTTTAGAAAATATATTTATTTTTTAGATACGGGTGGAATATGCCTATAATATCAACATTTGGGAGGTAGAGGCAGGATGGTCAGGATTTTAAGGCCAATCTCAGCTACATATTGAGTTCAAGGGTAATCTGGGCTACAGGCAAACCTTGTCTCAATAGTGTAGTAGTAGTAATGGTGGTGGTGGTGGTGATGGTGGTAGTAGTAGCAGAAGCAGTAGCAGTAGTAAATAATACTAATGAGGAGGAGGAGGAGGGAGAGAAGGAGGATGAGAAGGAGGAGGAGGAAGAAGAAGAGGAGGAGGAGGATCAGCTAATTAACTTACTTTTTGGTAAGAGTCAAATCCAGGGTCTTGACTGTGCTAGTCAAGGGTCTGAATACTCAGTTACGTTCTCAATCTTGCATCTTCTTTTAATTTGTTTATATTCATTTGTTTTGTTTTTATTTTCTAGTTGAGTCTTTAAAACCATATTTTACTGAAATAGAATAGTATCTTTCTCCCTTCATTTCATCCCTCACATGTCTCCCCTACTCTCATGTTGATAGCCTCTTTTTCTTTGATTATTATGTTACATGTGTACATATGTAGATGTATGCACAAATATATAAATTCAACTTGCTAAGTACATTTTTGCTCTTTGTGTGTATATAGTTTCAGGGCAGAACATTCTGCATGGTTAACCAACTGGGGAACCCACACCTAGGAAATGCTAATTCTCTATCCAACAACCATAAGTTGTCTATAGTTGTTTGTCTAGGGGTGAGACCCTGTAAAATTTTTCCTCTTTCACATCAGCATGCCCATTGATACTGCCACTGTTCCAGTCTTATTATGCAGCAATTTCTAAGAGAGAATGTTTCACAGCTGAATTCCTGGTATTCTGGTTCTTAAAATCTTTCTGCCCTGAGGATAGGTGGGATTAGGGATAACTAATACCAAGGTTATTTGATAAAGCTTCAACGAATAATTCTATTTTATATGTCTGTAAAGTAGAAATTGTACCACTTGGGCTGACAATAGAGTTACAAAAGCCTAGCACAAAGCACCAGGTTCATCTGTTAGAATGCTTATTGGTCAGGGTAGATCAACTGAATCCCAAAACAATATAGACTATTGATGTGGCCCTCAGCTGCCAACCAGGAGTTAAGTTACCCTTATTGCTGAAGTCACTAAATTCGTACAACTCAGGACTCGGATGATTTGAGCTGGAACTGACCTTGAAAGCCTCCTTCCTATGGCCTAGCTTTCATGGAACCAGAAAATTCTAAGAAAGCTGCCAAGGAAGATAAACAATAGTTGTATCCAGCTGCAACACCTATGGATCACAACAATGCCAGTATGGTAAGGCATCCCTAAAAGTGCTATAAACAAGTGACCAACAGCTGTCTAGTTGGATTTGAGGCCCACTCAACAGGAGGCAGATCCTGCTCGGAACTAAAAACCTGACCAAATACTCTACTACTGTCACTTTGCTAGGCCACTATAATTCCTTGTTATGTTCTAAGTCTCATCGTTATACCAACAGATAAATGGGGCAACTACCTCTCATCTAAGAAATCTGTCTTTACTGCAAACGGAACCCATCACAGAAAACCACAACTGGACACAATGCAGGAACCAACTGGTGGTGGGAGCCCAACCCCAATGGATGAATCTACATCATACTCCTGCATCCACTTTTAAATGCAAATGTATTTTCCCCACTTCCTGTGTTGATGACAACTCTCCTACCATCCCTAAACAATATTGTTTCCTTGTGAAAATTGTTCCTGGAATGAAGCCATACTCTGACGCTGGTAAACAGATCCACAAGAGTGGTGTTGAGTTAAGCAAAATGAAGAGATTTCAGAAGAAGGAAAGAAATGACCTCAAAGTGCCAATGGTCTCCTTCCTAGAAGGGTAAATCTGCCACAAACCTAAAGAATAAAACTCAAATGTTAATTGGATATTTGAAATGAGATACATACATGCATTGCCATTCAAAAGTTTCTCAAGTTTCTTTAACTGATGTGGTTCAGTGAGGGGCCTCCTACCTCCTCTGGGGTCTGCATGTGGTCATTCAGTGTGCACATAATGACTCTAGGATATTGATTTGGAATGAGACAAAATTCTCCTCAAAGAGTTTTTGCAACTCAATTGCAAACCAGAAACATGAACAGCATTTGGAGGATTAAGAAGGAGCCATCAACTTTGTGTGGAGAGGAGGTGGCGAGCTCTCCTAGAGAATAGCCAGACAGAGTTCATGGAAGTAGCTCTACAGGTGAATTTAGAAAGGGTTTAGTAGTTGAACTATAAGTTAGCAAATAGTAGGGATGGCCTCAAATCTAGGAAACATGTGGAGGAATACTGAAAAAGCCTAGTGGGGCTAAAGTTGTAATTCACCAGAAAAAGTGAAGCATGTTCAAGGCCCTTGGTACGACCCCTGCATCCCAAACAAAACAACTAAACCAAGATAGGCTGAAATAAGAGAAACTGCAGAACATGGCAACTAGAATTTAGGATTCTACAATATGACAACTTGACTGAGACTTGAAAGGAAAAGAGAAAAGAGTCAAAGCTGGGTGTGCTGGTGGTGCAAACAGATGAAGAGAGGCAAAATATTGATAGTTCTTTTGATTCTAAGGGGTGTGTGTGTGTGTGTGTGTGTGTGTGTGTGAATTTTTGTTTTTCTTGCACGTGTGTCCTGGTGTGTGTGTGGAGCCGAGAGGTTAATGGGTTAAGAATATAGGGAGCTTTCCTTACAGCCCTACACCCTCCTTTTTGAGGTAGGGTTTCTTACTGATTGCAGAACTCACTAGTTTGTCAAGGCTATCTACACTAGCCTGGGAGCTCTGAAAATCCTCTGCTCTCCTCTTCCCCAGTATTAAGATCGCAAACACATGACCTCCATTAGTTTGTTAGTTCACTTTTAATATGGGAGCTAGGGATCAGAAGTCAGTTCCTTATTACTTTGGAAACAAGTACTTTACTGATTGACTTATTTCTCCTGCCACAACATTTAGTAGTTAATCAGAAATAATAACATGTGAAACATAGGAAGCATTTGCCAATGAAGAACCAGTTACATGGTCTTGGAGTAAACAGACTATAGCCTTGTGCAAGACACATATACCATCTCAAACAACTGAGCAGAGACAGATCTCGGAGGGTAAGATCTTAAGAGCTGGGAGTAGTTATGAGAAAGGCCTTGTGGTGATCAGCAGTGCAGCCCAAGCTCTAGAATGTACACAGAGAGGGTCTTGTCTCTCGCAGTTAAGAGATCTGAAAAGACCGAGTTTGCACCTTAGAATATGCCAGAATGGTATTGCCAAACCTGAGGAGCATTTGCTTCCAGAAAACCAGCAAAGTCCCAAGACCCAGCCTGAGACTCCTGCCTCACTACAGGGAGCACCCTATAGTAAGAGTGCGGGGGAAGGTTGTCTAAGTAGAAAATGACTACTTCTTGGGATTATGGTGCCTTAAAGTGGCCAGAAAAGAGACTAGGACAATGTGATTAGATTTCTCTCGATGCTCTTTAGGGAACCAGTTCTTCCAGAGCAACAAGCAATATTCAGTACTGTCTGTGATGGAGCTTAGTGATGGTTTACAATGAGCAAGTAATCAAGGCAGCCTGCTGGAGGACTAGACATCCTGTTCCAATATGAATGGCAACATGTATGTGTACATGGGTAAGTTAATAAAGATACACACATAGGGCATGCACACTGTGTTCTGTGAGTTGTGATGTAATAGGAAGTAAAGAATCAGAGAAAAGACATCAAAGGTATTCATGTACTGATGCATCCCAATTTGAACCCTATGTTGTAGTGAGTTAACCACCCAGTGTTCCCACAAGATGCTACCTGCTGTGAGATGCAATGTGCTTATCAGTTCTGTTCTCTGGCATTTTATATTTTGCCGATAGATTATGAGCCTTCCTAAATAGTCTTCCCTCGTTTAAGAATAAGAAGTTGTTTAAAATCACTGCTATCAATAATTAAACTAACCGGACACGTTCTTTATACAGTTAATTTACAAATGCAGATGTGAACCAATATTGTTTTCCACTGCTAAAGTGCTTCATTTAATTTCTCTAAGGTCCTTGTTTTTGCCCCGGAAATACTCATTTAAATGCAGGTGTGAGGATGCATAAGCTTCTTAGCGGTGACTCAGAGTGCTGACGGGCCCCTTTTTATGATTTTTCCAGACAGAGAAGAGTGGCTCAGCATGTTAAGTAGCTACAATGGTATAATTCAGCCGTAAATGGATGCTCCACATGGCTGCCTACCGCTCCTAAGTCTCTGCACCTTAAGTGCCATGCTAATACACTGGAATTTCATTTCTCCTTCCCTTGCATAGCTAGATAAAGGCTGATCCAAAGTTCATAATGCAAAATTGAAAGATTCTCTTTAAAGCATTTTCAAGGCATGCAAAAGGAATGGAGACAGTCCCATGAAGATATTCTGGTAAGCAGAGGAATCAGGGAACTATGCTTTGTTCAAAGCATGCAGATGACTAAGTTCTGAGAGCAGTTTTATTTTGTATGGGAAATACATGCTGGAGACTCTACATTCCATAACTATCCTCCTGGGCTAGGAATATTAGGTCAGGTTGCTAGAAGCCAAGCCTAAATGAAAATCCTTAAAGCATTCAATTCTTGAGTCAGGCTCTCAGGGGAAACACGTACGGAATACAGGATGAATGTTTGAAAAGGTGAAGACCGAAGGATTCTGTTTCATCTGGAGACAAGTCTCAGCCGCTTTCTAAGAAGAGTTCTAGAGTTTGAATGTCCCAATATGTAGTCCCCAAATAGGGTTGCTTGGCTCATGATATAAAAAAGATAGATAGATAGATAGATAGATAGATAGATAGATAGATAGATACATACATACATACATACATACATACATAGATACATAGACAGACAGACAGACAGAACTAATGGCTAGGAGATCTTCAGCACTTTGTAGTAAAATGAATCCATTGATTTAAAAACATTTTAATTTGAAATTACATCATAAGAATATATCACGGGCATATTCAGGGACTTTCCACTTGGGGTTCTGCACTTGTTAGGCACAAGACACAGTTTAGCATGAATGTTTAGAAACCATAGTCTATCAGCCAAGTATTGGTTCATTAATACCATGTAATGGAGTGTCAACTCATGCTACTTGACAACAACAAGTAATGGTTAGCTTGCACCTTTGTGACTTGGCTTCATGGTCCTGCTGTTATATGTTGATCCTGCTCACATACATGGGGACAAATTTGCCATTGCCTCATTGAGAGTAGCTTTGGCCATGGCAAATCCACTTAGTTCTGTCTCACACTTCCCCTTCCTGGCAGGGTGGGCTGGATATACTATTTGTGTGACAGTGTCATCTAATTGTAATTCTAACTGCCCAAGCACTTTCATATCATTTGAGTGTAACCTCTCCCAACATCTCATTTGTAGTATGAGTCACATCGCTGAGTTTAGTGGAAGGCAGATATTAGGCTCCACGTCTTAGGGTACAGATACCATGGTGGTAGTGATGAAGAACTGGTGGTCATACTGTAATCAATCTCCCACAAAAGTAAATGCCAACAAACATGTTTCACAGAAAAGAAGTGCTCTGCCAACCAATGAGGTTAATATTCTATCATTGTCATTATGCCTGGGAATTGACACTTAGATTTATTAAGTAACTTCTGCTGAGCTGATATGCATTTCTATCAAAATCAATGGCTAAGAAACTTCTTCAGGTCTGTGTATGTTTCTCATTCTTATTGATCTACTAAGTTGTGGTGCATGGTAGGCTTAAAGCAGAAACTGAATCATTCATACAAGTTATACTGGAAGTGCTGATAAACTATGACTTATGTGTGGGGATCCAGGTTGGGATGAATTTTTGTTCTAATCATCGTGAGTGGTAAGGGACCAAGAGGAAATATGTAGTAAATAAAAAGACCAAAGAAATTACTAGGGAGAGGGTGGGCAATGAGACTATTCCATGAAATAATTTAACCTAATTTTATACTTTGCGTAGTTCTTTAAACAGTATTGGTTTTAATCCTTTCATAAAACTTTGTCTTCAGTATATTCAGCCCTTGTATGAATAACTTTGGTGGGTTCTCTAGTATAATTTCCTGTAACTGTTTTTTCTTGTAGCCAAACACAATGATTCTTGGTATCCCACTCTTCTCCAGTAGAGGTTATCTTTTATTTTATTTTTACGGATCAACAGTTTTGTTTATTTAGTCATGTGCTTTGCCAGGCCTAGAGTCATTCAGCTCTGATGACCTACAGTCTTCACACAAGTAGCTGTCTCATGAGCATCCAAGGAAAGCTAGATCATTCAACAAACATATCAATGGCAAAGACAGCTTATAATAAACATGGAGTTGGTGTTTGTGATGTGTATACACGTTTGCCTGGCCCTTGGCACTAACTGAACTATTAATCAGTAAAGAAAGAAACGAGCACAACCAAAAATAAATTATAAAGGTTAACAGAGGTGAAGATTGTGAAATTGTGATTTCAGGAGAGATGGATGAGGTCCTTGTGGACCTAAGTGGTCAAGTTTAGTAGTTTCTGGGAAATTTTAAAGACATATTGACAAGGGAGGAGGCTCTGGAGCCCACACACACAGGCGGGTTTATTGTGAGAATCTGGTACATACATAGGGACAAATGGCTCAAATAACCAAGTACTAGAAGCCATAACAGGCCTTGGCATCTCAACATCGAAAACAAAGTAAAACAAGAAAGACCAAGGGAAAAGTCTTTAAAAAGCCATTGGCAATCTAATAATTAGCCAAAAGGAATCACATGGGTTGCTTCCATGCCCTCATCTTTAGCCTCTTATACTAACTATTCTTTGAAAATGCCAGCTCCCTTAAGGCTGCTGAGATATGAGGCTGATGACACAAAAAGTAAGATATGTCATGCAAGGGGACACGACAGGCTGCTATTCTTTTTACCCTTGCCAGCTAATATTGCTTAAGTTAAAGAGTCAGCGAAGAAAGTGTGAACTGAATTGAGGATTCTATGTGATTATCTTTAAGACTCTTAAAAAGTATGTATTTTTACATCTATAACAATAGGTTGTATTATTTATTAATGTTTATTATAAAATGCTCATTTCTTCACCTCCAGCCGCTCTGCTATGGTTCTCTTCTTTCCCACACCTCAGGAACAAGGAATTAAGATAAATTCTCTAGTTTTCTTCTTTTATGTGGTGCATGGTTTGCTCTTATTTTATGTGTAAGCTGCTTTCTCTGTCACATACAACCTCAGAAAAACTCACAGAAATGTAGGTGATGTCTGGGTTACTACATGGCAATCATTAAATCATGGCTAAAATAAACATGAAAATAAAGATGGCAGAAAACTCAGTCCTAAAGATTATTTTAATTTAGGAAAGGCAAATTAATGCTTTAGAATATCTCCTTAGAGGGAAAAATGATAGAAAAGTAATTTGCTATAGGGAAGGGTTGATAAGTGCCCAATTATATTTTTCTTTAGATGAATACATATTATTCATACATACATACATACATACATACATACATATACATTCCCAAATATACCTTAAATGAATTTGCATTTTATAGCAACTGTATGTGAAGGCCCATCTATGTGACATATGTAAGTCACACTATATATGTAAACACTTAAATAAAAACCGGAAATAATATATTTAAATCATTGTCTGGAAATTTTGCCTCGGTATATCCACGTGAAGTGTTGCCTTTAAAACTTTTGCTAAATGAAACGAATTCTTAGCTTGCACATAGAAGTGGCAATGGCAGCGAGGCAGCATGCTTTGCTCCTCCTGGGCGTCATGATCACTGCTCCGTCGTTCGCTCATTACAGAGCAGAGGAGTCACATCAATAACAAGGGCAGGCTCTTCTCTTTGCAGTGTTACTAGCAGGGCCCAGCCCTAGAACTCTCCAGAGCATTTCTTTATTAGAATATGAAAACAGGCTAAGTGCTTCTGCAGGGGAGGCTACCTGACTGAACATTAGGTGGAAGTACTCACCAGTCGTCTGGACATTACTTCCAATTTCAACTTTGGCCAACTGAGGAGTCATTTACAAAATAAAAGAAGAAATTACAATCTTAAGAGTACTCATTGCACTTAATTTAAACCTGTGAATGTGTGTCAACTAATTTGCCATTCATTTTAACTGCCATGGTTTTATTGTACATTACAGATTACGAAAATCAGGCCTTAAGTAAGATGCAGGTATTTGAAGACCAGATACGCTTCATGAAGCAGGGATTTTTGTTTCTGACCCATTCATCCATTAGTCTTCCAATGTCTCTGAGGAGCACCTCTGGGCTTACTCTTGAAGGGAAGAGTCAAAGCAAACAGGAACTACTGTCCCTGGAGGGATGTGGAGATCAGCTTCCACATGAAATGAAACCAAGAAGCCCTCAGAACTTCACTTCAACAGTACCAGCTTTACCACACAGTAAACTCACATCAAGGAAAGCCTGGGGTGGCACTCTGGAGATTCTGGGAGGCCAGAGTTTTACTGCATGCAGTGAGATGAACCTGTTCATCAAAGGGGATTCATTTTCAGACAACTGCTGAGAGACGTTTCTGCTTATTCTGGATATAGTTTAAGGGACTCCCATCACTCCTATAGTTCAATCTTTGCTAAGCCAAGAAGGAAAACATGGAGTCCAGTAGACTCCATGTATACGCATGTACTCTTTATGCACAATAATCTCCTATGGCAAGAGAAAAGCTGTTGAGATCTTGGTGATGTCAGCCTAGTTCTATTGTGAAAAGCTGCACTCCAAGATCAAGAGAGCTACTTTCTTTCTGTCTAAACATCTAGCCCATTTTAGTAATGTTCCTGAAACTCATAAGAGGTCTAATTTCCATATTGAATCTGCATCTCCTTGAATTGGTTACCTAGTGTCATTATGCCTCTATATCTCGGTAATCTAACCAATACACTGCACTAGATAGATATCTGCAAAGTAGCATGTGAGAAATCCCTGTGTGGGTTACTATCATATACAGGTTCTGGAAAAGCTTGAATTCAACCCCTACTGTGTCTTCTACCCTTGGCCACCCTCTTCCCCATGCCCTATTTTTTGGTCATCTCTCTATCTTTATCATTTGTCTTCTAACCCCCAGTCTTTGTATCTTTCTGTCTGAAATCATTTTCTGTGCCCAGAGTGTGCTTAATACATCTCATGCTAAAAGTGCCATGGAGTTGATGTATCTAGCAGACAGTCCTTAGCCAAGTCTCTTGTGACAGAGACACTGGCCATGCCTCTCAGTTTCCAGTGCATTGGCTCTAGCTGCCCACAAAGTAAGTACCTTGACAAGATAGTCTTTGTTGACCACATTTCTTCCTTGTCCTATTTCTTACTGTCATGCTAACTCCAAAAAGAAACTATTCTGACTCAAGTCTTCAAGTTGGGACCAACATATGAACAAACTGAACTAAAATTACTTCCATTACTGATTATTGTTAGAAAAAATGATTAAGAATCACACATTTACCGCAGCTGTTTTTGTTTCTGATCAATTTTAAACTTCCATGTTCTTAGGATATTGTTATCTTAATCTTGGCATTTACAAAAGACTATTATGGTCTTGACATTTTGTCTTTTGTTGTGAAAACTGATTACTGGAACCTTCTGAGATCTGATTATAAGCATCAAACATGAATCAGACTTTTAAAAAGAGACTTGGAGGAAACTCTAAGAGATCTGCATTCATCTCACAGCCTTCTTTTGTCCATGGGACAAGTCCATTAGTCACTAACTGAAGAGATGTAAATGTTCAATGATCTCAGGTTTTCAAAGGCCTGAGATTCCTTGCTTTTTATTTTGTTCTCACAAGATCGTAGCCTAAAAGTCTTGAAAAGAAACTACCACTATAATCACTCATCAATACTCAGGAGCCCTGGTCTGAGAAACAAAGTAAAGAAAATGGGAAAGAATTTGATGCTTTTGAAAGCTTAGAGTAAATTTTCATGACCCAAGATCAAAGTGAATCATGGTTAGTTAGAACTGGGCTCTTTACAGATGGGTCAGAAAAATGGTGGGGTGGATTGCCCCCACTCATTACACACACACACACACACACACACACACACACACACACACACACACCACAGAACACACACACAACACACACACACACACACACACACAACACACACACATACACACACAAAAACACCACACCACACACACACACACACACACACACACACACACACACACACACACACACACACCAGTGCAAATAACTCAGACAATTCTTGCTGTTAATGATGAAGAAAGTAGGTAGGATGCTGGAAGATAGATCGATATCCAAAACTTAGAAAGAATCTAAAATGAACAGAAGCTTCTGAGCCAGAATCCTGCATACCACAGATGTAAACTAATGCCACACTCATCATTGTCCATCTTTGATAGCACATCCTCTGGAAATTCTGTCCCAAGAATCTGTGTTTTTCTAAGCAATGGTTCTTTAAAAAGTGTCACCCCTGCTGTCCATTTATTTATCTGTGAGAGTATGCAAGTAAACATGCTTCCTAGAGAATGACTGTTCTTCCCAGAAACTGCCTTTATGAAGAACACCAACGACCTCCATATGATCATATTCACTTCTCTTTCCTTCTCCTTCCCTGCCCTCTCTCCCTGCCCCCATCCTTCCTTTCTTTTTCCTCCTTTCCATCTCCTCCATTCTTTCTTCTAACCCTGGGTGTTGAGCCTAGGGCCAGGCATGTGCTAGGTGACAGCTCAATCAGTTACATCCCCGCCCAATTCTTTCCCATTCCCACCATGCTTAACTGCTTAGCAATTTCCTGTTTTATTTTATTTTTTGACATCATTTATAATTTGTGTGGTTTCAAGGATTATATAACCTAATTCCTCAGACCTCAGAATCCACTTACATATTTTCATGTGAATGCAGGGTTAGTTTAACAAGAAGAGACTTGTACAAACACAGAAGGAACTAGACAAGGCTGGAGGTTCTGTAGAGTGTCCTAAATTTCCTAAGAATTTTATATTTGAACTAGTATTTTACTTCTCAAGTCTGTTGCCCATAAGGTGGCATAGGGGCAGGATTGGGTGAATTGTGTATGCCCATGCTTTCTCCGTGCCCAAAAGTTCATGGACAGATTCTTGGATTAGCATTGCTTAAGATATATGGGAGAGATCTTGAGGCTAACAGTGAGCTCTCCATTTGGGTCAGAGCCTGATTTAAAAGCAGAAAGAAGGTAATAGTTACCAATCACGAATATGCCCAATTTTACTTGTTCCATTCTGTATGTAAGCCAATCGCTGTGACAAAGGGTGACAGAGGTGGGAGAACCAGGATACCTTTCATTCTCTCCCAACTCACATAAGCCATCTCCTCAGGTCTCCACACCATTATTTTATTGTTTGTTGTTTGCTTTTTTTTGTTTGGTTGTTGTTTTTGTTTTTTTTGGTTTGTATTTTTGGGTTTTTTTTGGGGGGGGGGGGGGGGGTGGGGCGGGGGTGTTGCTCTGGGATTCAGCTCCATATAGCATGTAACACTGTATCTGAAACAAGCTAGGTCCTCAGTAATTGCATTCCAATCGAGTAAATAAAAAATTAGTAATAAATGAGATTGGTAGCTGTGATGGCTAATCTTGGTTGACAGCATGACTGCAGCTCAAATTATCTAAAACCCAAATAGCTGGGCACACCTGTGATGGATTCTTATTTTTATTTTTGTCCTGAGCAGATCATTGGAAGTAGGAAGACTCATCCTAAATCTGGCTTCTGGTGGCAGCCCCACATACCAGGAAAAATGAAGCTTTTGCTTTTTGCCTGCTTGCCCTCACTCTTGCTGGCAAGTTCACACTGCTACTGTGGCACTCCTTCACTGGTGTTAGAACTTATTTCTTAAGGATTCTAATATAGACTGAAGACCGGTTGAGACATCTAGTCTGTTGAACCCAGTAAGTACCAGACTGGTGGTGGCCTTTCCATCTGGTGACAGCCACAGTAGGACTAGGGAGAGCACAGTTTGTAAAGCACTCTAACAAATTCCCTTTTAATACCTATTCTACCTGTTTTGTTCCTCCAGAGGTTTGGGTACATTTCCTCTCTGGATGGGGTATATATGCCTTTTATCTATACACATGTGTATGTACATGTGAAATCACCGATATACACATATTTATGGACTATCCTAGGTACTAACATAACTTCCAGACCCATTTCTGCATCTCATTTACTTGTATTAGGCACAGATTGGGATAGAATTGGCCCTCAGCGCCCTGGCAAAGGACTGCTGTTTACTTTGTGGTCAGTTTTATCCTCCGGCTGTAGATTCTAACTCAGTAATGAGCAGGGGTGGGGGGACCCTTGATGAAGGGTGGAAGGATGAATGTTGGGATTGTGTTCTATGGCTCACCCTTGGCGTCATCAAGAATGATTGGGGTTTCGCTGGCATTAAACCGACAACAAAGGAGAGTGCTTGCCTTAGTATGAGGCAAAGAGACAAAGGGATGAGGGATGTATTGTGAGTCACCATGCTGGCTGGATGTACTGGTAAAAAAAATCATCATATTGCCTGCCTGCTTCTCTTTCCACTGTCTCCTGCTCCCAAACTGGTGGTTGTTAAAATAATCTTTAAGATAAATTCTATCTCAAGTCTTTTGCCAGGGTGTGTCTCTAAGGCATCATCTAAGTAATCAAATGAGACTTACTGCAGGCAAAGGCCTAAGGTTAGACTCCTAAAAACATATACTGGACATCTGGAATCTTCCCAGCTCTATGTCTAAAAAATTTGAAAACAAAGTATAAAGTTTACTTTAGAAAACAGGCAAACACAGCCTGGCAGTGGTGGTGCATGCTTTTAATTCCAGAACGTAGTTCTCTAAGTTCAAGGCCATCCTGGTCTACACAGAAACCTGTCTCAAAAACAAAACAAACAACAACAGAAACAAAACCAAACAAACAAACGTAACAAGCACAGACACACACACACACACACACACACACACACACACACACACACACACACACACACACACGTCTATGTAACCACACTGGCTTTAAACAAAACACAAAAAATTGAGTGCAAATAACTAAAGTTTCATGATTTTTAAGCAAAAAGGAGTGTTTGTTCATTATAAAGAACCTCTAGAACTTTGTTTGTTCACCACATTCCCACCCCTGTGGAGTTCTTAGAACTCCTGAAAAGTATAAATTTCTCTTTCCCTAGGCGTTAGTCATCACACTTTAGAGAAACACTTAAATAGCAGCATGTGCTGTAATAACGGGGTTCTTTCATTAAATCCCTCTTTAAGGAAAGCCTGCCTTATTAACTATTGTTAGATTTCTCTCCCTTAGTTCAAGTAGAACATTGGCTACAAAATCTCACAGGTAAAATCCAAAGACTAATAAGAAATTTTCACCTATTCAAGTTTTCCTGAAACCACAGTATATGTTTTTTCAGTATATCTATGGCAGGAATGTGTGGTGGGCAGGGCAGCTCGTTTCACAGTCATCAGAAAGCATTGAGAGGAACCTGAAGAAGCTGAGTCCCAAGCTCTTCAATGCTCTCAATAGCCCATCTTCCTTTCACAAGGCCCCATCTTCCAAAGGTTCTATCACCTTCCACCACCCCCACCATTTTGTATACAAGCTTTTAACTTGGGAGCCTTTGAGCAACATTTAAGATCCAAAATATTACTGTATAGCCTCTTGTTTTAAAAATTAATAATATGTGGATAAGTTATTTTCAAAGGAAGCTTGTTGCTACAACAATATCATAGCTAAGGGCATACATGTGAATGCACATGCACTCAACCACACACCTACACACATGTGCACACACCTACACACACCTACACACGCATACACACATATACACACACATACACACACATACACACACATACACACACCTACACACACACTTACACACACCTACACACACCTACACACATACACACACCCACACACACACACCTACACACACATACACACACATACACACATACACACACCTACACACACCTACACAAGTAGAGCACTGTCCCTCACAACCTTTGCCTTCTTCAGACTTGTAATTTGTGTGTGTGATCTGGAAACTGAACTGATTATAAATTCCCTTCAAAGTATAAATTTACTTCAAAGACACAGCTTTCATCGCCAAGTCGCAGCTTCTAAATAGTGTCTCCAGATTTTAGCAACTTCAAATAGACACTTCAACACTGGTTGTTTTTAAGCAGAACAGGAACATACCAAGTACTATAATGCTTATTACTAACCTATTTTAAAGTGCAGTACCATGACAAAGTTTCTTACATATGCCAGTGAAAATTAGTTTTAAAGGCATCGATTGTGTGATGTTCACTAAAACATCTACAATTTGAAAGGAGAAACTTTTTCATAACAATAGAAATCCTTCACAGACTTGGTGATATTTCCAGGAAGCTCTAACTTTGGACCATTCTGTCCTCAAAGGGGAAGAATGAAGCAGGGATCTGACAGTCTTAATAATTTAGGGTATAGGCTGGCAATAACAGGAGAGGAGTTGAAGGTGGGGGAGGAAGTGGAAATGAGTCATAATCTCTACACTATTTCCCTTTTATTTCATCTCTAATGCCCTCCCAAACTATCATACTTGTTCCCAGATTCACTCTATCTTCCCTAGATTTCTAGGTTAGCGCATCATTCAGGTTCTCTAGAGAAACAGAGCCAACAGAATGAATACATACATACAAACATATATAAATACATGTACAGACATACATGCATACATACATACACATACATACAAACATACCTACATCCTTACACACAAAATACATATATATATGGATACATACACACATAAATATATAAACATACACACATACATGCAAACATACATATGAGATGTATAAGAAATACATGAGATGATATCTTAAACTGGCTTAAGCAATACCACAGAAACCATCTAAGAATGGCCACCTCACTCCAGAGAGGTTCCTCAGTCCCTGTGACTGGGCTTCTCAGAAGTCCTAACCTGACAATGAAAGTGTGGAGAGCTCCTGGAGAGCCATGGGTCCTTAGTCTTTGCTGGGAGACCAGAGAAGTTGGTTCTAGTATCAGCAAATAAATCCGCATCAGCAACGGGGTAAATGAAGATGTTGCACCAGGTTGTGTCTCCCCCGTGCACACAGTCAGGGTAGACCTCCCCAACCAATAAAGGCAATCAAGATCATTTCCCAGACACTCCCTAACCAACCTGATGTGCACAATTCCTCAAGTTAGGAGATCTGTTCAAGTGATTAAAAGCTATAGCAAATCAACATGAAAAACCAACCCTCAAATGAGGAACAGGGAACTCAAGCCATTGCCTTGGGAGCCCCAAGCATGTTAGCTCGCTGGAAGTGTGAGTATTTCTCCAGTGTTAGGAGCCTACCCATCAGGTGTGTATCGTACAATGGTCCAAACTCCTGGCAGCATCCTCATGGAGAAAGCTTGGTGTGGTCTGGGCCAACTCATAAAAAAATGTACTGGAATCTTTTCTCAAGGCCTGGAAATTCAGAATCAATGCGCTATTACAGACCAATCCAGGGAACGCCAAGTACAAACAACACTGGCAAATCCAGGATATGCAGAGTGCTGTGGTGTGAAATAGCTGCAAATAGTCTGCTTTATTATTATTGTATTGCATGAATGTATAGGTTAAGCTATCAGAAATGAATTATATTCTCAGGATAGCTGTATGTATGTAGATGAGGTCTAGGAAACTGAAAACAGTCTTTGCCACCTATAGGTGGTATAGAAAAGTGACACTATACAGAAGCGGTTTGCAAACTACATTTGTGCCACATGACCGGAAGTGTTGCTAGGAAAATCATTAGTGTCCACTTGTGCGACCTCAGTACTGTGATTACCAACATAGCCAAGCAGAGCTGAAATGCATTCCACTGACAACTGCCTGCTTCAAAGTTAGCCATAGGAATGCTATGTTTCTTTGGCAACAGGTAAATAATGATCATCTTCACTTTCATAGTAATGTGCTCTCTGCGAGTGTCTTTCACATTCCTGAGCTTGTGAAGCATTGCTTCCCAGCCCTGTGCAAAGGTGTTAGGGGTGACTGTTGTTTATTAGGAACAACTGTGGGAGAAGGTGTGTACTTCTTTCCTAGGCTAAAGATAACCTTGGTGGAGATCTCAGCCATGTGCTCCCTTGGCACAGAAAGCAGGCATTCCTGGGGTTTAAAGACTGTGCTCACCCATTAGAAGGGGCACGTGTCAGGAAGCACTCCTGAGAAAATAGCCATAGGATGTCAGGCAGCTAAAGTACTTGGAAATCACAAATAGCTGGGGCATAAAAAAAATCTACTTAGAAAACTTTCAAGTACCAATATTAAAATATTTATGTCACCCTTTATGTAATGTGTAGCAAAGTGAGGCAAAATTTTCAAACTGTTGATTTTATTTTAATTTCTAAATGTACCTCATTGAATATTTTATTATTTGCTTTACATCCTGATCACAGTTTCCCCTCACTACACTTCTCTCAGTTCCTCCTTCTTCCCTCTCCCTCATTCATCCCTTCTCCCCTTCTCAGAAAAGTGGAGGCCTCCCACAGGTATCAGCTAGCCTTGGAATATCAAGTTGCAGTAAGACTACACATATCTTCTACTGAAACTAGACAAGGCAGCCCAGTTAGGAAAAGGGGATCCAGAGGCAGGTAACATAGTTAAATGCATCCTCTGCTCCCATATTAGGACTTCCAGATAAAGACCCAGCTGTAAAACTGTTACATATATATCTGTCCCATGTATGTTCTCTAGTTGGTGGTTGAGTCTATGTGAGGCCTTATGGACAATGGTTAGTTGACTCCATGCGTTTTCTTGTGGTATCCTTGACACCCCTGACTCCTTCAAACTTTTGTCCCATTTTCCACAGGATTCCCCAGCTCCATTTAATGTTTGTCCGTGGGTCTCTGCATCTGTTTCCATCAGTTGTGGGGTGAAACCTCTCTGATGACAACTATGCTAGGCTCCTGTGTGCAAGTATAGCAGGGTGTCATTATTAGTTTCAGGGGAGGGCTCTCTGGGTTCTCTCTCATGGCATGGGTCTCAAACTGGGCCAGTCACTCATTGGTTGGGCTTTTGCAAAAATTCTACTCTATCTTTTGTCCATGCACATTTTGTAGGCAGGAGAAATTGTGTCTCAGATTTTGTGGCTGGGTTTCATTTTAAAAATTTTAAGATGTTATGTTGAATTTATGTGTAGAAGTGTGTGTGTGTGTGTGTGTGTGTGTGTGTGTGTGTGTGAGCGCGCGCGCGGGCACGTGTGAGAGCATGTGCACGCACAGGCTCATGAAGACCAAAAGAAGGTTTTGGCTACCCTTAAAACTATATTTACAGGTGGCTATGAGTCACCCAGCATAGGTGATGGAAATTGAACTTGTGTCTTCTACAAGGGAAGTAAGCTCTCTTAACTACTTAGCCATCTCTCTATCTCAATGACTGATTTTTTTTAATACATAGGAATTAAGTCTACTCCTCCGCCCTAAGATGTTCCCTAGAACAGACACACTTTTAAGCTGTTAGCTTCATAAATGTACATAGTTCACATCTCTTGGGCTTACATAATACAACACCAAAAAGTACCAGTTTCATGTTAGTAGGGGAGGTGAAAACGTGAATGCCAACAGAATACCTATTTCATAGTTGATGGGCTAAAAGCAGCCCTTGAATATGTAGTTTTCCTGGCTTAAAACTTGCTGTGGGAATAGAAGAAGTAAATCACCCAAAGGCTTCCCAAGCTACTAACCTGAAATTAGAACTACTTTAGAAATTACTGCAACGAGGCTGTATTAATGGCAAGCTTTTGGCCCATATAAATTCATGCTGACAGATGAGTTGAACTTCTGGGTGACTGGGGTTATGCTTATTTCAAATGCCACCCACCCCCCAACAGAAGTATAAGATAAATCACTATTATTAAAGATGCCATGAAGTTCAGACACAGAGCCCAGAGATCCTTGAGCTGGAACTGACACAGAGGTATCTTCCCTGAGGACTCGCTTTCCTAATATGTGAAAGTGCCATGCAAGCCTCTAAAGGAAGGATGCACTAGTAATCCCTTCCTTTTTCATCTCACAATTCTTTTTATTGGATATTTTTAATTTTCATTTCAAATGTTATCCCCTTTCCCCCCACCCAACCACCCACACCTCCCAGCCTCCTCGCCCTGACATTTCTTAACACTAGGGGGTTCAGCCTTTGCAGGACCAAGGGCTTCTCCTCCCTTTGGTGCCCAACAAGGCCATTCTCTGCTACATATGCAGCTGGAGACACGGGTCTGTCCATGTGTACTCTTTGGATGGTGGTTTAGTCCCTGGGAGCTCTGGATGGTTGCTATTGTTGTTCTTATGGGGTTGCTAAGCCCTTCAGCTCCTTCAATCCTTTCTCTAACTCCTCCAATGGGGACCCTGTTCTCAGTTCAATGGTAGGCTGGGAGCATGCCCAATGGTGACACTTGTGAACCACAGTAATGCCAAGCATAGCATGATAACCTGAAGGGCATAGACGTAGCTTGCCTATCTTGATGGTGATCAACAACACTCTAATTGGACTGAAGGTCCACTCAGTAAGAGGGGAATTATGCCTGGGCACTAGAAACCAAGCCAATTACCCAGGGCTAGTGACTTCATCGATTTAGGAGAAGAACATGCAACTGTCACTTTACTAGACCAGCATAATCCCTAATGACAGTCTAATATGTGTCCTAACAAGCACAGATAAGTGTAGTCCTCACCGTAACTTCTCTTTGCAACAGATGGAAACCATTATAGAAGACCACAACCAATCAAATGCAGAGTTGCAGAGCCCGGTCCCAGTGGGTACATCTACAATACAATGCCTGCATCTAGGGATCAGGAAATATTGAACAATACCAGGACAGAAAAGCTGCAGGAGCCAGAGGATCATGGCATTTGATGGCCCCTAGGAATGTCAGAAGCTCACCAACATGACTGCCTAACCACGAATTTAACAAGGCAAACACCAATAGACATGCTAATGTGGACTGGCAAAGCCCCCTGAGTTTTTATCATATACAAAGAACCACAGGCAGGGGAGGAAAAGTTGAAGCAGGACAATTGGTCTTAACCCAGGGAACAATCCAATTGGTTTTCCAATACCAGATGATCAACTATGAAAATATACATACAAGTAACATTATACAAACTGACTAGGTTGTACTTATATATTTATGAATACACACACACACAATACACATACACACATACGCACACAGAGACACATACACATAACACATTCATAACAACAATTAATAAAAAGAGAGAGAGAGATCAAGTATTTGAAATAGAGCAAAGGGGCATATGGGAGAGTTTGGAGAGCGGTAAGGGAAAGGGAGGAAATGATATAATTATATTATAATCTCAAAAATAAAAATTCTGAAAAATGTCACTCAGCTACCAAAAGAAATGAATGTTAAGTCCATAAAAGTGTTGTGTAATGGAAGGCCTATCCATTACTCTGGTAGGGAGAGTATTCTGGTAGGTGGGCATGACATAAATATAAACCATTAGCAAGTAGCCAGAGCAAATGAAATTGCTTTGCCCAATTACTAATCCCCAGGCAACAAGGACAATTAACCCTCTGCTTTCCAGAACAGTGCTCTCACTTAGAGCATTTCCTTCCTTCACCCAGAATCCAGCAGTATGCCATTGCTTCTCTTCCCATACAGGCCACTTGCTGCTTAAAGCTGAAGTGCCAGCTCCCAGAAACACAGCTGCAGTTAAGGATCATGGGGCAGCTTCTCAGACTCTCTAGGCTAAATCTGCCTTCTGATCCAAACCTATCAGATTTCTGGAGAGGAGCACCGTGTGCTCAAGATATGAGGAGGATATGTGAGAACAGGTCTGTTACTTGTCCGAGAGGCTCTTCCTACGCACGGAAGAAGGCTATAGATGAACTTGCCAAGGACCCTTCACTCCCTTCTAGCTTTCTTCACTCAGGACCTGCTGAGAGGAAAAGGCAAGCAGCCTTAACTAGATATTGTTCCATGTCATGACTGGGAAGGTTTGTTGAATTGAGGCAGAGGAAGGCACTTAAACGGATGCATCCTAAATGGATGAATTTGATTTCGGTCCCCAGGACTCCTATGCTGCAAAGAGAGAACTGATTCCCATAAGTTGTCCTCTCCCTTCCACATGCGAACCATGGCATGTACACCTTCCTCTAGTAAATAAAATAATGTAATCAAGAGTATCAACTTCCCCTGTACTTGTAAATGATGCGATAGGCACAACTTCTCATGTCCTATGATATAGTAAGGGTTCTTAATTTTATAGGGAAGACTAAGATTTTTAACACAAACTTTAATACATGTATATACATATGAATGCATGCATGCATATGGGTATTTTGCCTGTTTGTATGGACACTACATTCATGCAGTGCTCACAAAGGGCAGAAGAGAGTATGGAATCCCTGGAACTGGAGTCACAAAGACTTGTGAGCTGCCCAGGGGATACTAAGAAACGAACTCTGTAAGAGTAGTCAGTGCTTTTAACTGATCAGTCCGGCAGCAGACAAGGGTTCCCTACAGAGCCATGGCTGGCCAGCAAGTCACAGAGATCTGACTGCCTCTGCCTCTTCTAGAATCAAAGATATGTACCACCACCCCTGGCAAAGATCATTATTAATTGTAGGCTCAGATATATTTAAAGTTAATTACACTGATAATCTTTAAGCCTATTAGCTTAGAAAGTAAAGCAGATTTAGCCTATCAACTGCACTTTCTAATTTAATTTAGAATACAATTTAATCCTGATGCAGATTAAGACACCTCAGCAAGATAACAAAGACCAGGAGGAAAGGTAACCAGAAGCATACCATAGTCTAAAATTGTTTTATTCAGAAGTAACCTCAGCAGATTTTTCAATCTGATTCTTGAAATTTTGCTTGCATTTCCAAAAAGGTAAATTTCAGGATGTCACTGCTGAGGACTTGGTGCTTACTGCAGGGAACTACGGAGCATTTTCCTGCCTCTATGGCTGTAGAGGCTTAGATGACAGAAATGTCCCCACTGTGTGGTATCATACCCATCCCACTGCACATACAACTACAGAAATTGTGATTATGTCCTAAGTTAAAGATACCACACCTCAGGACAGAAAATATCTATGTAATTTCATTCCTTCAGGGTCATGGACACATCTATCCAATACCTGAGGCGGATCACACAGGCATCATGAGGCAAGAGGTGAGCGAACAATGGCTGCAAGCCAGTGTGATGGCAGAGTTCATACAGCAGGACTTGCATGACTACGGACACACAGAAGACACAAGGCCACCCCAAAGGAGCTGCGATCAGTGCCACCAACTGAGAGGACTGATGGCTTCCCTCTGCTTCACTCTAATGACATCTCCTATCTTGAGCCTTACAATATTCCCTGCTTTCAGTGTGCATCTCCAGAAAAAATCACACCCAACTACCCTATTCTGGGAGGATCCTGACCCACTTCTGGAATTCTCCACCCCTTCCCCACTTTAACTCACAAATGACTTTCACTCCCACTGAAGTTTTCTGATAGGATGCTCTCCAGAATCTCAAGCAGGGCGTCTCCTTTTAGGCATCCCCTCACACTTCTTGAACACTTCCCTAGTTTCTCCCTGGAATAAGCTCCCTCCAATTCTTTATTTTTTGTTCCTAGTCTCCAAACTCTATCTGATGGTGACAGGAAGCTGTAAATCATGAGTAGACGTTTTGAGCTGGTCTCTCTGTCTCTGAGACTTCCACATCCTTTTCCACAAGTGATAAAAACGACAAGAAAATAACAAAGGATGTGTAGGAGTCTCCCTCCACATCAAAGTTATAAGAGCAGGTAAACCTTACCTGCAGGTGCCTTCAATGTTCTCTGTGAACCAAGGCAGAGAACTTGTGAGCTTCAGGGCAGAGCTCATCAGCATTTAACACCTACCTGCTGGCATCTTAACACTTACTGCTTCTATTTACTTTCATGGCCAAGGGCTGAACCCAGGTCCTTCAGTGTGCTGGCACATGCTGTACTATTGAGCCACACAGTGTGCCGACTCTTTCCATGCACTGATGTGTAACTACATTATCCTTGGGCTAGTTGAATTCAACTGGTCTTGAAGACATCATTTTTCCAATTTCCTTTCATCCTTTGTCCATGGTTTCCCTCACCTACATCAGAGTTCCTGATAATCCTCCCTTCCATAGATTAGTTGTATTTTTCTTGTTTCATGCCTCATTTCATTACTGTTGAAAGCAGGACCTCCTGAACATTATGTGGTAATTGTAGAGTCACCATCTTGCCATTACTTGGGTTTGCTGCTTTGTCTACTGTGGGATGGAGTTAGTTGTTTAGTAGTTTTCCTAACCATTTTTATTAGCTTATATATTGCAAATTTTCCATTGCAAAAGTACAGTTGCATGGCATTAAGTAAAATTATAGTACTGTATTTTCCAGGTGCCACTGCCACCTGTTTACCAAAGTTACTCAGCCCAGCCTCAATTCCGCACCCATTAAACAATATTCTCATCTCTAACTGGTGTCTGATAACTGCCTTTTCCTGTCTGTAAGGATATTACTCTACACATTTCATATCATTGGGATTATACAAATATCTATCCTTTTGGTCTGAATAATTTTTGTTTAGTAAAATGTCTTCAAAGTCCAACTATTTTCTAGGTTGTGTCCAATTTTCTTTACTTTGTTAAGGCTGGATAATTTTCCATTTGGTGTACATATCACATCCCATTCATATGTGCATCCATTGATATAAACTTTGGTTGTTTCCACCTTTTGACTATCATGAATAATGCTTTATGAAAAGGACGTGAAAATATGTCTCGGTCTCTGCTTTCAAACATTTGGGTGCATATTCTCAGAAGTAGACTTGCTGGATTAAAATTTGAAAACCCACCATATAATTTTCCATGGTGCTGTAGCATTTCACATCCCTGCCATTAATGAACAAAGATTCTCATCATTGTTACTTTTACTATTATTTTAAAATGACAGCCATATTTGTCTAAGTGCAGTGGTATTTCATTTGGCTTTGATTGACACATCCTCCATGGTTACTAATACCCTGTGTCTTATCCTGATTTGTTGTTCATCTGTGAGCCATCACTAGAGAAATTTATTTACATATTCACTCATTCTTGTCCACTATTTTTTAATTTATATTGTATTTTATATTTATATATTACATTTTAATTTTGCGTGTGCCTGAAGCAGTTGCTCAGTTAGTAGATTAGGTAGTGACTTAACAAAAACTTCCCTAACTACACACACACACACACACACACACACACACACACACACACACACACACACCCTTTGCATACCTTTTCAGATTGTCTTGTGTTGGACACTTTGTTGTTGCTTATCATACGTATCTGAATCTCTGTCTGAGCTTTCATTTCCTGATGTTACATCTCTGTGAGTTAAGATGGAAGGAAAAACTTACAGTTTTTTTAAAGTATCAGTCCTACCTGGGACATCTGCGTAATTGTAGAGTCTTCATTACATGGAAGCGTTCTGCAGAATCATTATCCCTGAAGCAATTGTCTGTGCTGCCTCTTCTCTCAGGATTTATGTATGCCTATTGTTTCTACCAACTGTCATCTTTTGCTCTAGGTGGCTAGTTCATTTAACTCTCAAAGTTTTTCAGAAATATTTTATATAACAGCTTGTATTGCCTCAGAGACTTCTAAACTGGGGACTGGGAAGTCAAGAGACATCTGTTATTCCTCCAAGAAAGCCCATATGCATCCACATGGACAAAGATTCCTTGGTTATAAAGCCTGTTCTGAGAGGGGCATGAGACTAAGTATCCTCACCAAGCACACAGCTTCTGTATTTAAGAGCACTGCCATACTGAGTATATGGCCATAGTAAGTGACAATATCACTGACAAATGTTAGTCAGCTGTGCTGGGGTCAGATAGGTCAAGAGCAGTAGTGAGGAACATCTTTGGTGTGTCTACCATGGTCTTTCTAGAAAGAATCATCTAAGAGAAAAGACCTTTTGGAATATGGGTAACTCCATCCCATATTCTGCGGCTGCAATCTGAATAGAATGGGGAAAGTGAGAAGGCCAACTGGGTAATAGCATTGAGCACTCTCTGCCTCATGGTCTTCTGTGATACGGGTAATCAATGTCCATGGCCATTAGCAGAAGCTAGCCCCATCGTCACAGCTTCCTGGTGGGATGATCAGCCTCCCCCGAACAGTGCACCCAAACAAGCTGGCCTGCTGTGTATTTGTTCAAAGAAATAAAAACAATAGTGAACACACTCACAAAGCTCTCTACCACATTAAAATGACCTTTCCTTGATTGAGCATATGCTTGGCTGTCTAAACCTTTGTGTCCTCCGCAGAGGTCTGACAGCACATCACAGTTACAGAGGGTTTTGCTGTTACTGTTTGCTTTCTCACTGGCTTTCTGGAGGAATGGGCCTTTGGAACTTCTTTTGCTGAGCTGACCACTAAACCTCCTTTCATGAGGATGAGCAGGTCCACAACTTGCCTCATTCTAGTTACTTTTTTTTAAATCAGTGAGTAAAAGTAGAAGAGGGAGAGAATGTGTGGCTAGATATCGCCAGAAATACCTTTTTCACTTCAAAGCTCTAATTATGAACTTAACGCATATGACCCTTTGCCTGACCTCCCATTAAAGTCTGTTCAATCCTATTAAGGTTATGGGTCTACACATCCTCATATGCGCTCTCAGGCACTCCTGTCTCCATGTCTCTGCTCTGCCACCACACATCCTAAACCATCAATGCCACAAGCCCAATTAAACACTTTCTTTTATAAGTTGCTTTTGTCACTGGGCTTTGTCACAGCATTAGGAACACAACGAATATAGCCATCCTGACCAACTCCCAGACCCAGACTATTCTCAGAAACTCACGGATGATGGCTAGCTCTATCAGCACCCAACACCACAGAAACTGGAATGTTTCCCATCTTTCAATGTGGAGTGGGGCTTGGGCTTTTATGGTTTCAGCATTGGGTCTCTAAAGACACATTTTCTAGTCCCTGCCTGACCCTAAGTCTTTTTTGGAAAGGTTATGTTCCTCCCTGTATTTTCTATAAATCTCTGTCTCTCTCCAATGCCTCTTAAGTGTTTCATATAAACGTGACAAAGACAAAGCCAGCAAGACATTCAGTGTAATGATAAGGTGCCGCCTGTGTGTGCATCGGGAGGATACGGCATGTGCACTTATAAATGTTACAGCACTGATTTGGGTGTCAGGGCTTCATCAGAAGAATCTGAAAAGGTTTCAGCTGGAGAATAGACTATAATTTCCATGTCTGCCCCAAATAATCAGTCACTGACAAGCCAGAAATTCTTAGCAGTAAAGATTGAGCCAATTTTCTCCATTTCATAAAAGCACTTTTTTTTCCCACAAAGAAACTTTTAAATGACGTTAGGTCTGATTGAAATTGCATGAAAGAGACACCGAGTCATAGGAATAAATGAAAAGAAGTTTAATAAGTGCCCGGGAATGCTGACCAGAGTGCTGGTGCGACAGTGATTGGTGTGCTGGACAGCCTACCTCTGCATAGATCTGCTGGGTAATAATTAAAACACATGAGTTACTGTCAGCATTGGAAGATTCCTTCCAAGTTAGATGCAGATTGGGAAGTGAGCTCTTAGCTACTGCCCAGTGCCATGCCTGCCTGTCTCTATGTTCCCTGCCATGATAGTTGTGAACCTACCTCCCTGAAACTGTGATCAAGTCTCCAATGTGTTCTTCTATAAGCTGCCTTGGTCGTAGGATCTCTTTCACAGCAATAGAACATTAACTAGGACACCAAGTCACTAGGGAGTGAACCTCAAAGCTCAGGTGGATGAGGCAGGCACTGATCACTGAACTCCCTTCCCAGTCCTTTTGACTTCTGCAAGGTCTCAAGTTGGCGTTGAACTCAGTTTAGAGAGGACTTCAAAGTTTTGATCCTCAGACTCCTGAGTAGCTGAGATGACAGACCTGTGCCTAGTGACAGTAACTGTGCACTTGCTACCTCATGACCAGTACTTCTAGTCCTTGTTTATTACTTAAAAGAGATGAAATATATCTACTTAATGACGTGTCCATTATACCTTATTCCTATTAATCCCAAATTGGGAATAACTGAAGGCTACACAAACTGGTAAAGTGATAAGTAATTTATGGCATATTCAGGTAGAAGAATTCTACTCAGCTGCATGTAGCAGGAGTTGCTGATAGCCAAGCCGATGATTCTCAGCTTCATGCTTAAGGCAATGGTTTTTCAACCTTCCCAATGTTGTGAACCTTTAATATACTCCCACATATTGTAGTGACCTGACCATAAAATTATTTTTCTTGCTGCTTCACAACTGTAATTTTGCTGTTGTTATGATTCATAATATAAATATCTGTGTTTTCCAATGGTCTTGGACAATCCATGTGAAAGGATGATTGGATCCCAAAGGAGGTCATGGCCCATGCGTTGAGAACCACTGGTTTAAAGAAACAGACACAAAGGATATTGTAATCCATGGTCCCACTTACATTAAGCTTAAGTAAAGGGAAAATATGCTAGGAACTGCATGGGGGTTGATAGAAAAAGAATACAGAGGTATTTTCTGGACAGATTATATGTACATATCATACTATTCATGCTGATTGTGTGCTCCCATATAATTGTATACTTGCAAGGAAGAGTATACTTAATATTTGTATTACCTGGGGTGTGGAGATGTAGTCTGTCGCAGGGCACCTGCATGCACTAAAGCCCGTGCCTCAAGTTGAAGCTAAGCCCACTTTTTGAAGCTGCCCTGGAAACACTGAGTATTCTGTGGTGAGCTGCTTCTTGGAGATGACAGATGACTTTATCATGGCTCCTAATAGTAATGCTGCTTTGGATTCATTTACTTGGATCCTTCTTGACTTCATTGTTGATTCTCTTCCCATACCTCAAATACTGTCCATAGTCACATCCATAAGAATAAAGAGTTAAAGTATTAAAATCATCTGGGAGGTGTATGGGTGGAAATAAGTGAATCATGAAAAAAAATGCTCTTTCTGTCCTTAGAAGATAAAGGCCTTGAAGAATTAAGAAGTTACTAGATCTTAAAACCAATTTTTTTTTGCATACCAAATGCTTGTGGTATCTGAGGAAATGATTCCATCCTATACAGGAGCTGTGCCGACAGATCCAATAGTGAATCTAAACAGTGAAATTCCTCGTTACAACAGCAGAAACCAAAACAAAACTGTGAAATTGCCTGCTTCATGCTTGTGAGAGTGTGTCTTTTGAATACCATGATTATTTTGTCCTGAGAAAGTATAAAACACATGCAGATTATAAAGCCACTGTGACTGACAAGAGAGTGGCCTATGGAATTCAGTTTCCAATTTGTAACAAAATCCACTGCTGCTAAAAATTTAGCCCACTTCTTTATGTAGTTGCGGGTACGAAGCATAGAGTTTTCAGTTATTGTCAGATGTATCAAGGACACATCCCAGCAACAGATATCATGTGGACATGTGAACAATGTGCATTTCTCAAGATTATCCTCAGTTCCTAATGTCTCCTAGAGGTGATTAATATGTAGTAACTCTAAAACCAACCGACTCATGAGGATGCAAGTTTAAGGTAAGCTTAAGAACAATAAAGGAAGTTGTGTCAACTCAGTTAAATAGTATTGTAAAATGATAACTTAGAAAAACAAAGACTTAATGTGATTCGTGGAAAAATATAGTTTCTCATATTTTATGAAATTCCATTTAATTTAATTATTCCCACCAATACTAAGGGAAGAGCTATGGCAACAATGGGCATTGAACTTCCAATCTTAATGGCTTGGTGTCTGCTCATTGTCTGTTCCACTTCTCATATCCTGCTATAAAAAAGCTAAATCACTAAATGGATAGGTATATCTTCTACTCTGGGAGAGAGGAGGGAGGTATAAAGGGAGGAGGGGGAAGGAGGGAGGGAGGGAGGGAAGGAGAGGCAGAGAAGGGTGCGGGGGAGGGAGGAGGGTAGGTATGGGTAAGATGTGGTCAGGGAGGCTGTTTTGTTGAACTGGAACTTGAGTTATGAAAAGGAGACAAGAATCAAGACAAAAGACAAGCAGGTTTGATGGATGGCTCATCCTTCATCCAGAGAAAGTCAGGAGAAATAAATGAGGTTGGATCACACAGAGCTTGGAGAGACATGATAAAGATTTTGGTGTTTTAATAAAAGTAACAAAAGCTATTGTAGGGATAAAATCTGAATTTCACTTGATGTGCAAACTAATCAGGAAGCCACAGTCATTATAGGGTTGAGAAAAGAAATGATTGGTAGTGCAGTTACTGAAAAATGTCCTGGGAAAGACAGAATGAATTCAGGAAGAAAATCAGGAAGAATAAATCCAGAAATAATATTTCAGGACATGTACAGGATTAGGTATGGGCAATGTGAAAGAGAAAAATGTAAAATGTGACTGGTTTCCATAGCAGGAGAGACAGAGGTGACCCACTCAGAATGAGAAGGGTAACCTATCTAAAATCATGCATTAGATACAAGCCCCAATGCAGGATGATTTTCTGCGGTCTAAACCTGAGGTGTTAAGAAGTCAAATTCTGCTCCAAGTGTGTGATGAACAATTAGATCACTGCTTTGACGATACCCATACCCACATCTAAAGATGCCATAATTGCTTATTTTTAAAAAATGGTGCCAGAGTTGGCTGTAGGGCTTCAATGTGCTCAAGAGCAAGTCACAAGAAGACAGAATGAGCACAGAAATAAATTGTGTGGTGCTCAGTAGCCCAAAGAAACAATGAGCTGGCATTATTACAAGTGTAGGGAAATGAAAAAGCTCAATAAAGTGACAGTCTGACACTCTGGATTCCTCAAAGAACTATCCAAGTTATTATTCTGGAAATGCATGCATTTGTTTTATCAGTGAACCATTTGAGCTGGTGAATTGTTCATTAATGAGAACTAGGAAGTGCAATTATAAATTTTTAGATACATATAGCAAAATATGCAACCTGGAGACAGCAGAGTAGGGATAGGAACAGGCCAAGGCTAGAGATAATAACAGTAAGAGCGTAGGTGAATTTAAATAAAGAGTTCATCTGCTATGGTCTAAGAGAACTCACTCAAAAAGAGATTTTCTTCCACAAAGCTTCATGGTGCTAACCATTTCTGACAAACACATAACTTAAATAAGAAGTGGCTAAAACACATGAGTGGTGATTTTAGCTCAAATCTAAGGCTTTTCAGCTATATGCTTTTATATGCTAAATGTATTTGGTTTTGGTTTTGGTTTTGTAGCAAGATCTATTGATTGTGTTTGTTTGTCTTTTGCTCATAGAATACCTCTAACTTTTAATTCTTCCACAGATTGTAACAGCAGTGGTCTGGCTCTCTTTAATGGTTAACCTCCCTCAATTGTCAGACTATTGGATTGAGCATCTCCTAGGAGACTGATAAGCATAAATATTTCTGTGTATGCCTGTGAAGGAATGTGCACAGAGATAAAAAGTGTGAACTCTGACCTAATGAAAGATCTGATGAATTCATAGTATGAAAGCATTATTGGGAGGCAATGAAATTTGGAATGTTGCATCTAACTAGAAGAAGTGGGTCAGTAGGGTCAGTAGGGGTGTATCCTTGGACTTTTATCATTTCCTGGCCCTTTAATATGCTCTCTCTCTCTCTCTCTCTCCCTCTGTGCTTCCCATGTGCCATGAAATGAGCTACCATGCCTTCTATGACCTTCCCATCATGGATGGAACTCAGAAACTATAAGTAACCTTTCATTCCTTGAGTTATTCTTGCAAGATACTTTAGTCAGGAGAAAAAAAATCTAATAAGGTTTCCATATAGAAACATGGCTATATTCTTAGAAATGCAAGAAAATCCTGTGCCATGGTGTGCTTTGAAAACACGGTTTGGGCTCTGAATAGTGAGTATTTCGTAAGTTAGCACATCGCTACTGAAACATTCATTACAGCAGCTTATTGGTGCTGTATAAGATTTTTTTTTTTTGTCTATTTAACACAAGGCAGAGACATCAGAGAAGGGGAAACCTCAGTTGAGAGGTTGCTTTGCACAGATAAGTCTGTGGGGGTATTTTCTTGCTTAATGATTAATGGAGGAGGGCCCAGCCCAACCTACTGAGGGCAGTACCACCCACCCTTCCTCAGATCATCTTGGGTTGTACAAGACAGCGGGCCGAATGAGCTGTGGAGGAGAAAGGCAGGGAGCAGTGTTCCTCCATGGCTTCTGTTTCAGTTCCTGCCTTGAGTTCCTGCCATGACTTCCCTCAGTGATAGTATGTGACCTGCCCCTTATAAGATGAAATGAACCCTTTTTCTCCCCAAGTTGCTTGTGGTCAGTGTTTTGTCACAGCAATAGAAAAGCAATACAGTCCTCATTAGAAATAATTGTGGGGGAAATTGTCTTAATACTCAAGACCAAGCAGGTACATGAGTCAGATTTGGATAAACTAATTTTGAAGTCATTGTGTCAGCCAGACAGGGCTTATTCTCCACAAACACTCATTCCTCAGCCTCTCAGGTGCTGCAATTAAAGGCATGGCCACCATATTTGGGTCAATTTAAACAGTGATTCTGGTCTTTTTGCCAAGTTACTTCACCCTTTATAATATGATTATTTCGTCTACAGCATTGATATGGTTTCATTCTTCTTCAAAACATTATTTTGAAGTTAAAATTAAAATGTTGGTAAATTTGTGGAGTATTGAAATATGTCCATACCATTAGCAATCCCATGGTGCCACTACTTTTGTAAAATAAACTGGGTACTTCTGTCAGTCCACCCTGCTGTAGGGCACAGCCTCAGGGGAGGAGAAATGAGGGAAGTGCTTGACGGCGATTGTCCTTAGTGTAGCTGCAGTTGTCTGGGAGCACAAAAAGGCTGTCTATGGGAGAATTAAGCTGCAGTTCTTTAGGCAAAGACATTGTATGTTCCCCACAGTGATGGTAAATGAAAGAGACAGGCCATGGTTCTAAATTGTTTGTTGACTGTTCATGGTGGAAAATGAATGCATACCTTAATTTACCAACTTCTCAGGGTGCACCTGAGATTAAGTACCATTTGCAGGGAGGAATGACTGGGAAGGCAAGCTTATTGGCTAAGCCCTCAGGGCTTCAAGGTACCTCAGTAATATGGAGAACTCTGTTCTGGGCCTACCTGAGCACAGATCATGTTTCCTTATGTGGGGGAGTGTGTCGTTTTAACCATGGACTCTTCCATGGCTTTTCATTTGGGCTGGAAACCTGAGCCATCTCTGACTCTTTCTTCTGCTCATTTTCCTAGTCTAACTGCCATGATTTGATACCACTGTTGCTTATACTGGTATAGCCTGTCAATCACTACATATAAAGTAGTGGAAGAATTAGTTCCCCGCTCCTCAGCCACAGCTTTAGTTTTCCAAAGATCTCTTCCCTAGCCCAGCTTCTCTAAACATGATTACATAGCCAAGAGCTGCTAAACTCATCTTCTATGACACACACTGAGTCATACCACACTCCTGCTGAGAAGCGTCCCGGGGTTTCTAGTGCCACCCAAGAAAGACTGCATGGAAAAGCTTCCATGGTCGTGTCCTCAAGTCACCTCCTCCGGACTGTTCTCTCTTGTCAACCTAGAGCCCAGGTACTAGGTCTCTCCTGGACAAACTGGCCAGCCCAGGCAGCCAAGGGCTTCTTGTGTGCTCCTGTCCCACGATGTAGTCAGAGTACTCTTGCACTGGTAAGGCCCTTCTTCTTAGCCTTCTCACTACTTGACATTCCTTACAACACTACATCTGTCACTCAGAAGTATTCTTAAGAAGTAAGAATTCTTAGGGGAAAATATCATCTCCAATTCTATATCCAGCACCTTTTTTTTCTCATAAACTATAGGGCTTTTCAATTGCGCTCTCTCTCTCTCTCTCTCTCTCTCTCTCTCTCTCTCTCTCTCTCCCTTCCTCCCTCCCTCCTTTCCTCCCTCCCTCACTTTTGATCCTTTCTTCCTTCTTTTCCGTTCTTTCTGACATATATATCTTTAAACTGTCATTTCACTGATAACCAAGACCCTGAAGAAAATGTTATGAGGAGAGGGAGAAGGCCCAGCAGATGAAGGTTTGCTGGTAGGCAGCAGGGAGAAGGACCAGAGTTGAGATAATTTATGTAAATGCTAAGTGGAGTGCTGGCTCACCTGAACCTCCAGTGCTCAGCATGTGGAGATTGTGCCCCAGTGCACCTAGTGAGAGCAGCATTCCTGGTGACCCATGAGCCTCAACTGACAGACCCTGCCCCGGTGAATAAGGTGAAGAATTACCAAGAAAAACTCTTGACATCAACCTCACACCTCCACAAGCACATGTACATGCACATACCTTGTCGTGGGGCACCCTTTCTGGAGAGACTTGGACAAACATCCGCTTAGTCGAGATAGTGAACCAAAGAGACCTAGGCAATGAACTCATCAATCACAACTTAGTAAACCAGTGGATTTCTTAGGTTCCTTACGGAGTATGAGTGACAAGTTACTTACATAGTCGTACGTGACACAGAGCAGCTCCACCACTGAAAGCCCATCTCAACATTTGTGACAACTCATGAAGGCTGGAATCCTGGCGCTCTCTGCATGACATTCGAGTAGCTCAATAGGACAGAGTTTCCTCAACAGCCCTCACTGCTTACATAACTTGGGGAAGGAAGGGCCTTGTTCAAGTGAGAGTAACTTCCTGAGACTTTTGAATTCTTTATTTCCTTAGTTCCTTTTGGAACTTTTTTGGGGTTTTTTTTGTGTGTGTGTGTGTGTGTGTGTGTGTGTGTGTGTGTGTGTGTGTGTGTGTGTGTGTGTGTTGTGTTCAGCTCAAGGAGGAACGATCTCCTGGTGCTGGAGTTATGGGCAGTTGTGAACTGCCCACTGTGGGTACTAGGAACTGAGCTCAGGTCTTCTGGAAGCCCAACAAGTGCTCTTAACATCTGAGCCACCTCCAGCCCTGAGGACTTCCCATAATGAGCTTCCTTCCATGATGGAATGGTTCAACTCAGAGGAGAGTGTCACACCCATGAACATATGAACATGCATACGCACAGAAGTATTACACATATATGCACACAAGCACAGAAACACAAAGAAGCAACCCTCCACACACACATGCTTATGCAGAGAAACACAACACACACATAAATGAAAAATAAATAAAAGTTACTGTTTGTATGTAAACCTATACATCAGATCTATTTTGAGACTTGCACAGCTAATGCATATACCCAGACATTTTTGTCTCCCTTCATTTGGCCTTTTATTGAGAAGATGGCTCTATTAACCAGATTTTACCAGACTGGAAGTGCCAAGCCTGTCTCAGAAATACTTCAGCACTTGAGACAAACAAAAATTGCCAGAAATACCAACAATCGCACTTGTATTGGTGGTGTTGTGATGCCCTAATACCAAATAAGCAGAGCTTTTCCAGCTTCTTCAGCGGGCTCCTCTGGATGCCACTCAGAGAAGGCAACTTTAGCACATCTCACAGGGACACTGTGAAGTCTCATTTTCCAAGCATGTTCCTGGCTCTCAATTTATCCTTGACCCTTCTCTTGCACTGTGGACGTGTGGGCTGCTAGGAGGACAATGGCTGTCCAGGCCAGGAAGCAGGGAGTGGAAGTGGAGGCAGGAGTCAAATGCTTGATAATCTGGTCACCGGTACCTTCATTTTTCCCATCAGCCTGACTTTCCCGCCCTCCTTCTGCAAGTGCCCATGCTTCTGTGAGGCTGGATAATCTATCTGTATGCCCAGTTCTATATCTAGGAAAGAGGTTTCATCTCAATAATAACTCCTTGAAATGCTTGTTCTCCTACATGATTTAGGTTTGTGTTTCCCAGAGTGCCCTGGTGTGCTTGTGTTGCAACGCTCTTCTTGTCTCTACCTCCCGAGAAGCTGCTACTACTGGCACCATCTGTGGCTAAATTAAGTTTTTCTCTGACATATATGTGTGAGCCTAACTTTTTCCTTCATTGTAGGACATTTGCATATGGTAGATGGAGCCATTGCAGACCACAGTGGTGTCACAGTATTCTTTTCACCTAACATCCTTTGTGCTCTAGCCCAAGTGTTTCTACCTCTTTCACTGCTCCACTTATGCCCACCATTTACAATTATGTTCTGTTTGTGCTTTGCATAATCTTTGGGCCTCCCTTCACACTCGGAGAGAACTCGCATGCTTCAAATGGCCCCAGAGTCCCTGCAGTCTATACTAATGTGTCTCTCGTGTTATCATAGGTGCAGCTTCTCTAATTCATATTCATGTATTCTCCTTCCCAGTCCCCACCCCCTTCCTTACCTTCCTTACATATTTTTCCAGTGCTGGGGATCTGAACATGCTAATTTCCCTTTAAAAATAATTTTCTCTACATATTCTAACATGTGAAGCAACTCCAGGGGATGTGGTCTGAAGGGTATTTTGATTCGATAGGTCTTGATTAAGGTCTAAACTTCTGCATTTCCAACCAACTGCTAGAATACATCAGTGTAGTTTTACTGGTACGTGACTAGAGAATTCATATATAAGTAAGAACGGAGCTTTGATACATTTTTCTGTTTCTTCATTTTACCACTGTATTCTCAGTGCCCGGGTCCTGTCAGCTACACAGCAGCTGTTCAGTTAACAATCAAAGATAAATGAATGGATGGGTTTTATTTAAGTAGAGGGAAACTGTGGTTCCATTTTCCACCTTGCTGCTGGGGGGTGTCCAGTCCTTGCTGGTATCAGAGTGGGGTCTGAACAGAGAGGAGAGGTCCTACAACAGCCAGCTACTAGCCTGGGGTGGGGGGTGGGATCCAGTTTAGCTCAGGGGTGAGTATATGAAGGGCAGAGAAGCCTTCTGAAGGAGACAGGCAGTATGGCTCTATGTGACAGTGGGTCTCGGTGAGAGAGACGTCTTTACTTGTCCCTATTTTTTATTGTTTATCATAGAAGATGAGTACATATCACTTACACAGGGTAGACAAGAGATTAAATATCTTTTACAGGAAGGAATGTCTGGGAAGGGAAGCTTATTGGCTAAACCCGTTGGGCCGGCCCATCTAGATAACTCCTTGGTATGGAGAACTCTGTGCTACTCTGACCTTCATGTGGTGTGCTGTGGTCCCATGCTCCAGGACAGGAACGAAAAGCCTACCCATCTCAGATATGGGAATATCTCATATGCACTTCTCTGAGCCTCAGTTTCCCTGATTTGCACCAACAGTTCTAAAAATCACCTCTAAGGTCCAGTGTGGGTTAAAGCATATTATTCAGTCAATTCACCTGAATCAGAAAAATTAGTGTTTCCCAACCAGGTGAAAAGTGAGAGCAACTGTGCACACAGCATGAAAGCTCTTTCCTTTTTCTTAAAAGCGACGTCCTCTCCCTGTTCTCACCGATCTCTGACTAAAAGCCATGAACCTGTATTTTCAGAACAGTTGGGTGTTAGTTATTTAAAAAACTACAGGAAAGAAAGCTCCTTGGCCATATTCAAAGCCATGTAGGGTCACAAGGACATCTACGGAACAGCCAGTGAGACTTCTGGCAAGGGTGGGCAGTTACTGAGGGAAAACATGAGGGCCAGACACTTACTGCTTAAAATAATCCCGAGTGCCTGCCTGTTTTGCCAGCCTACTACCAGGCTTTCCACTGACCTCTGCCTTCCCAGAATTCTGCCCTTTCTCCATAGGAAAAGGATACTGGGTGCCCAAGGCACTAGGAGATCGTACCATCTCCAAGTTCAAATCTTTGAAAGGACAGGTCATAGAAACACAGGCATCTAGAGATGTATTTCATTTCCGGACCATTTATTTGGCTATTTGGAAAGAGCACAGCTTGGCAGAGGGAGGGAAGGACCCATCTGAGGCTGCTGTATGAGTGTTACAAATGGCCTGTGAATTGAAGAAGCACTCTGGGATCCTGCTCACATAGAGGTCTCCGTCTATTCACAGTTCTACCTCTGATTGGGAGGAAAATTACTCACAGCTGGGAAATGAAGTCACATCTGTGCTCCGTAGGAGCCGAAGCCACCTCATTCCTCTTTGCTTGCTGGAAATTGTACTACCATTTCCAAACCCTATGCAAATGGGAGAGGGAGACGTTTGCAGGGAAAGCTACAGCTCCGAGCTCTTTGTAGCATCTGGATTGGGACACCGAAGGTGAGTACTGACGCACCCGTCCTTCCTTCAGTGTGCCATTCAGTGAAATGTGGAATGAGTTAGCCGTTTTACTTGGCAAACACTCAAAAGTAAACATGTCTTTCAAAAGAAAAGTAAATCATGCACAGATCCAGTGGGCCACACATCATCATTCTGTCTCTCTTTTGCACAACGACTTCTATGGACAGACACCCAACCAGTAGACTCCTTTACACGGTAAGAGAGAGGATGGGTCTGGAGCTTTCTAAGTGAACTCAATGAGAATGTGGCATGCAGTCCTTTGCCACATATATGTTACCTTGAAGCGTCTCCTACTGCTTACTCATGTGATGTCACAGGAAGGCCCTCACGGCTGCACACAGAAATGGTGGTAGGAGTCATAAAAGTGGCTTCCCCTTCTCAAATCCTTTAAAGGAAGTTTACGTGTACATTTTCCCCCATGTTAATGCATATGCCACACATCAATGTTGCGATAATAAAGCAATTACACTTCATTGGGAGTGGCAGAAAAATTATTAAAATAAATAAATACGAGGCATGAGAGTTCTAAGTCATTGGCTTAGAAGAGCCCGAGCACAAGGTAATAATTTTTTGCATCAACATCAAGTCCTAACCTCATTAGATCTATGGTAGGAGCAACAGCATTGCCTTTATTCACTGACTGTCAACAACGTGCAGCAGGTGGGAATGATTCTGATCATTAGTTATATTTGACACAACCTCAACCCTGCATTGCGTCAATGGGAGTCTGTGAAGAGGTGCTCCGGTGGTTTGGAAACATTTGAAAGGAGGTTTAAGACATCAGGTAACGCATGAAAGATGGGGAGGGGTGTCAGTTGTGGTGTGGCTGCTGCAAATAGACTGCCAGGATGATTTGTGTGAAAGGGCATGTTGAGGCAGACAGGGACAAGGGGCAGGCTTTTCAGACAGAATGGGCTTCTGATTGCTAGCTGACAAGGTATTTGCTTTTCTGTTTTCTAAATTACACAGGAAGTGTTCCATGTAGTGATTTACGGCAGAGTGGGCTTTCAGCCACCTGTGGGCCTCAGAAAACTCTGGAGTGCTACCAAAGAGAAGCAGGATGTTTTCAGAAAAGTCTCTCCACATCAAAAAGCTAGAGAGGTGGGGCGTCCCTTCCATCTTCCAGACAGCAGGCTATGGAGAAAGTGAGGGAATGTCAAGTCATAGCTCATTCTCCAGGACCAGAATTAAGGGACAGTCTGCACAAAAGAGCCTTTTCAGGTTGAGCTTCAAGACTTGTTTTCTTGACTACATAACACGGACCAGGGCCCTTTTCTTGAAAATCAACTTCTCCTAAGCTATGTGACTACTGCCCTGATGGAAAACTAAAGTGTATTTCATTTGTTTTTTTAATTTACACTTCAACTGATACATAAAACCACAAACCTCCATCTGTTTGGGTTACTGTACCATATGTCAATGATGCCTACACTGTGTCACCTTTGCGATGGCAGGCATGAACACCTTTCCAAACACTGGTGCCACTGCTTTTTGGGCAACTGAACAAGCTGCTGTTGTTTAATATATTATTCATTAATCCCTATTCTTATCAACCAATAGGATAATGAAAGAGAACCAAGAGAGAGTTAGATGCCTGGTGTGTCCTCCACACTCAGGAGTGCTTCTGATATAGAAAGACACTTGCTCAAAGCCCAGTGAACTGAGTATCTGATGTTCTTCCTTCTCTTTAATTACGATAGAATTCATGGTGTATTGACACTCAAAAGAAAGTTACACACACACACACACACACACACACACACACACACACAGAGAGAGAGAGAGAGAGAGAGAGAGAGAGAGAGAGAGAGAGAGAGAGGAGAAGGGGGGGAAGGAGGAGGAGGGAGGAGAAAGGTGGAAGACTTTATTTGTAACAATGTTGTGTTATGTGATACAATGGTCTAATGGGACACTCATTTCTTACTCCTTGTCCTTTAAGGGAGGAGTTTTAGCTTGTTACTCCTTTTAAATTCTATGTCCCCTGTATGCAAAATAGTCACTAAATACATGTGGATGCAGTGGCCAAAGTTACATGTGTTTTCAAGTTTGCTTGAATTGTTTAAAAAAATCAAAGACCAATAATTTTAAATTATTTTCTCCAGTCTTCCCATTTGTCAGTATCCTGTAGTCTGACAAAGGTCTCATTTGTCATGTGAATCAAAGAATATGGGAACGCTGGGTAACCTTAAATCCCATTTCTGCTGTGGCTGTGATAGAATAAAGGGTATGGTGAAAACATTTGATGACTATTTTAGAGGTGGGTCGGTTAAAATATTGGTTATGAAAATGAAGTCAAGAATGGAAAGTTTAACAGAGCCTCTCCATCCGTTATCCCATCTGCAGGTCACACATTTGCACTCTCACAGTTTGGTAGCAAAAGCGAGGATTGCTTGATAGTAAAAAGTGATGTATCAAGGGAGCACAGGAGGGGAAAAGGAAACCAATGTTGGGTTTTGTGTGAATTGTGGCCATTGTGGCATAATCCTTTCTAAGCACATTCTTTTGTTAGAAGCACTGCAAATCATTTGTTTTATAACATGTACATATTCTAATTTCCCCGACTCTTTGTTTTTTTAATTACAATATTAACTGAATCCACAGAATGTTGTTCCTACAATGCAAACAACATATTTATTCTTACACTTACACATGGGTCAGAATTTAGTTGGTTAGCTAAGATGTACAGGGCAGGGCAGGAAACCCTGGTGGGCAGCCATTACTAATCAATGGTGACGTGGGGGCACACTAGAGAGTTCTGTTTCCTTTGCTTCCCTGGTTTCTCTACAATCACTCTGATCCTAAAAGGATGAATACCTGAGCTTGAGACACTTGGTTTCAGGAGGAAGCAGTTTATATCTTAGTTAAATTCAGATTCAAATGTTAGTAATTTTCCCCAAATTATGAATATTACACAAACTTTCTCTTAATAGTAAGCTGTAACCCTCCATCCATGCTCCATTCTCTATGCAGATTGATTTTCATCACAGAAGAAAGAAACCGGTGGTCCCCGCACCAGAGTGGTCTGTCTATAGTGCACTGTAAATGAACTGTTGAATCCTGCAGCTGGCTGCGATCCATACTTGATTCTTACCCAGCTGTTCTGTAACTGATTGCCATAGGTACGGATATCTTAGATCCGGTTTACTGAGAACGTAATTCGGTCCCACAGGAAGTCACCATAAGGAACATTGGTGTGCCTAGATCTGAATCATTATCAAAATTCCTTATGCTGCTGTCTCACTAAACACTTGCAGGCATGGGGATTTGTGGCCTCTTCCAAAATCATTGTACATTTTTCTTCCTAGAGACCAGAAAAACATTGAGGTTGGTTTTCTCACATGACTATATGACATAGCCTGGCAATACTGCTTATGACTGATGTAGGGAATGGAAAGGTACATGGTGAGTGCTGTGGAAAGGGTTGTGTTTGGCACCGCTAAGACAATGGTGCTGTAGAATGAAGGCTATTTAAGCCTAGAGAGAAACAGACATGGGAGTCTGATAGCCACTGAAGTGTTTGCCAGTTCTAAAACTTCTTAAGCAACTTCTCTCTGACTTAAAGGAAGAGAAGTTCAGGGTTTTGTGTTCTCGATGTTAGTGAGGTTGCTTCTGTACATAACTGTCTATAAAGGAAAGGAATTATATCACATATGCATTTCTAGCAATTATGCCTACTCTACCTGGCAGACACATGACTGTGTTAGAGTCAACCTGAAATCAAATGTTCCTTATGTGATATCCTGAGTTTGAAGAAGGCTGTCACTAGGTCTTCCTCTCTTGCATTGATTGACATTGTCCTGGACAGAACGACTCTGCCGACTCCTTGAATGTGATGCTTGAAGGAGATTCTCTCCCAGTTCCAGGTGCTAAGAGCCTTCCACTCTCTGTTCCTGCCTTCTTGGAGTACTGATTTGTCAAACTGGATGTTCAGGCTACTCTGCCATCCAAGAGGTTTCATCAAGAGCACAGAGAGACCAGACATAGAAGTGGAGATCATGCAGATGACTCGCTCTTCTCAACATTGTAGAGCACTTTAGTTGCAACAACCACCTCACCGCAACTATGTGGGAGACTCCAAGAGAGAACTCAGCAGAGCCCAGCCAAGCTGTGAGGTTTGGAGGTGAACTGATACTTAGCCATCTCCATTGATTACACATGAAAATATTAGCAATGGAGGAGGAGATTAACTACATAAGCAGAAAGACAGATTCAGAGCTGGGAAACCAAACCCACAAAATCCTCCTATGGTATAGGGGGACACATTTCATCCTGTAAATACATGAACTTCTTTCTTATAAAAATAGTTCCTGGTGTAGGAGAGATGGCTTAACAGGTAAGAGCACTGGCTGCTCTTTCAGAGGTCCTGAGTTCAATTCCCAGCAACCACATGGTGGCTCACAACCATTTGTAATGGATCTGATGCCCTCTTCAGGTGTGCATGAAGATATCGTACTCGTATAAATGTATATATGTACTCATATGTATAAAATAAATCTTAAAAATAAAAAGTAGTTTACCTCTAGGTTAGCAAGGTTTAATTTTATATATATGTATAAATTTAGTATATGTATATATGAAAGAGAGACAGAGAGACAGGGGTTTGACAATTCAAAGCACACACACTCACACACAGACATATACACACACAGAGAAGATCATGGATGTTTGAGATGATGGTTATACCAGTGAATTATAGATTTTTTGTATGTTATATCCATCCATTCCAGTGTCACACTATACCCAATAAATATATACAATTATTATGTGTTAACTAAAAAGAAAACATTTAAAACAAGCCAGATATAGTGAGCATCATAGTCACTAAATTAATTATAAATTAATGAAACAGATTTTTCAAAGATGTGACAGTCAGAAAAAAGGAAATTAAGTCCCACAAACGCACCATTGCTCCATTCCTGCCATCAGTGATGTAATAATTCCTCACTGTATTTTTCTCTGACCATGGACAGTCTATTTTATGTCCTTAAAATTATAACCAAAAGTGAGGCTTGGTTTACTGGCATCTGAAACTTGCATAATCAGAGAAGAAGAAATTATAAAAAAGAGAAAATTAAAATTGTATGAAAAATGATCAAGTTCAATAATTCACAAAGTGTGCTGCCGCCCTCCCTGTCTTTGAAGCCCGTGCAGTGAGCCGCCTGTGCCCGGGGCTTCAGCAGCTTCACAGCCATAATGCATATAACAATTTACATCCGATTTAATTATAGGAAAAATGTCTAGGTTGGAACCTAGAAGACTGTAAACGTTATATTCTCAGTGGGATGACTATACTGTAACCGCCCTTTGAAGAACTGACATTTGGGGCTGGGTGAGTCTTAGCTGTAGGGTACTGACTTCTGTGAATTACCCCCTGAGCTGTGGTAACAAAATTGTCTTTCCTCAAAAACATGTTCCAATTAATGAATAGTCTATGATTTTTTAATATTATTTTCTCCTTTATCATTATAATTGAAACGTATTTCAATCATAAACATATTCCAATAATAACTTTATTAAAATTTCCCCCATATAAACATAATCTCTATATTTACATGGCTTTTGACATATACTTCTGACTTTCCTTTCCCAAAAGTCATTAGAACTACACAGTGACACATTGAAGTGCGGATATGGATATACTCACTGTGTTATAGTAAAATTCAAAATTAATTACAGTATAATAAAATCATGTCTAATCTATATTTTTTTTTCTATTCTTTTTTTTTTTTGACAAATTAGCATAGTTTAAATTATAATTGGGCCATTTACCTCCTATAAAGTGGTTTGCAATAAATCCTGGATGGACATACTCCTTTTCTATAAAAATTACAGTTGTAGTAATTTCACTTTGCAAGCGAAACGCTCCATTGTGCGGAACAAAAGAAGAGACGTGAGGATGCGCTGGGAGATGCTGACCTTGCTGGTCATGGGTCAGTTCTTCATTGGGAAGTTCTTGTAAATTCAGAAAGCCAGTGAAGAGACTCAGCATAGTCCCCGCACTGGTGAAAGGAAGCTCTGCGTTCTGCTGGACATCCCATGACAGTCAGAAAGGACTCACGGGGCTGGATCCCTGTCTGTACCTATCCGGTGCGGAACTCACTTTTTCCTGTACTTTTTGCCTAAACATCCTTCGAACCCCTCTTCCACAGTGAAACAACGACGCAGCTGGATCTATCAGCAGTAAAACCAAGAAAACTGTTCTCTTTCTGTATGGAATACCAGTCGCTCCCTCTCAAAGAAAGAACGTCGAGAAGGGAGGGGCTCGTCTGTCTGATGGAAACATGACCACCTAGGATGCATCTTCAACTTGATAAAGCCCAGTGTGCATTGTGGAAGACTCCTCTAGGCTTTGATGCAACTTTGGGGTCAGTGAGTCACTGTGAGGAGTCAGCCTCCTGCACACCAGCCCCGCTGTGGGGTCACATAGTCTCTCTGAAGTACTAGAAGGGCAAGATTTGTAGCCCCTGAGGCACTCCCAGTCCAGGCGGCTATAAAAGTGAACACAGAGTTTTTATAAGCCTGTTGTCCAGGGGCTGAGCTGGGGCCCTTCACCTCCATTAACGATGTCTCTCAAAGACGACATTCCAAGTTTATTCCTGCCTTCCGTCCTTCCATGTCTCCTCCTTCTCACCCCCTCCCCCAACACACATAACCCAATGTTTATTTATGGTCTTTTCTTCCCCTTCTTTCTGTCTTACATCTTCACATTCCAGTATGTTTTGAACTAATTCATGAAAACTGAAGGGAAACAGAGTTTTTGGGTTTTTTTGTTTTAAGTGCTAATTTGTTCTTGTTCATGCTTTTCAATTCCACAACTGGCTTCATGGCTTTGATCTATGTCTATTTAATGAGAGGCTTAAGAGTCAGTTAATATAAATTTACCATATTTGGAATCCAGAAATACACCTGCTTAAAGCTGACAAAGATCGTACCATGCAGAGCTGACATGATAAACAAAGAGGAGAACGAGAAAAGCTCTAGCAAGCCCTTGGGAAGTTGGGGCGATTAGCAGGGAATGCAGGTGGCATCTGACACAGGTCAGGAAGGAACTGCATCCCATATGGCTGCCTAGCAACCAGAATGTGTAGCTGGCCTAGCTTTTAATGGGTAAGATCAGGCAGTGGCTGGAGACTTAGTAACTGATAAAGCAGAGTTATTGATGATCTTGTAGACTGAACAGCTAAAGAGAGTCCAATAGATTGTTTTTCCTTTAAATGTTTGATTTGCTTTGTTTAGATAGAAATACTCTAAAATGCAGACACCATGACCTGGGTTCATAAAATATAACATTGGCACATAAGATTCTAATTTTAGAGCAATATAGAAAATAAAATTTCAATGTCCCAATAGTGACTAGGCTTTTTCACACTTTACCTTTCTCGTCATGCTTTGGATATAATGAAGCACAGCCCAGTAGACCAGATTGCAGTATTTAACTCATTATCATTTTTATGTATCTTTAAAGTTTTTTTTTCATTTCTAGTTTTCATATTTTCAAGGGAATCTGGAAGAAACATTATACGACAAAAGGTTTTATGCTTTAAAACAATTTACAGATTTTGTGGTACAGTAGTTAATATTATATGCTGCTGTTTCATGGGACGCAAGTTCAGTTCCCAGTGTCAAGATCAGGTGGCTATTAGCCACCTGTGACTTCAACTCCGTGGATGATCAGACATCAACTTCAGCCTCTGTAGCCCTTATACATGTGCATAGGGGGGGGAGGGAGAGAGAGAGAAGGAAGGAGGGAGGGAAGGAGGGTGGGATCTTAAAAATATAAAACAAAAATAATAAGTTAAAAAATCACCTATTCTAAAAACTTAGATAAGTGGAAATAATTTTGTGTCTGATATAATATCAGATATTGGATACATATCTGTAAATATCAGATATATACATATAAATACCAAAGAATCTGTAAGATTTTATGAATGGTTTACTGTATCATTCTTCCTCTTTTATTTTCTGAGATGGACAGAATTAAATGTTTAATGCACAGGGGAGAAAGGTATGGGGGAAAAATCATCACTAAAATTTCGACTGAGCATTGATTTGAATGTTTCGTATGTAGCTTGTCAAATAGAGAAATGCTTAAGTTGGCTTACCGAAGGTGTTTTAAGCACAAGTGATTTCTGTGTGCATGGAGATGCACATACTTCACTCAAACATTCCAATCAAAATCATTGTACTTTGCTATTTTTATTCAAAAGAAAAAATGTCCTTTATGCAGTCGGTTCAAACCAGAGTCAAAGCATAGGTAATTAAGCACAATTACCCTTCACTCTGGAGAGATAGGCAAGGACTTCAAGACAATGCAGTATAACACATAGCTCCCTCCTATGGCTTTCCAAGAGTACGCATTACAGTCTTTGTTTAAGGAGCTGCTAAAGTGTGTCCTCTGCCTTGCTGACATTTGTTCCTGCATTCATTATTTGCACACTCTCCTTCTGCTAAAACCCCATAACCCTATCATCCATTTTTCAAGTCTTTCTAGATCTTCAATACTCTGACTTGGAACCGTGATCATTTTGTTATATTAGAACCGACTTTTAATTTTCATGCTGTCAGCTAATCAAATGCTCCAATAATGTGTAAAAAAATCAATGAAGTAAGATCAATAAAACCTACTGTGAACTTTGGATTTGGGTCACAAGAACTATCCAGGCAAGCAGAATACTCAAATGTCTGAATATGATATCCAAACATTCACTATCTTGACATACAAATAAGTTTTTTAGAATTGATGGGTTGCACCTGAAAAATATGAGACAATTGAATCTATAATTTTGTAATTGTCAATTTTACAAGTTTGAATTAATGGAGACTTTATATTATGTTAGAATGCTTGTAGGCATTTTGGCAAAATTAGCAAAGCTAGTCAGATTTGAAAATTCTGACAGATACTATGCTGAACACTTTCTTTGATGATACTGGAATTTAATTAAAATCAGTCATCAAAAAAGTTACAAGATTTCATCCTTTTAAAAAATGCTATAGACTTCAAAGAAGAAACAATGGAAACCAGGCTATATTTTAAAAACATGATTTATTTATTGCTATTTTATATGCATTGGTGTCTTGCCTGCATGAGGGTGTCTGTATGAGGGTGCCAGATCTGCTCGAACTGGAGTTAAGACAGTTATGAGCTGCTATGTGGGTGCTGGGAATTGAACTCAGGTCCTTTGGAAGAGCAGCCAGTGTTCTTAACCACTGAGTCATCTCTCCAGGCCCCAAACTACACTATGATTTATTTATTTTTAAGAGTTAATTAGAGCACAAGCATTGCATGAAATAAACTTTATTGTTTTTGTTTTGTTTTGTTTTGTTTTGTTTTGTTGAGACAGGGTTTCTGGGTATAGCCTTAGCTGCCCTGGAATGAACTTTGTAGACTACTCTGGCTTCTAACTTGAGATCTGCAGGCCTCTCCTTCCCAAGTGTTGGGATTAAAGGTATGTTCCACCACCCCAAGTGAAATAAATTTTTGTTGTTTTTTGTTTTTCAAGAAAAGCTTTCTCTGTGTATCCTTGGCTGTTCTCAAACTCACTTTGCAGACCAGGCTAGCCTAGATAAACTAGGAGTTGAGAAAAAGTGGACTTATATATATTTATGTTTGTGAGTGAGGCAGGTTTATGGTTATGAACTCCTGGCATATAACTTCAAATTTTAAAATATACTACTGATAAACATATCACTTGGTCCAAAGCAATAAATATTATAACAAATAAAGAAATAGTCATGTAAATAAGAAGCAATGAAAGACCCAGGAACAATAAAGGCAAACACCCAAAGAGAGAATTCAAAGATGCAAACACCTGAAAGAATACATTGAAGATGTTTAGTTTTATTAGCAATCAAGACCAGGACATGTTAACATGCTAAAATATAAGTTTACATTGACTTAGTTAAAATGCTGGATATCATTTGCTGATAGCCAAGATTTAGCTAACAGTTCTCATACACTTGGAGGGGAATGCCTCTAGCATTTCCTTGGGAAAGAACTTCATAGCTAGGTTGGAAATTGGGCCTTGGCAGGAAGTACAGAAGTTCCATTTGTGATCACTTATCCTGACTGTCAGCCTGATTGGATTAAAAAACACCTAGGAGATTGTGAAGCACCTCTGAGAGTGCCTGTGAGAGAATTCCAAGGGATAATTATATTAAGAGGACCTGCCCTAAAGTGGATTAATCACTTGATGCATTCATAATAAGATAGATTATTGGAAAATAGTTAAAGACAGGAGGTAGGGTACAGCTGAAGGAAGGAGGTCACCCAGGCAAGATCTTTGGGGTTATCTCCTACCCTGGCTTCTTCATGAATGACTTTTCGCTTGCTTCCTGCTCTCCCTGAGTGAGTTTTCTCTACCACACAATTCCTCCCATGTTGTTCTGTCTTATAACGGGGCAAGAAACACTGAACCAGTGTCCACCAACTGGACTCTTAGAAACCACTGGGCCAAAATAAATAATCCCTCTCTCACTATTCTTGTCAGGTATTTTTTCACTGAAGTCTCTAAAGCACTAACCTATATAGACTCCAAGATGGCAAGATCTTCAAACAAAGAGCACTGGGAACAATGACAGGAATGTTCATCAAAAACATTGAGATGTCAAAAAGTAATTGGCCTCAAAACATCTATAAACTAGAATGGACTAAAACTAATTGCAGTATATTTTTTGTGTTGCGCACTATAAACAAAAATAAAAAACAAAACAAACCCTACTCTTCTGGGACCAACATATATGAAATAATAACGAAAGGCTCTGAAGAAGAGACAAAGAAGACAAGAATTTATATTCAGTGTTTCTATTTACATATGTTTAAAAGCGCTATGCCATTTAAGAATATGTATAAATCCAATTTTTTTCCACGTGGAGAGGTTTAATGAGAGAAGAGTAGAAGAGAGGAGGAACAAAGGAGGCCGGCCATGGGCACATGGAGGAAACGAGGTGGGGTGGGGAGAGAAGGGACAGGGACAAAGAGGGCACAAGGGCAGAGCAGAGCAAAGAGAAAGAGGGAGCAAGAGAGGAGTAAGAAGGTATAAACCCAATTTAAGTGTATGTTTATATTTAAGGAAATCATGAATAAAGAAGGTATTACAACTAAAGTTCATTATAGTACTCACGTCTTTTAGAGATGGGTAAGAGTGTTGAGTACTAAGAGAGGTGTATCAAGAGATCTGTCAATATCCTTTGTTACTATAAAATTGCTCTACAAAAATTTGACAACATGAAGCAAAATTTCCAATATCTAAAACTCTTAAACCATATATCCTAAGAAGAATGAATATTGCAAAACAGTCTAATATACTTAATGATATGAATATAAAGTTATGGTACATAGCCTTATTAGTAAGGTAACAGCCTTGGAATCAGTGGCACAAGAAAAGACTTTCTAAACAGAACACTAACACCAACAACTAATAAGTAGGACTTCAGGAAACTGAAAAGTTGCAGCATGGCAAAGGACACTGTCATTAAAGCAGCATGCTACAGAATGGGAAAAGACTTAACCAGCTAAACATCTGGTAGAGAACTAACATCCCAAGACAAAAAAGAAGTAAAACAAAACAGATATCAAGAAAACAAATAACTAAATTTAAAAATGGGGTGCGGATCTAAGCAGAATTCTCAAACTAGAAGACTAAGAAACAAAGGACTGTCTAACATCATTGATCATCAGGGACTATAAATCAAAATTATTTTGAGGTTTACTTTTCACCTCTTAGAATAGCTAAGCTCAACAAAACAAGTGGCAGCACCTGATGACAAGGAAGATGTGGAGTAAGGGGAACACCCATCCAATCTGGTGGGAGTGCAAACTTGTACAGCCACAATGGAAATCAGCGTGGCAGGTCCTCAGGAAGATGAAATCTGTGAACCTAAAGATCTACCTCTACCACTCTTGGGCATGAGTTGTCCTACCAGAAACACTTTCTTCGCCATGTTTGTTGTTGCCAAAAACCGGGAACAACCTAGATGTCCCTCAACAGATGAAAATGGATAAAGAAAATGTGGTCCATTAACACAGTGGAGTATTACTCAGCTGTTAGAAAATTAAAATTATAAAATGTGCAGGTAAACAGGTGGAACTAGAAAAGATTCATCCCAAGTCAGGTAACTGAGGCCCAGAAAAACAAACATAGTATGTAGTCACTTATCCATAGATATCAGCTGTTAAACCATTGAAAACCAAGCTACAGTCCACAGAACCACAGCGGTTAGGTATAGACTAGGGAACTGGGGGTGAGGGGGTCGATAGGTCTCATTAGGAATGGAAAACAGAATAGGTAGTTATGGATGGATGGGGGATCCTGAAACAAGAGGATCAAGGTGTGGAATGAAGAGGATGATGGAGGGAATACTGAAAGAGACTGCTAAAATTAGGCGCCATTTGAAGGGTAGTATGGAAACCTAATAATAGTGGAAGCTTTCCAAATATAGTTCTTATATATGGTGCGTGTTGTATATATATATTTATGCCTCTCTCTCTCTCTCTCTCTCTCTCTCTCTCTCTCTCTCTCTGTGTGTGTGTGTGTGTGTGTGTGTGTGTGTGTGTGTGTGTGTGTGTGTGTGTGTGTGTGTGAACTATCTGAAGGAGACAGACAGAGCCCCACTGGACATCTCTTGTCACTGAAAGCATCCTACATTACTGGGATTGAGTTATATCTATTTGCAAAGTTGGTCAAACGAGTCACATAATGGGAACCCCCAAACCACTCAGGGACTTGCCAAGACTACAGGGTACTTTCCACAAACTGATGGAACAGCCCCACTGCTTGAAATGACACTTACACAACTCACTGAAGGTGGGAAAGTCAAGCTAGTGGCTAAATAGAGCCTCCACCCCTACATACTAGTGCCTTTGTTACAGGACAGTACTCTCTATACTGTGAAAGGAGAAATACAAACACCAACTCAGCCACAAACTCTGCTGATCTACATTGGTGTATGGCCTAGCATGACGCTTGTGGGATCACAAATCAAATGATCTGATTTGACTTAGAACAAACGCCAGGAGTTAAACCCATTCCCAACACTGCTAGAGTGACAAAAACCTGAGACTAGATAGCCCTAGAGGTGACACCAAATACTACTATTTTAAGAAAAATAAACAAATTAAAAAATATAGCAATAAAATGGCTCCTAATGACACGTTCATCATCACCGATCAATGTTTTACTCGGCGAATCACAGAAAGTTCTTCCTGCAGCAAATGAGAAAACATAGAGACCCACAGCCAGAGGTTATGCAGATAGTGAGAGACCATAGGTCACTCAGTCATAAATGGATTGTCTCCATCAAGGCCCTCCCCTCAGGGATTGGGGAACTCCACAGAAGAGGGTGCAGAAAGAGGGTGAGAACTAGAGGGGATGAAGAACATCAAGGAAACAACGGCCTCTAAATCAAAATGATGGATGCACATCTGAATCCAGAGAGACTGAGGCAGCACGCACAGGGTCTGCAAGGCCTGCACCAGATGCATGCTTAAGCTGAAAGAAGTGGACCATAGCCCTGTCCCTAATCCAGACGTAATCTCCAGCAATTTGATAATCACTAGCAAATAAAATTTAGTTTTCTCCAAGGGACTCTCACTGTGGAAACAAACTACCCTTGGGTGTAGGCTGCATGCCCCAAAGTAGATGGGCAACTGAAAGTGAACTCATTGGTACTTGCAGGTTTCTTGCCTCATAATGTCAGGGCTTTTACTTTTTTATTCATTTATTCTAATTATAAATTTAATTTAATATATTCGTATTTATTCATATTTTCTTCTCTCTGCACATTAATTTTGTACATACATATACACACACATGCACATGCATGCACACAGACACACACATGTGTATACACACACACACACACACACACACACACACACACACACTTCCAGTTTTGTGTTCTTATGTGATTCCTGGATGTGTGAAGGACTGGGTCTCTTTACTAGTTTCGTTTACCTTCTCTTGGGCTCTTTTCCTTTGGTTTGTTTTTTTCTTATTCCAATATGTTAACTATGCTTTATCCTTTTATATTGTATGTATTTTATTATCTCTTGGAAGCCTGTTTGTTTTCTGATGAGAGACAAAAAAGGGTGAATCTGAATGAAAAGGGAGGGGGGAGCAACTGGTAGGAGGAGAGCGAAGGTAACTATGATCAGGATATATTATGTGACTAAAGAATCTATTTTCAGTAGAAGGAAAAATAGTTTGGTGCTCACATATAATGAAACTGCTCAGAATGCTGCAAAGAATTAGAGGAACATGTTGGTGCATGTTTTTTAACAGTTTGGAAAATGATAAATGTATACTATTAAATGTAATCATGAATTTTTACATAGTTTCATACTTCCCTTTCTCTCTCTCTTTCTCCCTCCCCCTCTCCCATCTTTCTAGTCAGGTATGGACATTTTATTTTTCTGAATTCCTGGGCCGTTAGTGAGTTCAAGTGATCCTCTCTGTCATGTCAAAGGCTTTTTACCATAGATGCATTGCCAGCCAGGCAACTGCTACATAATTGTCTTAACGATATAAAATGTATTTTGGCACTTTTTGACTCAGAACCAGAACAAGTAAGCTAAAAACTTCAGAAATAAAAGTAAGGCATCCTGTATGCGACTTTGCCACCGTTTTGTAGGTGCCTGTCTGTTTACGGTGGAACTTTTATATAAAACTCTTCTATTACCGTCTGAGCCTTGTAGTGGCAGCTTCTCATTAAAGTTTCTTTTCTCATATTTATGCCTTACATAGTAAATAGTCCTTTTCCATTTCTCTAGGAAGGGTCACAGCTCTTTTAGCCCTATATGCAACTTAGAAAGAAATAGAGCCCTGGATGATTCAGTTTCACTTGTATGGATCCTTTGACTAGACATGTGAGCTCTCTGCACAGTATCCTGTTTTATAAATACTAGCGATCTTCAAGGGCAGTCACTCTGGAATGCCAGGGTGAGGGTTAGAGCCTTTTAAAGTCTCCATCACTCTCCCTAGTCCCCTCCCCCTTTATTTTTCACCAACAGACATGACATACTTACTCTGAATTCTCTTATGGAATGTATCCACTAGTGGAGTTGAAGAAATGGGTATTTTGTTTTGTTTTGTTTTTTGTGAGAAACACGGATGCGATCAGTTCTGACATCTGACTTTTCAACAACTTTCAGACTGACATTTTTACACCTTTGGGAACTCCCCAAGATCACAAGATGGCTGCTACAAATCCTGTCTAGCACCAAAGACAACTTTAATCAACAAGAAGTTCTGTAGCTTTACCTTAAAGGCTACCACTCGTCAAATACCTACTGCCATAGACTCATTTGCCTCTGCTTTCTTTGACACAGGTGGGATCTCATGAAAGCACAGTGACCCTTGTAGGTCGTGCACTCTTTTGGCTTCCCTCATTACATATGTTGAGCTATTCGTGATAAAGTAGGCTGGTTGTTGCAATACGGACTACATCACTGTTCATTTATCCATTCTCCCACAAAGGTAAAGTGCGTCAAGCTTTTAGCTGCCATAAATAAGGTTGTTGTAAGCACTACAATAGAAAGGTATGAATGGATTCATATACGGTCAGAGATACCCAGAAAATGGATCACGAGATCATAGGATCAATATATAATTAGCCTTTTCCAAATTACCAGGCGTTTTGTTGATATTTCCCGATGCTGCTCTTTCAGGCGAAATGATGCAGTGAACACTCGTGCCAACAACGTTTTGTGTATCACTGGGGTGTTTCTGCTGTCCTGACATTTCACTGAGAACTACATGTGGGAGCAGGGACACGATTATAATGTCTTAAGACCTCACATTTCCTTCACATATTTGAAAATATTAGTGTTTAAGGCTCATCTTTCTTTGAGTCCAGTTACAACAAAATGACAATAATGTACACATATCTTAAGGGGATAGATCAAAGAAATTGTATATATAAAATTAAACAGTAACATGAATAGTTGACAGCGAGAACCAATATTTCCATCTTGACCCTGTAAAATTTTGTGTTTGTGTTCAAATTTAATGTAAGTGTGATCGTATAGTTTTGAAAGGTCGTATAAGATATATAAACTCTAAAAAGCAAAACAAAACTTTTGTTATTGATAGGCTTTTTAATCTCCCTGGGTGACACAAATATAAGCCAAATAAGACCAGATTAAAAGCAGATAAAGGCAGGTTTATGAGGAGGCAGCTCTCAGGTGGGGTCACTGATCTCATAGATGGAAGCCAGTGAAGTCACATCCAGGAATTTTATAGTTTAGGTGAAGAGTGATGACAAGGCAGCTAGGAGCTGAGACTGTGCCCATACATGGTCAAAAACTGAGTCCCTGGGCGGGCACTCTTGGTTGGGTGGCTGGCAACATGGAGAGAAGGTTTTCTCTGTGTGGGAGGGGTTGGAGGTAGGAGGGCCGATGGGGTTTCCCAGCCTGTGCAGGGGATGAGCGGGGTTCCAGCTTAACAATTAAATATCAAATTTTAGAAAAAGAAAGAGAATGAGCTGTAATATGTTTAACAGACACCAGTGGTCACCCGACAATACATATCAGGTGCTATATAGGTATTCATGCCCACGATATTTAATCTTTCAACATGTCAAGAAGCAGGTAATTGTACTCATTTTTTCTGAATAAAATAAAATCACAGACTAAAAGCGATGAAAATATGTTGCCCATCTCAAAAGGCTAGGATTGTTGACTAGGATGCACCCCTGAGTCTGACACGAAGCAGCTGTACCTGACAGCTGTGCCTGATTATCCTGCTGAGCCCAACATCAGCCACCTGTGTCTGAAATTATCCTCCTTAGTCTGACATTATTTTCCAGAATAAACTTCATACTGTTGGGCCTGACATCATCCAACTGTTTCTGACATCACTCAGCTGTGCCTGTCACTGTCCTGCTGTGCCTGATATCATTCTACCATGTCTGACAATATTCAGTTGTGTCTGTCATCACTCTGTCATGTGTGACATCATCCATCTGTGCCTGAAACCATCCAGCTGGGCCCGACGTTATCCACCTGTGTCTAGTAACATCCTCCTGTACCTGACATCCTTTGCCTGAGCCTGATAGCATACTGTTGGGCCTGACCTCATCTATCTGTGTCTGATATCTTCCCACTGTGCCTGACATTATCCAGTTGATCCTGACATCATCTTGCTCTGCTTGACATCATCCTAATGTGCCTGACACAATCCTGTTGTGCCTGACATCCTTCTGCTAAGTCTGACAATATTCTCTTGTGTCTGCCATCATGCTGCTGTGTTGAGGATCCTCTCCCTGTGCACACCATCCTCCTCCTGTGCCTGGCAGCATCCAGTTGTTTCTGATAGATATCATCTTGTTGTGCTTGATGTCATTCTGTGTGACATGACATCATCCGGCTGTGTTTGACATCATCCTTTTTCAACTGGCAACAGCTAGCATGTTTAACATAGAATACTAGTCCTCAAAATTCCAAACGGTTAATGAACAGAAAAAAGTCTCAGAGGAAAAAAAGACACTGTTACTAGCTCCATCTACTCCTCCATAACATAAAATATGAAAACAACCTGTTAGAGATGAAGGTTGAAGTCTGATTTGATAACAATGTTCCTGCCAGGCTGTTTCAGAGTCGCTCATGTTTTCCCATTTTCTGTTTTCTCCTCCAAATTGAAACAGTGAGTGTATCTTAACATTGCAGCCTACAGCTATACATATTGCTGTTTATAGAGTCCATTTTTTCATTAAAATGCAATGAATGCCCCAAGATAGAATAATACATAATTGTAAGTAATATAATAAGCAACAGACAAATCTCAAAACACAGCATCGCTTCATGAAGTTATCCTCCAGTCAGGGTGATTCTTGCACTCAGCACAGTACCCTGCTGAAGGACAATGAAAATGTCCTTCTTTACGTAGTGAAAGGGGATGGAACCGTGAGCCGATGCCAGGGTTCAAGTCTGAAGGCAGCCGGAAGTGCCACCACCATTTAATTCAAGTGATTTTCTAATAATAAGTGGAAAGAAGATATCCAATGTATTCAATGTCTTAAAGGAAGTATGAAGAGCTGAAAAAAAATCACAGTCAAGAGGGCAGAATCTCTGGGCTGAAGGAGAATTAACATTCAGTGGGGTAAGGTCACTTGGCCAAGGGACTGCCCCTGGGAAAGTGAGTTCACCTCTTTCCATACTAAAGAATTGGGTGGAATAACTACTCCTTAAATGAGATATTGTACTCCCCCACCCCATAATCCCCACTCTTAGTGAAAGAGCTTACATAAATCTGCCCACTTTTCTGAACTATACAGAGGCCTAATTTCTCCTCCTCTTCCCCCTCTCTCTCCCCTTTCCTCCTCCCCCCTCCAGTTACTCCCCTACCTCCCCCCTCCTTCCTTCTGTTTATATCTTTTGAGGCATATTTTTCTCTGTCTAGCTCTATCCTTCCTGGAACTCACTCTCTCTCCAGGCTGGCCTTGAACTCAGAGATCTGCCTGCCAGGCCTCCTGGGTCCTGGGGTTAAAGGGTACACCACCAGGCTTCCATGACCTTTCTAAGTATGCTGTTTTAACACTTGTGGTTTACCCGGCATTTGGGACTTCCTTACTCTTTCTCTGAAACTTCTCTCCAGAACCTGTTGTATTTATCAGCCATTGGTCTGACCTCCATGCCAGCTTAAATGGCATGCACAGCCCACCCCACCCCTGCCTCCTCCTTGCTCCTCCTTTCTCAAGGCAGCTCTTAAGGTTTTGCTGGCCTCTGAAGTATTCTATTTGGAATGCTAATTTCCCTTGTATTATCAGGCAAGTAGAAAAGGGTCCCCAAATTCCAATAACTACAGCATACTATGTTGGATGTTGCAAGTAGGTTTTACAGCACAAAAATAAAGGCCTGGAAGAAGGTGTGTAGAATTCACTAAAGGAACAACAGCAAATGTTAGTCACATGATAAAAGTGCATAAAGCAAAGAAAGGTCCCCAGGGAAATGAAACGAGAAGGCAATGCTTGAATGAAGCCTCAGGTCTGTGGGACACCTTAAAGTACAGGGACAACTGCGGGAATGCAACTTTGAAAAGTGACTTCCTTCCATGTACTTTAAAAACCTGGAGTATAACAGCACTAGAAATACACATGGAATGACTTATCACAGAACCACAGGCCTGAGTTCCCTTCCCAGATCACCCCTACAGAACACCCATTGTCTCAAAGCAGCCCCCATACCCTTCCCTGCACATTACTCTACTCCGAAAAGAAGAGTTGCTCGAACTTCAATTTGGTTATAGGAGCATGGAGCTCCAAGCAAACAAACAGAAACTTCAGGGGGAAAAATAGTGAATCTAATCCCAATTTGATTTGAATTGAACAAGTGTGGCCCTAATAAGTTAAAGCCAGGAAAAGAAAAATTTGTGCTTGTCTATAATAGCCAGGCAAGAAGACAAGTCCCTTGGTCCCCATTTTTAAAGAAAATTTCTGAGTTTTCCCTCATTTAATTAGGTCTGGTTCATGAGCAGCACTGGGGTGATCTTTCTTTACAGGTCTCCTGGCTCTAACACCAGCAAAACTGATTGCTGGGAGGGAACGGAATTGGATTTGTTTCCCAGTGTCTAGGTGGCACGATTTCCCAGACTTTGGCTTTTCAAGCTCTCTGTGCCTGGAGAATAAGTTGGTCAATAAGATTGAAGAAAGTGTGTCTTCTTGTCACACTGCTTTAGTGTGAAACTAACCGGTCTAATTGAAAGTGACTACCTAAACCAGGCCCTGTCAACACGGGAATAAATTAACTATAACTACTTGGACAAACATTTATGACATTTCTGACCCCAAAATAAGTGCCACCCTTATTTAACTAATTATAATTGAATAGCAAGCCTTTATATCGAGGCAAAGCTTTCTTCATCAACTGTCCGCAATGGATTCCCTTTATCCTATGTTTATGTGGGCTAAGAAGATATTTTATAATGAATTCATTTCTTTAACTCCTTCTATCTTTTGATTTCCCATCCTTTAATCTGAGTTTGAGCCCTCTCCCCCCAACACACACATCAGTGTCATTGTCAACAGCATCTTTCTTGGGCATTGGGTTTATAAATCAAATGGAATAATATAGATTACTAGTCATGGCTACTTTTAATATAGTTTTCTAAATATTTGCGATTGGACATAGAAGCCAGCCCACTGCCTTCTGAGTGTTGCCTTGATGGCAGTTTGCAAGCACAGTCTACTGCACTCACAGCTGGGCAGTGAACACCTCACAGCCCCCCTCATCTCTGTATCACAAATGCACAGGGCATGAATTACTAATAATGTCTTTAGACAAGTATAATGCAATTAATAGATCTTTGAAGGTAGCATTTACTTCTCCATGTAAACAAATCAACTCTGCCTATCAACAGTGTCAAACATTAAGTTTTAAAACCCCAATACCTCCTATCACATGGTAGACCTTTCGAGCTGACACCTGACTTTCCTCGTTAGGCATCTTCTGTTCCATTTATCGTGACACAACTGGACCTATAAATATTTAATCATTTCTCTGCCGCTTGCCTAATATAGGAAAGAAGAAACCTGACTAATGACACTTAGCCAAATTGACCTTGAAGGGACAAGACATATTTAAATGTTATTCTTGTCGTGGTTTGCATTTAAGAAGGGAAGCTACTGCCAGAATGGTTTAGCTAAATGGATTTATTAAAAGAAATATCCCAGGCATAGGTTACAAAAAAAAAATCTTATCAGTCTCCACCCTGAAAACCTCAGATGCTTTGATTTCTCTCGTGATTTGCTAAATTTCTGAACTGCCAAAGCTATTTAAAAATTTATATCTTATTAACCATATTCTTTAATATTAGTTGATAGACCATTAAATTATGGTTAGTAAGCCCCTATGAATGAAACATGATTCTCACCTTTTTGATATGAAGGTTTTAAAACAGGAAATGGAAAGAGAAGGGGTTTCTTATGTTTTTCCTCCATTGCTGCTCTTCTTACTATTTCCATATGTCTTTGCATGTATGTTCACACATGCACGCAGGTGCTGGTGGACAGCAGAAGAAGGTGTTTGAACACAAAGCTGGAGTTAAAAGAAGCTGTGAGCCGCCCAGTACCAGTACTAGGAACCAAATCCAGGCCTTCTACAAGAGCAGCAAGTGCTCTTACCTCCAGAACTGTATCTTTATACCTCCCCCTTGCTGACTGTTATTCCTGTTTCAAATTCTTAATTACGTATGACATCCATGTTGGAAGTTTTTGCTATTTCAAAATTAAATTATTAGTTAACCTATTGTATTAAATTAATGAGAATCTGAAAGCAACTTTGTGGTACAAAATTTAGACTCGATGTAAAGTTATATAAGTATAAACCTACTATTGTAAAAATTTGAAAGCAACACAAGCATGATGTTTACACTTTCCATACACCTCATACTCGGCCTCTGGGGGCTTAGTTTTCAGAAGCTTCCTCTGTCTTCCTAGGAATCCAACTCTTGGATGCCGAGAATCCACATGACATCTAACACTCTCATTGAGTGCCAACATCTTTCTCCTTTTCCTGTACACTGGTATAAAAACCATCTCGATACACTATACTCTCAGGAAACTTGGTCTTCTTTCCGCAGATTTTGAAGTATAAATTCTAACTCAGAGGTTGAATCACTGACACCATCTTCATTGCCAATCATATCCTGAGTCTCAAGCTTTCTTGAGACCATCAATCAAATCTGCACAGTAGTCTACTTGTTCATCCTAGAGTGGAATGGACGATGCTCTTGTTTCTTTCCTCCTTTGGATTTCTCTCTCTGTCTCTGTCTCTCACTGCCACCAAGCACACATTTCTGTACCAACAGAATCATTTAAAAAGCTCCAGGAGTTTGCTTTTCCTTTTGAATTCTCAATTCAGCACATACTTACTTCTTGGCCACATCACTACCGTGATTAGTGTTTGCTACAGTGTAGATTTATAAAAGCTGAATGGAAGCACAAGTGTTAGCCAAACCTCCCCCTTTGCCCCAAGATCACCGGAGCCTTGCAAAGGTCTCGGCATTTCATCCTTAGCTGCTCCACTTTTCTGGTCGAAGGCAGTAAGAGTCTATGGCGACATTGTCTTTTAGCTGTCTGTTCCATTGAAAACAATGCTCATGCTCTGTGACTAGAACTGCATTTGGTGACACCTTCATCTGCACATCCCAGCCAGTTTGATTTGAATGCCAGCAGGAAGGACCACACACTGAGACTTCCTCCTTGAAGAAGCAGGTGGCCTCAGAAAACAAGTCTTGAATGAAGATATCCTTCCCATGTTTAAAATCGCATACAAGTAAAGATTTTTCATTTGTGTGTATGGCTTAGAACACATTTATAACAAAGCCATTCTGATTATATTATCATGGTTAAGAGTCTTGAAGCTGGGCTGGGGAGATGGCTCAGAGGTTAAGAGCACTGACTGCTCTCCCAGAGGTCCTGAGTTCAATTCCCAGCCACATATGGTGGCTCACAACCGTGTCTAATGCATTCTGGTGCCATCTTCTGGCACATCAGCACATATTCATGCAGAACCCTGTGTACTGCATAAAGAGATCTTGAAGCCATGCCTTTTGCTTTCTGATATTTTGAGTAGCACCAGCTGCTTTTAGTCATTGAGCCTTGCAATGAGTCCTTCATTACAACAAAACCACTTTCTCTAATCTGACTTTTGTGGACCCTGACGAAAGGGAATTGGCTTCTACTTTGACCATGCGTGTTTACTGGAGAAAGAAAAGTAGGACACAGAATAAGGAACTATGAACAGACTTTGGGGTCTAGTAGTCCATGTTGAGGCATCTGTCCTCCCAGGTAGGTGATGAGTTCCTGGACAGAGTAGCTGGCATTTACGACAGCCCACTAGGACAGACATTGAAAATTGATGAAGTAAGTATCTTCAATGCAGCCCCCTCACAAAACAGGCCCGAGATGGCTATTCTTACAACGACCAATTGATGTGGTTCCGAGGAAAATTCCAGAACACCCCAAGGTATGTGAGATGCAGACTCAGGTGTCTCATGTTTTCAACTTGATCCAAAACACCCCTCTGGACTCTATGTTACATCTCACAATCACAATGAAGGAGGAGTGTTATGTTTGCACACTACAGGTGCACAGACTGCTAACCAGTAAATGTAGGCTCTGTGGAGGGAGTGCGGACTCCGTCCATAACAGGAGAAAGTGATACAAGCTCCAGAAACATTTACAGCTTCAGACCACAGTGTCAGCACCGAGGCAGCTCCCACAGCAGCTGGTGGGTCTAGGCAGGACACCTCACCTGCTACAAGGAAGAAGAGCTGTGGTAAGAGCGAAAGATGAGGTAAGCCACACTCCTCAACTCTGGTTTCTGTGGGGCATCATGATTGCCCCCTCTCCTCAAGGACTCTGTGTCCATTTGTTAGTACTGGTACAAGACCATCAAGCCTTTAGGCATCCCCACAACACCCCCATCTATGAACCAACTTTGAGTGACTGTCTCAATTATTTGAATCCTTGTATCTTCTCTTGAAGTGATCTGTTCTCTAATGCATTGCTGGGACCTAAAATTTCTGTATTTCATTCACTTGCGTACACCTTTCCAGATTTTACCATCTCAAAAACTGGGATGCTATATCCTAAAATGGATGGAAGGAGTTTTTTCCAAATTACTATTGGTTATGTAATAAAAGTGCCCCTTATGGTTACTAGCTTGTAAAATTTACTGAAATGTAACATATCACACATGGAATGGGCTCATATAGACTGTTCTATAAAACCCCATAACATTTGGTTCTGTATCTGTGCTCACTGATACAATAATAGAATTAGAGGTGACCTTTCAACGTAGCTCATGCTTAAATACCAATGCGTTTGAACTAGTAATCCACTGGGCGCAGTGGGCTCCACATATGACAATTCGTGCAAAGAACAGAGCTAGGGAATATAAGGAAAAGTGCCTGGACCCATCAGCCCACAGGACCCCCCCCCTCTCTCTCTCCCTCTCCCTCTCCCCTTTCACCTTACTAATTTGTACAAATGAGTAGGGCCTAACTGAATTAATGAAAATTATGGGAAAAACCAACATTTTTTTTATTTTTTAAAAAAATTAAAGAACAAGTAGCTGATACAAGGTTAATGAGGCATCACCTAGAATTAGCCCTTCAGGGAGCAGCCTTAATAAATGGATAAGAATAATTTATAATTAGGCTTTTCTCTCCGTACTTGAACAGTGCTTAAGATGGGCATATTTATAAGAAGGTTATACACATCTTCCAGTGCTTTGCAATTTTATTTCTATTTTTAATTTGTCCTAGGATAGTTTTCTGATTTTTTTTTTTTTCGTGCAGCTGGCTTCATAGAACCCCCTCCTGGTGTTCTTACACCTTGTTGCCATTACGAATGTTTCAGTTAGCGAGTGAGACTTCTATTTTATCAATGTTTAGCCACGTGTAATTGTACATACCTGAAACATTTGCAGAAACCCGAGGCTGTATTTAGTGCATAGAGTTCTGATGAGAGAATCCAGACCAAGAGGATTGAGTGGAGAGGATGCATACGCTATTTAGGTCATGTGAATCAGGTAGTAATTGCCTTTGTGGGTGCAGTATCTGGCTGGACCATGAAAGGAGGAGGCTAGTGTGACGTTCTACATCTTGATCAGGATGAGCTTTAAGTGCTTTTGTATATTTGCCTGAGTTTTTCTGGAAGATACACTTACCCTGGTATATTACGGAAGGCAGATTTTACCTTAACAAAGTGTTGCTAAGAAAAGATGTGTTACTCAGACCTTGGTCTCTACTTTAGAGAATAAGTTAGCACAGAAAACAACAAAAAAAATCCCCAAATGAAACCGAAATAAAACAACAAAACTAGCTGGGTAAAGGGAGCAGGAAGAATAGTTAATTAAATGTTATTGTGTGTGATTTAAATGATTTTAGCCAAGTTCTGTATGTCTTCATAACCTTTCTGAATGGACTAACTTTAGAGACTGATTTAGGTTGAAATGGCAATCATTAGAATGCTAACTTTAAAACAATAGGGTATCCTGAAACAAAATCCTCCAATAATCCTCCGTCTGAGTCCTAGTCTCACCAAGGCCTTTGTCGTCTCTCTAGACTCAGAGAATTTACAGGTAAAGTGCTAGTGGCTCCTAAAAGGACATTTCTTATCACTCTGTCACCTAAGTGTGATTTCTAAGTAGATTTGCTCTGTGACTCCTAGGATTTAGAAAAAGCAATCCCCTTTGTCTACAACTTGACAGCTTTCCTGGCTTCAAAAGGAAACTAAACCAGGCTTGGCACTGCACAGCCAATAATCTGATCTGAGCTACTTCAGAAATGGAGGCAGAAGAGTTTCAAGCTCAAGGCCAGCTTGGGCTATTGAGGGAGTTCAAAGTCAGGCTGGGCAGCTTACTAAGACCTTATCTCAAAATAATAAGTAAATAAATATTTAATTTCAAAAAAAAAGAAAAGAAAAAAATTTGGGAGATGGCTCGGTGTTTGAGCATCTGCCTGGAATATGTGAAGCCCGAAGCTGAACACGCAGTCCCTCACACACATAAGAGAATAAGTAAATAAGCAATGAACAGAATAAGCCAGCCAAGTGACTTAGTCTCACTTAGGCTGTCTAATGATAAGGCAATGACACTGGCCCAAGACTATATCTACTCATATTATCTACCAGGAAACATCTGACAACGTCACCATTAAAAATGATTAAAACCAAGAAATAATGTGAAAGGTAAGCATCCTTCAGGGTTTAATAAATGATGTCACAAGTTGCCTAATAGTGTTCTATAAATAAAATTATTAACATAAATATGCACACATACAAATTATGTTCATATGAAGAACTGAAGGCAAAGCAAGAGATAAATAAAAAGTGTTTGCATGCCATTTTGGTGGCTCTTTGTGGGGAGGGGCAGAAAGTTCTGTATTTAGCTGCTAATGTGTCTACTGCCTTTATGTAATATCATAAACAAATTAGCAGGTAGTTATACAAAATGAAGGCAATTATGCAAAAAATATTCAGATCCTCTGGAGCAACTCCTGCCTCCCACCTGCAGTCCTGGTGTGTGGGCTGCACGGGGCAGGCAGGCAAGGATGCTGGAACAACCCCCACCTCTTCAGGGTGGGGTACTTTGCCAACTACTCCTTGGCTTTCACTTGTTCAAGCAGTTTCTTTCAGGTTTGAGGTCAGGGTCTCTCCTTCCCAGAAGGTTTGGCTCAGTCTTCCATACTCCTCTCTTCTCTCCACACTGATCCAACTCACACATTAGCTACAGTCCTCTGTAGGGCTCACAGCTGCACTTTCCTGCTTGGGTCTCACATAATGGGTACCCAGAGACAAGAGATGAGTTAACTTCACCGACAGAATGACTGCAGGGTGTGGACGCCTGCCACACTGCAGCAGGTATCTGGTAGGCATGAATGGATGAGCAAATGAACGATAAATCTCAGTGGAGAGCAGAGATGAAGCCCTGGGTTATCCCATCTCCAAGGCCACTGTCTCCACTTGGATATCCTTGTCAGTCTTATCTCAAATCTCACATCCTTATGGACCTCCCTAGAAAGGAGTAAGAAATGTCTTTAAACATAAACACATCACACTGGGGGAAGCTGACAACCTTGATGTTTCTGGTTTTACTATTTAGTGTAGAATAATAATACTAAGAAAGAATTAATGACTTCAACAGGTAAAAGGATTCAGAAATGTATGAATGTAAAATCACAAAAATGAATTGCATTCAAAATAAATTCACTAAAATTTACTGCCATGCCAATAAAGAATAATAATAACAATAATAACAATTATTATTATTATTATTATTATTATTATTATTATTATTATTATTATTATTATTATTATTGAACCAGGTTTCAATCTGAACTGAGAAGTGGGTAGTTTTCTTCACAAAGTGATCCAAGACTCCAGACTCCAGTGCCCCCCTTTCTGCTCCCTTCTTGGTACTGCAATCCATGTGACTGCCTCACTGGTTAGGAGGGAGGTACCATGGGGTAAAACACCATCTCCTTCTGTTCAATAAGCAAGAGTTTAGACACACAGGTCCCTAACTACCAATAAGGCTGGGAGATGTAGCTGCCCTGTGCTTAATTAACAGAGCGCAAAGCCTGAACCCAAGCAGTGCTACTGTTACCATGTCTGCTACACGGGGGCTGTTGGATTCATTTTGTCTACAGTGTTGTGTCTGGAATGAGACTGACATTGTTCATAGGAGACCCTCGGGTTATTAGGCTGGCATAACTCTCACAGAGATCCCGCCTACTTCATCATTCTGGCGTGGATTCCATTTCAAATGTAAACCACAGTTTTCAGTTCTTACTGTGGTTGGTATCTTTCCACGTGCCAGCGTATTCCTTCTGGTTCTTTCATTGTAAGTAGGCTCCAGGCTCACCCCACAATCTCCCTCAGGGTCTAGGAGTCTAACTTGAGTGATTTCAGACAGCAGGTGCTAGACACAAACAACTTCATACCATTATGTATGGTTCTTTGAATTCAACATGCTGCCAGCCCTCAATGCTTTTGATATTTTCCTCCTCTTTCAAGATTTAGCCCCAGCATCCCTACAGCTGATCAGTGCCTGTCTGTGCTCCCTGAGAAGACTGGCACACATCTAGTAGAATTATAGGGCTCACTGCCTAGTATTAGATGCCCTATTAACTCATCTGTAAGCACTGTAAGGATCACAAAGCCCGGGACAGTGTTGTATTTTTCTATACAAATAAATAAGAAATAAATAACAGTAAAGAGTATATAGAAATGATAGTGTTTTGTATATCTGAGCAAATATGACTCAACTATGTGGTACCCAAAGATTGAGTCACCAGGCATTCTGGAATTTAAAACACTTATATAACCAGAAGGATGTCATATCACAATGAAAGTGTGACCCTGAGCATATTCGAGCCATAATTTCTTATTTTCTATCAAGCCCTGGGATTATGACAGAAACTACTAATCCAGTGTTCTTAATTTAACTAAATATAGCATAGCTATATGACACTCAGTAAAAATAACTGACTCGGACTTTAGAAATTACCTCCGTGGTTAACAGAGAAACAGTTTTTGCTAGACCAGTCTGTCCTTCCGAAGTGGTCATCAACCCCCTTTCATTACCAAGAGAGTTGACTTACCTATGTGTTATTATGTTGGGATCAACCATGGCACTCAATTCTACCTAGTCAGGAACAGAGACTATAGAGGTCTGCCCGAAATCTATTACTGGCTTCTGACTAATGCAATCAAGCTAGTTGATGTGGGAGAAGCTTGAAACAGGCAGGCATTGCTGAATGTGCCCTTGCCTTTATGCTCCATCTGTCACAAGGAGAAAGCATGGCCTTATGGGAGATTTAAGGGACTCCTTAGGGCAGAGCTGCCTCAGCTAGGCTGTCCAGCTAATAAACATCTATAGCTGATGTAATCAGAGGGGTAGCATTTTCAGCTGAGCTACTGAACTTCCAGATGTCTGCTGTGCACCAAATGTTCAGGTACACTTCTTATTTGAATTCTCCCCTATACTATGTCTCCTTCAAGATCATGCCTAACTAGATAGGAAGTGGTTTCTGAATGAGACCATGTACTTTGAACCAATTTTGACTACAGAGAGTGGAGACCACCAAGGAAGTTCAAATGAGCTCTTCACAAAGTTAGCTAATGAAAATACCACACCTTAGTTTGGATAATTGGATAAGGGAGAAGCCTTAAACACAATAACCAAAGTTAACAGAGCCTAAGCGATGGGAGGGAAATTGCAGGAGAAGAGAGTGAGGTAGGTGAATGATTAAGGTAGAAATTTCTAACACTCGTATGCATCCTGAGTATATTGAGTGTCATAATTAGAAATGCAATCTACAGTAATGGTGTCTCCATGCTAACAGTTATTAGTTTAATAAAAATGCTGGTATGATAATGTAGATGCTATTGCTGAAACAGCTCCCTAATTGAAGGGTTATTATTACAGTCACTTTAGAACAGAAACGTAAATAAGTGAAGGCTGTTGAAAGTATACAGAGCTTCCATTAGGGCTAAACCTCTGAAGACCTCTCCTTCTCTTGACCCTAATACTTCAGACCTTGACTTTAACAGTTAAAGGGGACTTTCTTATTTTCTCTTTAAAAACACATTATCAAAGAGTCTAAGCAGCATTTAGCTTTGTATCTTGTTTTGACAGTGGGGTCTGCTGAACTCAACTTGGGTCCTTAATGGAAACTCAGTCCAACCATGGAGGAGGGTGCCATTCTTAACCACATCTGAGAACGATTTGCATAAAAGTTTCAGAAGCACCAGGTTTCCATTTAGAGAAATTTATTCACACCCAAAGTAAAAATGAGTATTTATACACACACAGCATACAGTATATGAAATATACATTGTAATTTACAAAATATAGTTTTAGCTTTTAGTTATGGTGTTCTTGGTTAAGGTAAAAATGACCCCGTGAGACTAGACAGTGTTTTCCCACCTGGAACAAATTAATTGTTTAGGGACAGAGCTTTCTGCTTTACTGTGATGTCCTTTTTTTTCTTCTTCTTCTTTCTAATGGTTTTAAAAATGTCTTAGTTCTTTGGCTCTGGAAGACTTTGGTAAGTTCTATAAATCAGACATCTCCATTGACAATATTCTAGGGGCAATCTTCATCTGGTTGATTTTAGGTATAACTGTCATATTTCTGGCAATAGTTCATGATAGCAGCTGGCAGAAAGGAAACGGAAATTGCGCAATGCTTAGTGGGAGCGTGCCGCCTGCATTTTAGCACCTGGGGTACACGTCTTGACTCTGAATTGTCCCATCTATTAGAACTCACATGGAACACTGAAAGTATGAAAACTCTCTGCACTGCAAGGAAATGTCATTTGTCATAGTAAGGCGGACTAAGAAAACAGTGCTCACCTTGTCTACCATTGACAGTTCATGATTACACTGTTTTGTTCTGTATTTGAGCTGAAAATTGGACCCAAGGCTCTGCACCTGCTGGCAAGACTTTCTCCATAGATTTCTTTTCCTGCATGTGAGAGGGTATACTACATTCCTCACAGGTACTACAAGTATAGGGGGGCTTTACTGCTGAATGTAAGGCTTGTTCACTCTGTTCCTCATCTGATCTCCATCCAGATAAAACAGGTCTAACATAACCGAGGACTTCCTTTCGACTTCCCTATCTCATTAATTTCACTTGTTCTTGAGTTTCAGACAATAACAATAACACGCAAGTGCTTGTAAGTTTGTACATTTACAAATTGAAGACTTTTATTAAAACACTCAACAGTGGCATCATTTTGCTAATGGGTTTTGTAAGACAAATAGTGTCTAATTATACATACATGTGGAATCTGTCTCAAACTCATAGAAACGGAGTACACTGATGATTTCTGGAGGTAGCAGGAGGAATGGCAGGCAAGAAGCAGAGGGTCAAAGGCCACCAAGCCTCAAGCAGGCAGCAGGAAGTATTCAGATGACCTCCTGCAGAGCAAAGCCATTGTAATTAGTATTAATGGAGTGCTTCTTTCCAAATTGCGGAAAGAGTAGATTTGAAATGTTCTCACCACAGAAGTATATGAGATTATGATTGTGCTAATTAGTCTGATCCGTTCACTTCAAAAATTGTATATAAGTAGGTGCAGTTTTTATCCGTATACAAAATAAAAGGAAGCCACAGCAAATGGTTAGGGGGCTGAATGTAGCTGGCCCAGCATGCTTGTCTGACACATAAGAGGCCCACTGATAGATCCCTAAGCAACACATACACACAGGGCTGTCCAGAGGCAGCTGCCATCTGTGTATTTCCATACTGAAGAAACAATACCCCGAGTGGGAGATAATATTTAAAAACTTAAAAAGGGACAAAAATACACAGCAACTCAAGAAATTCTGTAACAGGAGAGCAATATGGCCTGAGAGCAGGCAAAGAACTTAAGTAGGCTGCCTTTCTCTTCCTTCCTTCTTTCCTTCCTTCCTTTCTTTTCTCCTTTCTTTCTTTTTTTCTGGAAGACATACAAATGGTAACACATCTATGAAAACCAGTCCCTAAACCAGTCCCCAGTTGTTTCAAAAATGCAAATTAAAGTTGCAATGAGATTATCACTTCAGAGCTGCTCTAATGTCTGTCACCAGACAGATGGAGGATGAGAGATGGCTCAGCAGGGAGGCACCAGCTGCCACACCTGATGACAGTGGTATTTAGTTCATGTAGTCCTGGGAGGCCTACATGGCACATGGAGAGAACTAGCCTCCAAGGGTTGTTTTCTGATCTCTACAAGTAGAGCATACGAACCCACACGTACATACAATAATTGAAAGAGGCAAAGGATCATAAAAACTTACGAGGGCATTGAGTAAAGAAAATTTATGTGCACTGTTGTTAGGAACTTAACTTTGGATCTACTTTATAGAAAAATGCTTTAGAAGATGGAAGAGGAAATTATCACCTCCCACTTCCCAGAAGAGACCCCAAAGAACTGAAATCAATTCACAGGGGAGAGAGTGCATATTCCCAAGTCCACTTCAACTCTATCCACAACTGTGAATGAACAGAATCAAAGTAGGTATCTATTGACAGATGGATAAAGAAACTACACACACACACACACACACACACACACACACACACACACACACACACACAATCATTCATCAGTTAAAAATCAAATACTAATAATACTAACTAAGAAATAGTGGTGAAACTATCTGAAGAAGTTCAGGGACATACATGACTGAAGTTTTGCTCATTGATCTGAGGATGTGACTCAGCAGTGTAACGCCTACTTAGGAAGCCTGAGGCTCTGGGTTTTCCTCCACCATTTAAACGGACAAACAGGCAACCCAGAAACTACAAGAAACAAAAGAGAAATGATCACCAACACTTTGTCTGCTGTTGAAGCAATCCAAGCGTTCTTTAGGATATTCACACAAAGCAACTTTGAGAGAACATAGGAGAGTAGAAACGTTAAAATATTAACTTTAAAAGGGGTCAGTGTTCTTCCTCAACAAAGCATGGACCATCAGTGTGTCACTGTTTGTATGGCCTTGGTTTATTGAAGGATGGGGAAAAGCAACCTGTCCCTAGGCCTGATATCATTTGATAAAGTCAACGACATGTCATGTCACACATCACACTCTTGAATGGAAGGCTCAGCGATCTTTTCTCCATTGACATAGCAGACCAAATGCTGCTTCCACAGGCAAAGAACACCGCAGGCTGTGTAATGATTTGAATAAGAAACATCTCACAGGCTCATGTGTTCGAATGCTGGTCCCAGCATGTGGTGCTGTTCTGAGAGGTTATGGGCTCTGTGGACTGTAGCTTGTCTAAGGGACATGGATTGCTGGGAACGGGCCTTGAAGATGATGTCTTCAGATTCCATTGTAAACACTACCTTCTGATCTAAGAAGCCAAACTGTAATTTCTGGCCACCACGAACAGAGCTGTCCCCACCCCTAGCCTGACCCCATTCCCTGCCATGATGGACTGTAACTTCTACATTGAGCCCAGATAACTTCTGCTCTTAAATTACATGTGCTGGTTCTATGGCCATAGTGGAGACAAATAACTAGTCTCTAAACTAAACTATACTAAACTAAACTATAAACTAAACTAAACCTGGTCACAGCTACGCAATCAAGACATCATAGCATTCTCTACCACTGGTTATGAATTATACTTTTTGTCGGAAGTGATGTTAAGCACATTTCCTGAGGCAGCTACGAAAAAGAAAGGCAAGATGGCAAAGCCACAACGAAGCAGATGGTGTATGACATTTACTTGAATTCACCTCCGTCTTAAAGGTCCTAGAGGGGCAATACCATGCACCACCATTTGGAAGATGGTCGATTATCTGCAGGTCTGAAGAAGGAAGCCCACGGTAACATCAATCGCCACAATACTGACCAACTAAGATTTTCAACGGTCTCTTACGTTAATGGCTTTCAGTGTGCCAGTGCCTTCAGAAGGTGTCACCATTTAAAAACCACAGCATCCCTGGATTCATTCTGGCCACACTGACTCTTCACTTTTCCTTCACTACATTCTACAAGCATCAAGCAGAACACAGTTTGATGAATAACGGTAACTAAGCTTTCTTTCAGAACACAAACTCGACGGTAGTCATCTCCTGCCTTTGCAGTCTGCCCCAGATTGACAGGGTCTCATTCAGGGATGTTTCGTGTACATTTGCATAAATTTTCAAAGCGCACAGAAAAGATATTCAATAGCCTTTTCTGTTTCAGCTCAAAAATGATGCTTTCATTTCCAGTTCTTTTGTAACAGACTGCTTCTCTACTTCTCTCTGATGTGGAATGCGTTCTGGAAGCACATGAAGCGGGTCACCATTTTTATTGTCTAGGCGATGCAGGCAGTGGATTTGGGGTGATTTCTCTTGGTGGCACACGAAAAAACTAAAAACGCGATTAGATAACAGTTAAGATTCAACAGAGCACTGCTAGTACCTCAAAAAAAAAAAAGAGCAGGCATTTGAGGACAGAGATGACAGATTTCAACAATAATCATCAAAGGAAAGTGCATTTTAAAAACAAGCTGATTCAGGCTAATGACGTGTTCCAAGGTGGTCATCCCAGAGCAGGGGTGAACGATACAGCATCAGAGAGAACTGCTTTCAATTAGGAATAAAATTCTGTTGTGGTCGATTATCACTTTTCCCTGGTACTTCCTCATAATTCTGTAGCACCATTTCCCTCCACACACCAAATATCCTCCTGGTTTTACTTACTGTTAAAATTTTCATCACACACACACACACACACACACACACACAAATATAAAATTTAAAGTTACATATATTTCAAATTGATACTATGTTGTCTATTTATTAAAGTAGCCACAATAACTACACAAATATTATTTTCTAAAATAACTATTTACACTGGACCCCCAATATGCTTCCTTTGCATATAAACTCGAACATATGCTTACTTCTCCAACAAGTAAGAAAGGGTTTGATTTGAATTTTCTCATCTTAGTCAAGGATCATATGCCTACCCCCTCATTGCTAAGAATATTGAAAAGGGGGTTTGGATACAAATACATAACCATGTGATGTATCTGTAAGTCATATAAAGAGTCAAGCATTCATTAATTATTCAACTTACCAAATGGATAAACAAAATTAATACAATTACTTTATTTTAAAATGGTCTGGAGTAATACAGAATCTAGTTGTCAAAAAAGTTCTGGGCTAGTGTAATTATCTCCTTTTTTTGCAATTGAATAACATAGACTTTACCCAAGTAGAGAGAGTGGCAGATATTGGAGACCATAAAAATATAGTTTGGGTAGTAAAACTTCCAAATTACGAAAAAAAAGATGACTTGAAGCATCCTAGCATGATTATAAAGGGTGATACATAATATTGTAATGTTCAGTAAGGAATATTTGATAATGAAACCTTATCTATTCTTACTGTATCATAAATATAGCTTTTAAAATATTTATTTTCAAATAATTTATCCTTAACATTTTTTCAGTTATTAGATAAACTTTGTCCAATTTCCTGACACCTATCTCTTCAACCTTTTCCTTTATAAAAAATGTGAAGGGTTTATAACTAACCACATTTTTGATCTTTGGCAATTACTATGTCTCAGTTATCCTCAGACTCTGATAGTCAGACAGTGACCTCCAATTTATTAAAAGCAATACATTTATGCCAAGTGTGACAGGTGTGGCCTTGTAAATTATATAAGACAGGAGATGTGTGAGAGTAAAAATATTTGATGAAAATTTCATTTTATTGTTAATAGACCTATATAATATGTCAATTAAAGGCATTTCAAATACTAAGGAGCATGAAGATATCCCAGCAGGTAAAAGTCCCTATGGAAGCATGAGGACCTGAGGTTAAAGCTCCAATACCTGTCTAAAAATCCTAGGTAACCTTCTCACTTATAACTTCTCAGCACTGTGTAGGGCAGAAATGGCATGGGCTGAGGGCTGAGGGGAGGTACTGCTCACCCAAGCATAGCTCTACATTCAGTTATAGACTGTCTCAAGGAAGTAAGGCAGGCAGTGATAAAGAAGGACACCGGATGCCGGATGCCCTCCTCTGGCCTCCATACATTTGTGGTTATACCTGCACAACTATATGCATATACATGACACATATACATAGCACACATACTCATACAGAAAAGAATAATAAAAATTAAAAAAAAATGCTCTTCTATTGTATGAGGAAACAGAGAGATGTTCCACCATAAAATGAGGTGACTAGCTCCTTAGTTTTAGACAAATCAGGCTCCAGAAAAGACTTGTTTGTATGACTTAATGATTTTAGATTCATGACATGAAGAATCCTGAATACAAGAAAAGAGCAAATGTACTGAAACAATGAAAACTTCACAGACAAGTAGCTGTAGGCAGTAAATAGATAATATTTATCTCTTTATATATATATACAGCAATTCTTCCTACCTTTCCATAAGAGTCACTAAGCTCCAGTCAATGTTTGACTGTGGTTGTCTGCATCTACCTGAGTTAGGTGCAGTATATATATATACTCTAGATATATATACAGCTATACCATCAGGTCATCTTTTCTGTCCTTCTCCACACCTGATCCTGAACCCCTGCCATTCCCCTCTCCATCCTCTCTCCCACCCAGTGGCTCTCTCCATCTCCTCTTATGACTATTTTACTCCCATTTCTAAGTGAGATTCAAGCATCCTCATCCTCTCTTGTGCCTTCCTTCTAGTTTATCTTCTTTGGGTCTGTGGACTGTAGCATGAGTACCCTGTATTTTATGGCTAAGATGCTCTGATAATTAAGAACATACCATACATGCATGTCCTTTTGGGACTGGTTTACCTCACTCAGGATGATATTCTCAAAATCCATCCATTTGCCTGCAAAATTCATGATGTCTTTCTTTTTAATGGCTGAATAGTATTCCATTGAGTAAATGTACCACATTTTCTTTATCCATTCTTCAGTTGAAGGGCGTCTAAGTTGTTTCCAGTTTCTGGCTATTATGAGTAAAGCTGTTATGAATATAGTTGAGCAAGTGTCTTTGTGGGATATTGGGGTATCTTTTGGGCATTTTCCCAGGAGTACTATAGCTGGGTGTTGAAGTGAGAACTATTCTCAGAACTATTTGAGAAACTGCCAAATTGATTTTCAAAGCAGTTGTACAAGTTTGCACTCCCACCAGCAATGGAGAAGTGTTTCTTTTGCTCCACAATCTTAACAGCATTGCTGTCACTTGAGCATAGGGGATATGGAACCTGAAGAGGCCACCTCCTGTACCCAGGCAGGAACCCCAGTGGATCCAGAGGGACACCATCCCACCCATAAAACTTTTTACCCCAAATGTATCCTGTCTCCATGCAGGGATGGGGGAATGGAGCAGAGACTGAGCAAATGGTCAGCCAATAACCAGCCCATCTAGAGACACATCCAATGGTCAAGCACCAATCTCTGACACTATTAATTGTATTCTGTTATATTTGCAAACAAGAGTCTATCATGACTATCCTCTGAGAGGCTCTACCCAGCACCTAACTCAGGTAGATGCAGACAACCACAGTCAAACATTGACTGGAGCTTAGTGACTCTTATGGAAAGGTAGGAAGAATTGCTGGCACTGAAGGGGATGGGAACTCCATAGGAAGACCAACATAGTCAACTAATCCACATTCTCGGGGCTCTCAGAGACTGTACCACCAACCAAAGAGCATACAAGGGCTGAACCTAGGTCTCTCCACGAATGTAGATATGCAGTTTGGTCTTCAGGTGGGTCCCAAACAACTGGAGTGGGGCTATCCCAGAGCTGTTGCTTGTCCATGGGCTGCCTTGCCTAGTCTCAGTGAGAAAGAAAGAGCCTAGCCCTGCAGAATTGATGTGCCAGGGTGGGAAGATAACGAGAGGAGAAGATGAGGGGGAGAAGGGAAGGTTTGTGGGAGAGGGTGACTGGGGGAACAGTGAGCTGGATACTGGATATAAAGTGAATAATTAAAAAGAAACAAAGAATAACAGCAAAAAAAAAACACAAAAGAAAGAAAAGCATTTCTTATGAAACCCACAACTGCTGATAGCATTATAGTTGTAGTGTTTATAATTACATAGGGGAGCTCAGTTGCAGTGGGTTCAAGTCCACAGAGGAAATACTAGGTTGGAATTATAGACCAAGTATTGATTACACTGTTATTACTTCTTTTTAAACTAAGTGATTGTTTCTAAAATATTTGTAAACCAAATGAAACAAACCCATATCAGCTAATGCTGTTCTGTTCCAGTGTTGTGCTAGGCCAGGTTATAAATGACCAAGACCAAGAAAGAAGAGAAGCAGGTGCCACACAGAGACTCTAGGCAATATTTTCATTCCACACGCCATAGCTAAAACAAAGCCAAAAGCCCAAGTTACATTCCCCAGCTATGCTGAAAGCTATTCCCCCAAGAAACATGGAAAAGAGAGCTTTCCCAGTTGTCCATTTTGACAGATCCCTCCAATAATAATAGCAAGTAATTTGCATGTAATCTAACCTGCTTTTAATTAAATTGTTACCCCATTTACTCTCTTAAAAGCCAACTTATTTCTCCAAACAGATGGGACATAATTACTAGCTCCAAGAGATTGTACCTCAACTGAGCCAACTGTATTTTCCCTCATCTTCTAAATGTTAAAATTTCTAGGAGTTTCATGGAGAAGAATTGCTATGATTGAGTCACTAAATAATTTTCCTCCTCCCCAACCCCCCAAACTGCCCTGAGTTTAGCAAGTAGAATATAGTAAATGAAACATCCCTTGGAAGCACAAACGTAATATGTAATCTGTTACTTCAGAGATTTCTTTTTAAAATACATTTCAAAACGGCTAGTAGCAGCCTGTATGTCTCTGTTCCTTGACTTTCCCCTTCCCCTATGGGGAGGAGGACATAAACCCTCAATTACTGCTTTATTCACCAATTGCCAATTGCATTGATTCAAGTGTCTCTGGCAGGATAATGAAAACCAATATCCATTATCCACTCCCTCCTACCCAGCCCATGCTTCCTGCATTAGTCACAGTAGGTTGAGATGGAACACGCTCCTCTGTCTCAAGAGGGCTCCGTGCTCAACCAGAGAAGGGTGGGAACAGACTGAAAGAATGAAAATGGCCCCGCTAGAGCAAGTGTTGGCAGCGTGGGGGCATGTCTTTGTGTGGGCTTTCATAAGAAAAGGCATATGGCTCCCTTGTCACAGCAAGAACTTTCTAACTTCCTGGTCAGGAGGAAAGCACAGGAGAGTGCAGCTGCCCATCTGCCAATGGCCCTGCAGATTTTAGACGACTTAGTGGCAACATTCATTTCAGCACGGGGCTGTCTTTGGGTTTTGATGTTTGTATCGTTTTGTTTTCTAGTGACTTAGATTAAAATCTTTTCAGGGTCAGGTAAGAAGAAAACAAAGAGGGAGCTATGGGGCAGGGATTTAAGCCATGTCCATCCATTGTTGTTAAGGAAGTGAATTTTGTATGTAACCCAAAGATCTTATGGTCCAGAGACTAACAAAATGAAAAGGGATTACATTCTTGACTTAGATTTTTTAAGAAAAGGCTGCTAGTGCTGTTCGGTGTTTAGCACTGAATTCCTGACATCGTGAATGCTAAACACTCCACTGACAAACTGTTTCTTTTGGTACTTCTAGTGGCATGGAGGCGCGACATATTTCTACTTAGAAGTTGGGTGTGACCAAGCACATGTCAGCAGAAGTGGCCTATGGCATGTCTGTGCAAACACTTCTGGAGCCTGGGTATGATATGTCACTTGTTCTTTCTGTTTTGTACTAGAATTCACAGTATACCAGTGAGGCTGTACCATGATTGAATGTCAGATGGAAGTGACACAGGGTAAGCCCCCTGCCAACCTGAGGTGAAACTGTAGCTAGATTGAGAAATATATATTAAAAAAAAACCTGTGAAACTCATCTAACAAAAGAACATCTCAAGTAGAATTTATATAACCCTTGACTTTCCCAACACCTTTGCTTCAACCTGAGAGACACCAGATGTGCCACACTGAGTAATTGTGGATGACAAGCAGAAGGAAGTGTCAACACCAGGAACACTTTCTTTTCTCCATTACGAGCTACCAGTCAAGTAATGTAGACATTAGATGGGTGAATAAAAGCTTTGCATTTGACTTTCCTAGAGCCACGCATCTCTCTATTAAATGTCCAAATTATTTAGTATTTAAATGAGAAATATATTCTCAGGATTTGAAATTCAAAGGGAGGAGAGAAGAAAGCATATAATGAAACATGTCACTTGTGCCCTTGATCATATCTGCCCAGGTCTGAATTCACAATTCCTGAGCTCTATTTAGATGTATGCACAGAAAATTCAAATACTAGCCAAGCGTGGTGATGGAGGCTTTTAATCTCAGTGCTCAAGAGTCTGTGTAGAGAGAGAGTGAAATAGATACTAGACTGTGGTGCTACACAGTGAAGTCTTGTCACAAAAAACCAAAGCCACCAAGCCAAAAAACAAAGCCACACAACATAAAGCCCAAATATAGATTTTAGTAAAGCAACATTAAAAAATGTCAAACTTTTAAATGTTCTCTGAAAACAAGACTATTCATAAACACATGTTATAATCTAAATCATTGGGGTTGGTTGAGTAAAGGGGAAAACAATCAATAGAATTCAGCCACAAGTTTATAAGCCATAAAACAAATGAACTTTCTGTTCTCTTCAAACTCATTAAAAAGTGTACATGCAACCACACAGGGTTTGTTTAACGGTAAGAAAAGAGACTAAGCTGGTGATTTGTGAAGGGGATGACTCTTGGGGAACTGGGGGTCATTCCCATAGCAGACAGTAGATATCTTCAACCCTTCAGGAAAGGACACAAGCACAGAGTTTGAGGGAACAGGCAGTGGCAAGAAGGGCATTATGCTGAACTGGCTGGAAAGAGGACAGGCAGTCTAATGAAACCCAGTACTATGCGCAGACACTAAGCAACAGAAGAAGTAGGAGGCCTGAGTAGACACCAGGCACTGTAGAGGAGGCAAATGTTTCTCTGACTAGTTTAGACTCTACACTTAGGGAGCTGTGTGGAAGGGAGCAATCAGTCTGGTCACAGGAGATCCTGCTTCTTAGCATTCTGAGCCCTCTGTCGGTCACTTCCCAAGTAGTCGATTTGATCAGCACATCAGTCTTTAAAGTGGGTCTTATTTTTTATGCCTCTCCAGATATAAAAGCTAAGGTGCCCACTATCGCAGCGCATAGCTACATTGGAGGGACCACAATCTCCTTCCTTCCCTCCTTCAAGGCCATGACAGATGGAGGACGCTAACTGGCCAGAATAGAGCAGCAAGGTGACTTTGATCTGACCCAAGCTTTAAGATTCTCTGTAACTCCAGAAAGCAAAGGGAGGAAACATAAATCAGAAATAAAGTAATATTCTTTTTTCATTGTTTTTACAAGTTTATCTCTCTCTCTTGAGATTATTTTTAAAAATATATCTGGGCTTGGGGATTTATACAATTATTGTACCAGAAAATTTTTTTAGAACCCTTAAAAGGATAAAATATTTCCAGTGAATATTGAAGAGCAGTAGTTTGGGAACTACTAAGAACCATTAAGTAATTGCTAATTCCCCAATCAGAAAACTCTAAACACTTCCTTATCAATGAGAAGTCCATTTATCTCAACTGTTCCATGGTGGGTGCACATCAGAGAAAGAAACTATAGTTAAACGAATGAGTCAGGTGCCAAAAAAAAAAAAATACAGATTCAATGACTCAAAATAAAATGTGTATATAGACATCTTTGGGGAGGGGAACACCCATAAAAAAGGGGAGAGGGAGGGATTAGGGGGATGTTTGCCCGGAAACCGGGAAAGGGAATAACATTCGAAATGTAAATAAGAAATACTCAAGTTAATAAAAAAATACAATAAATGATTTCCAAGTATAAACCTGTCCATTTGCCTCATCAACTGAAAGATGTTAAAGAATTAATTTTGGGGAAATGGTGTTTCTCTTACAATGCTGCCTTCATCACAAACAGTGACAGTGTTGACAAGAGAAAGAATGCCACACCAGAGTGGTCCCCATCAATTATCTCCTCTCTGGGATGTCTTAGAAATATGTATTTCAATAGCTATGCTATCTTTAAAGCCAATGCACAGAATGTTATTAATTTTAGTTTTAACTCCATGTCCTGACATATTTAAAAATAAATATTATTTATTTGTGATTAGGAAGTGTGACACGAAAATGACAAATAACCTTAGCAATAAAATGTTACATAAGTGAGCAATTTGAAGTAAATCTGTCAACCATAAGTTTTAGCTGATCTTTTGTGTTTGAAATTTAAATAAACACATGGTTGTAAAAAGTACCAATCTTAGAGAAATAAGACATGGAAATAATATAGGCAATAATAATTTATATTTAATAAGTATATACTTGATACACTTATTTCATAAATATATACATTCATAAAATATTTTAATTAAATACTATTTATATTTAAATAGATATTGTATATATTTATATAATATAAATTTATATGTATATTTAACAGACATGATAATCCACCGTCTATGACTTGTTATAATCTGCCTGTAAATGAATGTTAAAATTTCAGAAATAATACTAACAAGCCACAGGCACTAACCAAGGGGGAATTGTACTGCAGAAAGAATAGGGATAATGGTGAGGACTGAAGAATGGCATGTTTCTTCCATCCCACTCCATGAAATTTATCATAGATTGACAATTTCCTTATCCAACTGGTCACTCCAGAAGGACCAGGGACTATGATCTAGAAGCTCACAGTGTTTTGGGCATCAACTAGTTACAGGTTTCTATGCAGGAACCTCAGGAGATGGGACATGTTCAAGAACCTTCAAGAGACACTGTAATAGAGACCCCATAGATGTAACCTGTTGTCCTGGGTCATTGCTTTTAGATCAGGGGATATATCTGTATTTCATTTCAGTCACCACACACTGAACTTTACCCCCAGTGCATGCTCTTGGGTGCTCTGCTGGGCACCTGGGGAACAATTTTGTGTGCATGCAGCACAGTGTCCATGCCTGGCTGACACCAGAGGCAGGAGGGAATAGCCAAGAACATAAATGAAGAAACGAACTTGGGAGCATAAAACTGCTAAGAGAGAAGTTTTCTCATACTCAGAAGGCTTCAGGGCAATTTGAATTTAAATTACAACCAAAATGCCCTATCTGCCATGGACAAAATACCCACATGTGTAAAGTCTCTACCCCTGGCATCCCTACTGTGTCTTCACACCATTGAGTTTGCCTATGTTTCTGGCTTCTTGCTGACAAAATAAGCACATGGTACTAGAAGAGCCCCTCGAGTGAGCTTCTGCATAATGCTGTTTACTTAACATTGCATTAGTGTTCAACAGTTCAGGAACACACACGCAAAGGCATTTCATTGTCAGAAATAAAAAGAACACAAGTAGCAAATGTGAAAAGAATACTTGAATTTTTCAGGAAATATTTTACACTCTTACTTTCAGTGTTTCCTAAATACACCAGCTTGGTAGTTCCTGCCCAATGAAGAGCCCATAACAAAAATAGTTATTTTCCAAACGAAACGTGTAAAGGAGTTCGAAGTGAGATAATACGCATCTTGAATGCCACACAGGTAGACTCTGCAAGCTCAGTCAGGCCACTCCGTTTACAGGGTCAGTTTTACTCATCTGCAGCTTTTTCAACCACGGCAAGTGATCCAGGGAGTGGTTTGGTAAATAGTATGTACTCAGAAGAATGGAAGAAAGCCTAGAATGTCAGCTTTCCTGGTGACCCTGCTTCGCTCTGGAACCCTGCCTTGCTCTGGAACCCTGCCCTGCTGCAATATAAAAGCCCGGGCTCAGGTGCCAGAAGGTGAGCTAGGTAGAAACAGGAACTTCCCACCTCAGTAGAGTTCCTGCTCAGACAACATTCAGCTGATGTGGAAGATGACAGCTCAGCCTGACTACCCGTCAGCCAAATGGCTCCCAAATGCAGAACCCAGGTTTCAACAGACTGAACGGGAGCCTACACTGAAGTTTGTCTCAGGTCAAGAAATACTGGACTAGTTTGTTGCTTGGCAAAGCAGGCACCCTCCTCACTCCCATGCATAGGTGAGTCACCACTATATGTCACATGACCCTGATTATTGACCAGAAACTTTCATATAGTCTCCTTATTTCCTGTTCAATTTCTTGGAAATGGAGCTTGGAATACAGAAATAAAATAAAGCTGTCAAAGGTCTCTCTCCTCAGAGAGACTCCATTTCCAAGAAATTGGACAAGAAATAAGATCAACAACTGTACTAAGTTCTTACATGCCATTCTAACACTAAATAAAGAGTAAATGAAAATCTCAACCCTTGGCTGGAACTGATTGTTTTGTTAGCTTTATCAGTGTCCTAAAAGATAAAGGGAGTGACCAGGAAACCAAAATATAGTTGCAAAGTCATTATCATATACGAAAAGAGATGCAAAACTTAAGTACTTGTGAAAAAGATTATCTACTAGGTTAGCAAATTAATGCAGTGATTAGAAATAAACACCATTTAATAAGCAAGGCTAAATTTCCGTTGCTAATGAGCTTCTCACATGGCTACTTATTAAGTGATTTGAAACTATAACGAGTTTGGATATTTTTCTATACTTGGCTTATTTATTCAAAACCTATTTTGTGCCTTCTCCAACAAAAATATTTTGTAAATTTACTGGGTATTTGTTTGGTTTTCTGTCATCCACATGGGTGATCCTAGCAACCATTGGTTATTCAAAATGTGCTTTGATCTGCATAAAGTAATCTAAAGGTTTGGTCCATCAGCCATATCCAATTTATTTTATGGTCAAATGCATGGCTAAGTCATCCATAATTAATTGGCTTGTAACTGGTGTCAACAGCCCTCACAAACTAAAATTATTTATTTTGTTTTGTACAAAATGACAAAAATGAGATGGGTAAATTGGATAGCAATTTTCTCCTCAAAACATATTTAATAATTGCCAGCAGAACTGTAACCAAAGCATTATCTTCTGAACGACTTTCCAAAATTAATTTTAGACAGACTGTATTTACTGAACTTCTCATATATTATTTTATCATTCAATAACAAATATCAGATGACTATTTCAAATGCTCAACAATGCATTGAATGTTTTTTAAAAATTTAAATGTTTTGCTATTGGTGTGTATGGCCTGCAGTTAAAACACAAATAAAATGCAAATTTATCTTTTACTTTAAGTTTTAATGTGTTTCTGTTCATAAAATTCATGAGCCTAAGCAAAAATGTTGTAGATATTTTCCTTTCATTCCTAAGCAATTAAATTCATTAGCATGTTTATGATACAGTTATATTTTTAGCTTCCTTAGCCACATATATTCTATATACATAGCATTTGCTGTTATTACAGGAGCCATTTAAAACTGTATGCCAACTTCTAATATCATCAGTCAGTCAGTACTTCAGACTCAGCATACAGACCCAAGATAAACTAGCTTTTATTTATTTGAGTCCCTGTCTTTCTAGGTCAGTTTTCTACTTGCAAAATGAGCCTACTGCCTCATACCTATGTAATAAAAGTAAACATGACATTTCCCAAGTATATAAAGATACATCACTGGACAAAAGATTAATGTGTGTGTGTGTGTGTGTGTGTGTGTGTGTGTGTGTGTGCATATGTGTGTGTGCATATGTGTGTGTGCATGTGTGCATGTGTGCGTATGTGTGTGTATGTGTGTATGTGTGTGTGTGTGTGTGTGTGTGTGTGTACAGATCAACTTGCTATGTGTGTATTGTATACTATCACAGTCTTTCCATGGCCTGATTTCTAATTATGCCACTAGAAGGTGATGATTAAGACTGTCCTGAGGGGTAGATGTCTAGCTCTGTGGTAGAATATACATTAACCATGTTTGAAGCTCTGAGTGCTGTCTCTAAAACAAGAAAAGCAAATAAGCAAACAGGAAAACAAACAAACATGAGCAAGAAAATGTCCTTAGCAAACCTCTTGACAAAAAGGTGTCTGCAGAAGCAATCTGCCTCCATAGTGGCCTGTTGACTATTACCAGTTGGCCTGGATGGCTGTATCTTCCTTAAGAATTCTAGGTGTAGGAGATGAGAACACTGCTCACTCTTATCAAGGAAAAGAAAGAAATTGATCATTTTTAGAGAATAACATTTCCTTGAATACTTTAGATCTGGGATATACTTTTCCACCTCTGAGTAACAACTTTCTCATTTAGCTTTTCTCCGGGTCTCATTGAACATGTATTGTGTGAAGCAATAATTCTAAGCACTAGAGGTTAAAGACAAAAACATGGCATAGCCACCCTCTGTTACTGACTCTATCCTTTAAAGCCAGATAGAAAGGACTAGAAAGACTAACAAACTGAAAGTTACTACCTTTTTGTGATATGAGTTTTGAGCAAAACAAGCCTGGTTAATATGGGAGAAGGTTCTACAGAAGTTGGAATAGAGTGGTCACAGACCCTGTGTGTGCAGGTGACTCTCCCTGAGCTAGGAAGACGTGGAGACGTAAGGCAGAGCTGAGCAAAGGCAGAAGACATTCAAGCAGGAAACGGGTTGGGAAGGGAGACCTTGAGCAGGAAGAAGGTTGGTAAGAGGCCTGGAAGCAGGAAGTCTAAGTAAATTTCAGGCCAGGCCATGGGATTGGGTAATAAGATCAGACCCAGAGTTAATGAACACCAGTCCTTTCTCAAATGGAAGTCAGAATATGAAGTTTATGAGATGTCCTCAAACACCCAAGGTAGAGCTACTACACTAGAAGGACAGACAGAAAGAATGGAGGAGGAGACAGCTTCAGGGACTTAATTAGCTCCAGTCTCATCGTTTGTTATTACTTGCTTTTATCACCAACGTGTGGTCAATAACACTGTTAAGGCCATGGCGTTAGTATTGTTCAAGTTGTTTCTCAGAAACTTAGAGCTGCTTTTGCGTCTCTCAAATCAGCTAAAACAATGGACCCTTGGGCACCCATCCAGATGTTCATCAGGTAACCATTTGACATCAAAGGGCCCCTCAAACCTCTCTTAGAGCATGCCAGAGCTGCCATTCTCTAAGTGAATGCCCTATGAAGCATCATGGTTGACTATGTAGAGCAGACCACTGAGTGTTTCCTTTCTCCACTTCTAATGACCCCTTACTGCATGCCGAAACCCACCTCGTTGGCTTATTCCATAACTGTGACACAATTCAATAACAAAGTGTACAGAGGTATACTTGAGATATGCTGTTCCTAATCAATTTCCTTCCCAGTGAGGACTGGCACACAGCAGAAAAGGAAAGAAAAGGGACCTCTGGTTAACTTAACAGGAAGGGAAGAGCAAGTGGGTAAGCATAAGTATGTGGGAAAAGATGAGGAAACTTTTTGAGCCACAAAGAAAGAAGTAGAAACCTAAGAGAGAAATCTGACAAGGGGACACTTTTGAAAGATCTCCTGAAATTGTAGTCTGTGAAAAGACCTCACCTTTCCCCATTGCTGTTCCTTTACTTCCCCTTCACTCTCTCAGCTAGCTTTTACTTTCTGTCTTTGGAGCAGGCTCACTTGTACAATGTAAAGCAGCCACCAATACTTCAACAATAAATACATGGCTAATGTCGGCCACGATATGAACGTCTGTCCTCTTGAGAAGAATGGCGTTACTGCTGCACTGACACTACTAAAAGCAATTTAAGATCCAGAGAAAATTAACAGAAGTAAGTTTCCCATTGTCTGTGTAATTTTATTATTAAAACTATATATTATCACAACTAATAAGATCAGTTATGCCTCAGTGTAACACAATAGTATGTTGGCGTTACAAATAGCAAAATTTTCTTTACAGAAATTAAGGTAGCAAATTTTCACACTCAGAATTAAATCAGTATGAGAAAACTCTACCTCGGTTAAGGTTTAATCCTACCATACATTCTAAAACAGATAGTTTTAGGTCCTGGCCTCTGTTTGCGTTCTCATGTGGGCCAAGAGAAATTCATCATTTCCCTTTACTTCTTCAATCTAAAACTGTAACCTGCTACATCACACTTCATCTTGAGTATAGGAGGAAGTTGAATCAACAAAAACAAGCATTTCCTGCTTAAATTGTTTAGCTTTATATCGTGTTACTTTTTTTTTGATAGAAACTACCCGATTCTGAAACGCAATTGTGTCAAACATTTCCATAAAACGTTCTTTTATGCAAACTTACAAAAGACCTATTTGAACAGTTTCTTGCAAGAATTCCATTCGGAAGATGTAGCTGCCAATGCAAATTGCATAAAAGGCATGACTCACGCAGCCAAACAAACTCCCCACAAATCAGGACAACTTCAAAAGCCTAAAGGCTGGAGCGCTAGGAAAGTCAACAGAAAGGAAATGAACTTGCTTGCTTTGTCATTATCAAGCTGAGAAGAACTGGTCGAGAAAAAGAAATGATTGACAAAAGTAACCATTCACTGAAAATGACCAGCTTTGCTAGTGAAAGAGGAAGCCAACACACACAAAACAATTCGAGCCAGCTTCATTCACCCAATCACACTCTGAGTGAAGAATGTGTACTTAGTCGAAGTCAACTTAATAATTTCAATTTCCAGTCAAAAGGGAGCAAGGGAAAGCTTCTAGAATGCTTCCCCTCATCTTCAAAACACAACTCCAAAACGAAACCGTTGAAAATATTTTATTATGTTTCATTTGTGAGTATGCGTATGTAGGGTCTTGTCCATGCCATAGAATATGTATGTCTCATAGTCAGAGAACAATTTACAGAAATTGTTTCTGTCTACCATGTTGGCCCTTTATCTTTAGTCTCGGTGGCAAGCACCTTCACTTTCTAGGTCATTCTCCCAGCCTAAAACCACTCCTTTTGTATCACAAAACATACGTCAATACCAGACAGTGACCCACTGGTGAAGTTATACCAACAGAAGAAATCCCTGATGGGAACCAACTTATTCTCTTGGGACAAGCAGCCTATTGTTCAAGAATAGCCATGAAATATGTACTAGGATGTACTTGTGTTGGGGAGGTGGTACTGAGATCCTGGGAACAGTGAGACTGGGTGAGGTCACAAGACAGAGTCCTGGAGAAGAGAGTTACCTAGAGAAATGAACTTCAGAGATGGGCACAGAGCACTTCTACCAATGCTGATCAGACCACAAATGTGAGTGAATACGTTAGGGTGAGAAAACTACATGTCAGAACAAACCAACCTCTTCCACTAGCCAAGGCCCATGGGAAGCCCCGGTAAGTGGACAAAAGGTATCTGAGAAATAATACTGAAAATGTTTCTAATTTGATGAGAAACATAAATCCTTAGATTCAAAGAGCTCAGCAAATTCCAAGTGCAAGAACTATGAAGAAACCTAAGCTCAGGGATAATAATACTAACAAATCTCTCCAAACATAGGGTAGAAAACACAAATGAATTTGAAATAGGATGGACAACCAAAACATGAAAAGATTAATAATGAGCAAATTTATTTTCTAAAAAGTATCTTTAATCTCTTTTATATAGCCCAGTCATCCCCCTTCCACTCTGCTCTCTAACAGTTCCTCATCCCATTCCTCTTCCCCTGTCTCCGAGAGAATGTTCTCACCTCTATCTCCCTACCCCATCAGACCTCTCCATTCCTTGGGACCTCAAGACTCTCAAGGGTTAGATGCATCTTCTCTCATTGAGGCGAGACCAGGCAGGCCTCTGCTATGCATTTATTGGGAGCCCCGGACTAGCTAGTGTATGCTGCCTGGTTGGTGGCTAAGTGTTTGAGAGATCTCAGGGGTCTGGGTTAGTGGAGACGGCTGGTCTTCCTATGGTGTCACCCTTCTCCTCAGCTTCTTCTAGCCTTTCCCTAACTCATCCACAATCGTCCCCGGCTTCTGTCCATGGGTTGAGTGTAGGTATCTGCATCTGACTCTTTCAGCTGCTTGTTGGGCCTCCCAGAGGGCAGCCATGCTGGGCCCCTGTCTATAATTTCTTTAAAGAACATGAACCTCTCCCGAAAAGGTACTTAAGGGGAATTGATAAACCTGAACACCTCTGTTCAGCTATTAAATAATTTATATTCATAGATAAAAACAAAACCAAAGAACCCAAAATGCCCTATATCAGACTGTTTCATGGTAAATGCATCCCAACCTGCAAAGAAGAAACAATACTAATAGATTCATCCTGTGATAAATGGCCCAAAAGGAACAATATCCACCTCACTCTGTGCATCTCTAAAACTCAAATCACACAGAATGACAAGAAAAATAAAAGTTCTAAAGGATTCAACATAGATAATACATTGGAAAACAAGGAGTAACCCAGATTCAGTAACACATGGCAACAGTAACACAGAGTAACTAGACGAGGACTTAGTACCAGGCATGAAAAGGTTCTTGTATCACTTAAAAATTAATGAACAAGATTTACAGTAACAAACAAAATGAAAAAAATATGACCATGTCAGTGGATTCAGAAAAATATATTTAATAAAAATCTAACAGTTATCTAATAATAGCTAAAAGAAAAATAGAAATATCATCAAATATCTATATGACATGTACAGCTATCATACTGTTTTACATGTATGTAATATGCTATATTATATATCACTCTATACTATTATATCATATATTTATTATATAATGAAAAAAGACTAACTGTGAATCAGCCAAATGTGTCAGATATCTTAGTTCTGCTGAGCACAGCACCAGGCTATCCATGTAGATTCAAGGGAGAATAGCATGATCATCTTGTAGAAACACAACGCCAGCTGTAAAAAGCTATCATATCTATCTAATAAGTGAGTCTAGAGGAATGGTCCCACCCAAGAACAATGTATAAAAATCAACTTTATTTCTACACGGTGACAACAATAATTTGGATTCAAAGTTAAAGAAACAATGATATAGAAGATGTACTACTTAGGGATAGATTTGAGTCTGTAAGTGTTTAACACTGTAAACTACAAAACAATCCTGAAAGAAATGTCAAAGCTGTGGCTGGCATTGAGACAGTGGTAGGGCATTTGCCTAACAAGTAGGAGGTCTCAATTTGTTCTCCAGCACCAGAAAAAAGAGACCAAAACAAGAGAGGAAAAAAGGGGCTCAGGGAAGTAGGGAAGATGAAAAAAAATGAGGAAGGGGGGGGAGGGAGTTGGGAAAAAGTGGGAGAGGGTAGGGAAGGAGGAGGAAGGCAGAGGGAGGAGGAAGATGAGCCAAATAAATATGTATATGATGTCAAGGTTTTGGATTACACAATATTTTAAAGAATTATTACCCAAATTCATCTTGATACTTAATGCAATCACAATCACAATTATTTTGGTAGAAGTTGAGGACTGATTCTAAAAATTTTATGTAAATGGGAGAATCTACATTCAAATTAACTCTGAAAAAGAAAATAAATGTGCAAGACCTAAGTTATCTGATTTTTTAATGATCTGTATAAAATCATAATAATTAAGGCAGTGCAACACTGGCAGAAGGAAACACAAATGAATGGAACAGAACATGGAAGGTCAGAAGGCGCCACTGATTTTCAACTACGGACCATGGATAACTCAATAATGCAAACTAGTTTTAACACAGGGCTCAATTTTACCAAGAACTTCCAACTGCTGCACAACACCTCACACCACACACAAACACTAACATAGACCCCGGCACTTATGTCAAACTAAAACGCAAATTATTATAAAAGGAAGATAAAATCTTTGAGTTAGGTAAAGGCTTTTAATATACAATGAGAGCAGAATATACAAAAGAAGAAATTGATAACTAGATTCCTTGAGAGATAATCTCATAAGAATGAGAAAACCCAGTATGGCCTTGGAAGAAACTCTTCCAGAACATAAGCAGTACATACATCTCAAAAAAATGACTCAAACCTGACTCATACACAAGCATCAGGAATGATTCATACCTGACTTCATACACAAGCAAAGAGAATAAGAAAGTGGGAGAGAGGAAGCTGCTGCCCTAAAGAGATACTTGGTTTCTCTCTGTCTTTCAGACAGTGCAAACAATGGACCTCAAAAATGTGGGACTTTCTTCAGGAATCTCATGCTGGAAGACAAAGGCAGCATCAGGCAGAGGGTTAGTTTGTCTTCTTGAAAGAGATTTTACAATTCTAGCATTTTGGCTTCAATGTCAGTCCAGACAAGGATGGGTAAACACTGGGTAGGACCAGGCCTTGACCTTTCTGCTTAGATACGCATGCCCTTGGTCCTCCACTTAATCTATGATCTATTTTAGGACTACATCTTGGGGTGTTTCTCTGGACATTTTTATCCTTCTCCTCAATGTGGCCATATTGAATAAATGTCTCTTTTTGCTTTCCACTCTTAGTTTGGCTCTTTTAATCGGATTATTGGGGGTAAGTTGCCAGGCCTGAATTGGAGCACAGACTGTAAACCCCAAGTTCACCAACAGGAACTGCCAAGCCAAAATTGGAGGAAGATCTGGACCAACATTTTACTAAAGAGAAATAGAAATAAGAACTAGAAAAGATCCTTAACACCATGAGTCATTAGGGGTCTGTAAGTAAATAGCAACTGGAATGCCACTTCCTACTCATCAGCATAGGTAAAATCAGGAAGGTCTTAGCAACCCAAACATTGGTAAGGATGCTACGTTTTGTTAGTACTGATGTACAAGATAGAAAAGCAATATACATATATACCAAAACTTGCATACAGGTGTTTACAGTAGGTCTTTTAAGGAATAACTCATAAACCAGAAGTTGATACTTTCTTACCAGAAAACTAATGCTGTGGTAACCAACCTCCCATTAAAAGTAGCTTTGCTCTTCCTTTTCCTATGGACTGGCAGTTGAACTCAGAGTCTCCCACGTGCTAGGGAACACACGATCATCAATGCACCCATGCTCAAGTCTTGCGTACACAACCCTGACGTGGGGAGCTTTGCTCTTCACTTTAGAGTCTGACTGAAAACCTAGGAATTCCTGAGAAAGACCTACTCTGCTCATCATAGGTTGTGGTAGACGGTGATGACATTTCAGCTGCTATGCTTCAAGTTAGAAGCAAGCCACACATGACCCTTACCACAATGACGTGGAAGGGTCTTCTGAGAGGAGGAGCTACAGATGGAGAAGATGGAAAGAGAAGTCTTTCAAGGTGCAAGATATTTTAATATTACATCCTACATGGATGATTTTCTGTATTTGCCCTGCCAAATGCAAGGGTGATTTCAAAGATCCTTTCAGACTCCACAGACGAAGCGTTCCATCAAACAGCCCAAAGATTTAATACAAGAAGCCACCAGAGCCACAGAATGACTCTATTAAGGAAAACTCCAATGTAGAAGTAATAGGGGTGTCCTTAAGTTTAGTCCACACACTGCTGCAGGGAGAGCATGGCCCTGCTGAAAAGCCAGTTTTCAACATTACACTTGCAAAAAGTAACAACCTTCTGGAAGCATGGCGCTACGGTGGCTGACCTGGGCCCACACCAGCCCTCTGCGCCTGCATGCCTTCACTCCACTGTTCAGAGGCAGTTAGAACTTCCACCAGCTGCCGGATCCACACCCAAACTTACTAGAAGATAGATAGTTTCACACTCCACGAAATTAGTGGGAGGAGGTGGAGGGAGGGAATATGAAGCTAAGTCCCCCCCTTTAGAAATAACTTGTATACATACAAAAGCATTTTCATTTGTTATGGCCAGGTTTCCAGGTCATTTAGTTAAGACACTTTGTATGTTAACTACACCCCACGTCCTTTGGTAAGAAAGGCATTCCTTAATGCCCAGTGGATTTTCGATCTGAGTTCTCTTAGCATTTTGCGCATTACACTGCAAAAGCCATGTCTATACTCTTGCTACGCTACAGAGCATTCTGGTGAACGGATATCTCCTTCATGGCTATTTATGGAGCTAGGTTCCTCTTCCCCACAAATCCGTAAACGTTTCTTGAGAACAGAACCCATATCCACACTGAGTTCCCACTCCAAAGCAGAGGCACATATACATGGCAGTCATTACACGGGAAAATAATAATCCAGCGTCATAAACTGTGCTTACCAGTTGATTTGGGAAAATGCATTCTAACCTTCATTTGTCTGTATAACATGCCATGCTGAAATTAAACAGGCCATGCCAAAGTTCTCATACTACCAGCTATCAACTCAATGTGGCTCTCTGCTCCAGCAGGACTTGGGTGCAGGAACACAGGGCAGCAGATGGCACGGTGGCTGCCCACACATGTCTCATTAAAATAGTCAGTGTTCTCCTGAGAACTGTCAAAGCTCCGTCTATTTGTATTATCTGAATCAGACATCAAACATTCTTTTTTTAAGATTTTATTCATTCATTCATTCATTCATTCATTCAATGTATACGAGTACATTGTCACTGCCTTCAGACACACCAGAAGAGGGCATCGGATCCCATTACAGATGGTTGTGAGCCACCATGTGGTTGCCGGGAATTGAACTCAGGACCTCTGGAAGGGGAGTCAGTGCTCTTAACTGCTGAGCCATCCCTCCAGCCCAACATCAAACAGTCTTAGAAGGCACTTTGATAGACGTGGCAACAAACACACTTAGATCTTGCATCCCACTATGCTACTCCTTGTTGCTGTAACCAAATGCCTGACAGAGCAATTGAAGGAAAGAAAAGTTTTGTGTTAGCTTATGATTTAAGAAGAGTATAGCCTGAGAGGGCATGGGGGTAGGAATGGGAGGTGGCTTGCTTCTTTGTGTCCATAGTGAGGAAGCAACGTCCTGAATGGAGCTCAGCTGTTTTTTTCTTTTTTCTTTTTTTAGTCTGGGAACAGCCCATGGGATGGCATTATTTACATTCAATGTGGATCTTCCTTCTCAGTTAAACCAAGGGTCTGGAAACACCCTCATAGATATGTGCAGAGGTACGTTTCCATGGTGATTCTAAATCCAGTCACATTAACAATGGAGATTAACCATCACATTGCCAAAATGTCAGCAACCATTTTTAAAAAGATTCTAGGATAAAAGGATGGAGACAAAAAACAAAAAGGACAACAACAACAAAAACACCAAAGCAGAACATTTTTAAATATCAGGAAAATTGACAGCCTGAAAAAAAAAGTATGACAAGGAACTGGCATTTGCACACATATATTTGAATGAATTAGATGCAAAGATACTGGAGAAATTTATTTGATAACGTTTGCCTTTTTTTTTTTTTTTTTTTCTTTTTTTTTTTTTTTTTTTTTGGTTCTTTTTTTTTGAGCTGGGGACCCGAACCCAACGTTGCCTTTTTTTTAATAACTAATTTCATGCCTTCAACAGATTCTACTTCTTAATATTTTTTGGGCCAAGAATATTAGTATTCTTGCTTGCCACCATGCTTAGTGGCATTGGTTTAAATTCCGTGACACCACAAAAACAAAGACTTTGTTTTTATGTGGTGAACTGTACAGCGGTAATCTTCTTCAAAGCAGGTTAGGATATTTGTTTAATTTCATAACAGACTTTTCTGTTCTCTTAGGAAACCACTGGGAGCCTCGAAATAATATTTATACAGACCATGCGGCTACCTCTCTTTTCCCCAATCGGGGAAATAGAAGCTTCACTTTTATTAGTCATTGAAAAGAAAGTCCTTCAAAATATGCTACCATGAAAAACTTTGCCTCTGAAAGTCTATTGCTGTTTTAAGATTTCAAATTGAAGGTCTTTGATAGGATTTAATAAACATAATCTGACTGCCTTTCAAGTGCCCAGGGGACAGGGTTTGTCCGTCAATGAAGTACACAATCCCAGACAGTTCCCGTTTTTCTGGGGCACATTTACCCAGCAAGAAGAGTTTAGATTTAACTTGCTAAGATAATACTTGCTTATTGGACAGATCGGCAAGTGATACTACCAAAGATCTGAGTTAGATGGGCAAAGAAATTAGATATAGACTTGTTATAGAGTTGAATGACCCAAGTAGGAACAATGAAGTCCTCATCGTGCATGGCACCTGCTGTCTAGAAGGTCACTTCAAGGTCACTTCATACAGACACTTTCTTTTCAATGCGGCTATGGAAACTGGATTCAGGACTGTGTGTATTAGAAGCAGATACCAGTGAGATTTACCTCCAAGTTATGTTTTTATTAAACTATAATTATATTAATAAGTATCCAGTATATACACATACAGATACTTAATTGGCACATAGAAATTTTATATATTTATAGGTCCCGGATAGGGTCTTTAATATGTTTATACAAATTAATCAAAGCAGGGGAATTGGTAACTCAGACTTAGACCAATATAGCATTTTTCTGTGTTCACACCATTCAAAAATTCTTTTTATTAGTTTTTTTAAATAGTCAATAAATTGTTATCTGCCATAATGGTCTATTGTACCCAAGAATGCCTCTTGTTTTTAATTTGTATGTTTTTACTCACTTTACATCCTGATTACAGCTCCCTCCCTCACCTCCCTAGTCTTTTTCTTATAAATCCCATCCTCCATCGGCCCCACCCTTTAGCAGAGAAGGGGACCACCCCTTGGGTACCATCCTACCATAGGACATCTAGTTGTAGCAGGTTTAGGCACATCCTCTCCTATTGGGGCCCAAGTAGGCAGTCCAAGTAGCAGGGAAGAGGATCGAAAGGCAGGGAACAGACACTGAGACAGCCTCCATAAAGAAATTAGAAAGTTCTCGTACCAGCAATTTAAAAATAGAAATAAACAACCCCATGTATGCTTCTTAAATTGTCATATACCTTCATTTCTTCATTGAAAACAGCTGTCTATGTCACAAAAGTAGCTCAAAGTCATTTTAATCTACCTGGCAAATATCTAGAAATAGCACTTAGAGTTGCCACTTGTAAGAAATAAATAACATAGAGAATATTTCTTTTTAAAAGTCATCTAAAACTAATTGCATTTCAAGTGGAAACAATGGTTGTTTTGAGTTTACGCTCTCCTATGTTTCCTATCTGGCTTTTAATCTCACAACCACACCTTAAGAGGCTTCCAATTATAAAACAATTATTGTTCAACATAAAGTCAAACAATGCACCCTCCCCCAAGTCACTGAAAGTTTAAGACCCCAGAGGGAAGATTGGTGGTGAGTCAGGCGGTTAACTGGAATTGTGCAGTGCCCTGAACTACATTCTTAACAAGAATAGTCTGAACTCTCAAAAGGACAGTCAAACCCAAAACTTCCCCATTGTTTTTGACCAATCTGATGGTGGAAAAGGCAGAGGTTTTTAATGAAGTGGCATAAAAGAAAGGACTTTTGCATACTAACTACAATAAAGACCTAAGACGGTGTTCTAATAACCTTTGCATTTTAGCTCAAGTGGAAACGGTATTTTGTTTCTTAGATTTTGACCCTCCCTGTTAAAATTCAAAAGAACTCAGAACATTTATGAATTATCCTAGGACTCATCTAGAATTCCTTTTATATACATTTACCCCATCCCTCCACTGTGTTCTAAGCTTAATTGAGAAAGATGGATGCAGCTCTGTTGGAAAGGTCATTTCAGTGACTGCTATAGTGGTCTAAATCTTAAAAAATCCAAGAATCAAAATAAGTACAAAGTTAACTATTCCTGACTCACAAATGTGGAAGGACTCATGAGGCCCAATGTAGGTGATGCCTATGCAGGTAGTCCTGGCTTGTGTAAAGGAAAGAGAGAGAGAGAGAGAGAGAGAGAGAGAGAGAGAGAGAGAGAGAGAGAGAGAGAGACTAACCAAATGAGTCAGAAAGAGCAAGACAATAAACAGAAATCCTTAATGGCTTCTGCTTCCAGGTCCTTTGTGAGCTCTGCATGACTTCCTCCTTCATGATGGGCTATAAACTGTAAGACAAATAAGCCTTGGAGTGGATTGGCCTAATGCTGCTCTTATTCTAACTCTGATTTGGGTCCCCCACAGTGTTTGCCCTAAAGACTGGGAGTCTGCACAAGACACTGAGGGATCCTGCTTCCAGTGCATTTTGATGGTTAAATAAAGACGCCAGCAACTAGTGACTGGAGAGAAGAGACAAAGCCAGGACCAAGTATTCATGAGCTTGGTGAAAGAAAAACAAGAGAGGGGGAGAAGAAGCCACCATTGGATAAAGAAGAACATTCAGGAGAGGAGAAAGGAAAGCCACCAGGGACTAGGGGCCAAGAGAACGTGGTCCTCTGAGAGGGCTGCCTGGTTGTAGTTAAGAGCAACCCAGATGGAACATAGTAAACAGTGAGTGATAGCTTGGGTTATCAACAGGAAAGTAGATTCTAACAGCACTAAGGATAGGCAGTCACCAAGCTATTGTGCTGCCTAAGACATATTTAACAATATAAAGGCTGTGCATGTCTTTCATCCAGCAACATAAATGATTTAAGGCTGGAAGAAACCCTGAGCTGGAATTTTAAAATGTATTCTATGACCAAATCTTTTCCCCCTCAAATTACTTCTGGCTAGTGTTTTATCATACAATGTAGTAACAGGTCCATAGGCTTTGCCTAGACAGACCTGACTTCGATGTTATGTGGAGGATTGTGTAAATGTTTGAAATTTGGTCTGGAAAAATTATTAAGTGCTCAAGTTCAACTGGCTATTCTGTGGGAGCTTGGAAGATAAAGAATGTTGAAAGAAATGGAGACCGTGGAGGCCTGGCTTGTAGAGTTTCAGAAGAAAGCAAAGATTTCATCAGGGCCATCCAAAAGCTAGATCTAAATTAAGAATTTGTGGTTTCTGGTCAGTTAGGCCCAAAGAATCTGTAAGATCAGTATCACTAAAGTAAAGCCTTTGCTTGGCTGGGACCATTGATGCTAATTGCTTGAGGTGGAAAAATCTTCTGTGATTAATAAGATACCAATATAAATGAAGTTAAAGCTTATGGGAAGTGTTTCCTCACAGTCAGCACACAGAAACTGTGGCCCAGAAGAGTCAATATTACATTTCAAATTGGTAGCCAACTTGATAATGTTTAAGTCTTCCGTGCAGTACTGACTTTGGTGAGATGACAGCTGTAAGTTTGAAGAAATCGTACAGCGCATGTTAGGCTCAGCACTCAGAGGCAAGGAGGTCATTGGAGAATGTGTAGCCTCAGTTGCAGTGGCACTCAACATGCTGGGGATGTCAAGACAATGGGAAGACCACCAAGGACAACAGCAGATGTGGCCAAGAACTCACCTGTGGCTACCAGATAAAGTACATTTGCAGTGGATGGCAGAGTTGAGAGGCGGGACTACCCAAGCCCTTTGGATCCCCAAAGATCATGAGTTAGTTCCAGATGCCAAACACTGAAGTATTTACACTTCTGACCTGGGCTTAGCTTTGATTTATGACTGAGCCCCTGCCTCTTCTTTTCTGAAGAAAGTATTAACTTGTTTTTGGTTTTAGAGGAACCCACGGTTCCTATAAATTGGATTTTATAAAATACACAATGCACTTTTAAAATGCTGAAAGTTTTAAAGGCTGTGTGAATTTTAAAGTTATAATAAGTGTTATACTATGATAGTTACACAAGATTTTGGAAAGAATCAAGACAATGTATGGTTTAATACAGAAATAACTTGTGTGTCAAGTTGTCAAGGGGATAATTGTGTTAGTTAAGTTTTCATCAGCACACAAGCTGGAGTCCTCTGAGAAGAGAAACCCTCAACTGAAAAGCTGTCTCTGTAAGACTATCCTGTAAAGAACTGGGGACAGGTTCTTGATTAATGAATGATGTGGGAGAGCACACTGTGGGTAGTACCACTCCTATGCAGGTGGCCTGGACTGTATTATAAAAGCGATCTTAGCAAATTATGGAGTAAGCAAGTAAGCAGCATTCCTCCATGGCCATGTTCAAATTTCTCTTCCATGTTCTTTTCTGAGTTCTGCCATGACTACTTTTCACAGTAGACTATAATCTGTAAGATTAATAACACCCCTTCCCCACACAACTCGTTTTTGGTTAGTATTTTATTACAAAAATAGAAAGTAAGCTATGACAGTCTGCAAGTCAGTGAGTCCTTCTCAACTACAGGAGGGTTTCGCCTGAAACTCTGTAAAGTTCTATCTGAGTCTGGGCTAGAATAGGAGTCCACATTTTGCACAGCATCTCTTACATGTGTATAGATCGTGGCATTAGACGTAGATATAGATATTAGTAGAATAACAGACCCAGATTCATCTTCTAATTACTGGTATTCATTCAGACCCAAGTTTATAGATGGAGCTCTTCGGCTCTAATGTGCTTCCCTTCCAGCTAATATCGTTTCTCAGAACTTCCTAGTAAAGGACCAGAAGAAAACACAAAGAGTTCCTAGGTTACAACTGAATTCTTATAATAGCATCATTGTCCTTAAACCTCAATTATTAGTAAATGTAGACCATGCATGGGAACTTCTTTCTGCCCTAAACGTCAGAAGAATACTGAAGCACATTATAGCTTCTGCCTTTACACAGCTTGCAACACATTCAAAAAGTTAAAAACTACCACCACAAGTACAAATGAAACACTAGGAAAATGAGTTTATTGGATAACTGGCTCCCTTTTTTCCCCTTCCCTCTGCCCCAACTCTTATTTTTAAAAAGAAAAGGAGGAACACTCAGCAGAGAGGAGTGAGATTTGTGGAGGACTGACTGGATCCTCAGTCCTGCACCTTCCCTCTACTTCTGTTTGCATGGATCCTGATGGATAGAACTTTCCGGATTTGAACCATACAAACTTGTTCATTTACACAAAGTCCTCTTAGACAAGAGTGCCTTTCACTTTATTTTTTAATTAAAGAAAACACTGGAAACAGCTGGAAGGTTTCTATTCCCTGCTTTTCTGTGGTGCTGTTCACTATACCTATCATTCCCAATAGTAGAGTCCCTGACAAAAAAAGATTATAATCATTTAGGTGACCCCATCTCTTTCTCTCTCTTTCTCTCTCCCTCCCTCCCTTTTCCCCCTCCCTCTCTTCTTCCCTCCCTCTGTCCCTCCCTCCCTTTCTCCCTCTTCCCTCCCTCCCTCTCTCTTTGGATACAGGGTCTCTGGCTAGCCTGTAACTCACTCTGTAGGCCAGGCCAGCATCAAGCACACAGAGGTCCTCCCACCTCTGTCCCGAGAGTGCTGGGATTAAAGGCACGTACCATGGTGCAAGCCAAGTGCAGGTTTCCAATTGTCCTTCATTTCAAGCAATTGACCTATACACAGATGCTCTCTTTCCTTACACTTCCTGAGAGCTTATAACCACAGCACAGTCTCAAAAGAACATTTACTCATTTCCATCTACTTATAAAAAGCGATCTTGTACTGGAGGATATAGTGGAGGGTGCTAAACTGTCCAAAAGCTGGTGTTTGAACTTCAAAGATGTGTTAGACTCCACAAGTAAGTGAACAAGCGAGACTGTGATAATTTCTAAAGACAACAAAGGGAGGTGACAGATGGTGACCAGAAGGCCAGAACATGCTCAGAAAAGGCATGCCTGAAATAAAGACATCTTTTAAAAGGCACACATGCAAAGCAGCGAGAGTCTCTGAGGAGAGAGGCCCTGAGATTCCACCCATCGGATCTCCGTGTGTGCAGTTTGCTCTTGCTTCATTCACTTATTCCCACTGTGCCCTAGCTGATGTCTGTCTCATGTTACCATTGTGAAAATATGTATATTACAACTTTATCTCTGCTGCCTTTTATCTATTAGGGCACGAAACAAGGAAAAATAGTTACACAGTTTAATAGAAAACTACTCTTTGTTTTCAGGACAATGACTTTCTATAACATTGTTTATCTAAACAATGAAAATTAGAGAAATTCAGAGTTTAAGATGGGTCATGACAAAGCTGTGAGTAGAAACTTAAAAGTCTGCCTCTCAGCTTGGGTAAATGAGTCTGAAATTTCACACTTAAATACTTTTCAAATTTAAATTTAAGTAGTATATTAACTTTAGAAGTGAAGTCATTTTGTGGTATTTTAAATAAAATGAATTCTCCTTGTAACTACTCTAGAAATCTTTATCTAGCTCAGGCTGGGCCTGGTACTTGGTATCATCCTGCCTTGCAGATACTATATGGTAGGCGTGCACATCCATGACTGGTTGGGAAATAAGTACATGGTTACCAGGAAGAATTAAAGCGCGGCTGAGATTTTGACTCTGATGACAGATAGTCATTGTTCTAGCAGAAACTCAAGTCAATCGCTCCTTTTGTTTGTAAGCTTAAAGGATTAACTTCATATTTTTAACAAAGACTCAACAGAACAACTCTGTTCAAATTCATAAGGTTTACAACTGAGAAGAATTAATGAGGTGAGTAACTAGGGCACAGGCTATTAATATAGCCTTAATTTCTGAGGGTCAACTTCTTTTCACTAATGATAACTGTAATAATTTGTTTGTATGTATTACACATGGAGACCAGAGGGGCGACGGTTTCTCACTGTGCTGGATTCTGTTAAGGATTGATGGCTCATTGTGAGCTCAAAGTTCCCATAGGTCCCTGCACCTCCCATGCTGGGATTACAGTACATACTACCACATAAGCTTTTTTGCATTGGTTCTCCCATCAAACTAAGGTTCTTGTGTTCCGAGACAAGAATTTTATTGACTGTGTCATGTCCTTATCTCTCACTGTAACAATTTGATAAAAAAAAAATGTAAAGGTGATAGGTTAGCATATGACATTATGTCATCACGAAATCCTATATGCATTTGTTGCATGTGTGTAATGCTACACTCAGGGTGAGGTAGGTGAGAACACTCCATACATGTGTCAACACTTCTGGAGTAGCATAATGTATCAGTCATTACAGAGGGGGTCACAATACAGACTCAGAGTTTACTGTCAGTGTCTTACAAGGAATCAGGATACAAGTCAATATGTTTTCAGTTATTTCAGCTGAATCTGTGTTAAAGGGGAATACAATAGCTATTGTAGAGACTTGTCCTCTCAAGTAGTATGAGCCTGATTAATCAAATAAAGCTTTGGTCTATCGCCTTTCTTATTGTTTCCATAAATCACAGCCATAATAAAGGTTCGAAAATAGTGGATGGAAAACCACCCCCATAATGACCCACGCCTCTTCCCAAGGAACTACTCTTGACTGAGTTAGGAAGATGTAGGCGGGTTCAACAAATAGCTCTGTAATCATGAACAGCCATGTACTCTGTCTTTCTGACATGTTTTGAGCATGATTTTTAAACCACTCTATTGTAAGCAACCCTATTTGGCTGGCAGTCTGCATTAAAATACATATTTTTACAAAATGTAAAATTGTATCCTCTGTAATTAAATTGCCTTTTATTTTTCTCAGGGAAAATAAGAAGCACTGCTGTGTTTTCAAAATAATAATAAAAAAAGTTGCAAAGCCTTTTCTGACAATTGGCATTACACGTCATTGGCTGGACCGACCGCTAAGCAATTTTGAAAATATTGTTACAATCGTTTTTAGTGAGAGGAAGATACTGGATGTCGCACAAATATTTTTAAAGAACTATTCTTTGTATTCATTGCTATAAGCTAATGGATATGCCAATTTGTGAAGCTGGACAAAATAAACCAATTTTATCCTAGGATTGCAGAACCACAGTTCTAACACAATCTCCTTTAAGCACAGAATAAATTGAGCTAGAGAGAAATGAGTTTTATTAAACTAAGAACCCACTCATAGTAAAATAATTTCTAAAGCTGTGGGTGTTCATGAACATTCACATCAATAGTAAATGATGTTTGAAACTTAGAAGATACCTTGGTATTTATTTTCTCCTTTTTCATATGATGATATTCAAGGAGACTTCGACTTGGTAAAAACAATAATAAAACATATTTAGAGAAAGCATCATCCTTCAATTGATTTCATTCATTACTTGTAGATTTCAGATTGAAAAACATATTCAAATTATTTATTTCTTGAGTGTGAACTCCATGATGTTCTGTCTTATGTAAGTCAGGTGAAGGATGAAGAAAAATATAGAATGCATTTAGAAGTTAGTGAGAAATACCTCACATGTAAAGAAATGTCCTTCAAAGGCAAGTAAAGATAGTGTATAGAAGGCACCCTAGAGGGAGTTTTGATGAGCTTAACTGAAACGAAGTACATTAAATGCACAGCCAAGAAGAAGGCGTACTACCTAAGCTCTCAGCAATAATATTAGATTAAATACGCTAAGGCACTAGGAGCCATGTGGAGTCCTACAGACCTGACATAATACAAGACAGTGGGCATATCTAATGATGGATAAATGAAAGGCGCAAAATATACTGAATATAGGAATTCCAAGAGAAAAATATTTTCAAAATAAAACATATATATCAGAACTGTTAAAAAAAAATCAAATCAGCCAAGTGTGGTGGCACATGCCTTTCATCCAAGCACTCAGGAGGCAGAGGCAGATCCCTGAATTCAAACCTAGTGAGTTCCCAGATAGCCAGGGCTACACAAAGAAACCCTACCTCAAACAAACAAAAATCAAAATAATTTGTACTATCAAAGTAGTGCTATTATGCATTAAATGTCCCTGTTAATAATTATAAGACAAGTCAGCTAAAGAGACTTCGAAAACAAATATCTGAAGATTTGGATGTCTGTCTTGTTATACCATATTATAAAAGTTTATTACTTAAAACGAATAGAATACATTATAGTTTAATGTTGGAAATTCAACATGAGTTTGAATTCTTCTTTATGCTCCAGATGAAGGGGTGCAGGTCTAAGGCCTCCCACTTTTCTACTGTAAGGAGAAGCATCAGTTTTGTCCCCACAGTGGCTATCAAACTGCATTAGTCTCTTCTCAAGTTTCCTACACTCAGCCTCCATCAGACAGTCTGGGTGTCTCCTTGGAGCTTGAAGGACCTCATAGGAAACCATTGTTCTATGGCACTATGAAGAGATCCGGAACTTTTCTTATTGATGACATAGACCACACCCTAAAGACATAATCCATCTACATTAGAAACATTCCAGGAACTGTGGGCACATTGGGGAATGCTTCAAAGATAAACATGTCTTTCTCATGATGTCTCCTGCAATAATTCCTTCCCACTCCTCCTGCCCCCAGATGCAGCCCACTAAGGTTTCAAGATTGTTTCCTGCCCTCCCTTTTCATTTTTATTTTTCTGTTTACGCTGTGGTGGCACATGTGACTCTAACATGCCCCTGAAGTTATTCCCTGCCCAAACTGGCAGATTTCCACCTGCGCAGACACAAAGCTTGCTTTCTGTCAATATAATTTTCTTCTTCAGTTTTCCTGTTTACTTTGTAGTAGTATGAATTGAACATATCCCTTATTTTTACACTTTGCCCATCTTGGTGGACTGACACCTGCTAAGGCACCAATTTAGAGTAGTGAAACCTTTCTCCTGCTGGCCTGGTGATGTCATTGTGCTGTATCATAAACCTCTGAATGACATTGGATTAGCATGGGGACTCAAGAGATGAGGAAGGCCATGACATACGTGACAAATTCCTGTAAACCAAGAGATGAGAAGGACTTTCATTTCTCCATTCCTGCCATGGAGCTCCTGTCCTAAAGCAAAGACTTTGGACAGTGATGGAGCATTATCTGGGGGCTCACCCATCCTGTAGCTGGTCTATGTATTCCACAACCACCATAAACTGTTAAGAGTTCAGATTAGGAGCCATCTAGTCCTGAAAATCCTAGAATAAAACAGAACCGCATGGAGGCACTTTGTGCATACAAACTTCTCCCTTCAGAACCAGTAATTACTTAAAACACACTTTTCTCATAGTGGACAACAAGTGTCAGAGAATATCTGTACCAGAAGGCCTATATAAAATTGCTGCGTCACTGTACCAGTGACATCTGACTGAACCAGAGCATACCAATGGAAGAGACTATTAAATCTATCCACCTTTAGCCATGGCCCAGACAGAGGGCAAAGGAAAAATTGTGAATGAATGACAGCACTAAAAACAGGTGCTGGTGATGGGAAAGTGATTAATAGAGCAGATCACTAAAGACCCTGTAGCGTGTGAAGATTGTCATATTCTGCAATGTTTCCTGTTAGTGAAAACAGTGCTAACACCTGCACTCTTGCCCACTCACAACTTGGCAGTGATAGTGAACAGTCAAAGAATTCACAGTAGCAATGGTTACAAAGCATGTAGGCTAATACGTGACAAATTCCTGTAAACCAGAAATACTATACCTTCCGAAATGGATCTTAGCACGATCAATATTCACAATGCCCTGCACTTATATACAGGCTACTCTATGGACAGTACAAATAAAAATGTTCATTCTTACATGCACAATGTGATGTCTTCTATGTATTTTATAATTTCTAATTTGTTCCAATTAGCATTCTAATACCAATATGTAAGGTTGATGATAAATGTAAAGATATGAAACACATAAACTCTCAGGTATAGCATTCTTGAATACATGTGTTTCTTGTGAATAGGTTATGACTCCACAAGAGACACTACTTGTCATGATTATAGCTGTAAGTCCAGTTTTCTACACTGAAGAATTAATAACGACATACATTCCAAAATAATAATTAGAGAATGAATTGGGCATAATTGCCAGAGTATGCATGCAGCAATATTTTTCCCACAAATATAACAGAATGAAATTTATGAAAGACCAATATATAACATCCAAAGAAATCTGGCAATATTTAATTGGTTAAAAATAACTGCTTATGTTAGCAGATTTTAGACTATTAGTAGCTAGAAGCAGTTTCAGAATTAACATTTTATGAAACTGTCATGTGCTACACTTTGAAATTAGAGAAACCACAAAGAAATATCACAATCCACACCCTTCTTTTCTCCATTTTATTTTTAAAAAATGTCATTCCATGTTTATTTACTGTGTACATGGGGATGGAGAACATGTGACAGGCAAGAGTGTGATGGTCCAAGGGTAACCTGAAGGAGTTGGTTTCTCCCTCCTCCCTGTGAGTCCCAGGGATCAAACTCAGTGCTTTAGGCTTAACAACAGGTAGCCTTCTACCCTGGGCAGTCTCAAGCCACTACAATTCACACTCTTGGGGAAAAACTCATTATAACTAAGATATGTTTCTCTTACAACTAGTTCTCATCCAATATAAGAATTAGAATTTCTGCAATTTTCTCGATGTACATAAAATTCGATGTTCAAAAATGAACAGTGTGACTGACATGGAGTAGGGCTCCTGCAGTTAGTTCCTGCTATTGTTTTTGTTTGTTTTGCTGCATTCAAGTCACTGCTTCTAAACTATATGAACTGGACTTTTTTCTCCATTATGCTTTCCCTTCTTTTTCCCCTCAGATATTTTTAGTTTCACTGTAATGGCGTCATTTGACTTTTTTCCCTCAGTTTTCAGAACACACATCTGCAAGTGTCATTGACCAGTTAAATCCATGCATCCTCAACCAGTGTCTAGCAACTCGCCCTTTGCCTCCACCATGATGGTATAAACTAAGTCATTCTTGCAAATGCTGATCAGGGCTAAGTGCTAAGGGCTGCCTCACTCACATAAGAAGAACTACAGGATCAGGGCTGCTTCAACTATCCCCAGTGGAAATTACTGGTTCATTCCCTGCATGAAAACTTTTATTCAATAGGATTAAATCCAGAAAGCAAGCAATGAGAATTCATGGAAGTGATAGTTAGGTGAAACCATGACAGGGAAGAGACAACGATGGTTGGAACCAGTGATAACTAGTTACACGAAACTCATAAGTTTCTAGACATAATTTTACACCATCCCAGGTATCAGTATACCAGAGTCCTCATTGCTGGATAAATCTGTCAGTGCTGAAGGTCTATCCCAGGGCCATGTTCACACTAAGATAAGTTCTCCTGGACTCCAGCCCTGCCTGGTCATTGCTTTTAATATCAGGCTGAGACCCACCCAACTTTGCAAGAAAGGACATTTTTAAAATACCTTACAATTAAACCACAGTACCAACTATCAAGATTTCACACTACTTGCAGATATCTCTCAAAATGAGTTGTATTTCAGCTTGGCCTAGAGATCGGAAATGCTAGATCTGCCCAGCTATCTACATGAAGCAGGAGAGATTCACTTGTCTCATAGGCCCACAGGGTTTGCTAATGTTTCCAGTCCTCAGAATACCCATCAGACCATGGTAAGACGCTGATTCAGTTGGTCTGGATGATCTTGAACATCTGTTCTCTTTCAAACCTGCTGAGTAAGCTAAAATGGAGTCTAATTTCAGAAAAACTGGATTGTACCACCATCTTTATGACGGGTCCTTTCTCTACAGCTGCTGTTTGAATAGTCCTTCATGATAAAGGACTAATGTAACTGCCGAATCGTTGATTGCTGCCCTATAAAAGGGGGTGTGTGCCTCCTTCTACAAGCTTTTGTGGCGTCTGAATAAATAACATCCTTATCCCTTTGGACATCACACACAGAAAAGCCATCTCAATTCAAGGCAAAATAACAAACCCACTGAGACCACTCTGTGGAGGGTGGTCCAGATTCAATATATTGGCCTCATTTTGTAAGATATGCAACATTTTAGTCCCCCCCAGACTCACTGACTTAAAATTTATATTTTAATAAGATTTGGAGATGATTTTGGAGCTCATTAAAACTGAAAAAGTACAGCTTTAATGGCATTCGCTTGTGTTTCTCCTAAGTTTTGAACTCAAGCGCTTGATCAGAGGGGTGTGTTAGTACAGTGTCCACTGCACTTAAGAAAATTGACATCAACAACTGGCCAAAGTGAGTTAACAGAACTCAGGGGAACACTGTATCCTTACCTGTTTGGTTTAGGAAGGTAAAGTAAGGCCATCTTATGGAGTAGCACTGATTCTACGAGGTGAGCAGCAGCTTCCTGTGCTCTACGGTGGTCCAGTGGTACAGATGCTCCCTTAGGACAAACTCCCTGCACTCAAGCATAGCCATCATTTTCTTTTTTATTTTCACTTAATGATTTTTATTTTTTTAAAGATTTATTTTATATTTTATTGGAGATTTTTAAATTTACATTTCAATTATTATCCCCTTTCCTGGTTTCCCATCCATAAACTCCATATCCCAACCCTCTCCTCCTTCTTGTATGAGGTTGTTCCCCTACCCAACCATCAACCGCTTCCTGCCTCCCCACTCTGACATTCCCCTACACTGGGGTCCAGCATTGGCAGGGACAAGGGCTTTTCTTCCCATTGGTGCCCAACAAGACCATCCTCTGCTACATCTGCAGCTGGAGCCATGTCTGTCCATGTGTATTTAAAAGATTTATTTTAATGTTATGTATATATGTGTTTTATTTGCATGCATTTCTACCCAACAGTGCCAGAGCAGAGCAGCAGAGGGTGTCAGGATCTCTGAAAATGCAATTACAGACGGCTATGAACCATTATGTGAGTTCTGAGAACCCAAGTGGGTCCCCTATAAGAGAAACAAGTGCTGCACCATCTATCCAGGCCTTGATCTTTATTTTTTGTTAATGTTTTCAAACGACGAGTTATTAAATATAACCAAAGGAGAACTTTTCACTAGCTAAGAATAAATGATTCTCCACTGATAACTTTTCCCCGTGCATTCCTCCCCACAACCCTACTCTACTTCAACTCCTCTAAGGTCAACTTGTCCAGATTGCACCGATGAATGAACCCGGCCCCTTGTCTTTCTTTGTCTTCTTCCCTTAGCACAACATTTTTCCCATTTACACAGGACTGGACCCCTTTTAAGGCTGAGTCCTGTTCTGTTGCATACCTGCAGCACATTTTCTTCAGTCACCTACTGAATGAACACTACAGCTGCTTCCACTCCTTACACATTGTGAATAGTGCCACAGTGATCATGGGAGAACAGACGCCCATTGCTAACAGTGTACAAATACTGTTCTCCCAACTTTTCAGCTCCTTCTTGACTTAGGGTCTACCTTTGCATTGCTGTACATCTGCACTTGTTTCCTGCCAGATAACCACAGCATCTAGCATTTTCTCCCTCAATTCATCCAGGTATGTTCTGCTATGTGATACTTTCACAGCACCGTCTTCATGACTCTCTCTCTCTCTCTCTCTCTCTCTCTCTCTCTCTCTCTCTCTCTCTCTCTCTCTCTCTTTCCTTGTTCTCTTGCATTTCACTCCACTATATCTTCCCCCTATGTAGCTATGCTTGACATTAGGTTTTATTTTATTTATGAGAATTTTGTTTTATTCATAACTCTACACAGCATCTACATTATAACCAGACGTTCACTGAGTAGCCATTACTTGGTCAATAAATAAATAAAACCCATCTCCAAGTTCCACCCCTTTTTGCTACTGGAGACTGAGAATGAGCTAAAGGCTCCCTTAATGTTGGTGCCAAATACACACGAGCTAGGTAAAGGGTTGATAGGAATTAAGAGCATAGCAGACAAGGAATTCATTGTCCAAAGGAGGTCTCCTAGAGGTCTTAGGAACAGTCTAGAGGTTATGACCAATTCTTGTTTCTAGAGATAGCTTTCTATGTTTCCATTTAAGAAGAAAACTACACATTGTAGATATGGGAGAGGAGTTGGTCTCAGGGTTTGTATGTCCAAGCTGGCACCAATAATTGACTGCTGATGGCCAGGCCTATGTGAGAATTCACCTCAAGAATAATGACATCATGCCTTAATCCTCCCAAATCACATTTTCACCCACTGAGCAGTTCAGACAAAGCCAATTACATGATGTCATTTTCTATTTCAAAGAGAGGCTATGCACATGGCTGGATATTTCCTCCCATTAGTGCCCTAAAGTGACAGCAAGCAGCTCAAATCTCTTTCATGCTAATGGTACCTTGTGAAAGGCAAACTAACATGGCCAGGCTGTCAAAACCCATTTTTAAAGCTACATATGAAAATCAGATACTCAATTTGACATTCAGGAAAATTTGAGATATACAAATGGTTATTTGTTTTGTAAAGTGAGAACAGATCTATTGCTCAACAAAATTTGCCTTCTACTAACATAAAAAACATCTGTGAACTAATTTGATGAAAACTTATTAAGGAAATTGCTTAACATGAAGATATATTAATTATTAGGCTGAGATTTAAATGCGTAATTAATATGTGTATGCATGTGTAACTTTGGAGATAACTATCTCTTCCTCATTATTCAGATTGCTTTCAAGATGATCATAAACACAAATGAACAAATACTCAGCCACATGTGTCAGAGATACATGAGATCTCTAAAATCCACACACTCTTCTTAAACATTTATTAACATTTCCCAATATACTTTGTGGTTAAGGGTGCTCATATAATTGACTTTAGACCAATGAATATGAACTAGTATTTCTATATATTCAAAAATACCTTCAACTGGTCATCCTTCATGTTCTTGCCTCTTATAACTTCATATAACGTTGCTGGCTAAACTGAGGTCCTAAGTTTAATACTCAGCACCAAAAATAACATAAAAAACAAAACTCATAATACAATTCTTTAGTGTTATTACTATGATTGAGAGCTTATATTGCATAGCATCTAGTACCAAAGAGGATCATAGTCTCTCTCCTAGATCTTACATCATGATCTCAAAGCTATGATTCCTCAATTCTCCAAAATTCTTGAGATAACTACAAGACCTCAGTGAAGAAGAGACAATTTCTTCTAGACAGGCATTCTATAGTGATAGCATATCAGGGGCCTGGCTAGCAGAGGCAGCCTATGTTATGTAGGAGAAACTGCACAGCTGCTTCTGTATAAATGCTGGGGGCTACCCCAGGACCACGCAGATACAAAACCATCTCCTGTAAAAGGACCTAATTGAGGACTGCCTGAAAGACCAAGGATTGCTAATACAGACAATGCCAGCTAATTGGGAACTGCTGTTTATAAGAGATGCTTTCTTGGGACCAATGGGGTGTGGGTGGAGGGTATTAAGTGATCTTGCTGAGGCGTTTTTGACCTTCCCCTGGAGTCTAGGCCAACTCACCTCCAACCTCCAAGGGCAAGTAGGGTTGGGCAGCGGGCAGTTCAGGGCACAGGCAGCAATGCTACACATTTGTCTTCTACTTGACAGCCCAGAATCTCACCATAGGCATTTTGATCAAAACAATAAAATAGGTAAGATAAATGATAAAATATATAAAACAAAATAAATATAATACAATAACAAACACTGAACAAAAAGACCATTCATTTGAGTTACTGATGTAACCTGGCCCAAAATAGAATCCACAAAGTCTTTAGATCATAACATCAACCATGATGGTGTCTGCAGAATCAAATCATCCAAGCTAATTTTGCTTGAAACAGAAGTTAAGCTAATTTTCCAAGAAAAACTTAAGTGTTAAATTTCCCAATGGACACATTTCTAGTTTCCTTTGGGAAAAATTAAAATGATCATGAATACAGAGTGGTTTGAGAATATTTTATGTCTTCAAGTGAAGGGATGAAAACTGACCGAAGCCTCCTCCAGTGCATATTCTCTCTCTCTCTCTCTCTCTCTCTCTCTCTCTCTGACTTCAATAGTTACTATAAGAAATATATCAATATAAGAAATATATCAATCTTGGTAAATACACACACATACACACACATACATACACTCGCAGAGGGTAGTGAGAGAGCCACTAACAAATTCATAATTCCTAAGCTATTTCTAGAAATAGCTTCTTTCAACTAAACTTACGAGAAATAGCAAACTCATAACAAATATCCCTTGAACATGATCTAAATGAAACTGGCTATGGCAAAATAACTGAGGAAACTCCATTTCTACTGAAACACAGCCCCCGGGTGGGTAGGGCTATTTGAAACACATACCTGGAGAAGCATCGTGAATTACATTTAGCACTTTTTGAAATACCAAAAAAAAAAAAACCCAAAACAAACAAAACAAAACAAACAAACAAAAAACTTGCCATAGAACACAGCTCACCTAGCAGGGGGCCAGTTATAAACTCGGACGACAAATAACACGCCAGCTGGTAGGAGGAGTCACGACCCATCTGGTTCAATCACCTATTTCTTTTTCCCCTGTTTTCTGTTTAATCATAGTGGTTTTCATTTAGTGAATACCCAATCCTATCCATACGAATTCTCACTTTGCGTCAGGCAGTTACCAATCACTGCTTCTTTATCTGGGCTTCATACCTGTCCTCTTTTCACAATCAACAGCTCTCTCTGGCAGTAAGCTTCTATTTAGAGAAATTAACGTTGGTGAATTGATGCTCTCCTAATTGACTTCTGTATAACACACATCACAAAAGAGCAGGAAGGCAAGGAAAGGGCTTCATATCACCCACACGTGCGCATATACTTTCCTTTCATAGATGAAAGCCCAAGAAAGATCTTTACTGCAGGTTCCACACTGTATGTATTGAGTCTAAGTTTCCCCAGCTGTAACAAGCTTCCTATCTCCTTTTGATATTAAACCCATTAATATTCTACAGACTGACTTGGGAGACATGTAATTAAATATCACATTCAATGTAGGAGTCTGTACATGGATGGTAATTTGTAACTAGTACACTGAATATAAACCTGTTAGTAATTGCTTAGAATTAACTATAGTTTCAAACATTCCATATTACCACATTCTCTGTCTTCTTTCTTTAACTCCTTTGCCAATGTCACTTCAATAATTACTATAAGAAATATATCAACTTGGTAGATACATGCGAATTCTGGATTTACCAGTCCCTCATTGAGGGGATGGAAACAGTCTTTCAGTTTCTTAAGGTTTTAAAAATATAATCGCCATTGTGACCCAGGGTTCCCAGTCCTGAAGCTATTCTGAAGACAGATCAAGATGGATTTTAACTGGAGTTTTAGGATCTATTGCCTCCAACGGGCTAAGTTAGTTTGGTCACCCATCTTCAAATGCCATTAAAGAACTTAGCAGTGTCAAAAAGTTTAGGAAATTTGTTTAAATGTGCTCTGGGAATATGAATGAATAAAGGGCTCCAGTAACTCCAAGTTCATCCACATGGTATTGATAAGAGCTTAGCTTAAGAAGAGCAAGCAATGGGGCAGGAGGCAAGAGAAATGGCCAAGCAAGTAGACGTAGATATGTGTGATGCAGCTGAACATTGTCTCTGTTCAGATTCTGTGGGTTGGTACAAAGACGAAGTTTTGCTGCTTTGGAGACAAGCTGGTCCTACTCCAGAGTAAGACCTTTCCACCACACATAATTTCCTTGTGAGATGGTCTGTCCTGTGAGGCTCTGCTTTTCCTGGGACCCAAGGTGACTGAATGCCCTGAAAAAACAGCTATAGAACTTCATATGCTTTCTGAGGGTCCAAGTCTTGACATTTGAAAAAGCTGACAGTAGAAGCCCCCAGTAGTATCTTTGTCTCTGAACTTAAATGAGATGGGTTAAGTAGGTAGCATGGGTTGCTAGGTAGGTAGCATGGGTTGCTAGATAGATTTTCTTTGATTGATTTACATGTCTACGTAAAAGATAAATGACTGATCTAAAGGGAGGACACAGATGCAGATAGAAGGTAGATTCCAGGTTCCTACCCAGTTGCTATTGGCCTCGTAAACCAGTCAGGAAACAATGATTTTAATAAAGGCAGTTTGTAAGAGCCAGTTACATAACATCTACACAAAAATTATGCGTGAGGGGTTGGGGATTTAGCTCAGTGGTAGAGCACTTGCCTAGAAAGCTCAAGGCCCTGGGTTTGGTCCTCAGCTCCAAAAAAAAAAAAAAATTATACATGAATGAACTCATAGCCAAAGGTCAGAAATAGTCCAACAGTCCATAGATAAGTAGATAATTAAAATGTGGTATACCCAGACGTGAAAATATTATCTCATTATAAGATGTAGTGAACTTTAGGCCACTGGATGGAGTCATTCATTATACACCATGACTAAATTATTCAAAGGATAAGAACAGCCAAGTCTGGATAAGAAAGTTGAGTAGTGGTTACCCCATGCTGTGAGGACCTGAGGACAAATGAGTAGTGCCTTAGTGGACAGTGTCCTTTGGAGTTGACAAAGTCATTTTTAAGTTCCGTTGGAATGATGGCTCTACAATGTCATACACAGAAATCATTGCACTGTTCACTGTTCACCTTGTAACAATGGAGGATGGTGGGCAAACTAATAATTTTGTTTACTCCTTTGTTTTGTACCAAACACAACCCCTGAATCTGACTCAACTCTGTAAAAGGCTGCTCTGGGATAAAGGAAGGTGGGGAGAAATGAAAAACTCACTCTCTTTCCTTAATGAGAATTGTGGGGTTTCTTTCCTCATTTTTCCCTCCAGCACTTTCAGCCAATAACAATGTTCACCGGTACAAACATGTATGTTTAACAAAGCATAAATTAACCAGCATTATAGTTATATGAAACTGGAGTTTAACATAAAGCTATACTTCCACATGAAAGACCTAAATAATAATGGTTCAAACACTCAAAAATATGATTCAACACAGTACATGACCAATTTGGAGACATAATCACTCATAACCGTGAATTTGCTTTAGAGTTCTCTGATATATTGTAAGTCCCCAAGCACTGTCATAACCAGCCTGCTTAAGTAGGCTGCCACATGCCTGTCCTGCATGGAATCTGAATTTTTTCCTTAAATATCCCTTCTACTATGCAATTATCTTCCAAGAAAGTGCTGTCAGACTGTAAGAAATCTCTTGAGAAACCTTTGACTGTATCAACTCCGTTTCCTGTGGTGAAAACAACACAAGTTCAGTGATGGGACTGTAAACTGCTTGGCTTTACCCAGGTGTTCAGACATGGGTACCTAGCACAGCAAAATCGTCATCCTTATCATCACTGCCATTGTCATCATCAGCATTATCATCAACATTACCACCACCACCAGCAGCCCCGAAACACGTCACCACAGGTGCCACCCAGAATCCATCATTTCTAACGTCCTGATGGAAGACACTGCACCAGCTCAGCAGATGGTCTAAGTTATCCTTAGATTTGAATAAGGAAGACAAACGGTTCTGACTTGAGTCTTTCCCTAACATTTCCTGACTACCTCTCTCAGGTAAAACAGACTACATACGTCAGTCTGTGCCTTCATAAAATAAAGAAAATATAATAGGACTTTAAAATACCATTATGGTTAGCTGAGTTAGATGATACATACAGAAAATTTTATTACTAAAAACAATTACTTAGATGTTGGTTGCCAGGATCATGATAAAGCAATTAACTAATATGTAACTAATAAAAACATTCTTGATGTACTGAACAATTTTATTCATTTGTCTAAATAGCAGGAGTTTGAAAAAGTGTCACATTTTGAATGTGGAAGAAATTATATTACAACTTTCATGTACTGTGACAGTCATGATGCTAACTAAATACTAACATCCCCACTACTCACATAAGCCTCAGATAAAAGTTGAAACAAGTGGGCATGGTTGTTCATATCACTTATGCAAGCCACTCAAAAGGCTCTTGAGTTCTAAGCCATCCTGGGATATACCATGAGTTGGAGGATCTCCTAGGAGACACAGGCAGATACCCTGAGAAACTAAACATTAATAAGGGCTGGGCATGTGGCTCTGTGGCAGAGCCTTTCTCCACTGGTCCAATCTTCAGTAGTGCCAAACACGTGTGCAGTTATAGTCTCTCTTTTACAAATAATAAAGGTTTTAATACAATGTAGTTATGTGCAGTGCCAATTGTCTATGTTGTAGAATCTACACTCACAAGCACTGCATTAAACTGACTTGTTAGCTAAGTGAACTTTTCTTTTGTAGGTGAGAATACACAGAGAGATATTAAAAGCCTAGACACAAATGATGGAACATTATAGATTTTCATGTAGGCATACGACCATGTCATTAGTGCTAGGTCAAGATTTAGAACATTACTTCAAAAAGGCTTTTTCATACCTCTTTCTGTCAATATCCCCTAAGCACACAATTACCCACCTATTGTTCGTCTCTGCTCCCGAGGCTTCTATGTAGAGGAACCACAGAGTCAAGAGCATCATGCTTGATTTCTTGTGCTCTAGGTTATCTTTGCAAAATTCCTCCATCCTTTTGTTTTGTGTATAGTGGTAGTTTACTTTTTTATATTGTTCTCGTTGAAACATATCTGTTTCAATCATAAATAGGAGCAATCTAGTCAAATTCCTTTTAATGTCAGGCAAAGGGTGAGGACAAGAATCTGAATGCTACCAATTAGCTAACGTGGCTGAAATAGAAACTAAACTGGAAGTCTTTCTAATTGTGCAAATCAATGACAAATGTTCCAATATAAAACTAAACACACAATATAAAGGCACCTTGGTAAAAACTAAGAAAAAGAAAGGAAGGAAGGAAGGAAGGAAGGAAGGAAGGAAGGAAGGAAGGAAGGAAGGAAGGAAGGAAGGAAAATGAAATGGTTCAATGTCCTGCCAAAGATGGCCCATGCAAGTCCACAGAATGCCATTACATAATTTTTAGAGAAAGCAGCGATAATTCCATGAGAACCTGATTTGATTGTTGGGTTCAAGAGCAGGAGTCTTAGTCACATCACCAACAGCAATATGTGCCACTGAGGATAAAAGAGATGGCAGACCTTGAACTGATGTGCCATGTGAAGAGCTCAGGGTTCAATTCAGAGTTGGAGTTAAAAGTCAGAATCTTATTAAGTGCTTTCGTGTCTTTTTTTTCGTGTCAGAATCAGAGATATAGTATGTGTTGAGTTCAGGAATGTATTGGGATTTACTCTGGAAGCAACACTGAAGAAATGTGAGTAAGAGGATGTCACCATGAGTATCCACGGCTCTGGAAAGATAGAAGCCAGCTGTCTCATCAGTGCCACCCTTGGCATGCCACATGCTGTACATGCCTCTCTACCTAAGGACTCAGAAGAGCCTATCTGTAATACGGTCTTACTTAATGATTTTACTGTGATACGGATTAAAACAGCCAAGATGTAGGGTCAGTCAGTTGAAATAAATGTGGAACAAAGTGTTTAATGTTATGAATTAGAACCCCAACGTTTTTGTTTTTGTTTTTTTAAGGAGGTCATATCTACAAATAAGAAATCTCAACAATATTAATTTTCCCCTTAATTTGTACTGAAACTATTTAACTATCAATAAAAAGATAGAGAAACATCACGATGGCTTTATTTGGCTAACTATAAGGAAACAGCTATAGTCTTTGGTTGTGCAAGGACAGAGCTGCCATACCTGGCTTCTCTTATTCTGTATGACAGCTCAGCTCAGGTCCCATGTATAGCTTTTCTGCTGTATGACGAAATCAAACCAAGTGACCTTAGAAGACACTGATGCCAAAGGAAGTCTTCATTGTAGGTTGTGGGGAAAGCCCCAAGTGAACGTGTACGGTTGACAAGGGCACAGCCATGTCAAGGACCTCCTATGTCTCAGCTGCAGCAGAGTAACAATGCCTTCCTTGGATGAGGCTCAGGATGGACCCTTCTTTGGGCTCTTGTGTGCATGCTGACAGTGTGTGCAGACAGTGTCCACCATAGTCTTCTCCCCATGGATATTTATGGCTTAAGACTGCTCCCTTACAGAGACTGCTTCCTATTGCGATTAGCTAAACCCGCATCTTTGATTCATTTGTGTATAACTCTGACTCCTTATTTATCTGTATGTAATAACTCCACATTCTTCCTTGTTCAGCTGTATTCCCCACCACCACCATTAACCACACACAATAAACTATCTAAAAAAAAACAACAACAACCACAACAGCAACAAAAATAAACAAACAGAAAACCACACTGAGTTTCTGGGCTGCTGTGTCTTTTATATCAGAGAGTCTGGTCCTTGCTTTTATCTCTATCCCAGTAATTGTCTTTTCTTCATTCCTTTGCCTCCTGTGTGACCTCAGTCCCTAGGGCTTACTGGTTGCAACACATCACCTAAGGATGGCTGAAATCTTCATGACCTTGAGGATCAATCTGCCTGATTTGTGGGTGAACAACTGGAACTATAAAGAACTGGAGTTTCACCAGTGCTGGAAATCAACTGGAAATCTCTCATGCAGTTGTAAGAGCAGAAACTGAGAAAGAAATCTTTCAGGGGACAACAAGAATTGTTTTGTTTGTCCTTCACATTGAATGAAAGGAAAATCTTTCCTCTGAGATGACATCAATACATAGTTTTTCATTCAATTTATGGCTTGTAGACGTGTGTGTGTGTGTGTGGGGGGGTGTACTCAAAAGTTATTGGCTACTGATTGGCTCTTCATATCCATCCGCTTGGCAATCTAGTTCAAACTAACAAATACCTTCCTTAGAGTGCCTTCAGCTTGAGAAAATTCTCTAGAAAATATAATAAATATATAAAGTAACAAAGTTACTTTGGCAAGAACCTAAAATATAACATATGATAATTTTAAAACACAGAAAAATTAGATATAAGAACTATCTGAGAATGGTTAACACTCACAGAACAAAGAAAAGAACGAAAATAAGACTCAGAAAGAATAAGCAAAAAGGAGTAAGAGCTGTTGTTCTTTGATAGAATATGATGAATTGAGTAAATGATAATGTATTATGTATCTCAAAATTGATGAAATTACTATGAATGTGCTCTCAAAGCGAAATGACAAATTTACAATTCTATATTTGCTAACCACACTGATTTGATCATTACTCAATGTGCACGGGAATCAAAACATCATGCTGAACTTCATAAATATGCATAAATGTGTCAGTCAACTGAAATAAAATAATTAAAAAGAAAGAAGCTCTGAAAAAAAAAAAGACCAATACAGAGTTGTGGAACCAAGTACCAATGGTCACGTCTACAAAATAACTCCCTCACCAAAGGTTCAGGAGACACTGAGTAAAAGGGGGCAAAACATTGTAAGAACCAGAATATCAGTGAATTGGCTTCGAGACTGTCTCCTCAGAATGTGGGAAGCTACACCCATAATCTCTCACCAACAAGACTGCCTAAATGTGGATGAGACAAGGATAACAACAGACTGGCCAAAGTTGATTGGAGACTGCCGAGCAGACCCAACCCTCCACAAAGAACTGTAGGTAACTAAGGAAAGCTGGGAGTGGGAGAGACAGTCTTCCCTGGGGAGAAGCACACCAATACTTTATCTAGTACCAAATGGTCACCTTTAAAACATACATACAAGAAATATTATATAGACTGAGGAGGTTGTTTATATGTATTTAAGAATATGTACCTATGTATGTATGTATGTATGTATGTATGTATGTATGTATGTATTAAAAACAGTTGATGAAGAAGGAGACCATTAGTTTGAAAGAAAACAAGAATCTACATATGAAAGGATTTGAAGGGAGGAAAAAAGACAGGAATGATGTAATTATATTATAACCTCGAAAAATAAAAGAAATCATAATAGTATGATTATCCTCAGGTTACAGTTCAATGTCAGAGTGCTTTCTTAGCATATGTGAGTCTCTATAATCAAATTTCAGGATATGTGTGTATGTAGACATGCACACACACAAATGGAGAAAGAGAAGGAGAGGGCGAGGGAGAGGGGGAGAGAGGCGGAGATCTGGAAGACAATGTGAAATGAGCATTTGGAAGGTTGATGACAGAGAAGTGATGAAGAAATGATCTGCAAGTGCATGAGAATAGTTGAACTCAATTTGTACACGTAGGAAGCCAATGTTCAAAATAGTCCAGAAAGCGGTGTGGTAGTTTGAATAAGAATGCCCTCTATAGTCTTATAGATTTGAATGTTTGGTCACCAGGAAGTGGCAGTATTTGAAGGTGTTGGTAGGTGTGACCTTGGAGGATATGAGACACTGGGGTGGGTTTTGAGGCATCAAATGCTCATGTCAAGCCCAGAGTCTTTCTCTTCCTACTGTGTGTGGCTTTGGATGTAGACCCCTCAGCTCCTTCTCCTGCACAACATCTGCCTGTAGGCCTTCCTGCTTCCCAGCATGTTGATAATGGCCTAAGTCTCTGAAACTGTAAGTAAGCCCCAATTAAATGCTTTCTTTTATAAGAGCTGTCATGGTCACAGTGTTTCCTCACAGAAGCATAAAGTTGACTAAGACAATCAGAAATTACAGAAGACCAAAGGCAACTTGAGAATACTAGCAATGCATACAGGGAGTGATAGTTTCAAGGGAGTAACAACTAGACTTGCCCATCAACCATAATCGATGAAACCAGTCTGTAGGATATTGCTGCCATGTGCCAAGAACCGACTACTGCAATCTTGAAACCAAAACCCCAGAAAACATACTTTCTAAAATAAAAGGTAAAAGAACGCCATTTTCATTCAAATACAAATATAAACACTTTAACAGTGTGTCCTCACTAGAAGGATTCCCAAGGAATGCATGTGAACTAAGAGATCAGAACCAAACAAAACAAGCCCAAATGTCAAGTCAGATACACAAAGAGGGTTAAAAAGCAAGTGGACAAGTGCAAATTCACGTAATCACTGGGTGTGCTAAAAGCATCAAATTCCTGTTCCTTAAGAAAGTTAGAAGCCACGTGGCCACCATTAAAGTGAAACTGCTCAAGGCATTATCATACATGAAGAAGGAGATTTTTATAAAACAGAACACACAATATACTTTTACAATAACTGAAATGGTACAGCAAAAAAAATCAAATTTAAAACAATTAAGAGGAGTAAGATCAGCAAAAAAAAAACACAAAATCTTAACTAGGTAATTGTATCAACATGAATAAAACTGAAGCAGTGTGCAGTGAGAAATCAAGATTCATAAAATTATAGACAGCCTGAGTCCATCTGTATTCACCATAAGACTCTTTCAAAAGAAATATGCTCATATGTGTAAACAGTAGTCAACATGGTTTTGAAATCAGTTGGTATAAGATAAAGCCATAAAGAGAGAGTAGAGGAAAACAGGCAAGAATTCACAGGGATTGATGACAAGGAGGGATAGGGAGTCATCCAGAGGCTTCCTACGATAAAGGAAGCTGGGGTAGTTGTACAAATGTCTATTATAATCCATTACACAAATAGCAGTAACATAATATGTTCCTCATTTCTTCAAGGTTGAAGTGACATGGAAAGGTGCTTTCTCTATTATTTTGTATTTTTATTCTTGCAAAAAGATTCTAGAAGTGTTCTGCCCAGTGGGTCGCCAATGGTACTTTTTCTTTAATGCCTGAAAATTACTAGGAAAAATCGAGTACTTTGCGCACAGTTCTTATTTCGTAAGGAGGCAAGAGGACCATGTAGTAGGTTAGGACAGTGGTCTCCACTCTGATCTACTTCCTCCCACAGAGGCTCAGAACCAAATACAAAACTCACTCTGTGCCATGTGATTGTCGGTATATCCCATTAGCTTCTATATTTATTCAGAATTGTTGACTTCCTTTAAAAAGTCATCTGGAAGAAAAGTTCATATCAGTAAAGAAATGCTGATGAGCGCAAAGAGGAAGTGGGGTTGGCTGCAATGTCAAGGTTTAAACAAAGCCTCGGAATTATTTAATAAGGTCTATGGACTTGTTTAACAATATGTAAAAGGAAAGGCCTACATTATAAGGTAGAAGCCCTTTAAGAAATACAAAATCAATCTGTTATCTCTCAGAAATGTCTCAATGTGTCTTACTCAATCATCCTTAAATGGTGAAGCTCCCAGTTCCAGCCATATATAAATCATGACTGGACAAAGGTCACCGGATGGCTGTTTCATGCCATTACAAGGAATCGGAAGACTATCGATATTTCTAAAACTCAACACAAAGGTAGAAAATAAAAGAGCTTAAAGCTTCCCTTAGCCTCATTGGGGATTCAATGAGTTTGTGCATGTAAAGTAGTTAGAACAGCTTTTCATACTCACTAAATGCTAGCTGTTGTTGTAGTTTGCTGTTTCCATGAGGAAAACAAAGCTTTAGATAAAAGCTGTGTGTGTGTGTGTGTGTGTGTGTGTGTGTGTGTCTGTCTGTCTGTCTGTCTGTCTGTCTGTCTGTCTGTGTATCTATGTGTGGTAAAGAAAGTTTATGCCAAACAAATATGTCACCACCACGACATGTATGACAACTTTTTTTTGAAAGGTAAAATTAAATTCAGGAACAAAAAACCCAGACCAAAATATTATCTTATTTCCATGTAAAATAGAATGACAGTAAAATATTGCTCCCAGGCCATCAAACTAATTTCTACACATGGAAAAGACATAAAACTGTATACAGTTGTTAGCATTATTTTTGTCACTACATTAGTGCTGCGACCAAACCGGGTGCAATACTCTTAAGCCTAGACTACATTTCTAGACCATTTATGTTATTATTTAATCTAGCAATTAGGTAGCGGTTGTGTCTAAGCAAGTTTCTGTATGATTTCACTGAAAATATGACTGAATGTGGAGAATTGCTCATCTTGACCAAACCAAGAATTTTCAGAGCAAAGCCAAAGTACAGAAAAAGATGTACCAAAAATCTTATGTGAACTACACAGCAAGTCTGGGAGATAAGCATTACAGCTCCATAATCATGGTTACTATTTTGAGACAAAGAAACTAATGCTTAGAGGATGAAGTAGCTTGTCAGAAACGTCACTATAACTAGCCGAGACAAATCTATCCATTTACCATGTCTTGTAACTTCAAAGTCAAGTCTTCGTAACACCTGACAGTCCTCTACATCTTCTCCATAACTACAGACCATGTCTGTTAAAAAGAGTGCAATTTATAATATGCATGGGCTGTTCTTGATTCAATGCCAGGTTCTGGATGTTATAGAAATGGTTAGTCTTCTAGAATTTGAGAGAAGAATGCTGGTTACCAAAGGCTTGCTAGAGAGGAAGGAATCACAAGGTTGGTTACCCAGGAGTCAGTTAGAATCATTTAGGCATTCTGTTACATGGAGGGGGCACTTCAGATAAAGATAACAACAGCACATACTTAAAAATAGCTATAGCATGGAATTTAAAATTTTATGACAAAGAACTACTAATTGTTAGCAGGGATTTATGCTTATCCTAATTGAAACACTGTGTAAATTTTAGAGCTTTAGAAAAAACTACATAACACCTCATAAAAATGTGCAATCTTTATGTGTCAGCTAAAAAGATTTGAAGAATTCTCAGAAATTCAGGAGCAGTCAGATAATTCTGTCCTCAAGACTAGGAAAAGCCAAGGAGTTGTAAGTCCCCCAGGAGAAGCAAATATAGGTAGCTACTTAAATTTAATTTCATTAGACCAAATTCACTAAATTAAATTTATGTTCCTCAGTTGCATGGGCTCCCTTTTCATACCGAGCATCTCCAAGTGGCAAAGAGCCACTGGCCGAGAAAGTGCCAGCAATGAGTGAATCCATGACCATTGCAGCAGAACTCTCACCAGAAAGCCCTTTCTGGAGCCAGCCTCCTTCACGTGCATTCCCACGCCAGAAGTCCCTCCACCCAGGAGCAATTCAATAGCAGAGTCCCCAGTGATTTATGTACCGCTCAAGATCTCAAATGAAATAGTTTGGAGGGAAGGGTTGAGGATTTTTCCAAAAATTTCACAACCAAATAAAATTCGTGAGACAGATGAAGAAGACAGTGTGGGGGCACTAAGCTGAATGCAGATAACTTGCACTACAAAGAAACAGGGACCATCACACAGGGCAGCCATCTGTCATCCCCACAAAGAAATCACAGAAAACTCAATAACACTTCCTAAGGGGAGAAAACTTCCTTTACTAATGAACATCAGTTGGACGGAATAACAGGTTTCAGAGTGACATCTTAACACATGTAACATACATCCTCTGATGATTTCCACCTGTCATTGGCTTCCTTATTTCACACCCCTCCTTCCCCCTGGGCTCTTCCTTCTGTATAATTCCATGCAATCCATTTTGTTCTTTTTGTAAATTACATGTATGAATATATATATATATATATATATATATATATATTCTTTCCAATGTAATTTAATATACAGAAAATGGTGATCCTCTCTCTAATCCATGTTCCTGCAAAGAATATGAGTTTATTTTTATTTGTGGTAAAATAATATTCCAATGTTTGTGTATAGGTGTCTGGGTTCATGCGTGGCGGAGGATGTCTCTCCTCTCTGTCTCTGACTATCTGACTGTCTCTGTCTCTCAGTCTTTGTCACTCAATCTTTGTCTCTCTCTCTCTTTCTCTCTCTTGGTGTTTCTGTCTGTCTGTCTGCCAGTCAAGTTTAAGACACTATCCATCTTCCTTTTGAGTTAGGGTCTGTTGTCATGGTGCTCTCAATGTAGATTAGGATAGGCCAATCAGCCTCCGGGATCCACCTCTGCCTCCTCAGCACTGAGATTACAAGTATGCACTACTGAGCCCAGAATTTTGATTTTAATGTGGCTTATGGTGACTGGACTCAGGTCATTGTGCTTTCAAAGCTAGCACATCAAAGACTGGCCCATCCCCCTCACTTCCATATCACATTTTGTTTATTCATGTGTTGATGAGTACCTACATTGATTTTGTAATTTGTCTATTGTTATAATAATGGCGTATTGTTCTATGATTATTTGATTCCTGAAAGTATTCACTAAAGACTATAACATTTTAGATTTAGTCTTTGGAAGAATATTCATACTGATTTCCATCACTGCTGAACTAATTTACACAGCAACAAACAATATAAACAGGTTCCTTTAACATAGGCCTCCATTCAGTATCCATTATCTAGTGCATTCTTGATAACCATCATTCTGACCAGAGAAGCAACAGTAATGTATGTTAATAATGCACGCACCTTATGGTTTTAAACATCTTTATGTTATAGGTATGCATCCGAGTGTGTACATTTGCACCATATGCAGGGCAGGGGTCTATAGAGATTAGAAGAGGCATCAGATCACCCAGAGTTGGAATTCCAGATGGTTGGGACCCACCGTGTGGGTGCTAGGAACTAAACCAGGTCCTCTGTACAAGAATCCTCTACTTTTAGCCACTGAGCCATGTCTCTACACCACTATCTTAAGCTTGATGGATATTTGGGAGCAAAGCTATTTCTAGTGGTGCTGGTATAGACAGAGCAACCTATTAAAGGAGTTAGCCAAGCTTTGAGAGGGATATGTTTGGGGCAGTACACTTCACTATCAGTTACTGGAGAGTCACTATTCTAGGGAATATGAATGCTCTGAGGTGATGTGGGAAAGTCATCCTCTCATTCTCTTACCAAAATAATCGGATGGAAACATTACATAACTGGAGCTATTAAGTCTAGAACAATGAGAGGAATTGTAAAAGGTCCAAGAAAACAGATATGTCCCACAGTATGTTTCTCTCCACCTCATTCCAACCTAGGGTATAGGGGAATCATTTCTACCACTTCTTAGTTAATGGAAAATAAGTTTTGAGATGTGTGCAAATATTTCTTTTTTCTGTACAGAAACCAAACTGGCTCGGGAAAAGAAAGCATTAGTTAATCATTTCTCAGCCAGACACTGGCAATCACTGGAGCACACAGGGAGTGTTTTCAGATGGACACTCACCATTTGGGCAAAAAGATATTACATGTGAGTTCATTACAGTTCTTCCACAAGTTATGGGAAATCCTATTGAGAAAAATAGTTATTCATCATCTTCTGGCCATTAATATCTAGAAGTAATCTTAGGTGTACCATGCAGAGTAGTGATTTGTAAAATGACTTCAAACCCACTGGGTAAATCCAGAATAGTGTGGTCTCTATAGATGATCACTGCACGTTGGGATCTTCATGACCGGAGGTCATTATGTATATGTGTCATATATATAATATATATATTATGTATATGCATAACTATATACAAATGCATATAATTACATTACCTAATAATGTTTATTACATTATTCAAGAACCCCTTTCTGTACTCAAAACTAAACTGATATATAAAACTCCAGTGAACATTGTCCAGGAACGAAAAAGAGAGTGAGGGTCGTCAATTGTCAATGCCGCTCAAGCATGGAGATATAAAAGACCCAAACATGAGAAAACAATCAGTGTCCAGGATCAATAATTTATTATGTAATGATGAGCCAAGAACTACATTAATCCCTACCCAAACAATAAAGCTGAAAGAAAAAGAATGGTCCCATGGTGATGCATATTCATACCCGACACCATTACTATGCAAATGCCTAAAGATTAAATTAACTTCCTTTGCCAATACTTTCTGACTGAGACCAGTATTATGAATTTTTCTGCACAATTGATTTTTTGGTCCAAGTCATAGCTTACTGGTTTTCTAAAAGCAAAACGAAATGTCTATGAATATGTTCCCCATCCTTGCCTCTCCTTCAAATCAACCAGACTCATTAGAAACGTTCTGAGAACCCAGCTTTTAAATTGTCTAATGGCATCAATACACCCTGTGCCTCCATGTACAAGTGTGACAAGCAATTCACATTTTATTCTACATTGGCTTTTTAATTCTATTGAAATAAAATCTGAACATTTCAAAGAGTAGGCACCATGTTATTAGAATATTTTGTGGAGTGTCAAACCCTGTACAAACATTACTTCATTCATCTGCGTGATTTCTTTCCTGGAGTGGGTGGTATGTTATTATTACCACTAAGTAGGAAAAGTTTGCTTTGAAGGTCAACTTCAGTGTCTGTAAAAGAACTTTTCATAGGAGAGTTTGAAGTGGCAACCTCATTCCTTCTTCATTCCAGGCAGGCACACTGAATAAGTCAAATGGGCAGAATTGGATATACAAAGGGAATAACATGTATCAAAAAGTGAACATGCATAAATTTGGTGCAAGTAAGGCTGGTGATATATAGAGAGTTAAAGGTAAAACTTATGAAAGTTCTTGGGTCCAGAAAACATGCTTTTCTTAGGAATTACATTGACTTTTATGAAAGCAACTTGTTGTATGCATTAGGAGGAAGAGCACAGACCCAAGAGTATATCAATAGTACAAATTGTACTCGATGGGTTTAACTTAACAACAAAAAGGACATAGTGTTGAAGTGGTTGGAAATGGGGTTGGATATGGAAGAAGTTGGGAGAAGGAGTTAATGCTGTCAAAAATATATTGCAAAAAAAATTTCAAGGAAATAAAAATATGAAGAAATAACAAAGGGAAGCATAGCGTTTTGAGATACATGGAAGCTTAAGTAAAAAAACTATTACTATACATGGGCATGGTGGTGGACACATTTAATCCTGGAACTTGAGAGGCAGAGACAGGCTAATCTCTGTGAGTTCTAGGCCAGCTTGAATTACATAATGAATTCCAAGTCAACCAGTGCCACATAGTGAAAACTGACCAAAAGGGGATGGGACAAGAAAAACATTTCACACTCACCAATTTCTGACTGGTCATAGGAGGCTAAACATGCAAATGGCTAGTGTGTGGCCACATATTATTAATGATAACAGAGCTCTTACCTCAAGGTCTGCAGTGACCCATTGGAGACAAAGAAGAGGTCAGTAACCATCAGCTCAAATAGATAGTCACAAATCAGCCATCAGTTAATGGACTCTACTTTCTCCTTCTCCTTTGGACGAAGGACTAACAGGACAAAGATACTTCTCAAACCAACCATGACTGATCCATACTTCTATGTAAATCTAGCTTCTTCAAGTCAACAACCACCCTTCAGCATATGCTTGAACCGTGTCCCTTTTTTTTTTTAAAAAAAAGATTTATTTATTTAATGTATATAAGTACACTGTAGCTGACTTAGACACACCAGAAGAGAGGTTTCAGATCTCATTACAGATGGTTGTGAGCCACCATGTGGTTGCTGGGAATTGAACTCAGGACCTCTGGAAGAGCAGTCAGTGCTCTTAACCGCTGAGCCATCTCTCCAGCCCGAACCTTGTCCCTTTTAATCTGAAATCTTTCTATACTAGGATTAGAGTCTCTGACAAACATAAGTGATTGTAAATGACTCTCCTGGAAAACCTAAATAAATATCTTGTTTGTTCTCATTTGTGTGATCTCTATTCATTTACACCAAGTATTTTAGAAAGCAATCCAGGAAAACAATGGAGAAGAGGTTTCAGAATGAGCAGAACTCCCAGTTCTATACCAGAATAGCATGCCAAAAACAATGTGGTGCGTCTGGAAGGCATAGCATGTACATGTGTGTGTGTGTGTGTGTGTGTGTGTGTCTTTGTACATGTGCCTATGTGTGATTTTGCCAAAATAATTAATTAGTGTATACGTATACAACTGGCTGGAAAAAGAAGGCAGGGAGATAATGAAAGCAATAAACAGGCCATTCTATAAACTTCATAGTCTACTTTCTAGTAAATGATAACTCCAAATGGGGACTGATAGGATTGAACTTGAAAATTTTGGAAGGTAACAGCTGCAGCCTGGTGAAAGGTGGATGGGAGTTGGGGTGGTTCATGAACGGGCTGTGCAAGCATCAAGGTTAATGGGGGGATACAAGATGCTGCAGACCTGGAAAAGAGCAGTGGAGAAAGTAGGCAAGATGACAGACACTGAAGACGCATATCCAGCACAGCGTGAGACAGAAACAACAGACTAAGAGGCATTCTTCACTTCTGGCTAGTCTGATCCTGTTGTAAAAATATAAAAAATAAAATGCTGTCTTTTACCCCCACTATGTCCGTACCGCAGTGCTCCAAGATATCTGCTAGATATCTTAATTCTCAGTCAGCAAAGCCTCTCACCCGCTTTGCTCCATCCCATATCACACTGCTGAAGGCCTCTCTCTGAGCCTGGCAGCAATCTCTCTACCTATCTAGTTCCCAAGGCAGGTTTCCATGCCAGAAACACACATCCAATTCCCACTGTCCCTCCTGTCTCTCCTCTTTCTGTTCCAGTCTCCTCCTCTTCCTTCAAACTTTTCTCCCACTCATCCTTCCTTCTCATCTATCCTGTACCTGCCCCTCACCTGTATTTTACAAATTAAATGGGGAAAAGGTTCTGGCGAAGTCACCTGAGTCCTGAGCATGTGACTATGCAACTGTTCCTTGGGGCAGTGGAATTAGCATTAAAATACAGATAACTCCAGGGCAACCCACATTATCCATACAGAAATATGCAAGTACTAGTAAGTAATAACATGAGACCAGTTGCCTCCCCTCCAAAACTGTGGATTTCTGTTTATAAATTATTCTGTTTATGGCATTGTGGCAGAATGGTCTAAATGAATGAGAACGAAGTTTCTCATGTCATAAGCAGTAAGTCTAATCTTGTTCACTTTATATGAAAATTTTGTCACAAAACACATTTTTATTAAAGCAAAATTACCCTCTGTAGAAGATGAACTAGTTCTTCCAGCAGACTTTGCAATTTATAAAGCCTGAAGAGCGTTCTCACAAAACAAAGCAAACCGTCCTCATCAAGTGAACCAATAGTGACTTTGCTTTTTATGGAGAAACAAAACCGCTACCACAAACTCAGCTCAGAAATCTTAGCAGTGGAGACAAAAGTCCACACAAAACTACTGATACAAGAACATTAGGTTACACTCATGCCACTAGCATTTTACTTCCAAAGAACTCCTGAAAAGGCAGCCATTCTTTTAAGCATTGTTATGTGTAAGACAGGAAAATAAAGAATACAGTAAAATTTTGCTTTTAAAATAGATATTAGAAGGCTAAATTAAATAAAAAGAAATTCTTATGTTCTGCTTTTAAACCAAATCTTTGATTTTTTTTTCTCTGCCACAAGCAACGAAGTGAAATGAATCATTGATTAAACCATAATGTGGATTCCTATGATTTATCATGTGGTTTTGATTATGATATAAAAAGCTTTGATCCTGCTGAACACATTTAACTGTCTGTGCTTGATTGCGACCTTTAAGCACAAATTAGAGCTCATACTGAACACAAAGGCTTCATCTATGAAGGGACAAGGAAGCAGTGTAAGCATCCGTCAGGTCACATGATACATGAGCTGTGCCAGGGGACATGATTGTGTTACCCTCTCAGGCCACCACAGCCACATCACTGCTGATTTTGGGTATCAACATCATCAAGATGAGTATGAAAAGAACAGAGCTAGAAAAAATATTGCTGGTAGGAACACTGTCACAGTAAACAACGAGTCATAAAGACACAGGAAACTTTGTGTTCCGTAAGCTGTCCAACCTAAGTCAAGACATACATGGGACAGGTTAGTAAAATACATAATACCTTTGATGGCAATAAATGCTACAGAGAGGGGCGAAGGGGATGCTAGGGAAGGCTGGGATGCGAAAGTGACATCTGAGGAATGACATGCCGAGAGGACAGGAAGAGCCTTGCTGGAGTCTGGAGACAGCATGCAGACACAAGCACGAACATCTCCACAAACCTACCCTCCTTAGCTCATCTGCTCAGTGTAATAACCTATGAGTCATCCTGACTCACTGCATCGCATTCCGTATCTAATCCATCACTGAATTCTGACAGCTCAAACTCCCAGATCTGTGCCCATGTCTTCCTGGTTCTCTACAGGAGGCTCAAGCCATAGCCCAGCCAACTGCTTCCCAGCCCATATCTTCTAGCCCAGTGTACATTCTTCACACAGAAGGAAGGATGCTCTCCAGAAGATACATAGGGACATTTCATTTTCCAGCACATCCTCCAAAATTCCAAACCATGCCAACAAAATCTTGACTCCCGGTCAAGATGAAGGTATGCTGGCTGCTCCCTGTGAACTTTATTCTGCCTCTCTTGTCATTAACTCTTTTGTGGTGGTGTGCCACTTCCTGTGCGGAGCTTGGATTCATTGGTTAGGCTGTCATTAATAAAATGTCACAAACCAGGGTGAGGCAAACAATAGGAATTTATTTTCTCATGGCTCTAGAGGCTAGAAGCTGCCTTCCAGAATGGCTTCTATAAAAGATTTTCTTTCTGGTCTATTGGTGGATGTTTGATCCATGTCTTCACCTGCCTTTCATATATAGATAAGCAGGGAGAATATACTCTGTATGTCTTACTTTTCTTATGAGGACATCATACCAGAGCCCACTTTTAAGACCTTATTTAAGCTTAATTGATTTCTTAAAATCCTTGCTTCCAAACAGAGTTCTACTTGGGTTTGACCTTCTATTTATAACATCTGTTGGGAAGAGGATACTAATCATAATATATATATATATATATTAATATAATATATATAATATAAAAGTTATTTCAGGCTTTCTTCTCTGCCTGCCATAACTAGTCTTCCAGACTTTGCATGATCTCTCTGCTCCTTCATTTCATGCAGGTATATTGTTTCCTTGACCACCTCACACAGCACTGCCACCTCTACCCCATCTTCTTTTCTTTGCCTTCCCTTTGCCCTTTCTGACTTTTCCATATTTGATACCCTACTCAGTAGTCCATAGCTTGTTTCCTGTATGGATCCCCAAAGACAAGAATTTCTCCCATGCTCTACCATAGCAAACTGTACACAAGGGCCCAATCCACTTTTTGAATAAAATTTTCACAGCATTCTCCCAAGAAGCCACTATTAGATCCATCACATATTGAGGCTTAAAGAAGTTGAACAAAATGACCAGGCTCTTTCCACCAGAAGCAAGATTTAAATCCAAGTGAAGTTATATTTCATCTACTATAATCTGCATCCTTCCCAAGAATCCTGTGGGGTAGCTATAGAGGCTCTTCTTAGTGATTGGATTTGCTTTGAAGTCAAGGGCTCTCCACACATCTGATGACGGTAATGCTGGAAGGCAGGGTCAGCAGCTTCCCTCACAAGGGCTGGACCTAAAGGGTATCTTCACAAAGGTCTAGCCTTCAAAAGGATGGTAACACAGTGACCAACATTCTCTGAAGGTCAACTACCCAACTCAGAACATGATGAGAAAAGTCCCGATGCAAGGCTGGCAGGATTCAAAGAACGCTGACTTTTACCTGGGTTAGAACAGATGGAGGAGACTTGTAGTTGCCAGGTTGGTGCCCATGAAAGCTGGTGGGGTGGACTCCGGGACAATTTACCAATCTGGCAGACAAGGCATGGCTATTTATGGGTATCATTACCACTACGCCAACATACTTTCCACCTTCAGTCATTCTTACTCCCCTTTGTTAAGCCCTACAGTTATCTAAGTCATCACGTTCCTATCAGGATGTTTCCCCAGGGTATTCATCTGGTAAAAATCTTATTAGTCCTTTAAAGCCCAACTTAAATAGCCTTCTCTCTTTGGCTCCTTTTGGACAGAAACAAATGTTCCTTTTCCAGGGTTCACTGAGTTTCATTAGCAGAACCAGCCACTGTGGAAGCCAACTCTATTCCAGTAAACACAACATCATTTGTTTCAGCTTACCTCTCTGTGAGAATCCTTTTGAAAGACACCACCTATATGGCATCTGGTGTATGTCTTCAGGATGTCAACACATGCCTAACAGTCTGAAGGAACGTAATGAATGTTTGAGAAGTAAACTTTCACATTCATAGAGCGCCCTTGATATTTGGGTGAAGCCAATAAAGAATTGTCTAACAGAGGAATGAATCGGTCTCATCCCTCACACTTCAGTGCCTTTTCAGTGGACCAGCGTGAGTCTATGTAAGTCATTCTATCATGCGTTTTCAAAAGGTCACTATGTTCTCAGAATGGACTCCCTTGCCTGCCTTTTGAGCTTGTAGTTTTGGCAAAAATGCTACAGGATAATGTAAATATTTAAAGAGAAATAGAGGAAGAAAGAAGAAAATCTTTTTCTTGAAAAAAAAAAGGTTCACTTCATAGAGTGTACTAGATCAGAGACTTAAAAATGAAAAAAAAAAGCTTTGCAATTGAGAAGCATATAAAGTCAAGTGTTGCAACAATAGTGCCTACCTAATGTAATATTTAAAATGAAATCTGCTTTGCATTTGCTAGATTATTATTATTTTATAATAATTGGTTTCATCTTTCAAAAAAAGATATCAGAAATCTAGGTCTGGGTTTCAGGAAAGATTTTACTGAATGTCAAATCTAAATGATTCCTCTGACACATTCATGAGGGCCCTGTTATTTGTTTTTGTTTTGTTTTATTTTGTTTTGTTTTGTTTTTGGTTGGATGGTTGGTTTTGATAAATGAGAAAAAAAAGAAGAAAAACAGGTAGCAGGAAGAGAGGCAAAAAGGGAGTGAAGGAAAAAGGCATGGGAGGACATTGCTAATAAAAAGTAATTTCATTCCTATTTTTTAAAGGAGTCTATGGGTATAGACAAAACCAAACTCCGTCACTCAAAAGTTCTGTACAAAGGCAAATTGTTGGTTTCCTTAGAGTGATTTCCTTTGATTTTTATCACAAAGAAAATGGAGCTTTAATAAGTCATTCTGTGACATGGCCATAGACAGGCACAGGGGACACTGAAATTGATGAATAAATGGTTACCATGTAGTTAAAGTCTAGAAAGTAAGTATGTAACTGGTGAAAGAAATATGTGCAGTCTCCTATTACTGTGAAGACTTAGCTCCCTTTGTATGGCCTCGATAGCCTGTGTAAATACAGCGATTAAAATCACTTTGACATTTGGTACCTACCTCCCAATGACATTACATATAGATGCACACGATATGTCTCTTGACACAAACCTCTATTTGTAATGTGGCAAAGAAATGATGTGGCCCCCTGTATCACATCATGCTGGTTTGAATAGATCTAACCCTAGAGTCCTTAATACTCTTTGATAAATGTCTGAGAGAAAGTTGAACTTCTAGAAAACATGGTGTTCATATTTGATTTTGTTTGGTTTTTGCCCTTGTTTACTGAGTTGGCCACATGTCACAAATGAGATATGGTAGAATTTGTCAAGTAACATTTACTAGGTATGAACATGGAATTTGTAGGAAATCCACCCCTAAAAACAAAATCCTTAAGAAAAGAATATAATTTCACGCTAAGGTGGTGGGTCAAAAGTGTATATTCCAAAACATCTTTGCTATCAGTAATGATAGTCAAACCAAGGAACTATGTTCAACTTCCATTAGTGTGAAATTGTTTTGAGGAGTGTTCTCTCACTTTTCACATTCTAGATGCCTTATGAAGTGTCATCTAACCACTTGTACCTGTGGTCACAGCATCCCAGAAGCTCAGAAGTGGAAGGGACCTCCAAGTTCTGTCTGTTCAACAGCCCCTGCCAAAGCTTTCAGTAAAGGTAATTCCCTTTCTTACCCTGGAGCTGTTTGCCCAACCTTAAATAACTGAGACTGGTTTTTCTGTGCGAGACTCGTAGCTTTGTTCTCTGCTGTCACCGTTCAAACTAATAGCGAAAATCCAGAGAAGGGAGGAAAATACTTTTTGAAGAACAACAACAAAAATGGCCCTTCACCAAGATGTTTTAACAGAAAGGACTCGCATTTTTCAAAAATGAAATTATCTCTGAGATAGTACATTGACATTCTCTCCAAATGTGCTCAGAAATGGCAGGCATTGTTATTTGTGTCCCAGTAGGAGCTCTGATGTTGAAACAAGTTTTTGTAAGACTGGATTTTCACAACCTTGGGCCTACAATTTGTCTTCGATGGCACTCTAGCACAGCAATTATTCTGCCAACGCAGGCTTCTGCTGCTGCCTTTGAAACATAACACATCTACAGATTTAGTTAGAAGTGGATCAGCCACTTCGCCTCACAAACGCTCCGCTCGCAGGAAAATATGGCGTCTGCTGTGTGTCTTTGAAAAGCTGTAATTATCAAGTCCTAGCAGTAGAAACAGAGAAAGGCACAAGGCTAGAGTGCACTTAAAGATTTCTTAAGTGTGCGCTTAACCTGCTCGATTGGGTTAAAAATCCCTGGCAGGGTCAACAGGAAAACAGAAACTGTGAGTTTTCTTTTCCTTGCAATAACTTTCATGCTGCTTAAAAATAAAGGAAAAGCATGGCTTTTGAATGGGACTTACTACTGTTGCAGTTTCTTGAATAAGTCTGCAAGCTGGCAACACAGAACTCATTGTATGCCACAGAAGGAGTAAGTTTTTGGCATTGAAAGCCATCCTAACAGGAAAATATATGTGGTGTTATCAATACCAACTTGGGACAGCCTGTCTTACTATTGCTGCCAAGAACTGATTTCAAAGAGGACAATACCAGTACAACGAGGGTTGGCGACATTTTCCTGATGTTCTGTCCAACATATACATCAGAGTCTGAAATCACAGAGCCCACGGGAAGTAAAAGGTCATCTTGTCACTCTTTTCTCTGTCTTTCCCCTCCCTCCTTCAGCCTTTATTGAAAACACTCCTGCTAAATCCATATTCCTGAATGTCTGAGGGCAGCTTTTGTTGAGTAGTTTGAAGGAGCCTTGCACTTCAGCCTGCTTCCTTGTTTGGTGGTGCTAGAATTTACAAAAGGGTTTGCTCTCTCCCCTCCATGGAGAGCTCGGTTCTGACTTCCTTTGGAAATCCCTTCGCAGTTCCAAAGAAACAAGCCCTGAGCTCATTGCATATTCTTTCCTACAGCTGAACTGTGCCCAGTCACTGGGCTGTTGCTCCCACTCCTATTGTGCTTTCTTCAGAAGCCACGACCTAATGACAGTAACCAGTGTTCTATTGTTGTGAATAATTCGGAATGTACCAAACATCATGTTAGGTCATTCTCTCAGTGAATCATCCATGAATCTAAGGATCCCTATTCCAGGGACAAGGACCAGGAACTATACTCCTTGCCCATGTCTCACAGCTATTCAGGAATGGACAGGAAGATAAAAATCCAAGTTTCTAATATTCAAGTGTTCAAACTCTGGGTTTTTATATTTGGCCACATGCTTCTCCTGACCATATTCCTACGTATGGAATTGCTCCAGAAGCATGCCCCCAGACAGGGTCTCACTGGTATAGGAATGTTGGTCTCTAACTTTTTAAATCATACCCAGAGTGCTATTACTATTTGTAATAGCTCAACGTCTCATTCAGATATCTGCATCCATGTGCCCATGCTTCAGACCAGTTTGACACTTGAGAATTCCACTTCTACATACCCAAAACGAGAAATCACCGAGACCTCGTCAATCCCCGATGACAGTAACCAATGAACTGCTCATATAGTTAACGTATGCACAACAGAAAATCTAAAGCAAGTTTTCCTAATGGCTTTGGAGAGTTTAATCATAAAAACAATTGGGCATAAGAAGGGGTGTAGGATATCATCTGAGAAAAGACCCAGCATAAACATTGATTCACTGGGGATGAATGGCTAACTTGCTTGACTACTCTCATTCCAGGTGGTTGTTCATGTTCAAAGTTCTTTTCTAAGTGTCCCCCATTAGGGATTTAAATATCTATATCTACCAGTATGAATGCCATTCATACTATGTGGACAAGACTTTAAGGAAAAGAGAACTCTGAGATGTAAGCAGATTGCAAACATCAATAGCCAAGGTGTGTGTATCCCAGAATCAGCCACTGCTAGGACCTGCTGTTATCCCAGGACTGAGAACACCAGTAGAGGGAGGAAGTAGTGAGAGTATGGGACATGTGATGGTGAAGCAGAGGGTCTAAGGGAAAAAACACCTTATGCTTCCTGCCTGTGCTCCAGTAACCTGGTCATCTGTCCCACTGGCCAAAAGCATAGCCAGCTCAGCTGGTCATGGAACCTGAGTAATGCATCCCGTCAGAGACATCTTTTCATAGGACAAGAAATAGAAACATCGTGGAGACTAACTAGAGAGATAACGTAGGACTAGGGGGTGAGAGGGCAGCAGAAAAAAATTCAGCACGAATGACACCTTTGCTTTTGGTTTGGTGGTCCATAGACCAGCCTGTCAATTTACTTCCCAGAATGTCAAAGGTTATCTTTAAATGGATATTGAACATTTTGTTTTTCCCTTTGCCTTTTAAAATTGTGGACTTCCTTCAATCTGGATGGGGGGCTTGACTGCTACTACAGCAGACAATAATTTTATCTTTGATAACAATAGGTTGTAAGGTCAGGGCCTATTCTCTTGTGCAATGTGAATTGAATCTCATGTGATACTCATACACCGATTTTGGTTTTGTAATTATTGTTTGTTTGATTTTGTTGTTGTTGACAGTTGTATGGCAAAGACAACTTAATTTCCTGGGCTTTATCAAGAAAAGTTTTAAAGATCTAAGACTTGTTGCCCTCTACTGGCTTGATGATTTGAGAAATTCTAATTTATTTCTAATATATCCTAATATTCACATTTATGATTGATTTAAATGATATTGAAAATGTTGGTCACCATGCCCAGTCCGATGGTTGGCTGGCAGCATCCACATCTGTATTGGTCAGGCTCTGGCACAGTCTCTCAGGGGACAGTGATTGGTCCTGTGAAGGCCTGATGCCCCAGCATAGGCAAATGCTAAGGAGGTGACATGGGAGTAGGTGGGTGGCTGGGGAAGCATTCCCTCAAAGCCAGAAACTGAGGGATGACAATTTAACTGTAAATAAATAAAATAATCAATAAAAAAGAAAATGGTGGTTAATTATGGTAAGAAAGGTCCACCTGAGTTATACTTAAAAGAGGGCAGTTTAGGGCAGTTTTATTTGAAATTTTACTGAACTTTTGGTGTAGATATCCATTCAATTGTGCATTGATTGCTCATACTTATGGAATTTCTGTCAACACTAACAAAGATATAAAACTTCAAGTGCTTAAAATATGTAGAGTTTTTTTTCTAGAAAATGTTCAAAATATAAATAAGAAATATATTACAGAATCAAGTCATATTTTTTGTTCATATCTATTCATAAACAAATGGAATACATTCTCTTATTTTATGTTTTGTAGTAGTGTCAATTCTGTTATGTCTGTGTCCCTTCTCTTCTTTCTAAAATAGAGCTAGATCACAACATCATTCCTAAAACCATGAGTCCTTGTTTTCTGTACATATTTCTCTACAATGCTTCTTTATATTAATTATGTAACACTTCTATGGTAAGACACGCCATTGTTTCTGCTTAATCTTCCTCAGTTGATATAAATACAATGAGCCAAATGAAAACCTTCACATATGAAGAGCTTCACAGTTGGACAAGCCAGATCAGAAAGTCATCTGACACCTCATCGAGCCAGACAGAAAGCCATCTGCTGATTGTTCAGTGAAATTCCTAACTTTAGATTTAATTGTCAACCTGGGACGCCTATGAGAGGTGATGGAATTGTTCCTAGGTAGGGCCTAGTAGAAGGAAGTTGAGTTACAAAGAATCCCATTGAAGATTATACGAGGGCTACCTTGGCTGCTTCCTTTTCTTCTACCCCATCAGATCAGCAGCCTCATTCCTCCACAGGTTTACTGCCACAATGTTCTGCCTCAACACAGGCACAACAGTAACAGAAACAGCTAACTGTGAACAAAAACCTCTGACATTATGAGCCCACATACATTTCTTAAGATTTATTTATTTATTTTATGCGTGTGAGTACACTGTTGCTTTCTTCAGACACACCAGAAGAGGGCACCAGATCCCCTTACGGATGGTTGTGAGCCACTGTGTGGTTGCTGGGAATTGAACTCAGGACCTCTGGAAGAAAAGTCAGTGGTCTTAACCACTGAGCCTCTCCAGCAAAAAGGCTTTAAATTGGCTTTTTAAAATTTGATTTTGTGCGTAGTAATAGCGCAAAAATGATTACCAATATTGTGTCCAATAGACAACGTGAGAAGGGCCACCATGTTCTCAGCACAGGAAAGGATCTCTTGGGAGACTAACACTGGAAGTAGCTCGTGCTCTGATCAGGGATTGGTCATATACATCATATGTGATGGCTAATTTGTAAGCAAATCGTGCTTCATTTGGTCCTCGGATTTATGCAAAACCATCTGTATTTGAATAAATATTATTTGTAAGCCTCCAGAATAAGAAGTATTTATTATCTACTGTTGACATGAGTTGGGTTGCAACCATCAAATTTCTTATATTGTGGTCAGATTTATTTGTAAGTAGTAAAGTAACAACTATTAAATATCTTGGCTGGATAATGTACTCTAATCATTCTCTCATGCATCATAGCATCCTAAGTTTTGAATATTCCATTCTAACTGAGGAAATCTGTAACTGATGGTCTTTGCTATCAGGCTCTTTGATATTTCTTTTCTTTTTAAAAAGAAAAAATTATTCCATGTATTTATCTGTTCATCTACTTGTTTGTTTATTGGTCAGATGTTCACTGCTGTGCTAAATACCCGACATAAACTAAGGTGGGTATTCAGTATGTTCTTGATTACAGAGGTTGCTGTCCACCAGGAGGTATGGCATGGTACGGTATGGCTTCTCACTTCAAGACAGAGGAGAGCAAAGCCACAGCGCCTGCTCCAAATGACCCTCCCCGTAGGCCCATTTATTCTCTCCATGTCTCAGACTATGAGATGCTGCATCTCACATTCAGGAAATGTCTTCTTCCCTTAGGCAACCATGTCTGGAAATGCCCTTCCTGAAATGCACAGGGGTATGCTTTATTAATCCCCTATGAGGTTCTCAGTTCAATTGGGTTGACATTCAAAACTAATCTCAACAGTATCTCACTTTTCTTAATTTTTGAAATTTTCCCTTTTATTGAAAGTAGACATTTTTCATAAAATACAGCGGATTATAGTTTCCCTCTCTCTGTTTTGAAGCAAAACTATCATATTGAAGTTGAAAACAGCAACCAAACATGAGAAAAAGAGTCCAAAAAGCAGGCACGAGAGTTTGATATTTGTCTGTTTAACTGTATTGTTTTAACTAGAAGGGCACCAGTTACAAGGAATGGCTTAAATTTAATCTAATTGCATACAACAAAAATAATTGTCAAATGATCAAAAAGCACAATTATTTATTTGAAGGTAAATGTTGAATTTTTGCAACTGGCACCTTTTGGAAAAGATTACCTGTCAGATGGCAACGTCTACTGAACTTATTCCTCACGTCTCTGCACTATGAAATGATGAAACTGGAGTTCTTACACATGTTCTTGCTATAATATGGAAACTCTCCAGATAAAAACCTGAAGGGACATAGTCGTCTTGTAGAAAGACAATTATTTCACTATTAAAGAGATACATAGCAGGATTAAAAAGTAGTTCCTGTGCAAAGTCCAGGTACCATATTAAATACCATAGTGATTCAATCTTAATTTTCCTCCTTCCTCCAGTGATCCAGCTCGAAGCGTTGAGTAGTTTTCTTGGACACAGAAAACATAAACAAAGTCCAGTTTTCAAATAACAGAATCAGAACAGGAGACTCTGTGGCCGTTTCCTTCCAGCCATATTTTATTTGCTATGGGATTAATTCGTGCTTAAATCATCTGTTGTTATCAGAATACCGTCATTAAGATGAATTTATGCAGCCTTAGAGATGTAGTTTCCATCACTGACTGATTGCCCTCAAATCATCCCTATCCACATCTCCTGGGTTATTCTACCTTATGTTTACCTTGACCTTGGTGTTAGTACCTTCTATTGCAACTTCCCTTTTAGAAAAAGCCTTCCTCCATGTGAAATTCTTCAAAGAAATGATAACAACCGCCTCATTATTCTTTCAGTTGAACCTTGTTTAAAGTAGCGGAGTTTCATAGGATCCGTTTCTGTAAACTTTGAAAGTAAACCCACAACTACATCTTCAAATAAGACAGCGAATCCTGACACTGTTGAATCAAATATGAGATAAAGTAGAGGCCAGAATGGTGTCAAAAGAAGGCATAGGCAGTTAAAGAAAGCTTTTAGCAACTTAGAATTCTGTTCCACAGAGAGGGGCATTTCTCTCTGTGCCTAAGGGGGTGGTGGGGTAGCTAGTCAAAAGAAGAGGGATAGGTTAAATCAAATAAAATGTCTCTAAAAATATAGCATACACTTACTAGAAATATAAAGAGCTTATAAACCCGTGTCATCTAAATGGCAAATACCATCTGCTCAAATATCTAAATATTGCACAACTGGTGAAAAATTCCAATTTAGACTGTAGCTTGAATACATATGCCGTAAAATTCTTTAAAAATAGTTGACATACACTGCAGCCTCTCTGATTACATATCTGACTATTTCTGCATTTCACTTTTCCCTATGAAATAGTCACAGTTTATTTTACTTGTCTTTATGGGTCTCAGGAAAAAAAAACACACAGCTTGTCATCCTTTTGAAGCATCTAAAAGTAGAGGTTTCTTGTTAAGGCATTGTTTCAAGCAGTCAATAAAATATAGTCCTTAGACTCAGAAAACCCTACTGTGGAGTGACACTACCATCCAGGGCTCAAAGCTTAGCATTTTATTTTTTTCTATAAATAGCTTAGCCACAGATCCTGAGCTCTGCCGATGGAAAAGGTACAGCAGACTAGTGATTTGCATTCCGTCAAGTGTTAAATCGTTTGCTCAGGCTAGTCGAGAGTTTTCTGAGTGCACACTCCACATAAGGCACTGGGGATACAAACGTAGATTAAAGAAAGCTTACAGTTGAGAAGAATGTAATGAAGTGCTTAAAATAGCCAGAGAGGGGGACATTCTGGGATGTACTGCCCTAGTGAGGATGTATCCCTTACTCTCCCCTCCTCTCAATTCCTTTTCTGGAGTAGATCGAAGAAAAAGGTGAAAATAGTTTCCGAATGCCAAGGGTAAACCAGTTGTGTCCTTTCTGTTGGAAAGGCAACAAAATAGGTAGCTTCTCTCTCCTTTGCCAGGGACCAGGTACTAGGAGGATATACTTGTTTGCAGCTGAGGGTGTCGAGCTCATCTCAGTCAGGAAGTAGAAAATGAGTTGTTCTCACTAGGCCCAGAGGCACCTTGTCTAGCATATTACTAGGGACTTACAGCCATTTGACTCCTAAAGTATTCCCTGGGTCACTGAGGCAAGTGACTTCCTTCCAGTGAGGTCTAAAGAACCTGGTTTGCTTATTAATTTGTATGAAACACCTTTGTGTGAGAGGGATGACATATCCTGTGGTGTTTTGCCTGTGTGTATGTCTATGTGGTATTTATCTGGTCTCCTGGAACTAGAGTTATAGACAGATGGGGGTGTTGGGAATTGAACTCAGTTCCTCTGGAAGAGCAGCCAGTGCCATCTCTCCAGTGCAGACCTAGAAAGACATGCATGGTATGTACTCACTTATAAGTAGATATTGCAGTAGATAATACAGGATGACCATGCTACAATCCACACACCCAAAGAAGCTAAGCAACAAGGAAGACCCAAGGGAGGATGCTCGAATTGCACTCAGAGGGAAGAAATAGGCATCAGAAGTAGATGGAGAAAGGGAACTGGGAGGGAGAGTGAGTAGGGGAATTGGGATGGGGATCAGGTGTAGGGAGAATGGGGCTAGGGGTGAGAGGGCTGGAAGAGAGAAGGGAAAGCTGTGAGGGGGCATCTCTTGGACAAGCTGAAGACCTAGGACAGGGGTAACCCTAGCTGAGACCCCTAGCAGAGAGGCATATGGAGACTGAAGTGGCCACCTCCTGAAGCCAGGCAGGACTTCCAGAGGAAGGAGAGAGACACTAACCCACCCACAAAAATTTCAACCCAAAATTTTCCCTGCCTACAACGTGTCAGGTATAAAGGTAGAACAGATATTAGAGGAATGGCCGACCAATGTCTGGCTCAACTTGAGATCCACCCAATGGAGAGAACATACTGATGACACTATTAATAACAGTCTACTATGCTCGCAGACAGGAGCCTCGCATAACTTTCCTCTGAGAGGTTTCACCCAGCAGCAGATGGAAACAGATGCAAAGACCCACAGATAAATATCAGGAAGAGCTCCTGGAGTTTTGAGGGAAAGTAGAGGGAAGGATTGAGAGAACTGGAGCGGTCAAGGACAACACAAGAAGACCTACACAGCCAAGGAATCTGGGCTCCTGGGGGCTCACGGAGACCGAACCACCAACCAAAGTGCATGCATGGACTGGATCTAGTCCCACTACACATATGCAGCAGATGTACAGCTTGGTCTTCACATGGGTCCTTCAACAATTGGAGGGGGGCCTGCCTCTTATTGAGACTCTGTTGACTTCCTTTGGATCCCCTTACCCCAGCTGGACTGGCTTGTCTGGCCTCAGTAAGAGAGATACCCTTAGTTTTGATTTATTCTGCCAGAGTAGGTTGATACCCAAGGGTGGGCCTCCCCTTCTCTGAAGAGAAGGAGCAGAGGGAATGAGAGAAGTGGGATGGGAGCGTTGAACTGGGAGGAGAGGAGATTGGGGTTTTTGATTGGGATATAAAGCAAATAAATAAATGAATGTTGTATTCCAATATGTAACACCTTTTCCCCTTTCTTTACCATTTCTTCTGCCAATTAGAAACTTCAGTGTTTAGGCAAACTGCCAATGTTTTTCTGTTATGGTTCTGGGTTTTGTGTCATGTCTAAAAATGACATACTGTACAGTTATACAAAGTATTTTGCATATTTTATTGCTTTGTGTTTCTGTCAGTTAACATCCTTATTCCACCTCAGATTTATTTGCATATAAAGTACTTATAAATGGCTAGCCACTATCATTTATTATTTGAAAATGTCACTTTGTTGTTTACTTACTCAAAGGGAACATAGAACATTAAATTATCTATTTATAGATAAATACATAAAATAGAATATAAAAATAAGACATAAAGATATGACATATTCCAGCATAAAGCATAACCATGTAAAATATTAATACAGTCATGCGTTTTTAACTGTCTAGGAGAATGATCGCCTCATATTGTTATGATGTGAATGAAGATGTACCTAGTATTATTTATTGGTAATTTATTTTTATTTACTTATCAGTCTCTTAAACTTCATTGATATGTATATAACTGAGTTCAAGATCTTCCTAAAGAGGTTGTCTTGATCACTCTCATGGAAGTTGTCAGAACAAAAATAAGATGGAAATGTAATATCAATATTTTTACTATTCTTGGGAACACTACAATAGCTAGCATATGTATACATTTGACAGCCAGAGAATTCCCATGTATACAAAGTAGAAGTAAAGCAGAGCTCAAGTTAGATGATGAAAACAAAAAATGTCCCTCTACTGTACCAGATGAGTGGCTATTTGAGAGAAATAACTCGGCTCCATTGTTCAGTACTGCAACTAACTATTTTTTATTTGTGTTGCATAGGTGTGCAACCCTGAAGCATTAGCACCATGATAAAGTGGATTCCATATAGCCATTCTTGATGACCTATGCCTGTTTGAACCGTTTCTAATCTGTTACCATCTGGCTATCAGCTGCATATACTAGGAGACAATGTTTGAGTAGATAGCAACTTTCAAATGTCTTCTCTTTTTGCCAAATCTCACTCATCTTGGGAAAATCTGTTTGTTCCTTGACTTCTACATCCCATTTAGGAAAATTCTCTATTCTAGAAATTTTTCTCTGCATCTCCCTGTTTGATAACAGGATGTCAATCACAGTATTTGGAGGCCAACTTTGCCCTTGGTTAGAGGGAAGGCTGCAGACCAGGCCTGGCCTGCTAGATCATCAATGTCCAGGGACACAACGATAGGCCCAAGGTTGCCACATGATTTGAACTGCTCCAAACAAAACAAAAGAAAACAAAACAACAACAGCAACAAAAATCACTAGGAGTTTCCATCAAAAACACATGGAAGCTGGGATCTTTCTTTCCTCTAGAGTTGGAGAAATGAAAGCCTGAAAATTAGGTGGGAGATAGTTTAGTGGGGTGAAAAGGCAGATTGAAACTCAAAAATGGTGAAACTAAAAAAAAAAAGAGGAAAGAGAAAAGAAGATGGGATTAAAGGAGAAGTTTTGTTTTTTGTTCTTTTTTTTTTGATTATAATATATTTTAAATGAGGAATCCTTGTGCTATGTAGACTGTAAATGAATTAATATGAAGTCTTAATTTGCATGTTTTTCTGAGCACGAATGAAAATTCTACAGTTAGTGAAACAAAATAATTACAGTTTGAAAGTGATGTATATTGACATAAACTTAAAATTCTTAACGTTGAGCCTTCCACAAGAACCAGACAACACATCCCTGTTTTCTTCTGTTTTCTTTGTGTGAAGACCGTGTCACTTGGGGATCATGACTTATTCTGGACATCCCGGTGTAGCTCACCTCTATCTTGAGTTTCTCAACCACTGGATGACTGCTTCAAAAGCTGCTTCAACTAATCCTGTGAAGGTTCATTTCCCCAGTGTAGGGGAATGCCAGGGTGTTGAGGTGAGAGTGTGTATGGGGGAGAGCATCCTCATAGAAGCAGGGGGAGGGGTTGTGGGAGAGGGGGAACCAGAAATAACATTTGAAATGTAAATAAACTATCCAATAAAAATAATAACAATTTTAAAAAACAAACTAATAAAACATTCTCTCTCTCTGTCTGTCTCTCTCTTTCTCTCTCTCTCTCTCTCTCTCTCTCTCTCTCTCTCTCTCTCTGTCTGTCTCTCTCTTTCTCTCTCTCTCTTCCCCTCCCTCTCTCCCTCCCATAACAAAAAAATCTTTGCTATATATGAGTGGGAGATAAGGGATTATCTTTAAAAGAATCTCAATGTTTACTGCCTAAAAATGGAGCCTTGTCAGTAAGGCTAGCTAACCCCTGAGGATTACAACTCCGGTGTCACTTAGGTACAAATAGTAGATTTTAATGATTGTGCAATAAACCGTCACAGATTTAACAGCTTACAACAATTCACATGACCTTGCTCTTTCCACGGCCCAGATGCCCAGACATAGCCTCACTAAGACTTCTGTTAGGATGTCATAAGGCTATGATTAAGGTGTCAGCCAGGTTGTGTTAACATCTCCAGACTTCAACAAAGAACAATCTGCTTCGGAACTCAGCCTGGGTGCTGGCAGAATTCTTGGAAGCTGCCATGTTTTTTTCACCATGTCTTCTATGACAACGCCACTGACTGAATAATGTAGGCAAAAATAGCCTGTCACCCCAGAAGGACCTACTCCCTTAAAAAGTCTTTATCTCATTAAGTTGGAACCACATAGAATGATCTTTTGATTAACTCTAAATTAACTGGCTTAAATTTTACATGTGCATGTTTTTAACCTGTGTAAAGTTCTACTAGCTAGAAGCAAGCCCTGGATTCCTTCAGAGGGCAAGGCTTATTGAATGGATGCAGGACAGTACAGGGATCATGGGGGCAGCTCATGAATTCTCCTATAGTGACTCTACATAAGAATTTAGAGCTTCCTTGTCTGGCCTCAGTGGGAGAGGATGCTTGTATCCCAGCAAAGACTTGATGCACCAGGCTGGGAAATCTCATGGAGTGGGCATCCTTTCAGAGGAGAAGATGATGAGGGATGGGGGAGGAATTTGGTGAGGGGGGATCAAGAGGGGAGGTAGTGATTGGGTTGTAAAAAATAAAATAATATAGGTGTGTTTTAAAATATTTTTTTAAATTAAGCAGGACAATAAAGAGTTCTAACCTCGGGCCACTGAGTCATCTTATTTCATTCCCAGCTACCTGACTTTATAGCAGACATTCTACTGCAGACAGATTTTGTGCTATAAATCCAACAGCTACAGTATGGCATGTTTCAATATGATGCAAACTTTTATTAGAACACAGTATGTGCATAAGATAATTATCCATGTTTACAGGCAGCTATGTGACCCAGCATGGAGTCATGGGAGTGTTGGGGATTACGGGACTACTAACCATGTCTTGCTTTTATCATTTTGTTTTATTATCTAATGAAGTAGAAGCACTATCCCCTGACTCCTGCAGCATTGGGGCAGGCCAGACAGTATCATCCCAGATGGGGGTAATGATCAAAGACATAGGTAGGTATTGGGGCTAGGTAGACCTTTGTCTAGCTCATATATTGTATGTGACCACTAGAAAGTTATACAATCTCTTCAAATCTACATCCTCACATATGCTATGATTATAACTTTCTGACTATATTTAATATCTTGTGCTGAAATGTTTAGTACTGTCATTAACATATGTGAGTTTCCTGTTAAATATGTTCCGCTATTTTAATAAATGTAAACTGCCCAGTTCAGCAAGTCATTGAGCAAATATTACTTGTGCACCTAGGTTCTTCCTAGCACAGCTGGATACAGCAGTAAACAAGACAGCAAAAACTCCATGCCCTCCTGACCACACAGCCTTACTTATGCACCTGGCACCTCCTGCTCTAATTTTTAAGTTACAGCTTTGGAATACAGAACAACACTAAAATAGAGACCTTAAGTCTGAGTTACTACGAATCTTTAGGGCTTGGTGTGCAGGGCACAGGCAGTGAAGTTTTACATGGAAGAGGAAAAAATAAACAGAGAAATCATAGGGTAGACACTGTACCTCCAAAACCACTTTAAAATCCAGGAAGAACAAACAGACTATTAGAATAAGGGCACACATTAAGAAATTATTAATGAACTTCTACCTCATTAAAAACAACTTATGTATAATTGTACCTATTTATGATTTTAGCTTTAATAACAGAAAATTAATGCTAAGGATCAGGCAAGAAATAAACACCTCAGACATTTTCAGTCACTGTGATTGAAAATCACCTTGTACTTTTCTGGTAACAAAGGCACAATCAAAAATGTGACAGCATGAGTAATTTTTGGTTTTTAATAGAAGATTTTGTCCCTCTATGCTACCAGTGACTACTCTAGATGTCACACTGACAAAAGTAATCATGGTGGAGAATCTCCTCATAAACAGAAATCATGCATGCCATTCTTGTAGGCTATTCATGATGGCTCTCACCAGAAGGCTAGGAACATTATGAGCTGTATAAAACCAGTTGATCATAATGATGAGAGTAATGATGGTGAAGACATTCATCCTAAACACGTGGTCTGTGCCAGCGCCCATTTCATGTTCCCTGTGTATGTTCTAATAAAATTTTTGCCACATTACTGTGAGGCAGTGTTCATTTACAGTTCAAGAAAAAGGCACGAGACACTAAATCTCTCTAAAGGTCACACAGAGAACAAGATTCCAGTAATTTCACTCTGTGGCACATGTTTTACTTTGTAATTTATGATTCTTCTCTTTATAGCACACTTTCAGAAAGCATGGGAGAAAATCACTGTCCACCCTTCACATCAAAATCATCATACTCTCCTCAAATTCAAACTCTCTAGCACACCGTTAACAATCTCTTGGGAATTTTCTCTAGCGTCTTCTTTGCTTTACCATTATTAGAAAGTAAGATTTTGTTTTTCAGTCATTAGGAAATTAGATCCCAGGTGCTTGTAATTCTGCTCAAAATATGAGGTAGGTGGGGAAGGGAAGTCATAAGGAATCTTTTTCAGATTTAACCGTCCTCCCTAAAGATAATGATATCAGAAGACCTTGCTGATCCTGATTAGAAAGAACTTTGTTTAATCTCAGCTGATTGCACCAATGATGGTGAGTCCATTTGTTCTGGGAAACCAGTTCCTGCCAGGACTGATGAATTAATACCACATGTGGTGGGAAAACCTACAAATAGCAAAGTCAATGAGACCTTGTTATCCACACACCTCCCCCGCCCCCTGGGTGCTGCTGGGAGGAAGCATGCAGGATTGGTGGGTTCACTGTTAAAGTTAAGCCCAGACAGGAAATGTTTTTGATGCCAGCTGGATTTCTACACCTCTGAGCTGTTAGTTTTGAGTATGACTGATACCTTTTTCCCTTACTCAACTGACAAACGCATACACTGGCTCAATCCAAAGGTTTAATATTGGCAACCTCAATCACCACTTCAGTGTTCTTTTCATTTTGATCTTGGGGAAAGTTTCTCAGAAAAAAAATAATAAACAAACAAGAAACTGGAAGGAAGTGGGGGAAATATCCTGCCAGCCACAGCATAGACTCAGCTGATAAGACATTAACATTTAGTTCACATTTAGAACCTTTAGTTAACTGAGTTGTAGCCTCCAAATTCATGCTAAAGCTTCACCTCCAATGTGACCTTAGTTTGAGACCTGGTGTCCTGTAGGTAATTAAAGTTAAATGAGGTTACAAGGGCAGGTCCCTAACAAAATAGGATCCCTGTCCTTAAAAGAAGAGTTACAGGCAAGCAAAAAGGTAAAGCTGTTTCTCAGACCTTTGGTTCTGGTTTTGGAGAAGCAAGAGAAGTACATTTCTCTTACATCATCCAGTTTGGAGTATCTCAAAATCATTTTAGCTCACAATTCAAAATTAAATTTCAGTTAATAGTTTGTTCTCTCTAAGACCTTTATGGGAAAACTCAAGATTTCAAAGTACACCTTGTTGACTTCCTAAAGTATCTGGCAAACTGTACATTGTCTGCAGAATCAGCTGCACACACAGCCTCATGCACGTGGTCTAATGTAAAGTTCAAGACCCTTATATTGTACATAACCAAACACGGGGTACCCTCCCTTACTTCTGTGACTGTACCAGGACTGACTGCGTTTTGAGGAAACACATTTGTTGACAAAATTTATTGAAAATAGATGTAAACAGTTCATGGTATTTAAAAGAATACACAACTTTTAAGAAGAAAGAAAGAGATTCACATCTGGAGTGAAGAAGGGCATAGTTGCCACATTTCTTGGAATGAATTCCCTTGCCCTCTTCTGTTTCTAGTTCTAGACCCTAGCTCTAAAGCCCCCAAAGGTGATGCTCCTTCAGGGTACCACTTTGCAGAGTCATACTGCAAGAGGTAAGGCCTATGTCTAGCAGAGAACAAGAATGATATCCTGTTGGCCTTAACATTGTTTGATCATTCATCTTGAGAGCACCACCATTTCCATCAAGCATATAGTCTTTGTGTATAAATTCCTATATATAGCAAATTTTTTTCAAGTGTCTATATTTTTAATCATATTAATTGAAGTATCAATATGCTTATACATGTATAATATACAGTATTAATTAAATATTAGATAAAATAGGTAATATTCAGTAAAGTCAGTTCTGTCAAGTCAATTAAAAGAAACAACACAAAAGGATTTGCTTTGATTTATACATGTAATTTATATATTTTCTCTTTTTTGATATGTACATATATATGCAATAGTCCTTCTGGTTTATTCATTGAAATGTTTTGAAGGCAGAGTGCTGATATCATCCAGCTAGGTGCCTTACCTATGCACCCAGGAGACTTGATTCTCAGTGTGTCTGGAGCCATTTCTATTCCCAAGCATGGTGCTCTTCTGGTTCGTACCTGGGACCAGTGTCTCCAAATGTACACCTCCCCTCTCCTGTCAAGACCTCAGGCTTCGTCATACAATGTGATGAATACCACACTTGCAGCATTCTCTGTCTGTCCAGGAAGCTGGTCCCTGACTGATGGACACTTTTACTTAGCATGGCTGAATGTGAGTCATGCTCATACGCAGGCTGCCTGACACCTAACAAATAACTGGGCAAGCTCAAAGGAGTTTATCTTTTAAAACCTCTCACAGTGGACTCACCATGGAAAGCCATAAAGTTAATCCATAAACCCGGTAGAATGTAATGCCTGTCTTACTTGGCAGCTGCAACAACTAAAATGCCTGGGTAGTGCTTGTGGCGCAGCTTAGTGGTAGAGCGTTTGCCTTGCATAGAAGAAAATGAGACTTCAGCCCAAGCGTTGCAAGCAAAGCAACAGCAAAAGGCCTGTGCACACTTGATTCCCTTGTATTTTAATGCTCTTCCTTGCATATAGATCCCCATTGTCAACGTTCCTGGCAGGAATGTGTTCATGTGGATCAGTGTTTTATTTATTTTTATGCCATACTTTTCAGTAAGAAATGCATTTGTATACACTCAAGAAATAAATGTATAGTAACAGAGAAACAGTCATAGAACTGCATTCAACCTCCTTAGCTGATAAACTCTGAGATTCTTTATAGTGACAGACTTTATTCTAGTGTGTTATTCCTCCAGTGGGTTGTGAATACAACCCATAAATAAATTTATAACCCACAAATGGGTCACAGCTCAAAACACCTGATAGACAGCAACATCATTGTTGGGCTAACATCCAGGACACTGAGAAATGCTCTTATTTTAAGTCTGCCAGGAAATTCTCTTCTCTTCCTTCCTTATAATATGTTATCATATTTAATTATTTGAGAAGTCAGAAAGGGAAAACATCCAACTTTTCTGTCTTACTTACCAATCAGCACTGAATGAGTAGGTACAGTACCTCCCCAACACACATCTTCAGAGCGTCCCACAGACTGTGTTGGATGATATTAGACCCTGTCCATATTGTCATACTCTGTGTCACCTACTTATAGACACATTTTAGGACATGTTTCCCCCACTAAGTACCTGCCCCACACTGTGCCTTGAACTTTCATGTCAAAGCTTCTACAGTAAGCTAGCTTGAGTTCTTTCTTCCTCCTTCCTAATTTCTCAAATAGATGAGCTATTACTGTAAATCTTAGCAATCTCAACTACAACTTATACCCTTTCCTTAGGAACTTCACTTTCTAACTTTAAAGAGATACTTTAGAGATCCCTTTTGTATACTGAAACTGTAAGTAAAGTAGTGTCACTCATTAAACTCAAGCACTGTGACTCACCAAGCTTCAGTCCCACAACTAGGATAGCTATGCAATGTTTAAAGGGTGGGAAGTCTATACAGGGGAGATACAGAGGGACAGAACAGTACAGTGTAAGCTATCGCCTTGCTAAAAGGAATATCATGTGATTTCAAATTTGTAAATTTATTATTTGAGATTTTTCTATTTAATATTTTTGTATCATAATTGATCAGCCACACAGAGCTGTTTACTCAAGGTTAGATGTGATCATTGACATCATGATTCAAAGCAATTGAGATCCCTCTCACCCAACCATCACTAAAATGGGCCCATTAGCACTCCTTCCTACAGGAAGGGGCAATACTAGCTGTGATCATGAAACCCACCACTCCACAAGTAGACAGAAGCTGTTAATCTCAATAAAATCGTTGATTTAGCAAGCTGGAGTTATTTCTTTAGGTCCACTATTGCCCCCTCTGTCTGTGGTGAACAGAAATAAACTCTGTGGATAAGTCAAACAGCAACCATGATGTTCTAAGCCACAGATAGGGAATAAATGTATTTGGGGTAGCTCAGGCACACATCTTAGTTTCCTAAGGCTAGCAGAAAAAATATGGCCAGAACCTGGAATCATATTCTAAGGAAGAAGAGAATAAGAGACAATTAAATACAGGAACCACTAATAACCTCCTCTCCCCTCTGCAATTGTTCTGGAGGTTTGAAGAAGCCATTCTCTTTCAAGAACCCTCCCCCCCAATGGTAGCAGAGCTGATCTATAACCCACGAGTTACATATTAACTGCCATAGGAAAAAATCAAACTGATTCTTTTCTCCCTTATTAAAAAATATCAGAGACACTCAATGTGGTTTGGTGGAATTTACAGAACTGACTTCTCACACCATCTTTCTCCAAAGTAACTCCAACTACCTGCTTCCATAGTCACCTCTGCAAACCCAGTGTAAACAGCTGACATTCCATTTAATTGGACACAGTTCCTTGCTCATAGGACCCAATAGGGCTTTGCAGTTTAATTTTGGTTTCCCTGGGATAGGGAATATAGACCAAAGGTAATAATTGTGCCCTTTAACTGTATCTTAGTTAGGGTTTTATTGTTGTGAAGAGATACCATGACCATAGCAACTCTTAAAAAAGGAGAACATTTAATTTGGGCTGGCCTACAGTTTCTAAGGTTTAATCCATTATCATCCTGGCAGAAGTCATGGTGGTATGCAGGCAGACATGATGCTGGAGAAGACTTGAGAGTTCTACATGTTTATCCACAGGCAGCATAAGGAGACTTTTTGCCATACTTGGAGTAGCTTGACCATTTAAGACATCAAAGCCTGCCCCCAAACTGACACACTTCTTCAAACAAGGTCATATCTACTGGATCAAGACCACACCTCCTAACAGCACTACGCTCTGTGGTCCAACCTTTCAAACATGTGAGTCTGATAGGGACCATTCCTATTCAAATAAACACAAATTGATATAACACATTTTTTCTACACGTTTTTTTTCTTTTCTTTTATCTGAATGACTTGAAAAACAATCCTTCTTCTGGATTTTCGTTTATTTGCTTTGATTTTTGAGACATGGTGCTGCTGGGTAGCACAGGCTAGTCTGAAACTCCTGGTTCCTCTGCCTTCAGTGGGCCAACAAGCCTGTTCGTTTCTCCTCCGCAAGTCATGGGTTTTTACTGATGATCTTCTAGACCAGAGTTACTCAACCTGGGTCACAAGTTATTTCCAAAATTATTTACATTATGATTCATAACAGTATCAAAATTATAGTTGTGAAGTAGCAACAAAAATGATTTTATAATTAGGGGTCACGAGAACCTGAGGAGCTGTAGTACAGGAGCACAGGTTGAAAACCATTGTTCTAGCCTTTATCTTTCCTCCTTCAGTTTATTTACACACTCTCTGGCTCTCTTTAAGTGTCTCCCTCAAGGAACAGCTCTCTGTACAGCCATAGTCATATTTAGCCACTGTCTGTCTGATGGGTTTTTAAAAACCCAGTATGACCACATTTGATGAGAGATTCAAGGTTTACATCTTCAAACCTCCTGAAGCCGGCTTATCTCCTAAGCCTTCTGACTGAGACCTAACCAGACTTTCCTTTGCCTTCACTTGAGGCAAGACATTTGACATGTTTAGTTTCTCTTGAATTACTCTAAAATCATCTTGTTTTAATAGTTTTCCCTTTTATTATCTGTTGCTGTCCTTGTCCTGTTCGGTTTTTTTCTTCTACTGTTCTGATAATCCCTGTCTACATATCATAAAACAAATTCTGTTTGTACTTGGAGTTTCAAGAAATATTGTAAGCCATACAGAAACAGGAAAATGTTTCTATAATTAAGCAACTAACATGTATGTATCCTTTCATGCATTTTTCTGTGTCTAAGATAGGAGTAGCTAAATATGCTTATTTAACAGAAATCCCCAGGTGTCTCAGAGCTTCTATGCTTGGATAAAATACCACAATGAAAAGCAACTTGGGGAGGAAAGGGTTCGTTTTACCTTACAGCTTATAGTCCATTATCCATGGAAGTGAGGCCAGGCTCAAGGTAAGAACTGAAGGAGAGGCTCTGGTGATACTGTTTACTGGCTTGCTCTGCCTGCTTTCCTATACAACCCAGGACTCTCAGTCCAGGGATAGGATTATCCAAAAGGATGCCCCATATGCCAATCTGTTGGAGGAATTTTCTCACTTCTTCTGATGTGACTCTACCTCGTGTCAAATTGACACTAGCCAGGATACCAATATTAAACAATCTTGTTCATTTCAGTCCCCGTTTGTTCATTTTCTGGCACCCTCACTGATCTCCATCTCTGCATTTTTAGGAGGCCGGAGCTCAGCTTGCAAAAGAAAAATTCCAATTTTGCTGATCAATTCAAGCTTGCGACCTCTGTGTGTACAGAGAACTAATGTGCTTGGATAGAGTTAAACATAGAGGGAAAAAATCCAATTGTAACAGAGCTCCCATTTTCTCAGTGCTGGAGAGCATGGGATATTTCTTCCTTTCCAATCCTGATTTATTTTCAGCCTCGTCCAAGAACTACTGGGAGTTAAAGTAGCACATTGCTCACGGGCCCAGCCCTCTGTAAAGAGCGATCCCTGGACTGCCTCTTTCTCAGCAGTCACCGTTCCATGTCTCAGGGAACGAAATGACAATTCATCCTGTCCCTGGCTCTTCCAGGCAGAAATGAAGCAGTGCTTCCTCTGTTTCTTTCTACTCGGCATAAAATCAGAATCTGCTACCAGCACAGATGCCAGAAAAGTGTCACGGTGTAAAGCTGAAAGCGGGAGAAGGGTGAGCTTAGGCAGGTCTCCCTGCTGCCTCTGCAAGATAGCAGGGAGAAAAAAAAATACGACTAGTTTGAAAAGCAGACAGAAGTGCACTCTCATGGATGTGGCTTTTGAAACTTTTCCCCCCAGAAAATCGAATGCAATGTGTACAGGACACTTTAGCCCCCTGCAGATGCAGGAAGGAAACAAAGCCTTATTAATCGTGCACTGATGCTGACAGTGAGGTGCTCTTTATTCTGTGCTTTGACCAGTTTAACTGAGAATTGATTCTCCTTGTCTTGGGAATTTATATTTGCCCATTGCAGAAGCTAAGGGTACACAATTGTGCTTTAAGGATGAGGGCATGACTCTGTGTGTGAGAGGGAGGGAGAAGTGGAAGGAGAGGGGGAGGGGAGAGGGAGAGATGAGAGAGAGAGAGAGAGAGAGAGAGAGAGAGAGAGAGAGAGAGAGAGAGAGAATAATTACAGCAATCTGGGAGTGGAGGCAACAAGAGGATGTCAAAGTCATTCTAAGCTATGTATAGAGCATGAGTCCAGCCTAAGCTACATGAGGCTCTGCCTTAGGGAAAAAGAAAAGAACCAATGATGGAGGAGGAGGAGGAGGAGGAGGAGGAGGAGGAGGAGGAGGAAGAGGAGGAGGAGGTAGAGGAGGAGGCGGGGGAGGGACGGGGACAAGCAATCAGTGTGCTGAGAAGTGTGAACTTCAATTTAGGACTTCAGACCTTTTCTGTTCATGTGGCCTATGGTATCACCTAGGCCCTGATTAGAGCTTTAGAATCTCTGCCCAACACAAGCACCTTGAGTCCAGACTGGTGTTTTAAAAGGCTCCAAGGGTGGGAGAGGGCAAAGCCTGATGCCTTCTACAGACCAAGAAGCAACTTCCAGGAAGACTTGACAGTTTCTTTGGAACATGGATAAGTACTGTAGACTTCTTCACCACAGTAGCACTTCCAAACATTTTAGAGGGCCAGTGTAAACCTTTATGCAAAAATACAAAATAAACACAATCTTAAATATACATCTGTGTGCTTTAAGTTTTACATAATTTTCCGTGTGTGCATGCAAATGCATACATATATGTGGTTCTCGGTATCAGAATCTGTCCCTACAGAAACACAGACTGTTGAACTGAAGTGGAACCTTTGGTAAATACTTAATATTCTGGTAGTTAAATTCTAATGTCTGAAAACTTTGCCCAGCTCTGTTTATAGGATAGTGTTGGCAAAGACAGATGGCAGCCAAGAGGGCTAAATGCATTTTAAAAATAGGAAAATTTCAAATAGAGTTATTATCCCCTAGATTTTTTTTTTGCTAGTAAAACACTTAGTGGCTGTTGAAATGGGCTCCTCCATACTGAAACAGTGTTGCCTGAGAGAAATCCACAAAAGTAAACTAGTTTAAACAAATCAATAAACACTGTATAGTTATACAAATACTTCATTGGTTTCCAATACGTGAATGTCATCTGAACCTGTAGGAAACAAACGTTTGAACGGGGGTTGTATGATTCAGAGGAATCTTCACCACAGCATACTTAGTGGTGGTGTAAATCCTGCCCTGAGTCATTTGTCTTACAAAAGTACAGCAGTTAAAGCACATTCAACATCCATTGTTACTATGTGCTCGTTTTTGTGGGCATGCCTACAAAAGTGTGTGTGTGTGTGTGTGTGTGTGTGTGTGTGTGTGTGTGTGTGTGTGTCTGTGTGTGTCTGTGTGTGTGTGTGCCTTGCATGTGTGTGCAGTGTGTATATAAATGTGTGCGTACAAGTATGTGTGCATGAATGTGTGTATATGTGCACTGTGTGTGTGTGTGTGTGTGTGTGTGTGTGTTATGAGGAGGATCTGCAAGCACAATATTTAAAGCTCAAACTGAAGCCAGCTTCCAGACTCTTCATGGTTTAAGCAGGCTCAAGCAAGCTTTCTTTGAGTCCTGGTTCCTGTGCTCTCTGCATATGCTCCTCACTTTCCAGTACAATGCGGTTAGCTTGATTAAGCACTTACTGTGCATATTAAGAATCCTTCCAGAGCTACTCCGGGAAGCTCTGAGAGATACACAAATGAATATGAGCAGGTCCCTGCCTTATGGAGTATGACGGCAGGTGCAGGGACTAATAGGAACACAGTGCTTGCCAGATTTGAAGGTCAAAACTTTTCTGTTATTAATCTGGCTTATATCCCAACTAAGTACAAATTGCTTTGATCTCAGCTGATGTACCATCCTAAAGGGGAAGACAGTCAGTCTAGCACAATGGAAGGCTAGAATAAATTCATGTCTTAAACTTTTATGCTTAGGTTTTGTTGTCGATCTTTTGAGGTGTGGTCTCCTCATAAGGCTTCTAACTTACTATGTAGCCCAGGTTGCCCTCAAACTTACAATCCTCCTGCTTCTGCACCTACGTGTGGCTAGTACAGTCTAGCACCACTGTTCCTGGATCTAAAGCATTACTTTTTTAATTTTTAAATGGAGATTGATAGTATGTCTTCATCTATTTACTCTGTCTGGGGAACTGAACACAGTCTTGCCCATGCCAGGCAAGTGCTTTACCAATGAGCTACATGCCAGACCCTCTCTAAAGGAATCCTAAAGCAGGTATTTTTATGGTGTAAATGTTTATGTCTGAACCTTTAGATACTGGAATAAGATCCCATCACTTGAGTTTCAGGCCTTTGCCCTGACAGCTCTCTCCACGTGGAATACCAATAAATTTTCTAACTATTGGCTCCTTCTCAACACTTGAAACACTTCTCTGACACCATTAGAATAGAGACCTCAGTCTCCCTAAGATGCTCATCTACTGGTCAGTACACCTGAGAAGCACACAGTAATCTAATTAACATTTACAGGAAAATGCAAATCAAAAGTCTTCTGATACTCCTTCTCACCACAGCAACCGTGGCCTTTATTAAGAAAACAGGTCATATCAAGCACTGCCAAAGTTTTGAGGAAAGGGAAATCCATACATTGTTAGCATGATTGTTAATGCTTGCAACCAGCTGGTCTCCGGTGGAATTTAAGGCCCACCCCACGTGAGAGAATTCATGTCTGTTACTGTAAACTGAGTCAAAAGCCATAGCTGGGGAAATGGGCACTGGGAGCAGGAAAAGCATGCCGCTGTTATTTCAATAAATTCCCATGGTATCAAGCTGCTCTGCATTGATGCTCATAGTCCTTGCCATATGCTATGCTCAGCCTCAGTCAGATTAGCTTCTCTTTGCACTGAAACACAGTGAGTGCAGTGACTCGTGGCTTCTTACAATGCTGAGGGTAAGCAACCGCTGGGTGCTCAGCCCTGCAAGGGCCTTTACCCTCTAAGGTTCAGAGAGCATCACATAAGAGGAAACAGAAAGCTGTGTGGTGGGGATGGGGGATGCAAAGTGTTGTCTTCTGGGTCTGACGCAGACTTTGCAAAGAAAACATTCACAGCAGCTGCTATACACACAGCTGCACAAAGCTGGGCCTGTAAACAATCATGGGACGGGAGTCCAAGGTGCTACGGCCTCTCGGGCTATGGGTGAGTGCCAAGGAAGGGCAAACCGTTCTCTGTTGTGTGTGTGCACTGCTGAGTCTACCAGGTTCTAGAGGAGCATTCTGTACCCTTTGTCATAGAATGGCCCCCTTTAAGCTCGGTCATCACAAATCAAGAGCAAAGGACATGAAAGTGGGCAAGAGCCTTATAGGGAAGAATTCCTGGTGGAAGTGTGGGGGAGAAGTGAGAATGGGGTGAGAATAACTAGTGTGTTATATGCATTAGGAAACTGTCAAAGAATAACGCATAAAATTTGAGACTACATTCATGGAGATCACTTCATGAACAAGTCCTATTTATTCCTTTATTTCCCTTTATTTTATTGAGAATAGATTTTTTTCCACAGAATACAGTCTGATTATAGTTCCCCTCACCAAAGTCTTCTTAGATTTACTTAAATGTCACTCATTTGCTTGTCCACTCAACATGCCATTGTTCATCTCCTGAATGTCAGGTTCTGCCCTACTGCCTCAATAGTAGTGATTACCGAAATAGATCACTTCTATGTCTTGAGGCTTATGAATGTGTTTACTGGTAATTGTCAATATCATGCAAAAAAGTAACTCAATAATTCAGTATCAGGCCCACCCAGTAATAATTCATCTTAAACAGTGCTTCCTTAACATTGAGGAAATCAGACTGGTTGAGATTATAATGATAACATCCATAGATAATTTTACATGTTCTTCATCCAGCTTTCAAAACAGGCTGTAAAAGACATGATTCATCTGGTATCCTTTTATAGATAAGGAAATGACAGTGTGTAAAGGTTATGCCTTGAGTTGATGGGGACGATAGTCAGATTGAACCTGGCTGGCTTCTATCCAGGGTTTATGCTACCACACCCACTGTCAGGCTGCAGCCTGGCTCCTGTGAGAGCTGACATCACTAATCAGGATGCCCGTGAGATCAGTATAACCAGCCTTGTTGCATACGGCAAAAGCCTCTATAACCATGCAAGTGGACTTGCCAGCCCATATGGCTGTGCCTAGTGTCAGCTGTAGTCTAGTTTCACAAGACAAATGTTTCCTTTTCACTGAGGTATTAATATTCAGCGAGATGTTCAGATCTTAAGTTAATAATTCACTGAGTTTGAGGAATGCATATATTCATGGACAGCCCATGTCAAGATAGAGATCATTGCTAATCCTGAAGAGAAGCTCTCCCTTTTACCCATTTTTGGGCAGCTGTACATGCTTTACTTGGTCTGATATGGATTTCTGCAGCACTTTGAATTATGAGTGATGGCTTTGAGTCCCCATAAATGCTTCAGTTGTCAGAGCTAGCCAACGATCACACGTGAAAGTGGTATCAATCACACATTCAGCAGCAAGCTGCAATTCTGGACTTCTCTGCCCTCTTTTTATCTATGGCATCTGTCTCAAAGTGTCAGTCATGCTCTGTCTTCACCAAATACACCTGGTTTTACAAACACCACAATAATCGTAGTGCCCCCGAAAAGACACCAGCTCATTTGCCTGTCTGTCTGTGTCTCGTAATGTAAGTATCACTACGCACAACTTCGCTAAACAAATGCAGTAGGTCTATTTGTCTAATCCAAAAATCATGGCACATCAGCAATGCCCCTGGACAAGCAGAAAAGACTTGCTATTTCCATACTGATTACCTCAGGAGGTACCTAATCTGATGGACAGGAAGGTGATAAATCAGAATAAATACTAGGCCCATGACTGTCAAATTTTAACATGAATATAAATCCTCTGAGAATCTCTCTAAAATTTAGATGCTTATTTCTTTGGTCTCAGCCGAGCCTGACATGTTCTAGGAATCATTTGTCATGCTGCTGATGCTGCTCAAGAAAGAACCGAAGCTGATACAGGAAGGTTATGGGAAACAATTCAAGTTTGGATTAAATACACATGTATAAGTGCTGTTCTCATTAATGCGAAGAACTGTCTTCCAAGCGGTGATAAGGAAGAAAGAACTAATTCGGACACACAGCTTAAATGTATACTCCATCATGGCAAGGCACGGTGGCAGAAGTGGGGTGGTAGAGAGAGCAGCTGCTTGTTCACATCACTGAAGCTCAGAGAGCGACGGGAGTGCTGGCACGCATCTGACTTTCTTCTCCTCTTTATCCAGTGTTGAGACCCTTGGGGTGGTGCCATCCACATAAATCCTCTTCGGAATCACCTTTACAGACACATCAAAAGTCCGCCTCACTGATGTCCAAGGCATTTCATTACAGACAACAATATAAATTAACCTTCACAAGCCCCCACCTCCCAGGCATTCGACAGTAAACTTGATCTCACATCAGAAACCCTGGGAGACTCGCCTAACTAAGTGGCTTGTTTAACGCAGGTCTTAGCAGAGTGCTAGTGTGAACTGTGACATTCTAAGTGCGTGCTACGGCGGAGGTTTCCTGTGGATTGGACCCTGAAAGCTTTTCTTCACAGAACATCTGTTGCATGCACCCACCTCTAATAGGGTGTCAGGCACCCAGACATCCTTCATCCTAAACTTCTGAAGCTCCAAGGGACTTACCTCCTTGATCTGATTATCTTTATACATCAAAGAAAAGTGTAGGCTAGTGACAGACACTGTCTAGCTCATGTGGAGGCTAAGCTTACTCTCTAGCACTGCCAGAAAATAAGTCTTCCTCCTTTTGTAATTCTTAATTTGATTTTCCTTACTTCTGTCTTCCTGAAGCAAGTTATATGAAATTTCAAACCAACAAGACTAAGCTTATATGTAAGTTCTTACCAGTGTGTTGACCAAGCAAAGTAGCTCTGGACAGAAAGCAAGCCCTGGAAGATAGCAACCGCATACGCTTATTCACTAAGCACTCCAGAAATGACAAGGTCTATGTTTCCTTTTCTGTGCATGAGCAGGGGCTGTACATCCTTCCTGGTCTACCTGGGAAGGCTGGGGCTTGTGTCTAACTTCTCTCAGTTCCACCCTTCCCCCACCTCATTTTTGTGCTAGGGATGTGTTCTCTGTCTGACAGCTCAGAATTAAAAAAGTTTCTTTCCAAACTGTCAAACTGGTCTATTCCACCAGCGTATTTAAGACAGAAACAGACTTTAAAACTCAGCACTTCTAGGAAGCCTAAGACAGGAAAGCCGATTGCTTTCTGTCTAACGTAGACTGTCCTCTCCCAGGCAATTTGGATTTCTGAAGTTGGCTCTGGCATCATGTTATGACATTCCACATGTTATGACATCCCACATGTTATGACATGCACTGTTCTGATGAACAGGCACAAAGCTTTGCAAAGTCTCATTCACTGAAAAAACACTGTAAGAAGGAGAAAATACTGTGCTACCTATTCAATAAATTCCTATTACTCTTCTGACTCATGTTTATGGGTCTATGTGATCATGAGTAAGCCTTGTGGTGGTTCACAGAATATTCAGAAATCACAAACTCACATTCTCTCCTTCTGAGTACCCCAGGCAAGAGCAGATGCTCTAGGCCAGAGAAGGTGGTCGCCTTTCAGCACTCAGCCTCTCCTTTAGTTGTTCACCTTCTGCTGACTGGGGGTGTCTCTTTTTGCTCCAATCCTTTGAGTAGGAAAAATTACTACCCATATTTTATAGGGAAAGAACCGAGGGCTTGCTCTGCTATAAAAATGTATAACTGCATGTCTTAGATGGATTTTGGAGCTGGCAAGAACCAGGAATCAGATTTGTGACTGCGACCTTATTTAATAATGCAGCATTGACAGGCACATTTCTAGTAAGTAATTGTGTTTACATTAATTGGATATAAGATGGTCACTGCTAGAGCAATCCATGGTCTATAATGCAAGAACAATTGCACTCTTACTTCAACATTAGGACAACAAAGTTAAATCCCTCAATACTGTTAGTATTTTGACAGGTTGGATCCATATACATTTAATTAAAGAGTATAGTGTACTTCGGAAGAGCTGGTCCCACTCTAATACCATTGCTTCCATGAGAAAGCATAACAATCATTTATACTTTGAGATGCCTTTTATTGAACTGGCAGTGTGTTGGGTCTGAGAATCTGGATGTTTCTGAACATATGAGCTCATTTATTTTTGCAAAGCCCATTCCTAAAGTAGATGTCACAGCGAAGCACCCTGCATCACATTAAAGCAGCCAAGCACTGTATTCAAAGTGTTACAAGCTGAATCTTACACACCAAAACAGCTTAATTTCATTTTCTAAAAACCCCATTTTTAAGGCCATTTTTGTCTCCATCTTCAATTTTCCAGTTCATATTTTGGATATAAGGATGCTTCTAGGATTGGTAATCATTTTCCCAATCTGTGATAATCAAGTGTCCTTTGCATTAATGAAGTTTCAGTTTTATGAGAAAAATACAAAATTTTTTATATTTTTTTCCACAGTGAATTTTTTTTTTCTTTCTATTATTTGGGTCTGGTTTGAAGCTCCTTGATCCAATGTCTTAAGCTTTTCCTGATAAGCATGGATCCATTCTTCTATACTGTTGTCTATAGTTGAATAAATTTGGGCCCCCATTGATGGATTTGGCTGGAGAAACAACATTAGGGACAACAAAGTTAAGTCTCTCAGAACACATTTTGACAGGTTGGATCCATTGTTTAATTAAAGAGCCATGAAAGAGCTGGTCCCACTTCTAATACTTCTAGAATCCTTTATACTTTTTGAGATGCCTTTTATTGAAATGTGTTGGGTCTGAGAATCTGGATGTTTTGATATATTTTTATTTTTGAAAGCATTCCTAAAGAAGTCACAGGCAAAGCATCACATTCTGTATTCAAAGTAATAAAATCTTACAAAAAAAATGTTCATTTTCTAAAAGACAGAAGTTTTTCTTCATTATAGATGCACATGTTTTTGAAATAGAAATGATTATTGAAAAAAATATTTTATAAGGAATTATTTTTTAAAAAAATGGTTTATAGTAAATAAATAATTTTATAAAGAAGAAAACATGGGACCACAGAACACATTTCATTGTATTAGGTCCAGCAGAATTCAGTGTTGTATTAAATTGAGATATATTTAGACAAGAAGTCACAGGCAAAGATTTCTGTCCAGTAATAAAAATGTGAGGTTTTTTATTATAGACACATGTTTTTGAAATAGAAATGACCATATTTAAAAATATATAAGGCAATGCAAATGGTTTATAGTAAATAAATAATTTTATAAAGAAGAAAAGCCACAGAAGCTTTGCTTAGGTCCAGCAGTACATAGCTGAGGGAGTTGCTCTCCAGGAAAGACTCCTGTGCAAATGCTGCTCTGGCATGAATGTGTGGCACGCACATCTCATATTAACATAGCTGGAACTGCAGCTTTTGAGAGCCAATTAGGATTAGGTGAGGTCTTAAAAGAAGGTCTCATGCTGTCATTATAAGAAGAGCAAAAGACCCATAGTGTAGAATTCTCTGTCACCCTTCCTAATGCTGTGACCCTTTAATAACGTTCTTCACACTGTGGTGCCTGCTAACCATAAAGTGATTTTGTTGCTACTTCATAACTGTAATTTTGCCACCATTATGAATAGTAATGAAAATATTTGTCAAAAGGTTGAGAACTATTTCTATGACATCTCATGTGACATTATGAAGCCCAAAAGGAAGGCAGCCTCCCAGTGCTAGTGTCCTGCCATCTGACACCCCTGTTTCCTCCAAATAAATGAGAGTAAGCAAGCCAAGTTTGCCAAGTAAACTCCATGTTCTTTAAATTCTATCTGTATTTCATTATGAAACCAGAAATGAGGACTAAAACAATTCAGCATTCATTTCTGAGGTCTACTACAAGCAGATCTATTCCTCTGAAGCTGTGCAAACATGGACAGACACTGTCTACTTACTGTCAGTCGGAGGCAAACTGGGGGTGGTGAGCCTTACACTAGGTCCTAAGAAAGCTGGCACATGGTTGGGCAATCCGTCCCACTCAGAGTGTCTTGGAATCAAGGTTACTGCGTCTTACAAAATTACGGGTGCTGGTAGCAACATAGGACATTGATATTGTACGTATCTGTTGACTGTAGTTCAGAGACAGCAGATGAAGAGAAAACTATGTGAGCTGCAGAGATGAAGACAAGATAATCTAGTTCTCACATCCTTCATAGCCAACCTCAGCAATACATACACCTGACCTGTAGAAAGTGCAAGGGACTTCACCTGGGAACTGGTGAAGAGCCAGGCTGAAGCAGATCTACTCACAGCTCATGACTGGGTGCCATGATCCGTCAAGGTAACCTCAGATCAACATCTTAGTTGAAGTGGTCTGGTGGGCTTGGTTTTCTGAGGGAGATAGGTCTGTGGACCCTTCCTGTCTACACTAAAACACCTTGCTTCAGGCATTACCATTCACTAATAGGAAATGGGTTTATAGAATTTGACATATTGACATTTTCTAATGTGAGATTTTTCTGCTCAGACATCCTGTCTCCTTCCAAAGTATAAGTGACCCTGTTGGGAACAGAGGATAAGAATTAAATTTCAAGTCAATTAAAGAATCCCATTACAATCAGACTGCCCATGAGTTCAGGGACATTTTTATCATGACTTATTAAATTGAACTGTGTCTGTGTGTTTAACTCTGAGGTGAGCGAGCACTTGTTAAACAGGGAGTATGTTGTCGTTCTCATACAACCCACCATTCCACCAGGACACTTTCTAGGTCCAGCTTTTATGACAGTTTAGCGAAATATTGGGGGCAATGGTCTCAGAAAATATTGTAATTCTCTTTGATTTCTGTTTCTTTAGCTTTTGGCTTTTAGCTTTCCAAACTTTATAGGGCCAACTTTTAAAGTCCTGGTCTCAAAAATGAACCCAGGATCCATTCAAACCCTCTTCACCATTCACTACAGAGAAACATAGTCAGACATGAGTTCAACTGGAGATGTTCCACAAAGCCAGACCACAATATCCCACATGTAAGAGGGTATATTTGAATCTCAATGAAGGAAGTAACAGGTCAGCAAGCAACAGGGTCAGCTGTGCCCTCCTTCGGAAAAGATTTAAAGGCAGATGTGGAAATGCTATGTGACTCACTCCTGTAGCAAATATTCTTCAGTATTAAAAAAAAGAAAAAAAAAGAATGCATTGCTAATGTTCACTCTTCCACAATAAAAGCAGAATCCCCAGTGTCTCCGAATGCGTGATTAATTAACAAATGAAGATTGCTGGAGGGCAGGGTTTCTCCAACTTTCAGGAGCACATCCCTTTGCCAGGAGAGGTTGTCAAAATGCACATTTTGATTCGGTCCATTTGGGTAAGAGTCAAGAGTCTGCAGTACTAATACACTTCCAGGTGATGCAGATGACCCTTGCCCAAGGCCACACTTGAAGTGGTAAAGCTGAGGCTACCACTAGAAAGAAACTCATTTCCTTTATCATGGGTGTCAGGTTTTAGAGGCACTACAGCAATGTGCAACTAGTGGCTGCTGAACAACACAGACAAAGAGTATTGTAGCAAAGAAAAATGTGTTAGAGGGCTGGAGGGGTGGTTCAGTGGTTAAGAGCACTGACTGCTCTTTCCAGAGGTCCTGATTTCAATTCCCAACAACCACATGGTGGCTCACAACCATCTGTAATGGGATCCGATGCCTTCTTCTGGTGTGTCTGAAGACAGCTACAGTGTACTCATATGCAAAAAATGGACATTTTTTTTAAAAAGTTTGTTGGATAGAATTGTTTGAAACACTTGGAAAATGGTCTCAAATAACACTAATTCTCCTTGATTGCTGTGTCTTTAGTTTTCTTTCTTTGTTACTTTCTCTCCATTTCCCTCACCATTTCAAGTCCATGTACCATCAAAACAGTGTGCTTTTCACTACTCATTCCTAGTTTAAGCAGATTTGATGAATGATAGATATTAATTTGTAGATGGCTTGGGGAAAATAAATTTAATTTGCTGTAGCTTTAAATATCTGCAGTGTCTTCATATACAATCTATCAATAGTTGATTTTAGTAACAGCAAAAAAAAAAATAGTCAGCATTTATCTCTTAGTATAAAGACTGAGGAAAAAAGATTCTTCTACCCAAAAAACAGATTTGATTTTATTTCCTACACATGTTCTCCCAATCTACTTTTCTGTGAAAAGTGATTCTTTTTCTATCTCATATAGCCAATGGCCCTTGCAGTAGTTGAAAATTCTACTCTCTGTTGCACTGATTAAAGGGTAACCATCTTTCTGGACAAGGAAGCTATGCCCATATATTTGGCATATTACAAACCATTTGATGGAAGTTTAACGACATTCAGTTTGGAAAACTACAGATGATAACAGGCTATATCAGAGGGACACTTGTGGAAGGTCACAGGATGTCGTCGGTCAACTGTTCTACATTTTGAGTTTTGAAATCTGGCTGAAGACAGGGAAAGGTTTTTAAACCTGCAAGACTCAAAACATGTAAACGCCACAGATAAAGGTTCTAGAATTGAGGTGTGTGGATGTCGTCTCTTGCAGAGAGGCCCTGGTAACAAACACCTTCTCTGTCAATCCTTCCATACTCAGCTAGAGCAGCCATGGAGCATCTCTGAAATTGGCAACTCCAGGATCTGCAGGAAAGTCAGGGGCATCCTTGGCTGGTTTCACATGTTTGATAAACCGTGTATCATCACATCACATCTTTTATAATTATAACCTGAAGTAGACTGGAGAGATGGACCAAATTATGTTCCCAGCAACCAAGGTGCCTGGCTCACAACTGCCTATAACTCTAGCTCCAGAAGATAAAATACTTCTGGCTACCTTTCGCACCTGCATTCATTTACACATGCATGTGCATGTATGTACACACCTGCACACAGACCCATACACGGAGACACTAAAAATTAAACTTAAAAATCGGTAGTTAAATTAGACTGTTCATAATTTGATACATAAGTGGCTATATAATACAAAACAAGTTCAATAAAGGTAAATACACTGTCTTTATTTTTATTACAAAATGCTAAGAAAAAGAGTAAACAGGCTGTTATATGTTCCTATAGCACACACCCAGAAAGGTAGAAATTGCAAATTTCGTAAGGATGTCTAAAACACAATCAATTTCATACTCTTACCAAAGTGTAAATTAAGGCAATTCTCTTACAAAAACACTTGGCACTACTCAACACAGGATTCATTGACAACTACACATGTGGCAATTACACACCTGTTCATGCACACTCAGCAGGAAGCATAGAGTAGGATACTAAAGTCAATAGCTTATACTTCCTATGGCTACTGTAAGACTGCCATCCACTCTGTGACTTAAAGTAACAAGTTTATTTTTATAGTTCTGGGGACTACTTGTCATACCACAAAATTGGAAACTATATAAACAACTGAAAGTAGTCTGACACAAAAAGTACATGCAATAAGATTTTATGTCAAATTATAGCCTTATTAATTCTATTATTTATAGATGTCAAGTGAATCGATCCATCACTTGCCTTTGACTGAGGAATGAATGCATTAGGTCAAACACATTTCCCATCACCCTCTCTCCTATTCCACAGCTTCATTTTTCTCGTAGCTCCATCACTCTCTTAGATGACTGTTCATTTACATAGTCTTATTGTCAATGTCATCCTTAATAGTTTTGAAGATCCATGTGGTCAAATTCTCATCTGTCTGTGTTAGATGATAAGGAATTTGGTTCTGAAATATAATATTCATAGGGGCTGTGATATATATATATATACATATATATATACACATATATATGTACATGTATATATGGACCCCCACCATACAAAGTCTGAAGCATGGCAAATTCCCAGTTTCTGTGAGGTCCATACTTGTGAAATGAGCCCTACATGTAGACAACTGAATGTTATCATAGGAAACCACTTTCTAGACTTGCAAGAGCCACCCCCGTCCTCATACATCTTGCTTCACAGCTCAATCATCATGCCCATGTATTCTTATGGCTTCTGCTTATTTACTGGGACCTCATAGCCGGTGGATGTGCCAGTGATCTCTCTCCATCAATCTATAATCTATGTCTTGCTAAAATGCTACTTGACTCTGAAGAACATTCACAATCTTTTCGGTACTCAACACTGTAGAAAAATACCCATAATTAGATTTTTTTGATAGTCAATCAACTATAGCTTATAGTCAGAGTCTTTATTAAACTAGAACATGAATCACGAAAATTAGTAATGAAATTACATGACAATCAGCAGTAGAAAAACAAAAATAACACTGTTGCTAGATGCAGATATCCACGGCTGTTCTGTGCCTTGAACAGGCAGCGATGTGTGTGGCATCGGCAGATAGAAGGATGAATGCGAGGTAATTCGTTTCACATGTCACAGCTGGGTAGTGGCACGGTTGAAAATAGACTCTCAACAGTTGACTTTTTAACAGTGTGATTTCAGCTACTTAGAAAAAAAAAGGCTAATCAGCCCAGGGGTGTAACATTCCACAGAGCTAAGAATCACCATTCCAAGAAAGTGCTGTATTCCCTCACCTACAGATTCACATGCGGGAGCTTCACTTTCAAACAAGCACAGCCCAGTAACACCAAGAATCTGATTTCAAGCTTAAAAAGCCTGGTCAAAGGAAGCTAAGTCTTTTAATTTATAGTTTTCAGTGGCTTAGACGCGTGGTTCTCAACCTGTGCATCATAACCCCTTTGGGAGTCGAAGACCTTTCCACATGGGTCACCTAAGACCATCAGAAAACACAGATATTTGCATTACAGTTCCTAACAGTAGCAACAGTCCAGTTATGAAGTAGCAATGAAATAGCTCTATGGTTGAGGGTCACTACAGCATGAGGAACCATATTAAAGGGTCGCGGCATTAAGGAAGTTTGAGAAACACTGGCTTAGAGCATCCTTGGAAATGATTTCTTTCATCCCTCACCTTACTGCTTTCCGTCCCACAGCAACCAGGACATATGATTCATACAGAGAACTGCACATTATTGAACATGGAAAGAAACACTGGAGAAAATGTAAACCGGCAGCTCTGTCTTTTGATATAGAAATGTAAATATTTGGCCCAAATTCTAAAATAAGAAATTCACACAGAGGATTCATTCCACAAAACTGCAACACCCATTGCTTTCAATGCCAGCTAGCTGTCAATATTCTTGATAATAAAATCTGCCTAGAAAGAAAGAAAACAAACTCTCTGTCACGTTTCTACTGGTAAATAAGAAAAATATTTTAAATATGTAAGCACATGCGTGCGAGCCCTAAAAAGACTTAAACAGCTACTTTAACTTAAAACCTAGGCAATGTCACATGGAACAAAGGAAACTGTGCATAAGCCACCCTTCTCAGTGAAAAGCAAGAATGGCCTTGGTGTCCAGGAGGACAGGCATTTGCATTTTACAAAAGGAAGATACGAGCAGTTTCCACTAAACCCCTTTTCTGATTGGACTAACATCCAAAGGGTACTGGATGTAGACAGGCAAAGCCATCCTAGACGTTGAATAAAATTAATATTTTCTTTGAGTTTCGGTCACCTGTGTGTCTCGCTGGACATCACTTAAGTTCACACACACAGGTTTGTTTCTGGGTAACAATCACTCCATTCAAAATATGTCTCATGGTGAAGCTTGGTTCATCTTCTAATCTATTCAATCCAATGCACAGCCCATGGTGCCAACTTAGTAGCCTATAAATTTTAATATCTCCTAAAAGACTTCTATGTTCCATTGATGGAATTAGCTATGCTTACATTGTATTACATTGTTTCGATATTTTCTCCTGTTCTGCTGTGGAATGTGTAAGGACCACTTACAACAACACTTCATCTTATTTCTTCTTTAATATTGTATGAAACAATGCGAGATTGTCTTGTGGGAGATGTTCACTATGCTTTTAAGTGACTTGGATAGTTACAATCACAAATTTGACTTCTCATAACATACTATTACATACAATATTGATTAATTCTTAAGAAAACACCCATAGATGAGAATTTTACCAAGTGGTCATACTATGTAAAATTCAATTCCCAAACAAAGAAAGTACAAAATCTGGTCATTGTGGTTCATGTTTGTAATATCAGAAACTGGGAGACTGAGAGGTGGATGACATTAAGGTCACTGTGGGCTATATGGTGAATTATAGGCCAGCCTGGGCAACATAGTGAATTATTAGACCATCCCAGGCTAAAGGTAAGGCACTGATTCAAGGCAAACAAACAAATAAAAATAAAAATCACAATCCCATAAAATACAGATGTCATTTTAGAAATGAGAGGAAACAGCCCTCAGAGACACTTTGATTGCATTCCTATTAGATAGACAGTCTAAAATATTATGAATATTCAGTAAATAAAATGCATAGTAAAACATGTGTGTATATATTTCACACACACATATATATCAAAATAACTATTTCATTAAAGGATGTTTGAACTCTGAATAAAAGTTCTATTTAGAATACTATACATGTGGGATAGTATTTGGTTATATTCTCTATATGTGATGAATGCTTTAAGGCATTTTAAGAGCTATAAAGACAGCATGAAGGAAAATAAAGACACGCTATCCATTTGGACAGAAATAATTACTATGCTAATGACAAAATGATAATCTCTGTGTGCTAAATTTTAAATACCAATAAAATTCCAAGAGTCTTGAGAACAATAATGATTCTGAAATTAATACAGCAATCTGAAAGAGAATTAATAGAAGAATTTGTTGTTGAAGGCTGTAATGTGGGGGGATGAAGCAGCAAGATTGTGAGTTTGAAGCTCTATTGGACTACATAGTGAGTTCAAGGCCAGCCTGGACCATTTAGTAAGGCACCCTCTGGAAAGCCAAAGAGCTGGAGATGCTATGTGGCAGAGAATGCTTGCCAAATACGTAAGGTTTGGTCCAAATCTCAGTGCCATCAAAATGACAAATATTAAATGCTTGAGCAATCCTTCTGCTTAAGGAAGCTAACACATTTAAGTATACACTTTAGTATTTGTGCCCCCAGTATAATCAATAAAAAGAAGAGTTATATGTATGTTGATCACTGTCACAAAAACTACAACACAAAGGACACGCAGAGGCTGATCCTCCAGTCACATAAGTGAAATATCACTGTCTGCTACTCTCCCAGTGATTAGGTAAAAATGACAGTTCTTATCCTCCTTAGATCAGAATCTAGTCGAGAAATGGGGCATTTTAACCTGCATAATGCAGCCAAGATATGTCCATGAAATGCCAGGAGCAGTTCAGAATATAAGGAAACTTCTGGGATTATGCAAGATTTCCATCTCCTAGAATTGACAGACGTAAAAAGCACAGGGCAGATGCAATCCGCTCCCACATGCTTTACGGCTATTTAAAGGGCCTGCCAACATGAATAATGCACACAGGTTATTTTTACACAAAATGCACTCCCAATTACACAATGGATAGCTCAGTGATGGCACAGATTTTCCAGAAGTTGAATTTATAAAACAAACTTTTCTTCTTGTTTTTATTTTCTGGTCTTTGGGACTAAATTTATAAGATTATGTGATTTGCTTAAGTAGGAATGAATTCATTTTACATCTCCAAAGAATTTGAAAATACTAAAACTAATAAATTTTTTAAGTAGAAAACTGCAATTTTAGCTTTAAAAACACATTATATATAATAAACATTGCAGTATATAATATGTACAATATATTCTATAACATATACATGCATAATATTTAATATACGTGTTATATCATATATATGCATGTCTTAAAGAAAATGTCTGGTGTGAGGCCAGATATTAAACGAGGAATAATATTAAAAGTAAAACTTAATAGAAAGGGACTGATATTCTTTTCATTCTTTAATAATAAATCCTCTTTTACATTGAGGAATATGAATACCCCTTAAGTTTTTATAGCAAATATTCAAAGGCAGACTGAGTAATGAAATCCTAGTCCTGGGAAGGCAGTAGCCCCTAATTCACAGGGAAAAGGTTAGGGTTTAGACAAGTAGTCCAAAAGACAGACTTCTCAATAGATGGTACCAGGATAAAAGAACAGTAAACTTAAAAGGATCCAATTGTATTTCAAAATACAGAATTCATAGAAGTGCTGGGAGCTGACACTGCTCAGTGGGTAGAGGCCCTTGCCTTATCAACCTGAAACCTGAGTTCAATCCCATGCAAAGGAAGAAAGAATAAAATCAATTAGACAAGTTTGTAACCTGCCCTACCTCATCACCACACACACACACACACACACACACACACACACACACACACACACACACACACACAATTTTAGGAATGAAGATAGATTTGGAATAAAGAAATAAAAAATTCTAAAAATAAAACTTTGATTCAGACCTCAGAACATATAACAGGAAAATCCCTGATCCAGGAGGTGAACGTAAGAAAAATTGAAATATGCAACAGGGTGGGGTGGGGGTGGAGGGGAGCTCTTGAAATTCCCAGACACCAGGAACATGAGAAACTCTCTGGATCCCGGAGGGATGACCTTAGCCAAACCTAAAGAGATTACCTCTAGTAGAACGTAGAGGCATGGGGCCACCTGTCCATCTTCAAAATTTTGGACCCAGAATTTTCCCTGTCTAATGTAAATGCAGAAACAAAACTGGAGCAGAGGCTGGAGAAAAGCTAGCCATCCAAAGACCAGCCCAACTTAGGATCCATCCCATGGTCAGGCCCCAAGCCACGGTCAGGCCCCAAACCCTGACACTGTTACTGATGCCATGTTGTGTTTGCAGAGAGGACCCTAGCATGTCTGTCCTCTGAGAGGCTCTACCAGCAGCTGACTGAGACAGATGCAGATACTCACAGCCAACCATTGAACTGAGGTCAGCAACCCCTAAAGAAGAGTTAGGGGAAGGACTGAAGGAGCTGAAGGGGCTTGCGACCCCATGGGAAGAACAACAGTAACAACTAACAGTATCAACTAACAAATAAACTCCTCAGAGTTCCCAGAGACTAAGCCACCAAGCAAAGAGCAGACATGGGTCTGTGGTCCCTGCTACATATGTAGCGGAGGACTGCCTTATCTGCCTCAGTGTGAAAGGATGTGTTTAATCCCACAGAAACTTGATGCCCCAGGGAAGGGGGATACCAACTTGTTGGAAGGGTGAGGCGGGAGTGGGTGGATGGAGTGAGAGCGCACCCTCTCAGAAGCAAAGGGGAGGGGGGCTGAGGTGATGAACTCATAGTGGAGGGACCAGGAAGAGAGGCAACATTTGGAATGTTAATTAATTAATTAATTAAAAGAAGAGTAAAGGACTAGAAGTTAAGCCTTGTTATTCTTCAACTCAGAAGGTAAGGAAGAGGATTGGGAAATAGTGCCAGCCCAGCCTGGACTAAAGTGTGAGTCTGTCTCAAAACAAAAAAACCAAAGCAAAACCGAACAAAACAACTTAAAAAAAACTTAAAACGTTAACTATGGAAAAGTTAGAAGGCATAAAAATAACTGTTCTTCACAAGCAACAGAAAATATGATAGATTCAAATGAAACCAAGTGCTATATAGGAGAAAATGCGACAAACAAAATCAAAAGGCACATAAAATCACAAGGAGGAAAGTGTGCATCTGTTATAGAAATCTGGAAGGAGCAGAAGTCCTCAGCCTGCCTGAAGAGGGCAGTGCGTGCTCCAAACACACAGCACAAGGCCGTTAACTGAGGCAGAGGTACTGGGCAGGTAGGAGTGGTGGGTGTCAACCTTGGCAGCTTGACCTTCCTGAAGGGCCTAAGTAGACGTCCTGTAAATCTGACTGGAGCTTGAACTATGTGGAGGCAGCTCCTATGGAGGTCTTTATCAAAACAACTTCAGTGTCCCAGGAAACTGCACGTGTTCTACTGAGGGATGACTAGAACTCTAGAGAACTGTGTCCAACTTTGTCCTTCTTTCTCTGTTATTTTTAGTCCAAGAGTGATGACTTTTTTCAAACTTGTCTTCAGAGTGTCAACCTCAAGGCTCAGTTTCCAAATGCTACCACCTTGATCAGGGATTGGTTGGAAAGCTAGTAGAGCTTGCCAAACTCCAAAATTGAGATTTATGTCTCTTGTCTTTAGAATAGTTTGTATGCATGTAGTTTGATATAAAATCTCATATTTTTTTAAAGTCCTTATTGTATTTAAAGATCAGGATAGTGTACTGGATAGCTTCAACAGGATTGACTAGGCCATTGTTGAGACTGAATGAATATATATGCATAGGTATGTGTATGTGTACATATGTACACACACACACACACACACACACACACACACACACGCTGTAGAACCCAAAGTATCCTTGAACTCTGCTTCTCAATAACTGGGATCTTATAAGCGTAAGCCACACGGTCCAGCCCATTCCAGTTGTCTTGAATGTGCTATGGAAGAGCACTTGTTCCTTTCTGTGTAGTCTGTTCCCCATTTGAGATATGACAGTGCAGACACATTTTTCTATCACATTACTAGATCTGCAGGGTCTTATAAAACCATTGAAAACCTACACTAAACTTCCACTGGTAACCAGAAAAGCAGCCTTTCCCTTCCACATGAAGGATGGCATTTCAGGATGCTGTGGCCATTCAGTAACAAAACCCCTTTATAGCATGCTTCTCTACCCACTTTGCAGGGTAAAGCCCGTTTGGTCTCAGGCATAGCAGTCAGTGGTCCTCTACTACTGAAAAGGGTAGACGGGGCTGTCTCTCGAGTGGGAACTACAGCATGCCCAGATAATCCAACATTTCAAATAAACAACATAGGTTTGGTATGTCACTTCATTTGCTTAGTGTGTCTCCTACCCCTGTAGGTCCATTAGACATTAACTGTTTGCTAAATGCCACCAATACCTTTTAAATCACTGAATAAAAAGCTTTTAACACCCAAAACTCAAGTGAGTTTTGGAGTTTGCTTAGATGTGCAGAGCTTGAAACAATCACACTCCATGATCTCAGGGCACAGAAATGTACAGAGAATTCAAAAATGAAAAAGATAAACACCACCACGACCATTAATAACCTATTAGTACTCACAGTGGGGACAAGATAGCTAGTTTGACATTGGAAGATTCTTAATTAAATCCATCCATCTATGTGTGTGTGCATATGTTGAGGCTAAATGTCTGTAAGAATATCACAGAAAACTTGCACTATTAAAGTCATTTTATGACATTAAAAATGAAATTAGGTTTAAAAAAGGGGAAAAAAAGTAGAACTCTGTGAAGGAAATGTTAGTAAAACAAATAATTCCAGGAATTTATCCTGAAATTGGACCTCTGCCTATGTAAAGGAAAGCACTGTTTCAGTTGCAGCCTCATCAAGAAACAAGCAGCAGCTGAGTGTGGTGCATACCTCTCATCGCAGCACTGTAAGTCGGGAGCAGGTGGATCTCTGGGTGTTTGGGGCCAGCCTGGTTTACATAGTCACTTCCAAGACAGTCAGAACTACATAGCATGATTCTGTCCAAAGAAAAAAGAAAGAAAAAAGAAAGAGAGAAAGAGAGAAAGAGAGAAAGAGAGAAAGAGAGAGGAGGAGAGGAGGAGGGAGAGGAAGGAGGACAGAAGGGGAGAGAGGGAGGGGAGGGAGGGAGGGAAGAGGAAGAAAAAGAGAAAGAAAGAGAGAAAAAGATAAAAAAGAAAGAAATGAAGGAAGGAAGGAAGGCAGAAAAGCTTTCCCATAGAAGGCAGATTCAAAAACAAACAAAAACAACCAAGCAAGCACAAAAAGAAACCAATAACAACAAAAATACCAGAGATAGTTCTGCAGTGGAGCTGTACAAAGGGAAAAAGAAGAATGTCATGATCTTGTCTTCTTCGAGTCACTTTGAGGTTATATTAACACCGCAAAGGGGGCTGGAGACATGCCTAAGCATTCAAGAGCACGGACTGATGTTTCAAAGGACCCTAGTTCAATTCCCAGTACCCATACGGCAATTTACAGCCATCTATATTTCCAGTCCCGAAGAATCCAATGCCCACTTTTGGCCTCAATGGATAGAAGATACACATATGTTGCACACATGAGCACGTGCATGTGTGCATGCGCACGCGCGCACATACACACACACACACACACACACAGACAAATCACTAGACATGTAACATAGCTTTAAAAAAATAAAACAGCAGAAAGGTATGGCATACAGTAAAAAATTAATCTTATGCAGGAATAACAAGGACACATTTTATATATTTTGAAAGAAACTGGCATCTCAGATCACTAGGAAAAGATGGGTTTATTTTTACTACCTGACCTTGGAGGACTAGATCTCCATGTGTGTGTGTGTGGGGGGGGTGAGATTTTCAGAACATGAAAAGGAAACAAAGGAAAGGAGAGTGAACAGGAGAGAAAAGAGCATCATTCTCAGTCCTGAAATGTTGAGTTGAGTGCATAGTTTACCTCTTCAAAATATAAAGTCGATAAACAGAATAGAGAATTTAAGTTCTAAAGATGAGGATAATATAATTAAAAGGACCCAAGTGAATAAGTAATGTTATAACTCCTCAGGAAATTGGTTAATTTTAATAACCTTGCAACACACATGCCCAGTAAAAAGCTCCCTAATAGATGAACAGAAACACAAAGAAACAGTGCGTTTTTTTTTCAAGTGGGTTATGCTATGGAAGCATTTCATAGAGAATATAACTAACAAGTAACTATTTAGGTAGGAAATACATTTGTCATGACAAGAGAATTATATGCACAAAAAGAGAAATAAGAAATATCTCTTTGGAAATGGGTTAAACTCAAATCAAATTGAAGTTATGATCCACCGCTTGCATTACAGTGCATGGAAATAATATCAAAAGATTAATTCAGACATTGGTTGCAGAATTTCTAATAACATCAAAGGTGACAAAGAGTGTTTTCTAACTGTACAAAAGCAAATCAATAATAAATATTTTATAACTTGAGATGAATAGATTGTTCTTTGAGGCAAAAACTAATGAGTGTGTAGATGTACTTGACTGTGATGCATACTGTGACTACTTAGGTGACAGAAACACACACATAGGCAGGGTGTGCTCTTTAAAAAGCAAATATATGACATTGTGTCTGGAATTAGTCAGCATCTAAAGCAACTAATTCACCTTTCCAATTTTTTTCTTGAAAAAGATGGATTTTTGAAGCAGCTGTAGTTTCTGCCATTCATGAAATAAAAGACATAAACCTTGTCACTTTCCATGACTTATACTTAACTGTCCTTTGGACATACATGTTCCCACATTTAGAGACTGAGGCAATAATTCAAGAATGGCCCCTGGAGTAATTATTTTTTGTCTTCTTAGTCATATAGGAGTCACTCGGTGCCACGAATGCATAATTCTAGAGCTCTTCCCATGTAGGAATAGGATTAATATTGCATGGATATTTTTGTCACATGCAACTAATACCAACTAATGCTAAGTTATTTTGGTAAGATTAAAGAAATATTTTGAATTGATTTAGATCCATCAAAGGTGGATTGCTGCTTTAGAACCAATAATTTCTTACTTTCTTAACCATTAACCAGGGCAAACATTCTACCAACACCCCAAGAGCACATCCCTGAACTTCAAGATCCCCATGTCCTCTGTTTATTATCTAAAGCTGGTTTGCATAAGAAACGTGCTAAGACTACAAAGCAAAGCCTGTGTGATGGTTTGTATACGATTGGTCTAGGGGGTAGCATGATTGGAAGGTGTGGCCTTGTTGGAGTAGGTGTGCCACTGTGGGAATGGGCTTTAAGACCCTCATTCTAGCTGCCTGGAAACCAGTATTCTGCTAACAGCCTTCAGATGAAGATGTAGAACTCTCAGCTCCTCCTGCACCATGAATGCCTCAATGCTGACACGCTCCCACCTGATGATAATGGAATGAACCTCTGAACCTGTAAGCCAGCCCCAATTCAAATGTTGCCTCTTAGAAAACTTGCCTTGGTCATAACATCTGTTCACAGAACTATAACCCTAGCATGGTTCAGTTTAATTTATTGTTTTCTGCAATGGCTTCATCTTTCACTTTTGAATCTTGAACTGAGCAGGAACACTGTAAATGTAGCTGCAGATCAATGAAGAGACTGGAGTAAAAGACATGTAAATCTCTAGATCCTGGAACATTTCTAAGAATTTACTTAGAAAATTTAGTTCTAGTGTGGCAGTTACATATTAGGAAAACATTACAGACCACACTCAATCTCTCCTGACTTTCCATATTTTCTAAACTAGAGTAACATTTCTCCTTTAAGAATGGAAAATAATAAGAACTCTTGTCACAATTCCACATATTTCAAATACTTTACAATGTACTTCAGATCAATTATTTGACGGAAGCAAAATCACTTCAAATCATAAAATTTTGTAAAACTGACCTAAAAACTAAGTATTAAATATAGTTTGTTGTGATATAATTTATTCTTTAACAAACTTCTCCAATTGTCTATCAACCACTAACTCTTCTGAAATATATACTCAATCATTTTCTTTTATTTTTACATTGTAAACACTATTCTTTTTCATAGTCTCTGTGGTGAGTATATTTTAAGCATTATTACTTTAAAAATGTGTAAACATAAAATTCTGTATTTCTTCTTCATTATGTGTGTGTGTGTGTGTGTGTGTGTGTAAAACTAGGGATCTTAAATGAATTTCATTTAGATTTTCATATGGTATCCATATTTACAAATTATAGATACTGTCTTATAAACACAACATCACTTTCAAACAATATTACATGAGAATGATTCATACAGAAACAAACTCACTCACTGACTCCTGCTTTAGAAAGAATGAGAATACAAAAAATAACAACGAATGTTTAATTTCCCGAACACTTTGTAGTGACCTAATCTAGGACACTTTTGAAAAGCCTTAAAAATCCTCATAAAGCTCCTAAAGGATGAAAACAATATAATCCGTTCAATATAAAAAATGACTAACACACCTAATTTCAACTAAAGATAATCAAACTGAATTTCAATTAACACTTGTAAAAAGAAAAGTTACTTTGACTAACATTATTTTGAACAGAAATAACAAATCCTGAATCAGCTTTAATTTGGAATAACTCCCACTATCAGGACAAACCCCCACTATGGCAAATACTGAAGAAGAACAACTTAAAGGGAGGAAATACTCAATCAGACTTACAGCTTCAGGGTTTTCAGTCTAGGATACACTGGACTCATTCCTTTAGGATGAGGGAAAGCAAATCTTATGGTGGCCAGAATACAAGTGGCCAAGATGTCTCACCTCATGACGTCCTAAAATGGTAAGGTGACAGCTACAGGACAAGATAATGTCCCAAAGGACAGTCTCCAGTGATGCATTTACAATGATCATATCACCTTGCAGAGTCCTCTGATGAAGCTATCAGTAAATTAGTCCATTGAGGAAGACAAAGCCTTCATGACCCAGTTGCCTTCCAAAGTCTTGAGTACCTATCAAGTATTTGAGCAGGGCATTGGGGGGAGGGGCACACTTCATAAACAGCACAGAATAACAAATGAAATTTTTTTTTCAAACTTTCAGAATAATCCTAAACATAGCCTTCCGTTTCCTCACTCTACCGAGGTGCCTCACAGATCCTACCGCATCACACATTCTAACTGCAAAACAATTTTGGTTCATGTGCCTTTTAATTTTGAAAGTCTATGGTAGATAGAAAGGCAACCCTTGGAGTCCTAGTTCATCTCCTTTATTTTGCTCAATGGAATATGAGACCCTTGAATGAGGACAGCATCAGAGGTCTCTTCTAATGCCATTACATCACCTGTACATCAGCTTTCAGAACTCAGGGTCTTGGACTATTTCTGCTGTGACAACAGAGTGCCTGACAGTGGGAGTTTTAAGAGTCAGAGACCCTTGATTCCCACTGTGGTGGAGGGAGATATCTAGCTGGAGGCTCAGTGTCTCATGAAGGCTAGCCTCTGCTTTAAGAGGATACTCTGAATGTTGGGTCCTCACATGACAGACAGGGCAAACGTGGGAACGCTTTTAGGAAGGCTATTTTAAAATGGCCATAAGCCACTCTTGAGAAAGGAACCCTCATGACCTTATCCCTTCTTAATAACACTGCATAGGTGCTTGAGGGTCACTAGGGATTTTTGAGGGGACACAAGCATTGCGATCACACCACCCACTTCACAAAAATGAACACTGTGCTCTATCTCCTCTGAGTCCTAATGGCAGTCAGGAACTGGAGGGATTGGCTCTGTATTTTTACAAAGCACTCCACTCTCCTTTGAAAACGATCTCATCCCTTAAATCATCTGTCAATTAGCATTCCAGTATTTCTGTATTAGACATTATGTCAAATTACTTTAGAATCTCTCTCCCAAATGGACATAGTTAAATATATATATATATATATATATATATATATATATATATATATATATATATATGCATACTTATCTATCTGTCTTACTTAGAGCTGTGAAGAAGACAGCAATAAGAAACCTCGAGCAGGTAGAGACATAAGTAGCCACGGGCAGTTCCCTACAGCCAAACATAATGTGGTCTTTTTATTCACCATGACTAAACTCAACCAACAGCTCCATTCAGTTGCTGCTCTCATTCCAGGCAAACCAAGGTTCATGGTTGGGAACTAACTAATGTGTACACCAAGGCTTGAATCTGGGGCCCTCTGACCCAAAATCTTGTTATTTCATTTCAAAACAGTGCTTTGGATTTTGCTTCAGTGGCTTCAGAATGCAGGAGGGAAATACCAACATGTTCTTAACTGGAAGCAAACTGCTTTAAAATTATTTTGATTGTTGAGAAAAATCTATTAAACTCTTGGCAAACCAGGACGGTTTTCTAAATAAGTACTGTGAGTCTTACAATAGAATTGCAACAACGGTTCTCCTGGGATAGGTGGCTGGCTCCAGAATTAGTCAGACTTCAAGTTTATTTGTTTTTCTAGCTATATTACAAATATATATTTGAAGGTAGGCTTAATAATCAGAGATACAATGGAATCAATTCTCAATAAGAAGGAATCCAAAGTAGGACATGGAATTCTACAATATACAAGACAATTTCCTAATTTTAACATGCCTTTGCCTATATATTTTATCAACATACATCAATAATAATAGACAGAGTATATCTTGCAGGTATAATGACGTCACCTTTGTGTTGAGTCCTTGGGGCATTTTCCTCTTGGGTTTCTACAGCAATGAGATAAGATAAACACTGCGATTATACTTGCATTTCAAATAAAGAAACCGAGTCTCATCTATAGAAAATGGTGTGCTTGGTTGTACATCTTGCAATTAATTGCCTTTGACACACTGCTTCGCACCCACGAGTTTGTGCCGCAGTAGCTACTATGCTCTATTATGCATTTACCGTGCACCAAGACACTCGTTGGTGTTTCTAGGACATACAAAAATTCATGCCAACAGAAAAGCCATGTTCTTCAGTAAAGCCACATAGAAAATCAATAACATGGATCTTAAAAATGATCTCAACTGTCATGGTCTCTTCCACTTTGACAGTCACATTGATTCTAATGAATACAGATCACTTATCTTTATTAGGTCACAGTTACTCTTTATAGAAGTAAGTCATAAACTTGGTCATAAACTACTGTGAGGAGATATTTCTTTTGGCTGCATTATGCCCCCTCAAAATTCATGTGTTGAAGTCTTAACCCATACATCTTCCAATGTAGTCAGAGGAAATGAAACCATAGGACACGCATATTTTTGTTAATTGAGAACAGCGGTCAAGTTTAAAGAGGACTAGATTGAAAGATTGTAGGAAAATTCCCAGTGTCTTTCTCTATCATAATTCTGAAATCACTCTCTTCTAAAGAAAAGCTATCCACTTAAGCTGGCACCTTTTGCTCATAGAAATGCGTCTCCAGCTTGACTGAACACAAGTGTGCCTCAGAGGAGCGTTAGAGGAAATACAGTGTCTGTGCCCCACACCACACGTCATAATTTAATTGATCTGGGTGTGGATTGGGCACCAAGATTTCAATCGTTCCCCAAGTATTTTTTCATATCTTTATATTAGAACCCACAATAAAAGCCATGCTTTAAGTACAGGTCAATGGGTAGAATTATATTTTACAATGAAAACCACAAGATGGCATAATTTTTCACTTGAAAGAATTAAAATTGAGAAATATTTTTAGATATTTACCCTGCACCTCTACAAGTTGAGCGCACTGTTTATAGGTTGAGATCACATAAGACAAAAGCACTATTATCAAGACCTAAAATCTTTTGAAGATAACTAGACTTTAATTCCTTCCAATAAACAATGTTTTTGATACTGGGAACCAGGACACACATATTGTCTGCCACCATATTCTTTAACTTCTATAGTCCCCTGGGAGAGGTGTGGCCTCCTTTCATTCCTAGACAACTAAGTGCCTTGGAAACTATTAGATAGGAAGGCACTAAGGTAAGAGTTTTGTCATAATAAAAACTTGGAACATAAATTCAAGCATACACATTTTCAGTTCTTTGTATTTTACAAATAGATTTGCACATACACTGAATAATGTAGGAATTGTCCAAAAAATTCAAATTTAACTGTAGGTAAGAGATATACTAAGATCTCCTCAAATAAGGGGACTTATTCTAACATCCCAGTAAAGACCTCAGATTTGAAAGATGCTTTCGAGAAAGTAAAAGCTGCCAGCCATTAGAGAAGATGCTGCACCTTAATGGTCACTTTCAGGGTCATTTTTTGTCTCCACTATAAAATGTCCTTGAGGGTAAGGCTCAGGTAAAAAACAGCTACAGGATTTCAAGTACAAATAGGCACCCATTCTCACCAACCACAGAATCCCAAGGTTTCTGCTACCAAAGTTATATAAAGGTTTCTGTTTCCAAGGAAACTACTGACATATATGGAATTTAATGAACATAAAAAGGAAGCACGCCATATAATTTACATTGAAAGCTAAGCAGGAATAGCTGTCAAACACACACACACACACACACACACACACACACATGCACGCACACATGCACGCACACATGCACACTCTAAGAAATTTTCACTCTATTTTGCTTCCATTTAATAAAAAACCATAAATACATTTATAGAAACAGAATGCCAAAAACAACTCTGAAAGGCGCTTGCAACATGTGAGGTGAATTAAGAAATGGTTGAAGCTGAGAATAAGGGCCAGAGGTTGATCTCATTAACTGGTTAGGAAAAACAGGAACCCTTGGATTTTGTTGCATGAAGTGTCTTTTTTTCATTCTTTCTTTCTAGCCCACACATATCTACATCAGGTTTTATGTCTGCAGTTTCATACAATGATAAATCTAGACAAAGTCTGCAAATTTGCTGATAATCACCAAGAGGGGCAATGAATAAAGTTCTTGTTTTTTAACTCCAAGCATCGGAGATGATTCATTGAAACCAGTGTTGTAGAACACCCAAATAACAGCTCATTATGAGAAGTCTATGTAGGCTTCCAAATCCTATGATGAGCTATTTGGGATGTGACAACCCTTAAATAAACAGTCCTTTATGAACACTAGCAAGACATGTTCATAATATAGGGAGATTTTGAAAAACTGTGCAGTGGTATCCTAAAGAGGAAGATTCAGTATGAAAATACCTAGGAGGAAATACCACTTGAAGCCCATCCCCCACCCCAACTACCTTCACTTTCTTAAATGCATTTTGAGGGACATGGGTGCTCTTGTCTGTTATTTTCTCTCTGACTTCCTTTTTTTTAACTCAAGGCATGATTCACAAAAGTCTCAGGCATTAAAAACACACACTGTGGTGCAGCCAGCATTTAATGCACCCATGGGGCCCCTTCATTTTCTCAAACTGAGCTCTGAACTAAGTAAGAACCTTCACTTCCCGCCCTACTGCCCTGGCATCTACCACTCTACTCTTTGAATGGGAATACTCTGGCAATCTAACCTCGGAATGGAGTCACACCTTCATTGTCCTCGCTGTCTGCCTTATTTCACTCTAGACAAATACCTTCAGGGTTTGCTTATGTAGTGCACGGTAAAATGTCAGCCCTTCAGGGCTAACAAATGGAAGCATACGCTGCATTTTCATATTTCCATTCCTCTTAGAGAGACACTGGTCAATAAGTGCCTGCTCGCTCGGGTTTCTGCTTTCAACTCTTCGGTAAAGCGTTGTTCACAGACTCTTCTGCTAGCTCCTCACAAAGTCATCAAGGTCTATGTGCCATGGACATTAAGATGGAGTTCTGACACTTCTGCTCCCCTCTCTCCTACCTCCCTCTCCATCCACTTCTCTCTCTGTGTATTTGTACACTGTGTTTCATATGTGGGCATGGTGTATACAAGTGTGCTGGGATATGTGCCCACGAGTGAGTATGTGGATTTTGGAACAGGATTTCAGGGTCTCATCCTTTGTTGCCTGCCCCAGTGCCCTGAAATAAGCCCCCCTAATCAAACAGAAGCTTGCCATTTTGGCAAGAGTAGTTGGCAAATGGGATCTCAGGACCCACCTGTCTCTGCTTCCCAATTCTGGGGTTCCAGACATGTCTAACTATGCTGCAGCTTTTGACAATGCTGGGGGCATTCAAACTAAAGTCCTATGATTGCAGAACAGGGACTCTTACCTACTGAACGCCCCTAGCCTTAGTGTCCTTTAACTCAAACATTCCCTAGGACATCTTATCCAAGCTTGAAACACCCACAGATCCATTTCTAGAGCTGACATCGCTGGACTGAGTCTTCTTAACGTTAGGCATTTGACAGGCAACACAACCATTTAATTACTCAAAACCAAACTCTAGATCCAAACTAGATCTAGATATCTAGATTCAATATCTAGATCCAAACTCAAGAATACAGTTAAACTGTATTCCTCTTCTCTTTTTTTCCAATCTCAGGACATAACAAACAAATTATACTAGTTTTTCAAGGTAAACATAATAGTTCTTTTAAAATTCTTTCTTTCCTCCAACACATCAATGCATGCCAAGTTCTCATATTTAATGTACAGTTACATGTTACCATGTTGTTTTGCTACCTCAGCAGCTACCAACAAGTCACCCACATTACATCTAGGATGTCTAGAGTAGCCATTCAGTCAGTCTCCATTGCTTCTTCCTTCATTTGCTGGTCTGATCTCAACACAGACAACAGTGTTGCCCACCAGTTCTGTTCCAAAGACTCTAATGTTGTCTGTCTCAGAAGTCTGAACTCAAGGCTTCGGGTCATTCCTTGAAGAACTCTCAAACACAAGTTACACAGGGAGCAGAGCTATTTGCCTTGTTTGTTCACTGTTATTTCACCCAGAGCCTAGGTGCATGCTGCCTAGAAATCATGAAGTCCTTGCTAAACCCTTCAGAATGTAGTTTAAAAAATAGTAATAATAAAAGTATCACTTTCTACATAGAGATTATAAAAGCAAGGGCTAATCAATTTTTAAAATTTAATTTTATTCTAATAGGCCTCGTGAGAGTCTGCTGATACTATGTACAATTTAGAATATAATTATTGACCTAGATATTTACACAGCATCCATATTGTAATCAGCATTGCAGATCGGGAATAAATTGACCTCTATCTGTCAAAGGATCTGGTGGCCAGGAAAGTGTGTGAAACAGTTCACTTTACAGAAAGTAAAGTTCAAAAGACACGCCCTAGTAATGTTTCTCACAGATGTTGACATATGTGTCTTTGAAAACTGAATATAGACAGCATGGTGGTAGCACATGGTGTAAAGTTGGGAGGTCTTTGTCACTGTGACTTTTCTTCCCGTGGAGTCTGAATTTAATTTAGAATTACTTACCGGAAGCCATGTATAAACCGTAATTAACACCAATATTATTTTCTTTTGGTTTGTATCCTGTGACTTTCATGAGCTTTGGTCTTGTTTTTCTTTACGTCTGCCTGATTTTATGTCGAGGGAGAGAAGTTTTAGGTTATGTCAATTTGCTGGGCACTGGTTCTAGAATCTATAATATGAAACATCTGAGTGCGATCAATTCCCTTATAAAATTTGGAATCAAGGGCTAGCAGAAACTGGACTCTTCTCACCAGAATTCTACAACACCTCCATTGAACAGATGGGGAAGTGACGCTCAGTAGAAGGAAGGCATGCACGCCATCTTGAAGCTCATCAGTAGCACAGCTGAACTGAGAGCCCCTTTGTCCCTACTTCTTCTACTGTTCAGCACACCCAGTGATGTGCTAAATCCCAAGGATCATGAAGGTGATGATGTCATCCTTTTCTGCATATTTGCATCTTATAATCTTTCTCATGCAGCCTTAGAGCGAAGACATATACTTTGCCCCATGACCCGGAAGAGATACTGAATGTACACAAAAAAACGTTCCGTGAGAAAGGCTGCCCAGAACCAGACTGAATTTTTAATTCTAGTCAAGTCTATTTCAATTAATGCTGGACACCAGCCATGAAATTAATCTGCTGGGTCAAGAACTACTAATAGATAGGACACCACCGTGTCAGTGTCTGAGAACAGACCTGCTTTTGAAGTCAGCCCACAGAGTGGATATGAACAGCATACCCCAGATATATGTGTGGCAGTGCCTGGCGAGTAAGTGCACTTCGGAAATGGATAGTGGAGCGGAGGGAAGAGGCAAGGGAGAGGACGGACGAGCTATGCATTTTAGAGACAAAGCTGTAAGGTGCCTTCTGTTTTTTACATTTAGACTGTAAAGTCTCCCAAAGCCACTCTAATGAGACATTTCAAAACCAGTGACTTGAACAAAGGCTGTGCAGAGAAGAGCAGATTTTCACCCTATGCACTGTGCTGGAGGTCAACACTTAAGTTCATTAGCAGGGCATCACATTGCCTTCTCCATTCCCTAAAAATGCCATTTCAAATCACAGCAGGCACAGTCAACAGCTCATTCTCAGCCCAGCATTGAATTTTTATGGAGCAAGATGCTGTGAAAAACAAAAGCATTACAAATACACAGATAAATATTTGCAGGGTGCCTTAGTATTTTGATAAACATCTACTCCACGGGCGCTTTTCCTCTGATCTAGAAGCTTCAACCCGAAGTCTTACACTGATCTGTTCTGTTACATTGCTGTTTTCCCAAGTCAACAGCTTTTCACAGGCTGTCTCTGCCCTTTTATGACCCCGTCTTTTTATGGTTGATATCTTAGTTTGCTTTTGGTTATTTGTTTGCCGTTTAATGTTGTATTCTTGAGTCTTTTACTTCTTTTTTGTTTGTTTGCTTCTTGTTTTCTTGGTCTTGTTTGTTTTTAAAACACATTGTTGTGCACACAGCCCACTCTGGGCTCACACGAGGCAGCCTATATCAGCCTCCCTATTCCCAGGATCATTACATTACAACGTTGTTCTACTTTTTAAGCTTTATTTTACTGTGTTTTTCCACTTTTTACTTTGAATTTCCTGTTTTAATTTCTGCAAGCTTTATTCCAGCATTCTGTTTTTTTTCCGTTTTTTCTTTTCATTTTTTTAAAAAAGGGTCTCACTAAGTAGCTTCGGCTGCTCTGGAACTCACTCTGTAGACCAGGTTTGCCTCAAACTCAAAGAGATCCTCCTGCCTCTGCTTCCTGAGTGCTGGGATTAAGGTGTGCACCACCACACCTGGCGTTTATCCCAGCATTCTTCATGGTCTCTACCCTTTAAGCAGCCATCTACCTCAGGCCACACACCTCTTTCAACGAGGTATTCTACTGACTCGCTCTGGAATGCTTTAGCGAAATCCTTCTCCATCTATACCTCTTGTCCTGACGTCAGCCAAGCGCTGTTCAGTGTGTCGCTGTGTGGGAGAAGGGGGAGCTGAAAGCCAGGCTCACCAGGTTAGCGAGAAAAATAATTACGGTCCCTGATGCCAAAAACCGAGCTGTAGATAAGATCTGAACATCGCACACATTTTAAATAAGCTGTGTTGGTAGGTATGCAGGTTGAACAGAGGTCATCTTTGTCAAAGGAAGGCCTCTTTCCCTGACACATTCTCCCTCACTGCCTGTGGATCCACACAGCTCCTTTAACAAGACGCCTACCCAGATCACTCCTGACATTTCCACTTCTCCAATTTAAGAAAATGAGATGAAAATTGACTTCCTGAAAATCAGATTTGAAATTTTAAGATAATATTTTCGAAAAGGGTTGGGAAGAAGGGTGAGGATAACTCAGGGATAGAGCCCTTGCCAGGTGTCGAGGAGGTCAGTCCTGTCTTCAGTGCCGCCACTTTTAAGATGGCAATATCATCAGCAATGAAAGTAGTGATGTCTGAACTCAGCTGAAACTGTGTTTTTCAACACCCTGAAGTCAGGCACCATCTGTAGCCATGATGTCCTTAGAAAACCAGGCTTTGTGGGGAGGTGAGAACCAGGCAACAACATTTAAAAAAATGTTTCCCAGGTGATTTTATGAGAAGTTAAATTTGTGCAAATAGTTTGTTAATGATTTGTTTCCTTGCCTCCTCACAGCATCCCTACTCAGTACCTAGTATTACCACTGGGTCTATGAGGAGGAAGTCTGTCTCTGCCAGGTCACACAGGTAAATAGAAGAGAACCAGCTTCGGCAATGTGAGCATAGACTAAAGGTCGGAGGGAACAGCAAGGAAGCAGAATGGCCCACAGAAAAAGCAACCCTTGTCTCCCAGAGCGTTAGGAGAAACAGACGAGCTGAGCAGTATGGGTTTCGAAAGCACTTCCCCAAGGGAGGCACTTTGAGATCTAATCATAGTTTATCAGCTGAACGCAGTGCAGATGCCACTTCTGTCCTCTATCAACATTCAATAGACATTTATCAAACCGCATCCATAAACCAAGTACTTACTGATAAGCTAGCCGGGAGCTCACTTACAGTGAAAGAGACCAGCGCCAGCCTGTGGGAGGGGGTTGGCTTTGACTCCTAAGGTTTGGGGAACAGTGGGGTCTATTGAAAACCAGTGGGAGTTGATGAGGTGGGGCACGTAACTGTCCTCAGATAGTATTGATACGAGGCGAGGTCAATAACCTCTGGTTAAAAGGCACATTTTGCTGCTAAGTTACTGATAGAATATACTGAGCTAACAGGCTGGCAATGAGAGCTGACTGAAATGGTGTTTGAAGGAGAAAAAAAGCTTCTTTGCTAACCCTGAACCGGGAATAATTCTGCATCACGAACAACATATTAATTCTAAGTGCAAAGACCAAGACGTGGAAATCCCCTCTATGAGAAGGTAAAAGGTAAATTGGTTTCACACGAAACACATTTAGAAGCCTTCTCACAGACATTTCTGATGTTTTTCCTTTCTAAATATTATTTTTTTCACATTTTCTTGTCACCCATGTTAACCCATTCAGCTAACCCCAGCATTTGGTATTTGCTCGGTGCCAGACTGTCAGCACCAACCTACGACTGCAAAGATGTCTGTAAGGGGAAATTATTCAAGCTGACGGTTTCTCTGTACGTCCAAAGCAGCAGATCACTCTGGATGCTAACAGAACTGTTCTGACTTTTAGAGGCTTAAACAGCAGTTGTGGGAAGACCCTAAAAAAGAAAATTGCTATTTTAAACTCCTAAATGGCAACTCCCCTGCCTCCTTGCTTGGCCGATACACCCCCCCCCAGGAAAGAAGTATTGAATGCCTTAAATATTATATCCAGTAACGAAGAGTTTTCAACTACCCAGATAAGTTTAAAAATGCATTTTCTCCACCCAGTATTTGAATATTATCTTCAGAAAATGTGTTCCGAACCAAAACTAATGACATCGGTCTTAGCATGTCTTAAAACACCCTCATTACTAATATGCAGAATTTACTTTTGCCTCTGTACATGTCTGTGTTTTAGTTGCATGGCATTTGAGTTTCATGTTGTCTCTGCTCACTCGGATGACTGCAGATTATGCTAGAAGTAAGGAAAGAAATGTATGTCTACCAATGTTTCTGAGTTAAATGATATTCTGCAAAAGAGCGTATGCCTTTGAAATTAACCAACACAGGCCGAGCATATCTCATTCAAAATACTTTACAGTTTTGAAACATTGGAGTATATGTACTCAAATGTCTTCTTAATAGGACCCAAGTCTAAACACAAAATCCATACCCACCTCATACATATTGTCTGGAAGTAATTTTACACAATATTTTTAATCACCCAGGCATATCATGGGTCAGTATGAAATTTCCCACTCACAATGTATAGTATTTTGCCATTTCCAATTTAGGAGAGTAATCTGTCCACAAATGAAGAGCAATAAGGCCGTATGTTCACTCATTATTTCTACCTTTTAATGAAACTGGAGGTGAGGAGGGCTCACTGGCTGTTGTGTTTTACAACAGCTACAACACAGAAACTTTTAATTGGGGCAATTAATTGATATCTTGACACAGATAAAGAATCAAAGCAACAGCTGGTGCGGGCGCAGGCTCCTACCTTGGGAGCTTTGGCGTGCTTCCCACACCTGGCATCCTTGACGAGGCTGAGATCTAACAGCTCTGTCTCCTGAAAAGCAAAATGGGAAGTTGTTAGGAAACCACACAGACTGTTCATCTTTGTTTTATGTCATTGACATCACTTTAGAGAACATTGTCATCTGGAGGTTTACCTGAGGACTTAACTACAGTAAGCTACCCCTCGCCCCCATATTATGTCTCATTGAGTCAGGAGGAAGAAAAAGTTTATCACTCCTAACTGCTCAAAAATATGTTAAAACACATATTCCAATATATTTGCTAAAGCATCTTTAAAAAGTTAAAAGCATGATTTGCATCCCTAAATCTAAATCCTCTAAGACAGTCGTTCTCAGCCTCCCTAATGCTGCAAACTTTTAAGACAGTTCCTTATGTTGTGGTGACCCCCCCTCCCTCCTCACACACACATACCAACCATAAAATTATTTAGTTGCTACCTCAGAACTGTAATTTTACTACGGTTATGATTGCAATGTAAATATATCATATGCAGGATATCTGACTAGTGTGGGGGTCACGACCCACAGGTTGAGAACCACCACTCTTAAGCCATTCCTAAATCAAAAGAAATCCAGCTTTGTCCCAGAGTTGAAAAGAAACCCTGGGGTTCCTAGGTGAATGCATTTGGGTGTGGGGGAAATCAAGGAAGTTACGTGCTCCCATCATTAGCTCGCTCTCACACCTAATATATCTGGCCAATATTACAGATGGATACACACACACACACACACACACACACACACACACACACACCAAGTTCTGCTGTCAGGTTTTGCACACAAATTTCAGGCCACTTCCCTTTCACTTAATCATTATCAAATGTACTTTTTAATTTATTATTCAAAAACTATAATATCTAATTACTCCAGGACACAGGAAACATGCGTTGCTTTTCTGAAGTACCATCAAGTGGGGGTAGGGGGGAGAAACATAAAGAAATATATGTGTCTGTGATGAGGAAGGGGATGTTAATGCCAATTTTATAGTTAGCTGTTAGGAGAAGTTGGGAAAGAGTACTTTTCCCTGGGTGCACGTGGAAGAATCATTTAGCTTGGAGAAGGGGGAGGCAGGTTCATCACAACTGGAGAGTACAGAATTATTCCAGATAAGAACGGCCCAAAGATTTAAGATGTATCTAAGATATTCATAGTCTTCAGATATTTAGAGACACAGCCCATGCATGGTGAGATAAATAAGAGGAAGAAGACCAAAAATAAGCCAGGAACAAAAAATAATAAAGCTGTATGCACAGAGTAATCCAACAAGGGAGTATCAAGGGCGACCCTCTGTGTCCCGTTTGGATTAAGTATTGAACATGGGAAGGGACATCACGGAAGACAACAGTACAGGGATGAAACCCTGAGAGTCTACTGACAGAGCATAGGTTTGCAGTGTAGGTGCGCCAATCAGCGAGCACAGTGCTATAATGAACAGAACTCCCTTAAAGGGGGTTGCAATCATCCAACAATGTGGCCTGGTCAAGAGTCAATGGGATGCAGACATCTACCCCACTTATCTCAGAAAAGGCACAATAATATGATTCATCTGACAACAGACTCTAGATAACCCACAACAGACTCTAGAAATCTCATCCAAGATACTCAAGAATACTGATACTGATACTCCCTGGAGGCTTTTTACAGCAGGTACCTTCCAATTCCAAATGTCTGGTCTAAAACACTTTGATAACTGTTTTAAGGGTTGAGTGCAAAGGGTCTACTAGGATATGGATTCCCTCTACTGCATATAAATCCACACCAGACCAAAGAGCATGCTCTGCCCTGGCCACCTCTCTGAGACATGGAGCGAAGGTTAGATGGAGGAGACTTCTTCCCATGATTATTCTATCTCAGAAGTGCTTTCCTGTCTTAGTAGATCTCCTGGCTTCATCTGCACAGTGACTGCCTTGTAGAAACCTTCCCATACCATATATAGTGAGATGTGAAGACCAAGCAAAAGGACCTTCCTTGCAGGACAGTGTGACTTCTACTAAGCTGCCTTCACTCACAGTAGTTCAGGTATCCAGAAAAGTGTGCTAACCCCTTGGCATTCAATGTTTGGCTTAGGCAACTGCATCATGGATCTGTCCTGGAGAAATAATGAAGACAAGACTTGATGAAGTTGAAGCCCAAGCCTGGGTTTCTTGATCTCCACAGCAGTAGCAACTACTTTGTTGAAGAGGAAGGCAGGGAAGTTTAATAAAGCCTTTGGAAGTTTAATCTACAAGACAGGAACAGTATGACCATCTGAGAGGTGAGATAAAGAGTGAAGGTTTATCAATGGAGAGTTCTGGAACAGACTGTGGCATAAAGAAGGAGAAAGATCACCAAACAGTGCCAGAGGTTCTGACTTCCTTACTGGAACAAAAACCTTAGGCAAACTGCTTTCATATTTGAGAATTCATGATTTGAGAAATCTGTCCAGGAGCAAATGCCATTCATTAATTCCTCTGACATTGTTTAATGAATGCTGGCAATGCACAGTCCAATCATGATGATTGAATCACAAAATGCAAAAGTAGGCTCTCCATTTTGAGGCACTGTGAGTAATCCAGTCACTCCCTGTTAAACGAGATACTTCCAAACGCCTGCAGATTCTGGTTGGGGAAGGCTAGCACAAAGATGGTGTAGATTTCCTGGCTTTGAAGTTTATATAGGGAAGAGGACAGAGATAGATTCTCCTAGAGGGCCAACTGGAGGGAGATGAATACAGGCAGGAATGATGAGCATAAAGCACTCATGCAGCAGATGTGGAAAGGTGTATATGACAGTCCATAGGTGTAAAGTGACCATCTCTCATGGGTAGGATAAAACCTATCTACACCCACATTATATACTTACCAAAGTTTGAGAGTAACACTTTCTATTCAAAGCTTTTCCTCTCAGTTGAACAAATGGACTGAAACATTACTTGCTTGTTTATACACAAAAACCCAAACTAAGTTCACAAAGAACTTAGTAGGCCTCATTACTTTTATACTGGGGATAATGAATATTGTTCCGTACTGCCAGCTTCAGGGAAGGTTTCATTCCCCAAGTGGTGGAGTGATAGTTAATGCCAGCTACCCTAGGGGTTCATTCCGATAGCACAGAGCTAAGCAGCTTCTCTCACTGGTGTGTAAAATTGTGTGTTCAGGAAAAGCATCAAGGGCACCATGGGGTGCATAATGTGGCACAGGGAAGACCCAGGTAGTAGAGCTGTTCACGGGCCCTTTCAGCTGGAAAGGGATGATGTAAAATCACATCCCCACTTCCATTTCCATACAATACCAGTCCTCTGGGGCTTTCACTGCATCTTTTTCTCTCCTTCCTGATGGAGAGAATGCAGAACCCAAAGCATAGGACCACAGAAATGTTACCTGTGCCATGGAAACTTCTTCTGGGCTAATTTTCCTGTGTTAATAGTTTTAATGACCTAATCCATTATAAAGCACGGTGTGGTCTCTCTCTCAGCTCATTTGACAGTTGGTACCTTCTAGCTTTGCAAAGCTTGCTGGATACAAATTGCATCACTGATTAAATGGTGACAATACGACACATACCAGTGGCTCTGAGAATGTAGCCTGCATTAGAGTCCCTTGAAAGGCTTAAAGACATTAAGCATGCGAATTTGATATCTAATAACCTTCTGACTGGTGCTGATGCTGCTGTCGAAGGACTAGCACTTTGAGGTATGCTTATAAAGACCCCATTTCAGGCTGCTGCTGTATGGTTTTTAGGTGCATGATGAATAAGGGCTATATAACAGTTATAAATTATATGGAGACTCTCTAACTCATTTTTTCTCTAGAGAGCTGTCACTAATACCTGCTGAATATCAAACTATGACTAATAGTTAGTAATCTAGGATTGGATTTGATGTACTTAAGGGAAAACACCATAACCTCCTAGTTTTGAAAGTTCCTTTATATTAAATTTGTCCTGAAGGAAATATCTTTAAGTGTCCAGAAATTTAAAGCTGAATACCCTGCTATTTAAACAATGCTGAGGTGTCTTTAAAGCAGTGAAGTAGAGGTGTTTCCGTTCTAAGGACGTCCAGCTTGCTCAGGTGTATAAAGGGAAAATATAGCAACACACATCTGTTTTTTGACCTACTATGGCATCTTCAATGCCTGAACCACAGTCCTAGGGGCAGCAACAAATGTACTTACATATTATTCTTCTTTCTCCCTTTATAAGTATGGTAGAGTGAATCAACAGCCATCAAAGGTTTGGGGAAACATTGCTCCAGATTTTTGTTTTGAATGCGAAATGAGAAAAGGAAGACCTGTGAGCTAAGGAAAGACTGGATGGTCTCTGATGTTTATATTCAGCAGAAAGATTTCAACCCATCAGCCACAAACCTACTGTGAGGGAGATGAGCCATGAAATCCACTGCAAATTCAGGAAAAAATACAGTTTAAATGCAACTCTTTCCAGAATACCAAGTCCTGTGCATGGTTACCAAATCCCATTAGTCACCCAATATAATAGCATGCTTCAAGTTCACACAATACATAATCAGAACAGCAATTACAGCCATAAACATTTCACAGGGAAGATATTAATGGTGGGGTGTGTGGTGTGATTATGTGTACCTCCACATGGGGGATATTCATTAAGCTGTTCAACCTTGATTCACCAAAACAAGAATCAGTTAATAGATTGGCTGCCAAACATCTTCGAAATTCACAATTGGAGAATGTTTGGGGGATCCTTCTAAGAGGGTTTTGAGTTGAGGAGAAGCCTTGGCATAGACCCTCTTTGTTCTTTTAACTATTTTGTTTGTGAGAGGGCTGCCTAATGTGTGCGGTGCAGCTGTCAACATTCCCTGCACTGTCTCGCCTTTCCAGCTCTTGCTTCATTCATTCCACAGGCATAATTTTTGTCTTTTTTAATAAAACCTGCAATGTAAAAAAAGACCAATGGGAATGAAGTGCACCATCCCTGAAAACGGTGACGATCTCATATTCTTTACTTGAACACACTTACATTGACTATAAGCAAGCATCATCAACCTAAAAGGTATAAAATGCAAGGATTCTCTTGCAGCTATCCCTTGTTATCAACACAAAGTGAAGCCGACTGTGGCAAATGTTTGTGTGCACCAGGTAACCCATGTTGCAAACATGTGTGCATGTGTGGGCAACATCATGATTATTGGGCTGAGATCTCTTATTTAGCAAGTAAAGGTAATGCATACATATAAATGCTAATGCTTGGAACATTTCCCGTTTTGAGCAAAAAGGGAAAAGTTCTAGTAGAAGCATGGTTAATTAGTGACTTTTCTGCTGCTGTCATACAGTACCATAACCAAAGGCAACTTAAGGGAGAATGGGTATATTCTGGGGTACGTATTCAGAGGGATGAGTCCATTATTGCAAGGGATATAGCATCATATGGCAGGGATTGATGGAAGGAGAGAAAAGCTTCCCGAGTATGTCTATAGCAGCAAGTATGATGGAAGCAGAAGTGGGGAAGGCTTTTAAATTTGAAAGCCCACCCCAGTGACGTCCTTCATCCCACAAAGCTATACCTCCCCATGGCCTCTAAGCGGCACCATTAACAGTGGGCCAAGTGTCAAAATGCCTGAGCTAATAGTGAGGATTTCAACTCTAATTCAAACTCTAGAGTTGATAAAGCATATAGGAAAAAAACAGGAAATATATGAAAATAAAAAAAAGATATGAAGATTAAAGATATTTCATGAAACCCTGAAATAATAAGAGATTTTCTAGAGAAAATTGACTTCATCTTCATTGCCAAAATTAAATGTGAAATACGATGAATATGTGTAGTAGAAAAGGAAAGCATGAGATTACTGCTATGTAAGAGGTTATACTGTAATTGTCTATTAACATGGAGCTTCTGGGTTTCTCTCTTCCTTCGTTTCTTTCTTTTTTTCTTTCTTTCTTTTGAATATATTGACAAAGACACTAGGCCACTTCTTCTCCACAAATAGTGTTTGGGCTGAGAGTCCCGGGCAGATGCTGTGTTCTATCTTGGTTTATGCTAGAAATGATAACCGGATAAAGAAGGATAATGCTGTCTAACCCTGGCTCTATAACAGGAAAACTGTAAAACATTATTAACTCTCACTTTTACATAAAAAGTCAATCTGATACGTAGTTGTTTGCAAACAATCAATAGACACGAAAGGTGACTGATGCAGTGTGTGAATTACCACAATTCCATGTTCTAAAGACCATGTCCAGAACTCAGTGCTTTTCAATGCCACTTTATTCTGGAGTCTGAACATTACCCCTAGCCTTACTTACAAATTCTGTTTCAATGATATAGACAGGAATACAGCCTATATAAGAGGAAATGTGGAAATTAACATTATTTGTATGTTATTCTCTCTTTCCTTTCCTCTGCTTTTATACTTCTCCTTCAGAGATAAAGCATCTGTCAAAGATTAGGGATCCTACAGTCTTTCAAAAGCTAAAACCTGTAAAGAGAAGCTAGCACCTCACCAAGCCAGTCAGCGTCTCTAATGCAATGTCTAATCCTAATGGGGCTCCTAAACAAGGCACACATTTTCTAGGCTTTCTATTTCACTTTGAGTGGGAGATATTGCAAGCACAAACTAGAGGATAATAACAAAGAAGGTGACACCTAGGGAAATGGAGGGAAACCTTGGTGACTAATCACATGACACCATGCTGAGAAGGAAGCCGTGGAGGGGGGATGGGCCCGGAAGGTTTCCGGCCTCTTTGCTCATCTTACATATTCTCATTTAGAGTCTGCAATTTAGCACATATTCAGTAAATACTGAAAATATATTTTTGAGCAAAAGAACCCAAAGCTGCCATTATTCCAGTGGATAGATTTCAGTCTAGATAGGTCTTCAGCGAGTGTTCATTCACAAGAAGAGTGAATTCACAGAGTGGAGAAACAGGAGCAAAAAGCAATAGCCCACATAGATGTCTTGCTGAGATGACAAGGTTGGTTCATGAGGCAACCTGTTGATAGGAACACCCAGGGGAGCATGGTGGATAAGAGGAAAATAAGCCATGCAAAGGTCCCAAAGAAGGAACACATAACATGCAAGTTTAAAAATGCTGTGCACTCTAGGAGACAGCATGGCTAACTTCCAGCCTCGCAAGACACCGTGGCTAGTATAAGAGCTTGTGTCAGTATTTGAAAAGTACTTAAAACAGTGGTTCTCAACCTCCTAAGGCTGCCACCCTTTAATACAGTTCCTCATGCTATCATGATCCCCCAACCATAAAACTGTGTCCATTGCTATTTCACAGCTCATTTTCTACTGTTATGAGCTGTAATGTACTTTCTGATGGTCTTAGTTGACCCCTATGAAAGGGTAGATCTACTTGCCCCTCCCCAAATGGGTCACAACCCATAGGTTGAGAACCACTGACTTAAAGACTCGGTCAAGTTTTGAACAAGAGCTTCCAGATCATCATTAGAAGATATCACTTTGGCCTCAAAATACAGTTTCTCAATATTTGTAGCAGAATTGTCCCTAGAACTTCAAGGACACCACTATTTACAAAAGTTCCCAGCCTTGCATAAATATATATTATCTGCAGGTAACTAAGCAAACTGTCTTAGTTAGGGTTTCTATTGCTATGAAGAGACATCATAGCTAACTTTGTAACTTTTATAAACAAAACATTTAGCTGAAGCTGGCTAACAGTTTCTAAGATTTAGTCCATTATCTTCTTGGAGAGAAGCATGCAGCATATAGGCAGACATGGTGTAGGAGGAGGAGCTGAGAGTTCTACTTCTTGATCCACAGGCAGCAGAAGGAAACTGCTAGACTTGGGCTGATTTGAGCATAAGAGACTTCAAAGCCTGTCCACACAGTGGCACACTTAGTCCATCAAGGCCATACATACCGTAAGAAGGCTACGTTTCCTAAATAGTGCCACTCCCCGTGGGCCAAGCATATTCAAACCACCACACACATCTTCTGTGATACTTTAAATCTTCTCTGGATTACTTACAATGACCAAGATAATTTACATAATATATAAATCATTGTTAGACTACATTTGGGGGAAAATAATGACAAGAGCTTGTCATTACTGATTCAGTAAACACACAATTTCTTTCTTTTGGACTGTTTTTGATCCACAGTTGTGTGCTGTTCAAAAATACACACCCAGGGAAAGAGATGACTCTGGTAAGGAATTCTAAAATGACTTGGTCTTCATTGGAGTTTTGATATCTAGAGTGATCAGAAAAAGATAAACTGCAAGGAGTCAGATGATAAACCAGAAGTCCCTTATTTAATCAATGCCAAGAAAAAGCCCATCCACTAGGAGGAGGTTAGTCTTAAAACGTATGGAGAGCCTGAATTAATGAGACAAAAAGTTTATTGTGATGGGATTAAAGTTTCTTTATCACAAAGGAGGTGGACATGAACAGTGTAATTAGCACTACCAACAGAAACAGTAAGTAGAACTATTACAAACAGAGACCAGAGATCTACCAAGAATTGCAGGAGATGATCTGCAGGTGTCACTGCATTGAACAGTGCAGCAGCACTGACACCGTATCTAATTCTTCCCTTTGTCAGATGAGAGAACTAAGAAATTTGCCACCACTATTGGCCAATTGGGTGATTTTATTACACAGGGCAACATCTTCACCACTTGTAGTAGGGGGATACTAAGGAGGCCCTGTGGCATCAGGGCATTTATGTAAGTACTTCCATTCAAATATAGGCACAACCACACTGGCTTTGACCCAGGAGACTGGGGCAAGGGTGACAAATTATCAAGCTCATGATTATGCTGGGAGAGATGGAGAAGGTAAGAGGATGTTGCAGAATGTATGAAAGCTTTTAATCTGATGACTTAACCAAAAGTGCCTTCTCAGAAGATCTAAGTAAGAGAAGGTAGGAACAGAGGCTCTGAACTGACTGCTATATTGTGTCCTATCTAAGTAAAAGAAAATCTCTAGGAGAAAGGGAATTCAGATGAACAATGTTGAGGAAGTAAACGGTGACAATGACATGAGCCTAGGTAGCAAAATTAGAGCTAAATGTGCAGCAGCCACCCTGAAGGCTTCCTTGCATCCCAGCGAGCACCCAAACAGGTGTGACTCTGACAGATTGAAATACTAAGAGAAATGTTTGCCATTAAGTGTGTGCTAATTTGTTATAAAGCAGGAGAGAGCAAATACACTATTCCCAGAGAACATCTCAAATGATAGCATAACTTTATTTTCACCTCACAATATAATCTTTCTCTGTGAAACCTATATCTACCTTAGAGATGACAAATAGGTATATGCGAAGTCTACGGACAGCTTGCTTGAGTTTACTAGTTCTTATTATCAGGCAGCTCATAGAGCGAGGTGCCATACTTGACGGGGGTGGGAGGTGTATGGTGCTGGTTTGTTAAGGACTCAAGCAATAGACAATAATATCAGTGTCGATAAAGATTACACTCATACAATCTTCTGCTATTCCCTGTGCTAGGAGAACATATTCACTTCATGCTAATCAGATTAAGGGATAATAGCAGCCATCATTTTGCAAATGGTTTCTTGAGTGCTAGAACCGATCTCCCTGAATATTTTAGGTGAGCACAGGAACTAATTTCCATAAAAGGTCTTTTGAAAGGAATAAGAGAGGCTATAGACGTATCATGGAGCAAGCTGCTTCCACCTGTGGAGTCCAGATGATCTCAGGGTAGCCAGATTGATTCTCTGAGTCATCTAAAATGTTAGCATTGGCCTTTACCTATTTCAGTGTGGGTGAGCTGCCAGCAGAATTTTTAATCTGGCCATTGAATCTGCTTCTGATCTTACCTTCCAACAACTGAACACACAACTTACCATATGCCAGTTATACTCCTTAAGCTCCTTCATGGCTCAACATAATGGTTTTGAGAATATGGTCCTTTGACAAAGGATGCCAATACTACTTGAGAGATGACAGAAAGGTCTTTGCCTTCCCCTAGACATACTGTACTAGAAGCTATGTCGTGGAAGCCAACAATCTTGTAAAATAAGCCTCAGGGTGATTCAAATACAAGCCAAGGTTAGAGAACTTCTGCCCTAGATCTTAAATGGAGACAGTAGCTGCCCACAGAGAAGCCTAATTAAGCAGAGCTAGGTAGGACATTCAGACGCTTGGATGGGCTACCTTTATCCATTTATGAAAGAATTGCACCGAAGTCCTTATTAGCAATGAAAGGACTGCTCATCAATAGTCTGAAAAAAGTTTGCTTTAGACTTCTGTGTGTATCAGCAGCAAGTGTATTAAAGCAACCATTTCTATGCTGAGCCCTGGAGGCCAGGCAGAGTCAGAGCCATTCTGAGTAAGGCTGGCTCAGTTCCAGATGTTCTGATTCAAACCCTGTGCGTGATACTTCTGGGCTGGCAACCAAATACACTTCGCTTTCTCTCTAGTTACAAAATCAGGGCATGTCTGGTGATCTCTGAAGTCTACGTAAGTGACATCCAACCTTGCCTTACCTTTGTAGCCACTTGGTGAAATCTACCTGGAGAAACTAATTTTCACCTTCAACTATTTGTTTAAAAATAGACAGTAGACATTTCTCGGCACTAAGTTTGTATTTTGTCTGATTGAGTCTGAGTTTCAGCCATGACAGGTTCCCAAGGCACTTTTGATCTTAAGTGACATTTTGAATATGTGAGGAGTTAATCTATTTAAATTCACACACACACACACACACACACACACACACACACACACACACACACACACACACACCCCACAATGCTTCTGTTTCTTTTGCAATGATTTGCTTCTTAAGATTACTTTGAGTTTTCTGGCAAGGCAGAGGATCAAACTGAGTCTCTTCAAATGCTAATTTGTACCATATGGGGTTGGGAATCTAATGGGGAGGATGAGGCTTAATGAATTTTCCTGAGGAGAACATTCAGAGTCAATCAATATATGGACCCTGAGGTTCTCCTGGAGTGCTCTGAATTTAAAAGTAAACTTTCCTTTTGATTAAGCTGCAGATCAGCCCAGCACTAATGCGTGTACAAAACAAACCAAGTGGCTAAGACTAAGCACTCTGGGAAAGCTCAAGTCCTCCCAGGTTGTTTTTCATGAATTTAGGACATCCGCTTTGCTGCTCACCTGGCTCCCTGCCTAGCCCCTTTTCTAGCTAGACACCACCTCCCATGGTCTATTTTACTCTCACAACGGCCATTTGTGATCTTTGACTACCTTTGGCCTGCTAGACACACTTCGCTGAGGGGAGGAGACAGCAGGGAGTGCTGGAAGGCTGTGTACCCTGGAGCAAACTTGAGCTTTTGACTGACAGGTGGAGACAGGATGCCTGGCAACCCAGACACAGGGTAGGACAAAGTTCCTGGTACAACTTTTGTTCTGAAGCCCTCAGGAGGGCATAATTTAAGACTGGGGCTCTGGCTTAAACACTTGCCTGGCCCCACCCCAATCCTTTTGGGTAGCCTCAGTGGTCATTATTTCCTAGGGTTCTTTTCTTACGACACCTTTTAGACATATGCCTTGCATGGGTTGGGGGTGATAAGTTCAAAGCACAGATCCCTTATCATTTATTTATAGCTAATTTGGAAAATAAGGTTAAACTGGAAACCAGCCAGAATTGTACACACTTACTGCTGTTAATTATTATGTCTTTGGCCATGCCCTCTTCTGCATGTCCAAGCCATCATTATTACATCCCCTTTTAATGAGCACTCCTTCAGTTCAAATTTCATGTCAGTGCTGGGCAAGTCACCTTATATCATCCATTGCGTATAAGCTATTTTGACCCTTCCTGAGAGATAGACAGCTGGAAGCAAAATGTGTGCCAACGGTTTTAGCAAAAGTATAGCCACGTCATTATCTAGGAGGAGCTTGATTTTAAATACTCCCCACTAGGAAAATCAAAGCTATAAAAAGCAGTCATTTACCTAATCCTCTAGTCAGACTTAATTTTGTCATATTCAGTGCTAAAAGGAAACATGTTCATCCCCACTGTGTGACTTCCTCCTTTATAAGGATGGATTTCATTTTTGCCACCCACTCTGATTCCTCTGTGAAAAAAAATTCTGAACCTAATGGGACACATATAACTTCATTCCAAACCTGAATAAAAATGATTCACAAGCAGTACTAACTAGCCTCGTTGGGTGATCAAACGACAAAAAAGGCATTAAGTTGGGAAGGGAGGGTCTTGGGGGGTTCATGGGGAAGACAGAGGGAGAGATGGAAAGTATACATGCCTGCAATCTCAAAATTATAGGAAAATGCTTTTTAACCCCAGCAAAAATAGAAAATACAAATAATATTCTTCTAGGTGTTTTCAGGAATATCATTAACTTTGTATTGATCCTTACTAGGAAGGAGAGGGAGGGTGACAAGTGACTCTGACAGTGAATGCTGATGAGAAATGCAAGACAGAACAGGTTGAATAAAAGTAAAGACTTTAGATTTCAAAACTGCAAAAAGGGGCAAACTTTAAGTGTTCTCATTATGGGGCACTGGAATACATAGGGGGCCGTGGATCCATTCATTAGCTTGATAAAGTCTGAGCACACCGCATAACATCACATTGTATTAAATAAATATGGTTGCTTATTGGCCAATTTGAGGCGTGTTTATATAAGTTTATGCATACATGCAACCACCACTAGTGAAAAAAGAGGCCATGAATTTGAAGGAGAATGGCGGTGGGTAGGGAAGGGAGGGTTTAGAGGAAAGAGAATGAAAAGATGTCACAATTATATGATAACTTCAAAAATGTCCATGGGTTTTTGTTTGTAGGAGAACTAGGCAAGAAAAACAAAACAGACCTGGTGATCATGTGAGGCTCAAATTCAAGACTTACTCAATGAAATTCAAGGCGATGCAAGTATATCCATAAAGGTGCCGGGGGTGGACGGGGCCCACGTTCTGAAGACAGGGACCTAAGGATCACAGATCCTCAAGAAATAAGTCTGTAGCAGCAAATATGAAAGGAGAGGGGAGAGATCTAGACCTGTAGGAGTTCATTAAAAATGGCTGCATTTTAAAGAACATAGGAATTTCAATCTTAAGGTCAGATGTAGACACATTTGGGAGGAGGCAGTGAGTGGGAGAAATAGTGAATAGTCTTACACTGTCCTTAAACTTCTGCATAGGGGATCATGGAGCTGCTCCCAGTCTCCCTCCTGACAATGAGAAAGGAAGTAATAAGTTGTGAAAACTCTTTTACAAGGCCTAATGTTTGCCCCAATTACTGCCCAGAACAGCAAGTCCAAAGAAAACAAACAAGGGCAGCTAATAGAAGGCATTTGTTTTCGACAGCACTCCCCTGACTTGACCTTTAGAAGAACACTGAGAAAGTCTCACATCTCCTCTCTTTATCTGAATAGGTTGAAAAATGATGACAACAGACACTTTATTTCAATCAACTGGTGAGGAGCATGGAGCCATTCAGAAATTAAAGACTAGGAAGTTGGATGAGAGTAAAAGAGAGTTAAGAAGCCAGACGGAAGTCGAGATTAGGACTCTTGAGTAAAGCCACACCCTGAAAGAAAACATACCACTGGGGCGGAGCTAAAACAAACCCACATTAAAACAATGCAACGCATGATTTAAGAGGGGTTTGTCTCCTGTTACTATCTGTGCTTTTTTCTATCACACACACACACACACACACACACACACGTTATGTCTGCAAAGAGACAATGAGAGGAGGAGGCAGGAGAAACTAGAAAGCATTCCATAGGTGCTAAGAGTGATAATTCCTAGCATAAGCCTAACATGCAGGGGTCAGCCATGGCTTTTGTCTCTGCATAGACAGAGATGATAAGAAACATGGAGGTAGAAGCTAGGAGAAGAGGCAGCCCGCTTTCATGCCCACCTACACTCAGGAAGGCTGATTAATGGTGGCGGCAGTGGGTACAGCGTGGTCCCCTGAAAATCTACTCAGACAGAATGGATCGGTGCACTTTACATTTGGTTTCCGCGCATGCTCAAACCAGAACGTCCCCTTGTCATGGCAGAGAACTCTGAGAACAGAGAATTCACTGAATGGTACCACAAAGTCAAGTGTACCAAATAAAAAGAGTCCTTGGATGACTTTTCTCAAACTCTAAACTGGATGATGGACTGAGAACCACTGGATAATGGAACTGTTCCCATCAAAAGTTGGCATGGGCACAGGGCTGGAGAAAACGTCTTTGTAATTTCTGCTTCTTCTCAATTAAATACATCATCCTTTTACACAACATCTTTGTAAAAGCCAGTTAAGGGAAAATATCTATTATACGATAGTTCTTTTGTCAAAGACGAGGCAGTGGGGAGCAAGAGTCAGTAGGATGTCCAGGTGCTGGGAGATGTCTTTTGCCGGAATTGCGCGGACTAATCCCAGTGATCACCTTTGGATATGAGCCCTCTATGTTGATTCTTCACAGCCTCAGACTTCCAAAACAGAATCTATTTTGATTTTGTATGTTTTCATTTCACAACTTATAAAGCCATGATAAAAGTACTTTATCCTCTAGAGCTTTGAACTACTGAATCTTACAATCTCCTCTGCAGCCTAAATATAGACTGGCTTCACTGTCCCTGTGTATATAAATTTTCAAAAGAAATAACTCATGAATCCTTAATATAGGCCTCAAGTTCCCAAGGGGACAGATCACCATTTTCAATATTGAAAAATGTATTTTTTCCTGTGCAGATAAAAGTAAAGTATAATAATAAGTTTTCCTTGGAATTACTTCCCCTGATTAAAAAAGAAAGTAGTACGAAGACCAGGTATCAGTTCTGGAAGCATATTTCAGTGATGGAGCCATTGTCTGACTTACATAAGATCCTGGTTCGATCCCCAGCATTGAGAAAATGGTGAGAGCGAACACCCATGCCCTCCCCTCGGGGGGAAAAAACCTTATTTAGTATAAACATTGGATTACTCTTTTGTGAAACTACTTTATCTTGCTTTTTCTTAAAATTCCTGTTATTGTCTTGTTCTTTTCCTTCACATATTTGCAGATGATTGCCTGCCTAGTTCTAACCTAGTCACTTTTATCTTCCTATGGATTCATCCTCTTCATGTAGGCCTCATTGGAAAAGAATCTGTCGTTTCTCGCGTCCTAGGTTATGTGGATTTCCAGTCACAAGTCAGATGAATCACATTTGCTCTATGTGGGTCAGTCAAAATTAAGTACAGAAATCTCTTAAGTACCAAAATTGGTCTTATTCTGTCTTATGATTATGGAATTAAATTAACCTGAGTCTTAAGCACTGTATGTCTTTCGGCGTTATTATTTTTTTTATTGCAAAAGCTAGGCCACAGCAAATAGTCCAACCTCACAGAAAGTGCACAGAGTTCATAACTTTCTTCTTCGTTTCGTTATTATTTGACAGGAGCTCTACAGAGGGTAGCCCTCTACTCAGTGTACTGAGTCATCTGGGAGCTTGTTAAAATCTCAAGTTTTTGGACCCCACCCAAATCCCCTAACTTGGAACTCAAGGGGCTTGGAACCAACAGTCTCAGCCTTAACAAAATGCTACAAATGATTCCTACGCATCCTTGAGTTTGAGATCTCTGGGCAGACAATTATGGATTGGTGACCAGCATGCTCTGTATCTGGGTTTCTTGCTCTGAATAATTTCTCTGCCTAAAAGAATTTGTAGAAACACATAATCATAATGACAGTCAGGTGCCACTCTTAAAAAATTCATAGCTGAAAATTTGTATAAGAGAACACATCTGTACTGTACAAATACAAAGAAAATTAATTTCAGATACAGCAGAGTCTGACTTAATACTGTAGACATTCTGCAAGTCTATGTTTTAAAGAACAAAAGAAAAAGCAGTTTGAAGAGCCTCATTGACTCATTAGACACTATTTAATGTTAGAACTCCAATGACGCTGGTAGTATTCCAAGTATATACAAGCATTGCCGAACATATTGAAAACTTGTTCTGATGGAATTCTTACTAATTAACTTGCAGGACCCTGAAAGTTGAAGGGTTGACACACTTGGAATGGTGACAGTGCACAGACTTCATTATAATGGCTATGCCCTTTCCCCCACACAGGAATGTGGGTTTTCACACTAAATCCTTGATGGGCTTATGCATCTTAAGGCAGAGGTAACTCACTAGCCACCATGATCCACATTTCCCCTACCACTGCAGATAACAGTGAGGAAATCCTTTCTCCATCAAGAGCTGTGTTTCCCAGCATCCCTAGCACTTGTGGGCATGTGAGTAGTGCTCACAAATGAAACAGGAATGGAAGAGAGGTGAGGGTCATGCCTGATCTCATTCTTTCCTCTTTGTCCTTTGTATGAAATGAAGAAACCCTAGAGGATTCTGGGTAGATTAGCATCTACCTGAATCATAAGTAGAAGAAAGCTACCTTCTATAAGACCACCTATCCTAGACTACTTAGGACATGGGAAATGCTTTTGTGTGAATTAAGCTGTTCAAACCCCAAGCTTTATTTTGTTATAGAAGACAGGATACTCAAGACAATTACAGAGCAGCATGAACTTTAAAAATATGGCAGATGTCATATCCCCATGTCATAATATAAACCGTTTAAAATAGAACATTGGACAATCAAAAAACATAGGAAAAGATATAATTTTATGTCCATGTTTTACAGATGAAATTGAGACCACTCTGGGTGAAGGGTTTTGACTTGAGCATTACTGTGTAACAATCTTCTCTAACTTCCAGAAGCCCCAATCAACTGGTTATCGCACTACAGTGGCCAGAAAGATAAAGTCCCATGAGATGTACCGTCAGTGTCCCCTCGAAGGATATATGCTGATATTCACAGATCAGCTGTCAGCTTTCACGAGGCATGATTCTTCTGTGCAGTAGGAAGTTTTTTATGTCAGAGACTGAAATAATATCTCACAGACTGGTCAAAGTGCTGAGAATTAGTTGCTGTTGAGTGTCCAGCTATAAGTGGACCATCTGTATCACTCCCTCCATAGCTCTGAGAATGTCACAAAAGGTAGAAGAGAAAGAATAAGAGCTGGGGATGGGCTGGAGTGCAGTGGGAACACTGTCTTCTAGGCATTTTGGGGTCATTACAGTTTTAAACATATAGTGGCTATGATTACCTGCAGGAAACTGGGTCTGTCAACATCCTGCCATAGGGGAGGGGACTTTCTACTGACTCCTCTCTAAGGATATATGGTTAATAGTGGAAAGGGGGAGACATTGTCGTCAGTGGGACAGCTACTAGTCTTATAGATCTTCTCTCACCCATGATACTATAAACAGCCATAATGAAACTCAAAGGGTTAAAAAATAAAAGGAAAGTTGTGGGAGGAAGCAAAAGGAGGAAGAGAAGAAAGGATGGAGGAAAAAAAGACAACATGAACAGAGGAGAGCTGGTGCAGAAGAGGAACGAGAGCCAATGTGAGTGGGAGAGGGACAAGAGAGGCTAGGAGGAGTGAATATAATTAAAATACATAAATGTGTATATAAATACATAACAAAACAGTATTATATATTGATATATGCTAATAGGTCATAAAAATATAGCAAGCATTCACTAACATATATAAGATTTACAAGGTTTGCTTAAATGCTATAATCTCCCTGAAGACTGCCGCTATATTTTTATGTATATATAGACATTTTGAATGTTCCTAATTAATTTGAGCCAGTGACAGGAAGCAATGATCCTCAGCCAGCTCTGTAGTGGGAACCAAGAATATTGGCATCCAATCATGTTGAAATGATTAACAATAATGTATGAGGTAAACAGAGTGCAATGCTAAGCATCTGTCTCCCAGCAGGCCCTAGTGTATAAAGCTCCACCGTTTGTTATGTCTCTCCGCACTGAACACCAGATTTGCTTCTCTAAAATAATTTTGCATTTTTCTCATTGTTATTGTGGAGTAGGTCTGCCATATTTACAAGTGAAGAGACAGAGTTCAAACCCTGAGCACCGCTGTGTGCTTAGCAGAAACCTGAGGTTATAGTGGTAGGCTTTCACTCGCCAATCTTCTCAACCACACTACATTCCTGCTATTTTTTTCAAATGTTATCTTCAACCCTTCTCTAGTTTCTCCCCCCTCGCTTTCCCTATCTTAGAGCTGTTTTGGGAAGTTTTTATTGTCATAAAATACATTCAACTTACAAAGTACCATTTTAATAATTTTAAGTGTACAAATCAGTGATATTAAGTGCATTGAGACCACAGTGCAGCCGTCACTGTCATCCTCTTCAGAGCCTTTTATCTTCTCGAACTGGAATTCTGCCCACATTAAGTAATGACACTTCATTATCTGCTCTCCATCTTGACAAACATCATCCTACTTCTAACCTTGGTCCATTCAAAGACAAACAGAAAAATCACGCAGTTTAAAACAGTTTGGAATTTAAAGAAAATTACAGCATTATAAAGAGATATATACAGAACTTCTGTATATCAAACTCAATGCCTGCTATGATTAATATCTTGTTAGTATGACAGTTAGGTATAATTAATAAGGTGACACTGACACTTTCGCTGAAGTTCATTTTTTATTTATAAGGCTTTAGCCTGACCCATGATCTTTCTCCTGTGGCTCCAGGTCATAAGTTGACATTACACTCAGGTCTCCTAAGTTCCCATACTGTGTCACACATGCTTTCCTTGTCTTTGATAACCTTGACACTTGACCTGTATCTTTATCTTTCCTTTCTCTCTCTCTCTCTCTCTCTCTCTATCTATATATATATATACACACACACACACACACACACACACACACACAGAGAGACACACACACACAGAGAGAGAGAGACACAGAGACAGAGACAGAGACAGAGACAGAGAGAGACAGTTCTGAGCAATGCTCTAAAATTCTAAACCCCTGATCTCCATCCACACCATCCCACTGCATCTCATCTAAGTAACTTGTCCTCAGTATGACTGGATGGATGCTCTCTCCCCTGCCTGCAGCAATGCGTACCAGTCTTTTTAACTGTAAGGCTGTTGCTTGCATCTCCATTTGAAGTATGCTGCCTCAAAGGAAAAACCCTCTGGGAAATCTCATTTAAGATTTAGGAAGTTTTTCACATGGAGGAGTATTGTGTAGATCAATTATTTGAGGTTATTATGTTTCAGGAAGTTATTATTCTTCTAAGTCCTCTGCTTACTATTTTTTTTCATTGAAAAAGAACAGCATGGGCCACCCGTATTCATTTTATAGTTTGAGATACAACCCAATATTAGATTTTATTAATTAATTTATTTATTTGCTTTAAAGTGTTCCAGCTGTGGGTATTGAGGTCCCCTTCATTGTCTCCCGAGTCCCTTTGCTGTTTCTCCTGCTGAGTTCTCCGTACTTTCTTCCTGGGACTGTTCGATCCCTCAGGCTCATTTTGCAAATGCTCTCTTCCAGCTTTTCAGTCAGTTATTTCTCCTTGTAACCTGGTATTTGAAACTGACACCATGAATTTGGGCTCACTCATTGCTACTAAGGTGCCATAATGTCTAGGGCCTCTGAGTGCATAAAAACGTCTCAATTAATATTATCACAATCATCCACATCTACAATTGCTCCCATGTGTATCGATCTGTATAGATATTAAACTAAACATGGATTCACGGCACTAGCTGCAACAATAGTTCATGAGCACATGGATCTGTTCCTCTTAAATGACAACTACTCACCCCAATATTGATAGACCTTGTTTCCACAATGAACTATCCACCTGACTACTCCACGCTAGCACACAGTACTGTGGTCACGGAACTGTCAACTCCCATCCCCCAATAGGAAACCACTTTATTGGCTAGTTATACAAATTTTCTGCTCTTGGTTTAATATATTTCAGTCATTTCCAAAGCTATATAAGTCAGAACTTTTTCCTAACTCCCTTAAGCAAAGTTTCATGTATCTATAATGTATGTATGTTTGTATGTATGCATGTATGTATGTATATATGTATGCATGCATGCATGTATGTATGTATGTGTGTATAATCTGCATTCTCTCCTAAGATGCTTTTGGATCCCCCAAATGCTGTTTAAACCTCTGAATTCACTAAAGTGAACTTGATGCTAAAATGTGCTATGGGCTTTTATAAATGCACAGTGAATGTGTTTGCAATTGTGATGTTCTACACATTGACTCCAACTCAAAGAACATCGACTGTGCTTCACCCTTTCAGGGCCCTCTACACCCTGGAGCAAGGAACCCTCACGTTCCCATCTCTCTGCCTTTGCCTTTTGTAGACTGCCACACCAATAAACTCAGCCAAACACCCTTTTCAGACTGGCTGACTTTACTTCAGGTTTACCCATGTGCCCCTCTGGTTTGATGCTCTTGCTTTCATCACTGAATAGCATTCTATTCTAGCCATCATAGCTTATCCATGCATCCACTGAAGACATCTTTGCTTAGAGTAGGGAGCTACAGAGAATAAAGCTTCTATAAACATTTGCACAAAGAGTTTTGTGTGTACACAAAATTTTCGATTTGTACCTATAAATACAGTTGTTAGATCACGTGCTAAGATTATAATTAGCTTCATAATAAATTGCCAACATACTTTCCAAAGAAATAACCAGTGCACTTTCACCAGGATTGCTAGTGTCTTCCTTTGCCACTGCAAAAGGCTGTGATGTTTCACAGTTTAATTTATGTGTGTGTGTGTGTGTGTATGTGTGAGAGAGAGAGAGAGAGAAAACAGAGACAGAGACAGAGAGACACACAGAGAGAAACAGAGAAACAGAGACAGAGAGACACACAGAGAGAAACAGAGAAACAGAGACAGAGACAGAGAGACAGAGAGAGACAGAGACAGAGAGAGACAGAGACAGAGAGAGACAGAGAGAGACAGACACACACAGAGAGAGAGAAAGAGAGAGAGAGAGAAATGATGCTGAGCACTGTTTATATGCGTAGTCACCTGATCTTATATTCTCCCACCACCAGTAACTTTTTACTTAGACTACGTTCTTATCAATAGTCACCAAACTTTTTGTATTGTCTTTCTACAATTTTTTAACAGAAAAGTTTTCAAGTATTTCCTCACAGCTCATATTGTTTTCCTTCCTTCTTTCTCATAATGGTAAAAATTGACACAAATGCTTCACTTTCAGTATAGTTCATCAATTTTTTCTCTCAGAAATCATACTTTTGATGTCACAGCTAAAAGCCAAAATTATTCAAAATTTCAATGTCTCCTCCCCTCCCTCCCCCTCCCTCCCCTCCTCCTCCCCTCCCCCCCCCTCCCTCCAGTGTGTGTGTGTGTGTGTGTGTGTGTGTGTGTGTGTGTGTGAACATGAGAACATTCCACATCATTTACTGCGACAGGTACTCTCACTTGGCCTGGAGCTCACCAAGTAAGCTAGGCTTGTGGGAAGGAGAGTCCCAGGCTTCCCCTGTTACTGCCTGCCAAATGCAAGCAGTTTATCTAAACGGGCTTTGGAGATGGAACCCAAGTCCTCGAGCTTGATGACGGAGCCATTTCCCTGGCACTAATTTTGTTTTTGTAAGACAGGTTTTATTGGTTCGCATTTTGATTCATGCCCGTCACTTAATGTGAGCTCCCCACCAGTCATTCGAGTTAATACTTTGTATAAGGTATGAGCTCCACAGTTGAGTTCCATTCGTGTTTGCAGATGGACACACATTCGTTCGAAGCCTATTGCTGCATAGACTTTACTTTCCCCTTTGGGTCGTTCCTGTGGCTCTATAAAATTCTGCTTACCACATTCATTACTTCCCATCCACATAGATTTTTATTTGTATTTTGTCAAAATCATGTTTTCTTCATTACCACAGTTTTATAGTAAATTAAAATCAGGTATTGTGACTTTTGAGCTTCAGTTTTCCGTTTTGATAATATAATGACTAGGGTCAGTTCTTTGAATTAGCATATAAATCATAAAACCAGTTTATCAACATGTAAAAAAAGTTTTCTAAAACTTTAATAGGGATTGCATTAAATGAATAGATTGAGAAGAGACATCTTTACAATATGGAATCGTCCTACTGTAAACGAGTAAGAGCTCCGAATGTCACTAGATCAGCTTTGATTTCTTTCAACAGTATTTTGTAGTATTCTGTACACATATGACTGACATATCAGTCATAAATTTTTTTCACAAGAAATTTAATTTTTATGGTATTTCAGGTTCTAGTGGCTCATGTTCGTTTATAGGAAAATAACTGATTTTTTTTCAATTGATCTCAACTCTACAATACTGATGAACTCATTATCTATCCTGGAACATTTGTTAAAAATAGACAATTTGGGTTTTCTTACACAGAAAATCATGCCATGCATATCAAAGCATTTTTATTTCTGTCTTCCATTTGGGTCATTTCATGCTCTGATTCCCTTTCTTTTCAACTGGATCGGATTCAGGTTTCTCTCCGCAATCCACCAGATGCTTATATTTCCCCTTCTCAAGAGTACAGTGTCCACCTAGCACACCTGTACAAACACCTGGCTATCCTCCCCCGCATTGCACAGACCCTGGTAGAGCACACCCATGCTCCAGCAGTATTAAGTGCCCTTACTGTCCATCCTCACTAGCAATGCTGCTATCAAGGAAACAACAACCTGCCTCTCACTCATCTCCTTTCAAAACAACTGCAAAGACTGCAAAATCTGTGCAGGCTGTAACAACAGAAAATCCAGGCACCAATTGCATGGTTTCCCTGAAACTTCAGGCATTAGAATAATAGCAGGACTACTTTGGTAACTTGTATATTCCATTACAACCAGATAAAGGGTTATGTCCCGTAAAGGTCCTTGAATGCTGACTGTGATGATTATGAGAGCTAGCTCATTTGCGTTTTATTACAATCTACCTATCCTTTTCTCCTGCTGTCACCTGGGTAATCTTTCCTTCTTATTCCTTTAATCACAATTGGGTTCTCTGTCGAAATTCTTGTCTTTTTCAGCTGTTTCCTTTAAACTACTAAGGGTCTTATTATCTTTGTTAATCTTTTGAGTCCTGTTCTACTGATTTTATTAGGTTGAATTGTTACAATGGAGTGTTCTATAGCCTGGATGTACGTATACATTTGTATATGGGTGGATTAATAATGTGTGAATACATAGGCTTTTTGAATGTTTCATACATATGTATTTGTAATTCAAACACAATTGCATACGGGTGAAATATATCTGCATTTATGTCCTTCTTTTAGCATAAACTGAGGAAATAACTATTAAATATGAATTAAAATCATTGGATCCATAGTCATAAAGTAGTCATAAAGGACATGTTCTAGTTTAGTTTAGTAAAGAAAATGGCCAGAGCAACATTGGCTTGAACAGGTTCAAGTCTATTTCTCTAGGAGTCCAAGGCTGCTGAGGACACATCACAAATGGAACTACCTCTGCCTTTTCTGCCCAGCACTCCTCTGGCTTTAGGTAGAGATGAGAATTCAAACCACATCCATGCTTACATCCTTCTGGGATGCAGCAGAAAAAACAAGAGGACACACAAGTGCCTCTCCCTCTAAGAAAATGTACTTAAATCCCCACTGGTTTCTCATAAGCACACTCAGCTGCTTGGTGCAGATGCTGGAAAGAACATCAGAGTGGATGTCAGGTCCACTATATGTGGGCTTTTCCTTGTCTAGAGTAAGGACACTTCTTTCTGCATACATTAGTAGGAGTACAATCTTCATATTCCTTGGGAATCATTCGCACACTTTTCAGACATAGTGGAGTCACAAATAAAGCCTCACCTCTCTCAGCTCATCCTACTGAGAAACCTGCTTCCGGAGGCTCTCATTCCCAGAATAGCATCTCCGAGGCACACCTACAAACACCTCTTTCTAAAGGAAAGGTGAAGGAAACATGGATAATCACATCTTCCCTCAAGGTCCTCCTACTCATTTTGCCTGAGAGAAAATCTGCTTTCTAGGGAGCAGGCTTTCTCTGTCCTTGAACAACACGAAGTTAATCCAACCCCGCGATTTCTCAATAAAGTTAAAATCGTAGAAATACATCCTCCACACACTTCATATCATTTATAAAGTTTAAGTTCTTCTACAGTGACAATAAGAATACAATTTAATTGGCGATGTAGCATTGGGAGTGAGAACTGACGATTCAGATTCCTGACATAGGTAAATTCCCAATCTGACAGCAAATTAACTGAATAGGTGTACCTGTTTCTGACCCAGTATCACCCAGCTATGGACAGTTCCATAAAAGCTGGTCAAAAGGAACACAAAAGAAAAATACCTATGAAGTTCACTTTAGAGACTGTAGGAATCCATGATTAGATTCTCTATTCCTTTCTTCTTCAACTCTGGATTTGTTTTCTCCCAGATCATAGCAGTTTATGGCCATGAACCTTTTTTTGCTAGTTAGCTACTATTTGAATAAAACATCCACTCTGACTGATTGATCTTGAGATGCCAAGGCTGGCTTGGAACCTGAGATCTTCCTGCCTCAGCCTCCAGAGTGCTGAGGTTACAGGCATGAGATACCACAACCAACTGGCAGCTAGCTTTCTAAAGCTCCATTCCAAAATCAGGATAAAGTAGACATTTCAAGACAAGGGACTGCAGTTTTCTTCATCCTGTCTGCAAAATCTAATTTTAATGAGACCAAATGCTTGCTGTAACATCCTTATCATTTTCCCCATAAATAGAAAACTCCAGAGGTAAAACACATTTCTTCCTCTTAACTGGCATATTCTCATATTCTTAACCTTTTTTTGTTTATACAGGAACAATGTTAGAGCTTCTAAGCTGCTTATCATCAAAGCTAACCCCACCCTGGGAGGCTGGACTATTTACTTGCTTACTTTTTATACTTTGAACTTGGCCCTTTGTTCAAGGCCCTGCATCTTCAAGCCCACAAATACTTTAAAACACCCACATGTCTTAATTTCTCCTGTGTCTCATGGGTCAGCTATTCTCACACAGATCTATAGCTCCTGGTAATCAACATCATATCGCTGAGGGATGTAAGCCATGTGTGTCACAGACTGCTGAATCAACACTACAGAAAAGCTGTTATCAAAGTTCAAAATAAACTGTCATAATAAACATTGTCATAGAACTCCACTCCGCACCTGTGACAGAGTATATCCTTCAAAGAACTCCACATCACAGAGTGATGACAGAGCTCCATGACACAGAGTTGTGCGTAGAATGTTTCTCAGACAATCCTTGCATCAGATAGATAACTTTCTAGAAGAGAACGTAATTGCCTCCAGGAAGGAGATAAATTCCTCCAGGGACTGAACTTCTACTATTTCTCTTTGGGATTCCAAAAACAAGCACTGGATGATATCTGATTAAATGAAGTATTTTTTCACCCCCAAAACTACTGGAGGATTTATTCCATAGCTCATTGCAAAGTAAATTTTACTTCTGTCTTACAGCAGATTAAGTGTTTCAGGACAGAATTTTGCATGTTAACTACTTTGATTAATGCAACAATAAAATGTGGGGTTAAAAGAGTGTGCATTTAAATAGTTCAAAGTCTAATTAATGTAATTTTAAGAAAAGATACAATATCTTTATCAGCCAAAAAGAAAAAAAATGCTAAGAAATGATACAAATGAAATCTTTTCGAAGCTGGTGCCTCATTCTGGCACACTTCTCCTGCACTTAATTCTCTTGACAGAATAAGAACAAGGTCAACGTAACATTCTCAAAATGTCAGAATCATAGTTATTAACTACTCAAGCCTTGAAAAGCAGGCCTGCCTAATTATCTTTACCATGGCTAGGTTTTCCAGTCACACTAGATATGAAGCAGAGAGTCACACGGGCAGGTAGAAAGGGAGGGAACACGAGACGGATACATTTCACCAGCAAGAAGAGGATGAAATTCATTTGTTTGGGATTGCAGTTTTGCAGTGAGAGAGTTTGACTATTTCTGTATTTGGTGAATAGTGAGTTCAAGGTCAGTTCTGTCTCAAATCAAGTGAAAATAAATAAAAAAATAAGGTCTAGGATGTAGCTCAGAGTAGAGTATTGGACTCACAGGTATCAGGTTCAATATTTGACGCTCAGACAAGAAAAACTCATAGGGCAAGCATGGAGAAATCTTCACGTTTATTTAATCCGTTTCCCACCACAATAAACAGGAGTGGTGTTGTTCTCCCCTTTATGTAACACAGGGAGGTTCACATCTCGCCCTTCCACATCAAATCCTGGCGTCTCCCCTCCTCAACCATCTTAGATTTTTGAAAAAGATGCCTCTGAGGTAAAACCACTGACATGAAGCAGAGGAGAAATGATGAGGACACCATGCAAAGGAAGCCAGCTAGATTCTGCACAGTACTCTTTGTGATCAGACAGTGTTTGGGAAAAGAACATATTTTTATAGATCAATAGGTGTGAATGTGGCAACAGAGAGCTTCAGACAGCACAGCTTAGCTTCCTCCTCTCCTTCCTTAGCAAGGAAGATTGGGAGGCAGCTGCTTATCAGTGTACTGCGTGCTGGGCATCTAGTGGACCCCGGGCAGCACCTATAGTAGGACAGTACTCAAGGAAAGCATGTGCTGTACCACTGGACTACAGCCCCTGCTCCGGATGATATCCAGTGTCAGCCGGAGTGTTTGTAAGTGAAAATACAATGAAAATACACATGGGAATAAAGAGCACAAGAAACTCAGCTTCTAACTGTGATCCACGCTCCATCTCAAAGCCTTGAACACATCCGTGTCAACACACAAGACCCGGAAGAAGAAACCCAGTCTTTTCATCTTCCTTAGTAAGGCACTGGGCAGTGCTAATGAAGAGCACACTTTGGCAGTTTTGACAAAGCATTTGTACTTTTTGATGAGTACACAGTGTACCAAGTATACTAAAAAATAATTGTCAGTTTGGTTAAAGCACTTTTCTGTTTTTAATTGCCTAAGGCCAAACTTGTACAAAGAAAACAGCGATCATTAAGGGTATAAATTCTTTTCAGTATGCCAAATCTGCACCAACATGCCTATTTTTAGCATGCATTTTGTGCCTTCATCCTTTTACTAGGTCTTGAGTGTCAAAACATTTGCCTGCAGCAACATCCCCCTTCCGCCCCCATCGCCTAGCTTCCCCCCAAGCGAATGCACACATTCTTACAAAAACTACTGGACAGAAAAGCAGGCATTCCAGCAACTGCCTCTGGGGTAACATGTGACTTGATTTACCTTGGAGTTTACAGTTAGTTGAAAACCTCTGTAGGCCTGCATGTGTGGTCTGAAGGCAACCGAGGACAGCAGGACAGACTATACCAGGGAGAGCCTTTTGGAAGAGCCGTGCTGGCTAATAACTGTTATCAACATGATCAGACTGAGAGAGCCTTAAGAAAGAACTAAAACCAACTTCCTGATGTACTATAAAGGCATTTCAGCATTTGAACCAATGAACTGATTGAGGTAGCCACACCTGAATATAGATGTTGCCATCCAATACTTAGAGGCCTGAATAGGACAAAAGACAGGAAACTTGCACACACAGAGGTAAGGACTTTTCTTGAACAGGCCCATTTACTTGTATATTTTTACTGCACTTGGAGACATTAGATAGCAGTTCCTCCAGCTTTTCATAACAGACTCATACCTGTGACTCTCAAAGGGCTCTCAGGACTTCAGCAGTCACTAGGTACTCTGGCTCTCCAACCTGCAGATAACCACTGATTGGCTATTCCACTTCCGATTAGGTAAGCCAATGTAACTGTGCATGTAACCTATTGGTTCTGTTCCTCTGGTGGACACAAACGCAAGAAGGGAACCATGAAAAATGGGAGCTTTAAAATAGATGATTTCACTTGGGCATGGTTCTGGTAGATGCGCTACAGTGCCGGGGAGGGAAACTGGAAAGGAAGACAAAGGCTGCACGAACTCAGGTGCCACAGAAGCCTGAAGGAACTCGGGTGTGAAATAACAAGATAATAAAGAAAGCAGACGTGCACACATAAGGCAATCTATCATGAAACAGAGAAGTCAAATTTTAGCTCAGACTCTATAAATAGAGCCACTGTTCCCACCTAAAGAAGCAAAATCAAATGTCCCCCTTTGTAGTTGTGCTCAAAGGAGAAGGTGGACTAAGGACATGGTGCCCAGTTGTCACAGATGGTAAGAACCAAACAAGCCCACAGAATCCACCTCTTGGGTTGGTTAATAAAGCTGGACGCATGCATCTGGCAGCGTGCTCTGGAGGCAAGTCAAGACTCTTTATGGGCTCGACTTGCAGTATTTACAAACTGAAAGAAAAAGCACTTGGTTCCAGATCCGCAAAATAACCACACATCAGCAACAAATAACCCTGGCAGCCTAGAAAAGAAACAGCATGGGGTCTCAAAAAAAGGACAGGAAACTAGGGCAGAGCAAAGCGGAGGTCAGAGAAGCACAGTGCAGCTTCTCCTAGATGGCAAGGGCCAACTTCTCAAGGTCTTGGACTATGACTTGACAGCAGCCTCCTGCTGTATGGCAGGATGATTCTGTGTTGATTTATTAAAACCCTGCGAACACCATTGCATGTGTGCAAACTCAAAATGCTCTTGTGGTCCGCAGAAGCCTCTGAAGTAGGTTATTTAATGTGCTCATAAGTTGGATGTAGCACTCAGCGAGCTGTATCTCCCAGGAGCAGCAAGATAACTAGAAAGCCCATCTTGGCCAAAGTTCTGCCTGTGGGATACTTGTTCCTTGCTGTGTATCGTTACGTGCCAAAGTCAAAGGATGGATCTAAAATGGTCCACAGAGAAGCATTAGCAGTCATGCTAATGTGTATGAAATCATCAGTTTTTAAAGGATAACTCAGGTGATATCCAAATAGTGAGTTGACATTGAGAGGTGAGCCAGGCTTCACTCCACTCAAAGCAGTGGGCCCAGAGAAGCAGTGGGGAAGTTGGCAGAAATGGGCACAGATAATAACTAGTGACTCTGAATTTCTTACCACAGAGGTGGTCAACTAGAAGGCTGTCCTTTTCTGGTGCTGGGGACTGAACTCAGAATCTTATGCATATTGGGTACTGGATCCACCTTCGAGTTACATTCCAGCTTAGAAATCTATATTTTAACAAGATTTTGATGCATGCTATGGCTGAAGAAATGCTGGGCTATGTAATGTAGATGCTGTATGATCTAATGAAGAACATGGACACCCTCTGAGAACTGCTAAGAAATGAAAGACCTCTGGCTCCATCCCACACACGCTGACTCAGAAGGGGTATGTTTCTCAGAGCACTGTCCCTGGGGCTGGTAGGCAGAAGCAGTCTGGAAAGCTGACCAGGACTTGAATAATAAAACCCTAAAGGAGGGAGTCCCTGTGAGAGAGCGGGGGATAGACTGGAGGAACATTGGGCACAATGTGTGAACAGGAGTGAATAACTCCTCCCTCTGTGTCTCAATTTATAGCCTTGTAGCACAAAAGGACCATTTGGATACTCACCTGGGAAGAATGAATAGCATGCTCTGTTGGGACCTGAGCGAGCCTGAGGCCTACTATAATGGATAATAAAGATTTCCATTCACCAGGGCTACACATCAGCCTTTGTAATTGTCCTGCTTCAAAAGATGAAAATATTTCAGAGCTGGGCTACACACGAAGTCATGTGTGTGTGTCTTGTAGAATATAGGGCAGTGATACTTGGAGAGAGGTAGAGATAGGACACAGTTAGCACTGGTCAGATTGAGGTGAGGGTCTCTGGGGTTTAGCATTGGCTCAGGGTTACAAACCTTTGCCAGCTATAGCTCAGCAGATGGTAGGGGCACTAATGAGATGAGGGAGTGAGTTATGGACTGGGGGAACGGGAAAAGGTCTACCTGAGAGACATCGCATACAGGTGAGAAACCCCTGATCTCTCTAGCCATAAACCTGCTTCCTTCTGATGATGACTGTGATGGCTGGCGAAGGCATGATGACATGGACAGCAAAAGGAAGGAAACGCAGACCAGTTTACCTTCCCTATATGATTTCATGTAGAAACCAGTTCCAGTTCAACACAGATTACTGGTCTGTTAATGAATAAACTCTCACATCTTATAAACTGTAGATTATTGAATATAGATTCCTACTCTTGAGATGTGCGTGCCGTCCTCCACATACTTCTGGCATCTGACACAGCCTTTCACACTCAATGCAAGTGTCCTGAGCATCTCCATGGGACACTGTTGATTGAGCCTAACTCTAACCTCTATTTGCAATGCTCAGGAGGATACACAGTACCAGCCCCTCTGGTCAGTTTCACTGCCCCCCAGCACAATCTCTCCGTGTTCTTGGGACCCATGGAAAAACAGTTTCATCCAGGAGCTTTTGCCCCGGTCATTTTTTTCACAGATCATGCATGAGATTGGAAGGGTCTGAATCTTCACTCTGCTTTCAGTTTTGCAACCAAAGGCCTTTCTGTAACTCAGTCTCCAGACATGTAAAATGCAGACAATAAACTGTTTTAGATCAGTCTCTCATTGACAGGGAACAAGCAAATGCAAAGGACTTAGAAGAGAAACCAGCCCACAGCAGATATTCATTAAATGCCAGCTACACTTATGGTCATATGTGCAGTTTGACTGTTATAAACTATTATTATCCAACATATATTTAATATACATTAAGCAAATGAAAATCTAAGATCCAGATAGTGTTAATACAATACAATTAAAGGCAAGCAGAAAGTGAGGCCGAGGTCCTAGGGAAATTGCTTTGGGTAAGATCGTCCAGGACTTGGGAGGCCTCTGTAAGGAAGTCCATTCCATGACACAAAGGGGCATCTTCAGGAACAATTGGTAGAAAAGAGTTTCATCAAAATTAAAAGGCAGAAAGTACACATGGAGGGATCCAGGGCTCCGGCTACATATGTAGCAGAAGATGGCCTTATCAGACACCAATGGAAGGGGAAGCCCTTGGTCCTGTGGAGGCCTGATGCCCTAGCACAGGGGAATGCTAGAGCAGAGAAGCAAGGGTGCAGGAGCACCCTCATAGAGGCAAAGGGAGATGGGATGGGGGTTTGTGGAGGAGATACTGGGAAGGGGAATATCCTTTGAGATGTAAACAAATAAAGTGATTAATTAAAAAAAAAAAAAGAACCGAGGCCAGAAAGTTCAAGAACACTTTACCAGCAAATTTACTGCTCGGTGAAAGTTTTGTCCCTGCTGTCAATGTGGCACCTCTCATGCTTCATTCTTCAAGGAAGAAATACACATGGGAATAGAGTAAACAAGGCCCAGTTAGTACTTCACAGCCCTTTTAAGAATCACTAATTCCCAGGAGAGTCTTTTAGTAGGATTATCCATTAAGAGACTCCGATTCAGGATACAGGTCCGTCTGCTCATTTATAAGAAGAAAGGCAGAAAAAACCATGATGGGAAGACCAATACTCAGCCTTTGCTGAGCTCATGTTGTGTGTTAGATCCTGAGTGGAGCCCTTTTTAGACATTAAGTCACTCCTAGGGCCTTGCGACAGACAAAGGAACAGAGGCCTGGAGAAGTCAGTGCACACCTATTTAGGGAGAGAAGTTGTAACTAGAAAGCTTTGGTGATGTGTGGATCAACCAAGAAAATTACCAAATGCAGAAGAGTGTTTGTGAAGCAGCAAGAGCATAGTGTGGGTGTACAGAGGGAGGCAAGCAAGAGGTCAAGGTGCAGGTGGGCAGAAAGCCAGTCCCGGAATTAATTTTGTAACACAGCCAGTGGTGATGGTGTAACTCTTAATGGAAGGTTGGCAGACCTTGCTGGAGGAGGAGTTCAGGCAGTAAATATGCCTGTCCTGCTGTCTGCAGAAGGACCCCATTACCTTTCTATCACCAGCTCCACTAGCCTCACCCCGTTGACCTCTCTCAGTTTCTTGATAAGAGAAGGTGAACGTGGTCAGTACTGTGATCACAACCGCCCTTGTTCTCTCATGAATATTTGATGAGTCTACACAGCGACACTAACGTTACAGAAAACTGGGAGACTTTGGTAACTTTAAGCAGGCACCTGCCCTATGATGCGACAAGCCCGTGCCTACGTAATTTCCTGAGAAAGAAGAAAACACATCCACACTGGACCAGTATTAAGACTGATGATGGCAGCTTTAGTCATACTAGCTCAAAACTGGAAACAACTTAGGCATCCATCACCAAGTGGAGAGACAAGCAAACTGTAGTAAAATCATATAAAGAGTGCTACATGGCAATAAAAAAGAGCAATGTTACTTGGCAGTAATCAGGGTGAAATTTAAGACCATTGTGTTGAGTGACAAACAAATATGCTGATTGAGCTATATGACACCACACCAGGTGATTCAACCCAGTTGACAAGCAAGAGCACCCAAATGCTGGCCGGCTCATGGGATCTTCACTCTTCCTAGGTGTCTTCTGGGTGCAGGGGTGAGAGGTGCTGAATGGATAAGAACACAGGAATTTTCTGGAAGGCTGAAAATGTTCTGCGATGAGCTACATTACAGTTGCAAAGCTGGGTGCTAACTGTCCACATTCACTAAATGATAAGGTTTAGATGTATGCATTAGTTTAAATAAGTTCTATCGTGCAGAAGAACCATTAGCCTACGAGAAGAGTCTCAACTCTTTTGTGACAACTGGGTACAAACACTGCAAAACCAACTCTCTTCATCGGAGACTGTTAAGTGTGTTGTCCCTGTCCCAGATGGACGACTCCTCTCATACATCACAAAACATAAAATAATTCAACAAGTTCTGCACTCTCTCATGATCAGACCACCATAGTATTTTCTCCTGGTAAGACAGTATTAATGAAAGAATATTCATTACTAACTTAGTACAATAGTTAGGATACTGCTGGCAGGATAAAGACCTATGGAGAAAAGGAACTTGAAATTTCTTTATGAGTGAACCCATGAGTAATTAACATACCTTTCATGTGTAAATATGTATCAACTACTTCAGAACCATATGACTACTCATCTGCTGTCAGGATGTGGCAGATTTAAGCATGTGCAAAGAAGGAACTTTATCATAACTTCTCGAGCTACAAATCCCTGGGAAGGTTGGCCACTCTCTAAATTCTGGGCCCTCTAGTATCCATAGCTGTCTTCTCAGAAAACACAGTTGATCTCAGGAATCTTCTTGGCACCAGCCATCCCTCATGGCTCAGACTCCTTACCAACTTCTAGCAAGAGACACAGTCTATGGGAATGGGAAGATCTTGCTGTGAGAAAAATAATGAACCTAAGATTCCGTGAACTCACTCTTTCTCACTAAATTTACTTCCTTTTCATTCTCACACAACCCAAAGTGTCAAAGATTTACTTGAAGTGTTTTGTAAAAGAAATTGCATATCTCAATTGTGCTCCCCTCTCAATCCTTGAACAGAAGGTCTAGAGAATCAAGTGAACCTGGGGAATAAACTTCACTCAAGTCAGTATAGAAACTTAGCCACTGGGAGCAAGTAAACGTCTTAATTTATACAATTCCCACGTGCATTTTACAAGGACTGTTTTTAAGTATCAGTCAAGTAAGCGCACATTGGTTATTCTGAGATGTTATTTGTTAAGGATGATTCCATAAATAAGTTATACAATGGAAAGGTTAACATTTTTGTATTTTCTTTTTAATTTTATTTTTCGGAGCTGAGGACCGAACCCTCTGACTCCTCTTGCAGAGTTCGGAAACACAGGACAGCCCACAATCACTTCTAACTGCAGTTCCAGGGGACTCAGCACCCTCCTCTGGCCTCCACAGGGAATTAGTATGCACATGGTGCACAGGCAAAAAGGCAAACGAAACACCCAAAGACATTTAAAAAATTCTGTAAACGCTTTCTAAAAATTCTGTGCGTAGAGGCATGCTCTTGCAATCCAGTGCCTAGCCTACTTCATCAAGTGAGAGATGTATCTCAAAAGTAAGTTGTAGAGAACCTGAGGAATAGGATTAGCAGTTGTGATCTGGCTTCATTGTGCGCGTGCACACACACACACACACACACACACACACACGCACACGCACACGCACACGCACACACACACAAATGAAGCTGGCTTTACATCCTAATTTTAACACATACTAGCTGAGTGACTTTGGGTCAGTTACTTAATATTAATAGTGCCTATTTTTAAGTCCGTGTTTACTTTAAATACCAAGCCCTTAGAGCAGTATCTAACATGTAAATTGTGCTTAGCTACTTTTTGCTATTATTTTTAACCAATATCTATATTCTGGTTACTCCTATTAGAATCATTAGAGACATCATAAATCTTTGTTACTATGGGAACTTAGACATATAGACTTACTAATACATAATCAAAATATAATTAATTTGACTAAAATTTATTATATTATAACAATTATATTTATATCACATAATATAATATTTACATAATCATGTATATCATAACAATTTAAATATATTATTATGTAACATAAGCAAATATTTTATGTAGTGTGTATTATGAATTAATGTAATAAAATGTAATTAGTTATATATTACATATATTACATATTAATTCTAAATAAAGATAAATGAAAACAGCATACCATAATTTTTCTATAAATGTTAAAATATAAAATGTTATCATCAAAATGTTGTAAGCTGTACTAGGAAAATCAGAGTAAGAATAAAAAAGAAACAATGACTAATGGTAATCCAAAAGCTAAATTTATTTCCCACATAGGCATGTGCAATTAAGGGGGCAAAGGCATCATGTTTTCAGGAAACTTAAAGGAATTTCATCCCAAACTCAACAGGCATCTTCCTAAGCATCTAGTGATGTTTGGTCAAACCTCTGCTCTCCTGAGAGTTCCCTATCATAGCATCAAATCCCATATGCAGAATGGAATCAGAATCCACTTTTCATAGACTCTACAGGAGATGTGCATAGAAAGTCTAGAGACCCACTATTCTATTCTATACTATTGTATACTATAGTGTTCTATACTATTCTATACTATCGTGTTCTATACTATTCTAGAGAACTCCGGGTACACTCTTGAATATCACAGTCTGTCTTATTATAAGCTATTACTGATTCTTTATTTTTATCACATGTAAGTAACATCCACTTTGATGCCATTTTAAGAAATTCCTAAGCCATGACTTCATTTTTGTAAGCACATATGTAAATCTGTGCACAATGTAAAATGTGTACTAGAAATGGGTACACAGTTTTATAGCACACAACCGTTTATACTAGTTATCAATTTCCAAAGGGGTTAGGTGAACTTTCTGTAGCCTTTCTACCCTTTAGTCTTAGTTCTGTTCACTGGAGAATTCAAGATCAGCTTTATTAATTCTTCTTAGAATGCTGATACTAGCTGCTTACCTCCCCTGGACTTCTTTTCTCCAGACCAAAGAACCCAACTGTTCTCCCTGGCTCCTGCATTCTGCCACACTTCTCTTGCCCTTCAGAGCCCCAACCCCCATGTTATCAACAGGCCACTGAGACAGGATGCCAGGGCCCAGCTCTCCCTGGCCAGCATTATTAACAGCAATCAGCTCTTCTCCAGGACTTCTTTCTTTTTAGCTAATAACTTCTTCCCTTGAAAATGTCATTTGAAAAGTCATAGGAGGAATTGGTTCCTAAGTCACATGAATTACTGCAATTTCCCAAACATACTGGTGATGCCAGGAAGAGGCCTGTGTTTGCCCTGTAATAGCATTAATTGCACAGAACTCAATATTCATTCCTACTGCAGAAGAGAATAATTACAACATGTGCTTGAGAGAAGACAACTGCAGGAGCACGGAGTGTTTTCTGAGATAAGCAAGAAAAGGATGGATCTGCTCTTGCACAGGCAGAAACACTCAAGTGTAGCCAAGGGAAGTGCTCATCGTTATGCGACATGGATCAAGCTCTAGAAGGCAAGGTAATGTTGCTATGACAATGCAGTGAATAAAAACAAAGGACAAGGCACCCCGGTTGGGAGTCAAAGGTCACAAAAAATTGGTTCTATAATTCTTTGATCTAGTTTTGTGCCGAGGCAGTTTAGAACAAAACTCTCTAATAAGTCAGTATATCATGTATTGGTTAGAACATGTTGGCTGAGACACTGATCATTTAATGTCAGTGAGAGGCCTGATCACTTCCAAAATGCAGAGTGATCACATCCAGCAATGGGGGTCAACATACTTATTAAAATTTCAAACATTAATATGCTACCAAAAGTTTTATATAAAAGGTTGTCATCTGACAGCTCAAAGGTCAATTTATAGAACCCTGTTTGAACACAGAAAACACCACCTCAAAACAGGAAAAGATATTTATAATGTAAAAGTCAATGAGCTGGTCCTGTTTATTAGCACTGAATGAATCTGGAGATACCACACAGTACAAAAAGAGGTACAGAAATGAGAACACGGGTACATATTCTAAAATCAGTTTCTGAACTTTGTGCCATTGTAAAAAGAATTCAAGAATTTTTCACAATGATACAGCAGCCTTGGACAGGAACACAGAAGCTATACATGGAAAAACATGTACTGAATATATGGAATATAGACAAGCTATGGTCATAAAAGTGGCTTTAACCTTATAACCATAAGCAAGTGGTGTTATCAAGCTTTGATTAGAGAAACTTCTTTATGTAGTGACTGGTAAATGCTTATCCCTACCCAATCCAAGGCTCAGGAAGCATTGAAGAAAAGAAAGAAAAGGAACAAAGGGGAGTATAAGGCAAGGAAGGCCATGAAATTCTCGCTTCTAAACATAACATGAGTGTTGCAATCTGAACTTAACATCTATGTTGATCTTATGGACCTGCATAAGACTAAACCTGGAAACAGTTAAGTTATGAATGAAGAGCAGCTCATGGAGCCTACCCGTCCCTGTGGAATCAGTACTTCTTGATAGGTGCTAGGAAAGAAGGACTAATTGTCTTCAGTGGTCAAGAGAAAGTCCCCCATATTTCAGTGAATACTCTAAAGGTTGGTGTATAAGAATCATCCTGGTTAAAATCAATGAGTCACAAAACAAAACAAAAGAGACTACATCGACATGAAAGTGAGAGGGACGTTAGGAGAAAGGAGAGGGGTCACAAAGGATGGGAGGGAACAGGAATAAACATGATCAGAATGCATTACATACATGGATGAAATTATCCAACAACATATTCAATAAAAAGGAGAGAATAGAATTAATGCTGAACTATATTAAGTTAGAGTTGAATATTGTTTTAGTTTTTTAATATGGTCCCTTTTTCTTTGGAGAAACTAGTTATTTCTTCAAACAGTATGGGAAAAGCAAACAAGTGTGTGGGCTAGCACATAATGTCACTCCATAAATTAGTTCCTATTTATTCAACTGCACGGTTTCAGATCTTATTAGCAAGTTATTTTTGTCACACTTATGACAATTCTGGGACAAAAAGAATATTTACAGTGAATACCATTTTATATGCATGGCTATCTTAATGCTTTATGTGTATCATTCTACTTAAGGCCCATAAACCTTGGAAGTAGTGATAATAATATTCCAATTTATGAATTAAGAAAGTGAGGTTTATAGGTGTATTAATTTGCCACAAATCTCACTGCTATTAATAGAAATATGTAGTTTTGAAAGTCAAGCCCCGCCCCCTCCACTGTGTGTGTGTGTGTGTGTGTGTATGTGCACGCACGCCTTTGCATTCATCCATGTAGATAGAAAGAGAAAGTAAATGTCATGTTCCTTTCTGATTCATTCTTTCTCCCTCTTCCTCCCTCCCTCTCTCTCTCTCTCTCTCTCTCTCTCTCTCTCTCTCTCTCTCTCTCTGTCTCTCTCTATGTATGTATGTATGTATGTATGTATGTATGTATGTATGTATGTATACACACACACTAGGTATGATGGACTAGATATATTTTATATATACTGACTGACTAGGCTGGCTGGCTATACAGCAAATCTCTGGGTTCCTCCCATCTTCACTTCCGGCACTAGACTTAGAGAAATGTCCCACCCAAGCCCCTCTCATTTTTATATACTTGTAGGAGAACTGAACTCAGGTCCTCATACTGGCACATCGAACACTTTAACCACTAAGTGGTTTCTCCAGGTCTTAAAACCAACATTTTCTATTCTAAATATTCATTCCATTGCAACATGCCACCTGAGAGTTAAAAGGAGCCTTATTGTCAATAGTCTATGTCCTGAATAGTGTATCTAAAAACAGGATCTACAGGAGAACAGGGACCAGACAGGGTCTCCATGAGTTCAAGTGAGCAACTTGTCATGAGGACAAACTTTTGGCTCCAAACATGTTTCTAAGACTGAGCCTCTCAGCCTCACAACTGTCAACATATTAAGTCAGCTGTTGTTTTTTCTCTTAGGGATGCCATAGCCATTATAGGATGCTGGCAGTACCCTGTCTTTTACCCAAAGATTCCAATACCTCCTTCCTCTATGCAAGGCCATCACATGTCTCCAGATATTGTGAGACTTTCAGTAATTTTGAGCAGTTTCCGAAGCCATAAAATGACATTCTTTATTGAAAAGTAACAAAACACTACTAAGTTCAATTACTACTCCAAGGCCGGGAAGTAAGAGAATCCCCATATCTTTGTTTGAACTAAGATTAAAGAAATAGCAGCTTTGCACAGTTCTTTTAGCAAATCTTGGCCTAAGTAATGTTAGCTGTCCTCTACCAGATAAGCCTCAGACTCTCTGGTCCGTAGTTACTACAAGACTATCCCCACCCACGTTACAGTCCAACTTATCTGTTCCTAAGTAGATGGCTTCCCTGAAAGGGATCACTCCACAACTAGATCCCATGATTTGGGCTCTCATCTCCAACACATGTATGCAGTTCCCTCAATTTATATAGGTAGGGGACACATACTAAGTTTCTCTAGTTTGTGGGTTAAATGTGTTCTCCAAAGTCTTTATGTTGAAAAGTCAGACCTCAGGTACAAGGTTGAGAGCTTGGGAGTGCTTTAAGGGGTGGTAAGGATTGATGGGTGGCATTACTATGGTATCCTTACTAGGAGAGCGGTTTGCCTGTAACAGTGAACACTGTGCTCCTACTCTTACTCTCTTACTCACATGATGCTTCCTACCTTCTACCACAAGATGCCATAGAAGAAAGGCCCTCATTAGGTGTGGGGCCTCCAATCTGCACATCCTAGACTCCAGAATAACTAGAGATAAATTTCTTTATAAATTTTCCATTTTCAAGTATTTTTTTTTATGTCAACCTAAAAGGAGCTAAAAAAGGAAGGCATGCCCTTTCTGGAACTCTATGAGTCGACAATGGAAAGGCTTTACTTACATTGCTCTGAAGTGAGATGTCATAGAAGCCTTTACCAGGAAGACATCTGCTAGTGATGATTCTATCCCAACTGGGAGACACATGTATTTTAGAGACTTTCCACCCACCTGTGCCTCAAATCAGCATCTTTCAAATCACTGCTTCAGATGAATAACTTGGTAAATTCAGCAAATGCAAACCCAATCATACATGTGATATTTCCAAATTTCATATATTATAAAGTTTGCATACAAATTGTTTCTCTGACTTAAAGTTAGTAGCGATATCTATAGCCTCGGGGTTTGACTCCGAATTGGAGGTACCAACCTCAGAAGATAGAGAAAGTCTGTTCAAAACAGGAAAGGAGAACCATCAGCCAAGGCCTGGGTCAGCACATTAGTTATAAGCACAGACGGGGGAGGCTGAACAATTCCAACCTGGTCGCTGTATGTGACCTTAGGCAAGTGTCTCTGTCAGGCTCTCCGAGCTCTCACCTAGTGTGATGACTCAACTAAGAAATGCTTCCCACAGTCCTGGGCATTTGAACAATTTTTCTTCAATTGAGGCAGTTTGGCCAATTGGAGAAAGATGTTCACTCGGGTCAATTTGCTCTTTCTGTTTCAAGATGTGAGTCCCCAGTTTCCTTCCCCTAACATCATGCCTTTGCTCCACTCTAGACTCTAGAACCATAAAGCCAAATAAACTCGTTTTTTGTTTTCCCTCCAAGTGGCCTTGGTTTGTATTGTTTTATCATGGCAATAGAAAAGTAACTAAAACACCTGCAGGTGATAATAGCCAAAACTCTGTCTGGCTAACGAAACAGTTAAATGATAACAATACATGAGCAGCACTCCAAGTAAGTATCCATAATAAATTGTGGGTATTGATACTATACCACACCAGACATCTAACATATGACCTACAGACTGTCAGGTTTTTCTGATGTACGCATGCCACTTGGGAGGGGCCCTTTGGGTTTGCCCACTTTAGCTGCCCTATAAACATCAAATAAACTGTTATAAACTTTAGCAGGCTTGCTAAATTCTACAGGAGACACCCAAAATGACAGCATCTGGAAAGTAAGTGTCAATGAATCAGCATAAATCCACCCCGTTGGCTGGAGGCTGGAAAGCAGCCCAGAGCTCAAGCCCCACTGACTGAGCCAGTGACATCCTGTTCACTTAAATATCAAGGGCACACCAGAGCGTGATGCAAGATGGCAGCAAGGTCAAATGCTTTGTGTGTTCTTCTGCCAGATCTGCAGCCAGAGACTCCAGGGCCAAGAACAGAAACCAAGCATTCAACCTCGTCTACCCATTCATGATCCTAAATTGCCTCATGTTCTGAATGAAGAGATGCAGACTCAGGAAAGCCCCTGTTCACATGAAGGACATAAATCCAAACCCAGATTTATTGATGCTGCCACCAACTGTCTCCCACGTGCTAGTCCATGTGTGCTGCTGTACATTTCATAGACAGAGAAAAGTAAATTTCAAAACACATAAGACAAAAAAAGACAAAAACCAAACCAATCAAACAAACAAAAACCCCACCCAAAACAGGAATAAATCCAAAACCAAAACCCAAAAACCCCAAAGGTTTTCTTTTAGAAAGGTGCCATGCTTTTCCATGTACAAACACATTTCTAAATTTCACAATTATTTCCCCCAGATGGAGGATGAATTCCTGCTGTCTATGAGTATCCAGTATCTTCGCTCTAAGAAAACTAAACAAACCGAAGCCACTTGACTCCAGCAATAAGCTTTGAGTTAGGATCAAAAGATCCCAAAGCCATTCTTCAGGTGAGGTGCCTCAGAACTAAAAATGCAGTTTTGTGGACCCAGACGTCACACTTCAGTTGCTTCTGTCAAGAGTACTCTGTGAAAAGGCTTCACATGACCGTGGCACAAGCAAAACCAGCCACAAAACCTTGCAAAAGGCTTCACCCTGCCAGGCGCAAAGGTTTCTGCCCCAGCAGGGTAGCGTAAAAGACATATCTCAATGTCAGGCTTTGGAAAATATTTTTCTCTAAGTTTTAACATAAACAAAATTCCGCATGTTAGGTCTCATTCCTTCAAGGAATAGAAAGTGAGAACATGGTAGGAGGCATAATATTCCAAATCAAGTATCTTCCTGGAGAACATTATTTTCTCAGATAATCTTCATAAATGCCTCATACTCTCAGCTCACTTTAAAGATGCTCTGAGAGTCAAGCATACTCCCCTTGTCATTATCTGTTTTCAGTGAGACATAACATGACCTTCACACACAAATGCATATGAGGGCATGTGTGCACATGAATTTTTCTCTAGTCCATGTTTTTCTGCCCCATAAAGTGCTATGTTGTGGTTTATCCATCAATATGTCAGAAGGATCCATGCATATTAAATATTTGGTACTCACTGAAAGCCCACTGGAAAAAAAAGTTATTTCTCTCCCTACCTCTCTCCTTTGCAGTTCATTTTATTTCACATCAAAGCTTTATGCACAGCAAAGCCAAGATGCTCCTAGCAGAGTTACAGTAACACTCCTTCAAGTCAACAAGTCACAAACTCTACCGAAATGTTCAGAAGCCATCGTTCAGGTCTGCTGCATGCCAGTGAGCCATTCTTCAAAGCAGATTTGTAAAACACTCCCCTGACTCTGCAGGGCCCATTGAATTAGATCAAGAAAAGAGGAATTCTAAACAACCTCTTCTACAGCAGAGGGAACCTCCACAGAGTCATGCCCCTTCAGCAGAGCTTCAGAACCCAGAGAGCAAGCAGCACGAGGACAGCAGCGAGTACAGCTGCCGCCATGCAACCTAAGCAGTGGATCTCGGGCAGGAAGTATGCTACAGCACCTAGTGAGAACCCACTAAACATGAGCGTCAGCCCAGCATGTGTCTTCCACGGCTAAGAGTTGTGGCTTTCTGAGCATTCATAGGCAACATCCGGTAAAACCACTTCTCCTTTTGAAGACACCTAAGGATACAGGTTCTGGAACTAGACCATCTCCCTTCAATTTCCACTTTAACAATTAAAGCCATGAGTCTTGGTTCACCTTATTAACCTCTCCACACTTCGTCTTTCCACTTAAAGAATGAAATCTTCACCTTATAGTTTCTATAATAATTGATTGAGTTAATATGCGAGTGTGTACTGAGAATAAGGCCTTGGGCATGAGAAGAAATTAAAGGAAGAGGTAATATCAGTTTATAGACACTGATTACCTTCATTTAAAGACTATATGGTTTCTGTCTTCCCCGATCCAAGTGGAAGATGTGGAATTGGTATTTTACTTTTGTGAGTTTTGCCCCAAGAGATAATTATACCGTGAGACCTGCCTGCTACCTACCTATTTTCTCATTTTCAGTGGCAAAAGAAGGCCATATTTACAAGAGGTAGGGTGGCCAAACACGTCCTTTACAAATAGCCAAGTAGTGCTTACTTTAATATGATCTCTGCTGCACAGCTAATTTCAAGGGACCCAGAAGTCAAGACCTTCAAGAAGTTACTTAAACTACGGAAAGCTTCAACTCAGAGCATGGAGTCATAGCTCCAAATACAACATAGATGGACTCAGAGAAACCCCTTAGGCCACATGCAACTGTAGGAAAATGCTGGTTTTCACAAGAGAACAGTGACGAAAAGCCTCAGGCCGCTGAAACTCTGAGTTACTTCAGTTCCAGACACAGGAGAGAATGAAACCACAGTTGCAGTGTGCTGGATAAAAGTCTTCAGTTCTTGTTGTAAGGGCAAAACACCATCCAGTCAAAGACTGAGCATCTTTTGGTAAGAGGGTTCCTGTATCTTTCCAAGTACATCTGGTAGAGATGAAATGGAAAATTTGAAAGTTGCCCTTGAGAGATGCTGGGGTTTGATTCTTTTACTAAGAACACATATATACTCTAGCTGTGAAACTTTCTCATTTATGGAATATAGATTAAAAATAGAGAAATATAGAATTAGCTTTTGGTGCTTGAGACATTCAAAACTAAACACGTAAGTAATGAATGGCTTCCTCATGTGAACTTTGCGTTCTTGCTGGGCCCAGGATAAGACTGCCAATAGCAGCCACTGTTATACTGGCTGCTCAAGATTATAGTTTTTTGTGAGCTTGCACCCAAAAGAAAATCCAACAGAGTGATGGGGAAAACTGTCCATAGACACAAATATTCCCTGCATCTGCCTCATATTTCCATTTTAAGCACCTATAGAAGCAGCACCTTTCAGATTTACGCTACAATTAAGGAGCAGCAAGATAAGAGGAGAAACAGAGACTTAACGAGAAAATAAAACATTATTTCAGTCACATTTTTATGTATTTGTATGTATTCTTCTATAGAGACAAATGTAGTCATTTATGCACAGGCATGTATATATGTACATATGTGTATAAAACTCCATATATATGTACATATAGAAGTGGGTACATGCACTTGAGTTCGTGAAACAAACTAAAGGCATTCAGTACCCTACACATCTGCTCAGTAATATCCTCAACTGTATCTTTAGTTGGCTATAATGTATGTAGCCCACAGTTCATCTTCCTTTCTGAGCAATCTTCAACTCCACCAAAACTTTCAGGAACCTCAGAACGGTAACAATGACGTGATATTTTATTTCGAGGCATCTGTCTTAGAATATGTAAAAATTTAAAACACCATCAAGGACAACATGCAAAAAGTAAAACATTAGATCTCATTTAAGTTGCAATTTAATCGGTAATGCACTGATTTAATTTACAAAGCTAATATGACATATGACATACATAATGGTACGCATAGCGAATATTTATTACTCATCCAGGAATAAATAACATTGAAAACATACAAATAGAAATGATGAAAGATGAGTAAAACTGACATGTAATGGTTAAGTCCACCATGCCTACACAAGACAGGTACTAGAAAATTAACAAAATCCAAAAGGGTGCTGACACCAACATTCCCTGAAGCAGTCCATTTGGGGCACCCTATAGAAGCAGCAGACGTCAGATTTAAGCTATGATTAAAGAGCAGCGATATGAGAGGGAAAATAAGCTTAACAAGATACTAAAAATTATCCCAGTCACATTTTTATGTATTTGTATGTGCTCTTCTATAGAGACCATTAATGCATATATATATATATATATTAAATATATATATAGAACTGGGTACAGGCACTTAAGTTTGTGCAATAAACTAAAGGCAATCAGGGATCATGGTCAATAGCAGAAGACAATACAATTATTCAACAATGTATGAAATGAATGTCCAGCCAGAAAATCAACAGAAATACCTTAGGGCATAAGTGAAGCACAAGTTAATTAAAAATTTGGCATACAAAATTGCCGTGCACTAAAACTGGAAGGATCCTGGTATCCTCTGAGCTGAACTGTGACAGGCAGCCTTCCAAATGGGTGGGGGAGGGAGGCATTGTTCTCTGGCAGCCACATTTCTTTTGTCTCTTCAGTAACAGCCCCCTCTGAGCTCACAGGACTCTCAAAGTCTACTAAGTCACATTTCCCAGCTGCCCTTGCAGATAAGCGCGAGCATTTAACTTAATTCTGGCCAACAGGCTACATGTTTCCTTGATGTATGAAATTCTGTGTCACGTTCTTAATAAGAAACGAGATGCCTCTGTGTCTACCTTCTTGCAATGGGAACCTGACATGGGGTGCTATGACACATATGCAGCCACATGAGCTCTGGCATCTTGTTGAACAATGCAAAAATAAACCTGGGTCCTCAGACAATTATATGGACTAGGGTCTTCTTAAATTGCTCACTGGTTCAGATCTTAAAATGTAAAAGAAATAATCCGCCCGCTTTGTTTCTGCTACTTTTTCTTATCCCTCTGTAACCGCATGTTATTATTCTGCAAATACTACCATTTGTTTCACTGTTTTATCTCAGGCTTTTATATGTCTGAAAACCTTTTGGAAGCTCACAAAAAGAAATTTTAAAAAAATGAAGCAGTTGTCTGGACTTAATTTAAAAGAAAGAATGTTCTACTTATTTTCCTTTTTAAAAAACAAGAGAAAAAAAAAAAACACTGTGAATTACCCAGTCAGAGGATGTGGCTAGATAAGTAGTTTGTCGCTTTTTATTCCATAGCTTAATAATTAAGGTAAGTCGCCTGCAAAACTTTCTGAAGAAACAGATAGCATACAATATGAACATGTTTTAAGTCATAAGAAAAAGTAAGTTTTAAGACTATGAAATAAGGGTAAAGGAAAACAATCTGTATCATTCTTAGACAGCATAAGATCAGTTGGGGATGACTGGCTGGCCCATTGACCTTCAGTGTCACTCCCTGGAGCAGTAGGCATTGGACTGGAATGCAAACTTTCAAACGCCAGGATTTTTCCCCACGACATGAGCAAGCACTTATGAGCCAGGAAAATGAGTTACGACCCAAAAGTAAAACCATAGAAATAACTTTGTATTATTGTGTATGGAAAGTCAGTATATACTACATAATTTCCCAGGGAATTGAACTGAGTACCTGGAAGAATTGGAAAGAGAGATCTTTTTGAATTCAGAGAGACTCATGAGAATATAACAGCATATATTTACACTTCTAAGGAGAGCCACTTAACAGAGAGTAAAATATTTACTTAGACAACCATGAAGGGCAAGTCTCTTTTGAAAACACAAACTTTAAGTGCTCTTAAGTAGATTGGGAAAGTGGGTGGAAGTACTTGTAGCTTAACGTAATGTTTATAGTATTTTAAGATATTGTCTCCCCTGGAAACAATGTTGTCAATGGGCAGTAGCCTTTCAATTAAGGTCATGGGTGTTATCCTCCATGGAGTTCCAGATCCCCCAGGCAAAATGAAACCTTTCACCCCTGAGCTTTTCTGGTACTTCCTGAACATTCTACCAAATTCTTAACACGTTCATCATTGCTTCTTCTTACCCTCTGCTTACCAGAGAATTGCTTCAGAACAGTTGGAGAGGACACTCTTACACTCAAAAGCACTGACTCTAAAGATGGGGACTGTTCTAGTCCAAAGTTCCCCAAACCATGTATGTGTGGCCTTAGGCACAGTACCTTCTTCTTTCAAGCCATACCTTTAAAATATGTACAATTATCAAGTAGATTGCTAAAGGATCACATGGGTTAATACATAACCATTTCACAGGCTAGTATCTAGAACTCAGTAATGATCACATTCATATCAAATCTGACTCCAGAATTATCTATGGATACATAATTGAAATGTTTTAAAAATTCTATTGAAAACATAAGTTCAATGACATTGTGGGATGACTGCAATAAAAAAAAATCATCTCTCAAGTTTACTCCAAAAGGTTCTAAAATGTAGATAGATTACAATGACAAGGTCCTCTTTGAAAGCATGGGACTTGAATCCTGGCACACTCTTGCTCAGACTATACCCTAACAAGCCAACGTTGAAGACTGGATTTTTAAGTCACTTATTTTAGAGACTCTATTGTATTGGTTCATAACAGCCTTGCCTTTCAGCCTCCCCCTCCACCTTATATCATTTACTCCTGTGAAGACTTTGTGACCAGTATGTGCCATGATTATTTGAAGAACAAAACTTCAGTTTAAATGTAAAGTTCAACAAGAAAAGTGCCTGGAAACCTATCTGTGTAGTTTTGGTGTCAGAAGTTAACATAGCCAGAACTCCATTTCTATAGGTTCAGCTTACAACGAAGCTTCTGCAGACTGAAAATGTACTCAGGGCACTGGAGAGTTGACCCAAACCCTGGAGAGTATTTAAGAACATTGACTGTTCTTCCAGAGACCTTGGGTTGATTCCCAGTACTGACATGGTCTATTATGATGCCTATGAACAACAACCACCACCACAACAGAAAACCCAAAGGGTATAGTAGTGGCATGCATACCTTGGTGAAGATTAATTCTTATTCTCTTTCAACCACAATTCTGATGTCTCTGTTTCAAATCACTCAGGAACTTCTCATTCAGAGATTCCTACTTTTGTAGTCTCCACATCAAAGAAGGCTAGATTATGGTGCATTTCCCAAGTGACACTTTATACTGTCCCTTTCATTCAATAAATAATTTTCATGACATTTATGACATAACACATCCTCAGAACAAAATATTGTTCTTGTAAATTTTCTCGAATGCAATGGTCTACATATCCAAGCTGGTATTGAATATACCATACAGAGAGTAGCCAAATTTTACAAGTGCATGCTCAACAAAGTTGATGGATCAAATCCTAGGTGGAGAGACACTTAACTTGCTCAAATATGTTCATAGCAGCTTAATTTATAATAGCTAGAAAGTGGAAACAACTAAAGATTCATTGTGTACAAAAACTCAATGGCATTCTAGTTAGCTATTAAAAACAAGGGCATCATGAAATTTGTTGGCTAATTGGTGGAACTAGAAAATATCTTTCTAAGTAAGGTAATCTAGTCCCAGAAAGACATGTATGGTATATACTCATAAGTGGACATCAGCCCAAAGTACAGGATAAACATGCTACAATGCACAGACCCAAAGCAACTAACTAATAAGAAGGCCCAAAGGAGGATACTTGAATCTTACTCAGAAGGGGAAACAAAATATTCATCAGAGGTGGATGGAGAGAGGGATTTGAGAGTGGATGAGGAGGGGAATAGGGATGGGTATCTGGTGTGGGAAGAGATAGGGCTGGAGAGGGCTAAGAGTGAGAAAGGAAATCGGTGGAGGAGGGGGGAGCATCTGTGGGACTAGATTGAGTCTTGGAACACAGGAGGCTCCTGAGAGGATATTGGGATGACCCTAGCTGAGATTCATACCAGAGGGGGAAATGGAGACAGATGTAACTACCTCCTGTAGCCAGGTAGGACTTCCAGTAGAGGAAGGGAGAAATCAACCCATCAAGGAAACCTTCAACCCAAAATTTGTCCTGCTACAAGATACACAGTGATAAAGATGGAGCAGAGACTGAGGGAAGAGCCAACTAAGACTGACCCAACTTGAGACCCATCCCATGTGAGAGAGCCAACCCAGCACTATTAATGATACTCTGCTATGCTTGCAAACAAGGACCTAGCATAAGTGTCTCTTAAGAAGCTTCATCCAGCAGCAGGATAGAAACAGATGCAGAGATCCACAGCTAAGCATCAGGCAGAGCTCTGGGAGTCATATAGATGAGTGGGGAATAGAACTGAGCAAGTCAGAGGGATCAAGGATACCACAAGAAGACCTACAGAATCAACTAACCTGGGCCTGTGGGGGCTCACAAGACTGAATGACCAACCAAAAAGCATGCAGAGGCTGGACCTAGGCACCCTACACATTTGTAGCTTGATCAGTAACAGTAGGATGGAATGCTGTCTGTGACTTTGTTGCCTGCCCATGGGATCCCCTTCCCCTAACTGGACTGCCTTGTTGGGCCATAGTGCCAGAAGACGAGCTTAGTCCTGCTGGGACTGGATGGCTCAAGGTGGGTGGTACCCAAGGGAGAAGGGCTTCCCTTCTCTGAGGAGAAGAGAAGAGGATAATAGGCGAAGATTTATAAAGGTGAAACTGGCAGAAGGGGAGGGAGACAGGCTGTGATCGGGATGTAAAGTGAATAAATAAATACATTAAAAAAAAAATCCCAGGTGAGACTATGCTTCCAAAACATTGAATTAACTGGCTTTGACTAGAAACTCTTCCCCTCTGACAGAGGGGATCTGACAGCACTTGAAAAGGCAATGCCTCTCTACTGAATAGAGATGTTCCTCTCAACGAGAACACGCTGTGAGGTATATTTTTTGTGTCAGTTCTGTCAAACCTTGACATGCAGCTCGCCCCACACAATTCAACAGATCTGGTCAGTAGCAACTAATTCCCAACCCTCTGACAAACCAAGTCAGTCACCCTTTCTAACAAAAAACTGAGATGTGGATAATTTGATATTCTAGTTTCTTTCTGCTGGTCTAAGGCTCATAAAGTAGTGATTTTCAAAGACCCATGGACTTTCTCTCATATCCTTTTTCTGTTATTGTAGCTGTCTTCTATCTTGGAATTCAATGAATGACTTCGTTTGTTTTTCATTTCCAAACACTATTATGATTCTAGTGCTGTATTATACCAACTTCTTTCTTTTTTATTCTATACATTATTCCTAGGCTAGTATACTAAGAACTTGACCTTACAAAAGGGGGCTGCATGGAATGCTGTGGGATGGAATATGTGAGGATTGACAGAACAAAGACCACAATTGAAGAAAAGTATAACCCAGTAATAAGGGTGGCCCTGGAATCTAATTCTGAGAATGTTATGGCAGATGGCTCCTATTGGGTCTTCCAAAGAATGCATGCACAGACAAGGGCTGGAAAAACAGAGTTCATCTGAGCAGTGCAATTGCAGGAAGAACTAACGGTGTGCAGAAATCAAAGGTGGAGATGGGACGAAAGAGGAATGGAACATGCAACGAATGAATAATGATGCATAGTCATAGGCGTTCAATCTCATTGGGAAACGTGGGAAATCGGAGAAAAGCACGTCTCAGATCTACCCCCACAGTAAAGCGGAGACACTTAAGGAACTGTTCTAGCAGATCCCATCTGCAACTGGTCAAGAGTTGCTCCAGGGCATTCATTCCTGGGGAGCTCAGCCAGCCAGTGCCTAACTGTGAGCATTCCAGAGGAGACAGCACAGCAGCCTGACGCAAACAGCACATCTTGGATGTCTAGGGAGTTTCAGAGGGCAAGGCACATCCACTGCAGGGCATAGATGCCTCCCGCACACATTCAGAACCCAGGACAAGAACACATTGCGGCAGGTCTTTAATTGGGGTTCACGCTGAATTGAGAAACGTTCTGATGATTTGGTGGCAGGGTTGTAGGCCATGTAGTATTATCAAAACCCATCTTCGTTGTTAAATAGTACAGCAGGGGACTCTGTATAACTGGTCTTGGAAGCTACAACATCCTGAGAAAACATTTAAAGAACCCCAACCCTCTCTATGAGGAGTTGCCCTTTCCCATCACAGGGCCTGTTTCACCCCTTCGGTTTCTTAGTGTCTCTCCTAGTCTTTAGGGCAGCAGCAATACCTTTTAAAAGCTAATATTCATAAACAAGGACCGAACAGAAAGGAAGAAAACAAACATTTTTAGGAGGGACCAGCATCTACAGGTTTATTAAGTGCTTAGAACATAAAAGCAAGGATATCCGTGAATGACAAAAAAGTACAGGCAAAGCGACCCATGGCTTAAAGCCTGTGTCAAATCAGAATTTTTCTAGCATGTTTCCATTTTGCTTCACAAAACAGAAACCCAAACACAAAACTCCATCCTCACCCAAATAAAGGCATCCTCAGAGAAAAGCTCTGTGAATCGTTAGCAGTGTATCCCACTGTTTTTAAACACCACAGGAGCAGCTTGGAGCTACACAACTTACTTCAATTTTGTTTTCACAGAGGCATGACAAGTGGACAAGCTAAACTTTGAAGACAGCAGAGAATACTGGAAACCATTTTCCCTTCCTCGTCTCCTTTTCTCTCCTTTGCTCTTGTCTCTGTCTTCTTCTCATTTCTTTTGAATTTTCCTCCTGGCATTTTTTCTCTTTGTTTCCCTGTTTTCTTTTTGGTTAATATTAAGTATAAGCTAGAATGAAGTTGTAACAGTGTTGTTTGCAGTGTGTGTGTGTGTGTGTGTGTGTGTGTGTGTGTGTGTGCGCGCGCGCGCAATATATCAAATGCAATTAGTTTTAACATTTGGAAAAGTATTTTCATAAAAAATTACTTTGTAACCCTTGACACATGAATAGACCCAAAAGAGTGTGTCCAGATACTGACTGGGTAACTGGCAAGACAAAACTAGAGCTAGATTAAAAATAGCCACAAAGCGATACGCAAGTTGTGGCTTGGTTTCTCTAAGACATGGCATACAGGGAAGAAGCCAGAATTTCTCATACCAGTGGCTTCTGGCTCTGAGCCTGGAGCTGTCAAGTTCTGGACAAACCACACCATTGTCATATTTTAATGGCTGACTTTGAGTAGGTTACTCAAGATCCTCTGTGAGCTAGCGTATTTCATGAACTTATGATTGCTTACCTACAATTTTCTTTTAATGCATAGTCCCTCCTTGCAAAACAGATGTATGGTAGAAGGGAATCCGCCAAACAGTTTGCTGGACACCAAATATTCAGAAGTTCTAACATCTGTCAGATGTGGTCTCAGATGTGTCTGAGGCAATAACCACAGTCATAGGCACATGTGTCTCTATTGCTATGAAAGCTACTAATGTGAGAGACACACTTATTTAATAATAACATAATGTGACACAGAGAGAAGCATGTTTCTTCATTCTTTGGCACTTACTGAAAAGATGAGAGCTTTGAGCATAAAAAGAAGCCAAAATGACACTCCCCAGACCCATCATCATCATCATCATCATACCCGACACACACACACACACACACACACACACACACACACACACACACACACACGAAAGAAAGAAAGAAAGAAAGAAAGAAAGAAAGGAAGGAAGGAAGGAAGGAAGGAAGGAAGGAAGAAAGGAAACGAAAAAAGAAATTGTCAATACTTTGAAGCCAGCCCATACTTTACTATACTGTAGAATATTGATAGTGTGCACTGGTCTACATCCACAACTTGATTTGAATAAAGAAAACAATATTTTAGAGCTATTGGGTCACTATAAGAATAAATAAAATGTAAACTCTTTTCACCTGTATTTGGGGGTCTGGGGACAGGGTTTGGAAAAACTGCCCAAGCATCTTAAAAACCACTGTGTGTACTGCAGGAATAGCAACTAACCCCTTTGTCTACCTATACACTTTACCTTTAAGAAGTAGACTATAACCCAGTGTAGGGGTATATGCCGGAAGCCCTATCACTTGGAGGCTAAGATTGGAGAATTTCTAATTTCAGGCAAGTCTAGACTGCAGATGGTGAAAATCTGCCTCAAAGAAAGGACAAAAACAGCTGAAGTCTAGTTTTCTTCCTCTTGAGTCTTTCTGGCTTTAAGAAAAGGGCACCGGAAATGACCGTATGGCATGATGAACCTAAAATTCTAGTAGGCTTATTTTCTTCCTCTTTCTCTGTGGTTGTCCTAGTCGGTCACCATGTGAGCAAGCTGGGGATGATCTTCTAGAGGATGAAGGACACTGACCCAGTTATTCTGTCATTACAGCCATCTGCCTAGCATATAAGTAAATCAAACCAGAAAAGCCAACTGCCCAGAGAGCCTGATGAAATCTTCCACATTCATATATGTGAACTAAACAAGGGCTTAGTGTCTTAAACCAATGGAACTGGGACAATGTGTTAAGCAACATTTCCTTGGCAATAGAGAACTAATGTATCAATGGAGGTAAGATTTCAACACAGGCTGGACTCATGATGCAGGTATTCCCAGACCCATCTTTTGAGGTGAAAAGTAATTATCAAGCTCATCCAGCTAAGAGTCCTGTGAGCTGCCATAATGATTGGCCTTAACAGATAAGGTCCCTGATAACATAGTGAAACGAATGGCATGAAGTAACCACCCACTTTCTGATAAGATTTAAAGCCTGCATGAGGAAACCCATACCTAACATTATTAACATTACCTATGTCTGGATAGGTAATAGGCCTATGGGAAAACCTAAAACTCCTATTCTACTAGGTGGACATAATATTAAAATGACTTATTGCTACCTCCATTGATCACCACTTCTCTCAGCTATCACTAGAGAAGCTTCTTCTTGCTGTAGATAATGCTTAAACAGATACACTCGACTGGTCAACATACAGAGAATATGGGACTGTGGAGTGCTCAGCTCTAAACGGAACATATCCACCATACCCTTCCCCCAAGACTGGGGATCTTCATGGAAGGCAGGGTTGAAATATTCTAAGAGCCAGAGGTATTAAAGGAATTTTAAAACAGTCAGTGTTTTCCAGACGCAATAGGTCAACTACCCATAGGAAATCACAGTGACTGTGACAGCAAGCTACAAGTCCAGCACAAGCTCAAACCGCACAAATCTAGCATGAAAGGCAAGGTGGGAAGCAGACGCGAAAGTCTATCAGTAGCTGCAGAACCATTGGCACTTGATAGCTACTGGGAAAGGTAGAGCTGGTTTCTTTTAATGGTGTGGCTGATAGGTTGCTTATACTCCAGGGCAGTCTCCACTCTCAAGATAGTTAAGCAATACATATTGGACTCAATGTGTTTAAATGTTTTCTTGGTTTCTCGGTTCTTTTCTTTCCTTTCCTTTCTTTCCTTTCCTTTCCTTTCCTTCCCTTCCCTTCCCGCTCCCCTTCCCTTCCCTTCCCTTCCCTTCCCGCCCACCTTTCCTCTCCCCTTGTCCTTTCTTTCTTTCCCTTTCCCTTCCCTTCCCTTCCCTTCCCTTTTCCTCCTCCCTCTCCCTCCCTCCCCCCCTTCTTTCTTTCTTTCTTTCTTTCTTTCTTTCTTTCTTTCTTTCTTTCTTTCTTCCTTTCTTTCTTTCTTTCTTTCTTTCTTCTTAGAACTACCTGTACACTAGGATATACTTGGAAACAAGGCTGGAGGAAAGCCAACTCTGACTATCATTACCATTTTGTTTGTGAATTCCAAGCTCATTACTGGTCTATGTCTTCTCATTTGGAAACCGGGTTGCTTGATAAATTTCAAAGCAGGACATAAAGATAAAATGCTCCTAACAGAATCTAAATGGAAAGAAAGCATCACTGAAATTGCCGAGAGGCCACAATAAGAAATAACAAGGAATATTTTAAGCTAAAAGAATCAGTGGACCGGCTATTAAATAACTGTACGGTTGAGTTTTAACAAGAAGAATGCCTACATTTTATGTTTCATTTTCATGACGAACAAATTATCACAAAACCTTATTAAACTGTAGCAAGATGTACAAATTACGATTGGGAAAAGAACATGCCAAAAGAGATCACAGGCCCATCCACACTGACAGCCTTTCTAACAAGCTGGCCTGAGTGGAGAGCTCGGCTTTCCACATCAAGTCTCTCCACTAGCAGGGACTAGAAGCCCTGGAGGTTGTGCTTTCATTTCCTAGCACTAAAGCTCTGTGAGTTCCTCAGCTTCATGGCTGAATGGTGTTTGGGGAATGAGGCTATTTACCCAGCATGCACTTGGACCCCTGAGTACTAACTTGGAACAAGCACTTGCTAGGAGATCACCTGTGTATGCATGGTTAAGAGCCACCCAGCATCACCTACTGTGGAGCCTTGAAACTGCTTCAAAAACTAATAATGGATAAGAGAACCTGCAGAATTAGACACTCTGACAGTGAGGCTGGAGAATTTGTTTAACAAGCTCTCTGAGAGAATCTGAAGCAGCCTCGAGTATGAAAATTGTGGTTTCAAAGCATTTCAGTGTATTCGTTTTCTCTAAACCCTTACAAGTCCATCCACTCAACATTCTGCTACTTTGAAACCCTCCAGTTGTTAAAAGGACTTGCATGGTACAGTTACCCAGTGTCTGCTTGCCATTTGACTTCACTCCTTCATTTATTTAATACTTACCAAGACCTAAACACATTACTGAATATAAACAAGGATCTTTTTCTTCCTGGGTTTACATTCCTGTGTGTGTGTGTGTGTGTGTGTGTGTGTGTGTGTGTGTGTGTGTGTGTGTGTGTCTGTGTGTTGCAGTGGGTGTAGACAGAGAGTAAGCAAAGGCATCATGACACACAACATGCAAACAAATCATATAACATAAGATAGTAAAGGGAGGGAAAAGAGAGTGCATATGTCCCCCAGCAGGGCCTGGGGACACTGAGCTGACTTCATCCTCCCAACAAGACCACTGTAGGGAAGAAAACAGAAACTCTACCTTCGCGGTTCTAAGAGTCAGCAGCTTTCAACCTCATTTTTTCTTTCTCTCAAGCTTTGATACCCTCATGTAATGACAGCTATAGTTTTTATGAACCTTGGGAAGACTCACTGTGAGGCAGAGATCTGTACTCAGGCATGTTAGGGGATAAAGGTGGGATCAGTTAAAGGAACTGGAAGGAAATAAAGCAAGGGAGGCATAAAGAAGAAAGGAATGGGAGGGGAATAGAGAAAAAGAGGAGGACTAGGAAGGAGAGGGTAGCAAAGGGAACAGAGAAAGAGGTAGGGAGGCTGTGGGGGTAGGGAAGTGAGAAAGTGAGAGAAAGAAGTGAGGCTCTAATGCAGTCACTGAAAATGTACCTGCCAACCTCTTAGGAGCTCTGAGTTGAGAGCTGAGTCCCTGAGTCCCTGAGTCAAAACTTATTAGGTCAGTTTCTACAGAGGGGTATCCAATATGAGTTGGTGTATCAATACCCAGCACCTTACAAAACCAACTAACTTAATAAGGGCATGCAAAAAAGGAGCACAAACTGCAAATTTCTTGTTTTTTTAAATATTTTTTTCCATTTAGACTATTGAGTAATAAACCTTTGGCCCACATGTCTATCCAACCCTCATCTGTAGCTCAAGTGAATTAGCAGTATTTAAACACTACGTAAGTCTTTGCAAGAGAGTATTAGTTCTGCCAGATATCAACAACGTGCACAAGTTCTTACTCTAGGCAGGTGAAACTGCCAAGATTATAATTGCTTATAACTGGAACTAGGCAAAGAAATTAATGTTGCTGAATAGTGTTCAACTCCCCGAGAGCTGGCAAATTTACTCAAGACTGGATATCATCTGGAAAACAAGGAGGAAAAACTCCATGCAGAATGGTTAGCTTTTCCTGAAACCCCAGAGCAGTCACGTTTAACATGGTAAATATTTAATTCCATCACTTGCAGTTAGCCTTCGCCCTCAGTGTTTCACTTCAACAGCTCGGAGAGCATAGGCAAACATTAGGACTCCTATTACCTGCCTGGTGTTCTTGCTGGCTTAGCTAGCTGCCTTGGGCCAGAATCACAGGAAAAAGGGTAAGCAATACTAGGAGACAAGAAATCTAATGGGAGTGGAAGAAGCTGAACATGACCTTCAACAATGAGGATTCCACACTCCCTCCTTTTTTATGAGAGACTATAGTCTGAGAGAGAACGGTGAGCTTATATTTAATGACTCCAAGAAGAGGGAATAATTTCTCTCTCTTTGGAGAAGAAATCCAGTGCCTTGACAAGTGTTCTTAGCCTGTCAACAACCTGAGTTTGCCTAATTAGACCTTGTGATTTCAAGGACAATTTTCTCTCGTTGAATGCTATGATCAGCAGAGGTATGGTAACTCTTCAGTACTTAGGCTAAATGAGTTCTGAGAGTTTCTCATTAGGCTGGGCCACAAGAGACCTGCAGGAGCATTGGAAGCAGTGAAGCAGAAGCTATACTGACCATCCAGCAGAGCACCCTGGAGCCCAGCACATCCTGTGAGCCATCCATCCCTGAGCTAGTTGGTATAACTTGGGGCTGCTATTATATAGCACATTTTTACGAAGACATAAACGATACCGCTTTCTCCTGTTGCATCCTCTGATTTGAAAGTAAATGCTGTTGCTTTCTGCTTTATAGAAAAGTCTTGCTGAAGGAGAGGCAAAGCACCCTCTCACACACTCCAAAATTCTCAAAGAACAAGGGTCTCCTCCAACTCATTGTACCTTCCCCACAGAAGATTCCAGCTAAGTAGCAACCTGGCAGTTGGGTAGAGATCAGTGACTCATGTTCCTCCCGGGAACACAAAATTTAGGGTCTTCTCCACTCTTAGAAATCGAACCCCTCATCTGTAATCATGTGTTTCTGCCAAGTATTTAATATGGATCAATGACAGGCTTAGGGCATCACCTAGATCACCAGTTAGTGGATTTGACTCTATCAAAGACGATCTCTTCAGCTTCCTAACCAAGCGTGTCAACTGAGGAAAACACAGGTCCTGTTGCGAGCAAACTGTGACTCTAGACTCATGGAAATATTTCCTTCTTACCCGAGGTCCTTTCCAATCATCTGAGAAGAGATGTGTGCGTTTAACAGAGATTAAGCCTAGCCTCACACTGAGAAACAAGATCTATCAAATGTCACTCAGTCAAACACAGTCAAGTATGCCTCTCCTCTCATTTCTAAAAAGGGAGGTAGATCACAGTGAAATCCAAATGGCAAACTTTCCAACTCCATCAAGCTCCCACTGATTGCATAAACCTGTAAATGAACTCAATGCACTCTAGACCAGACATGGTCTCAGAGAGATTCAGAATCTTGAAAATATGCACTGTGATAGAATAAGATACATCCACCCAAATATCTATCTTTGATGATGAAGCTGCCACAAGACAAGTAAGGCCAGTTCACTTTTCGCTTTTCTCCCTTTCAGGTTTTTTTATTTTAATAATTGACTTCATAACAAAGCATTTCACTTTTACAAGTAAAGTTTATATGTGGTAAAATGTATATATTTTAGTATACATTTGTGAATTTTGATAAAAGCACTCACATTATAGAAACCCTACTAAAATGTGGATTATCTGAATGACCTGGAGGGCCCCCATGCTCTTCTTAATCAACCCCAGGATTTCTTTTGATACCATAGATTCATTTTGCTTGTTTCCAAATTCATGCAAATATAAGATGTATAAGCTTACTTCCTCAGCATCATGTTTTAGAAAGACACCCAAGGCTGTGAATATCAGAGTCACTCTCTCATGTTGCTGCATAGGATGACTTGGGGCAGATGTAGAATCACAAATTTTAAGCTTTTGTTCTGATACTTGAAGCTGATTAACCTGCTAATCTGGATAAGGTACATCGTTTCTTTCAAAACATTATTTTAAATTTGAAATATAGTTTAAAAGAAGGCAAGAAAGAACAAAAGATAGATGACGTGCTACAGACCTACAGGAAACATTTTATCTTCAAGACCTATTGCCAGCCTGAGAGAAGCCATCAACCAGCTGTCATCTCAGGCACAGCAGCAACAATGCAACCTGAAGAATAATTCCCTGGGTGCTTGATTTCTGGCAAACTCCCTTAACTGGCTAGCACGCTAATCCCTTTCTTAGAAGAACACTTAGCACTGGAAACGTGTGAGGCAAACACAAAAATCCAAGTCCCAGTTTCGTATGCAAATCAGCACCATGGAAACCAGGGCAGCACTGCTGGGCTCAGGGCAACTGGTGGGAAACAGATGCGCTATGAATCAAAAGCTGAAGAAAAGTGCTGTCAACAAGATTATGGGCCCAGCTTGCTACTCACCCTGTGGCCTCCTTTAATTCTCAACCAAGAGAACTTGACACTTCCGTGGACTAGATCATCCTGGGGCTTCTAAGTCTCATTTGTGACCCTAACTAGAAAAACCCCCGCTTATTTACAACACAGACATTCAAGTGTAACATTCAGTGATTTTACATTTACACTAAATATAATTTTAGAAGTTGTAAACATGTACACATATCTATTCAAATAACAAAATAAGTGTGTTTCTGTGTCAGGTGGCTGTAGGAATATTTTTATTCCCCAGTTCTCTTTGTGTGATAATAATCACCTCTGAATGTTATTATGAAGTTCAACACTAAATCTGATAATAGAAATGAATGTCGTTGTGTATCGGGTTCTACCTGGTTTTACCTGGAAAGGTATTCATAGACTTCTAGGGTGATAAACACGTTCTTCTTTTGGCCTGAATGATTATGTCACTGGTACACATATCATCATTGAACTATAGAAAAAAATTCATTAATTTTGCCATAATTTTCAAATTTACTGCTATAATACAACAGAAGCAATACATTATTAATACAGAATTCCATAGGTTATCCTAAATCCAGAGGTTCCTAATCCCCAAATGATCCTGATTCACTGAGAAGAGCTAAGAGCTGCAGTGAGGCCAAGAAAGTCCAATGGACCCTGGCTATTGAGTACCCCATCATCCAGTTAGACAACTCTAATGATCTCCCATGTTTTTCCAGTCTATGTGGATACTTCACAATCATAACCATATGTCTCTGGAGAGAGATGCACCAGCCAAGGCAAGGTGGCATCGAAAACTGAACCGGATTGACAGGGAAGCCCCTGAATGTACCCAAAGCCTTTCCCCTCATCCTCTCTGAAAAAGAAAAAAATAACTGGAAAGAAGACTTTGCTGTATTCCATCCCAGCATTTTCTTAGTATGAACTGTTAAAGATCATTTTGTCATTTGATTCTTGTTTTCAAGCTTGGGTACCTGTCAGGTTTATCCTAGAAGATAACCCAACTCAATTACTTATAGATAAGGACACTCAGCATTGATCCTTTTAACTACGTAATCATTAGTTGCACAATACAGACCTGGGTGATAGCTATCAGGCATTTGCCATTTAAGAACACAAAGAGCTTCCTTCCAAAGAAGTCAATACTCACTCTACTCATTTTGTTGTAGGGCCTATGAACCAACTCTTACTCATCCTGGTAGACAGAGTCAAAGACAGCCTGAGGCTTACTTGACGAGGTTGGCCTATCTTCTAGCTGATGACTTCTAAAGCTGTTTCAGGAAATGACTGAATTCAAACAAGGGAGTCTTGTACTCACGAGCACTGTAACCAAAGGGACCAAAGGGACCTGTGACCCTGGTGCAGACACATTTCCTGCCCCACCTCAGAGCCTGTACCTTCATAAATAAAGGGGTGAATATAAATACTGTCTTCTTACCACAATAGTTGATGACAAAAATGGAAACTACTTGTAATGGTTTGTCTCTTTGTCTCAAAAATTCTTGGTTTCTGACCAAACTTTTATAATATATTTCTATGGACTTATTTTAAATGGGACCAGTGAGAAGTGGAAGAATGACAAAAGAGAGCTGTGGAGGACAAATACACAAGAAAGGTAATATCATAATGAAAGCCATTATTTGCATACAAAGTGAAAAATTAATAAACATATTTGATACCTTTTATCATTACGAAGAAGGAATGCATTAATTCATATCTATCAGATATAAAGGGAGAATAAAGCTAATGTTGGCAGATTTTAATATTATTATCATTATTCATAATTACTCAACAAATATGGTCTAATAATTCTGGGCAGAGCTTATTTGAAATTTATGGGTTCATGTGAATTAAAACTCTACCCCTTCCACATTTAATTATAAGGTATTTGGGGAACTACATCACTTCCTGTATTTTACTGATATTTTTATCTGTAAAATGGGCCTATTCACAATCCTTCCCTCATGGTCACTATGAGGATTAAGTTAGTTAATTTTTTGCAAAGAACATAAATCCTCTGGCCCATGCAAAGTCTTATACACCTGTGTATTAAGTGACAAATTAAAGTAAATGCTTTCTCAAAAAAGAATATGACAGTTATCAAATAATCCACTCTCCTTTGAAATAAGTTCCTTTGTATGAATCAGCAGTAGATTTTGTTGTTTGACAAGAAAACGATGTTTCTGGATTAACCATTCTGACATTTACAGTCTCCTCTAACAAAAGATCAAAGCAGCCCTGGAGAAGAGCCAATCAAGCATCAAGCAGACCTGTTCTTAAGTAACAACACAATTAACGATTAAAATGGGAAAACACTGGACTGAAAACAAATCAAACCCCTCATTATCACTGAAATATTGTTTCCACTATGAAGAGAGCAGCCGGCTTTTACAAGTGATTCCACTTGATAACTTGGGAGAATCAACTCCATTCATCAGGAACGGGTACTTCTGCTGAGTCCAACCCTACCAGAATTCATCTGACACTGACTGCAGAAAGAGAAGGTTATTTCTGATTAATTTTTATGGAACCAATTAACATTGAATCTAGAGCCCCTGAGACATTTAATTGACCCCCAGATGTCCCTTTCTGCACCCACCATGTGCACCTAACTCCCAGCCCCACCCGTACGTCTTGGGCATGTTTCCTTTAAAATCAACACTATTTTTAGACACTGAAATGTGGAAGCTTTTGCTAACTCTATTTAGAGAGCATGCAGGATGCCAGCTAAATGTCCCACTTTACCTCATCCTTCACCCGACCAACAGTTGGAAACACTTAGTTCTGCTCTGCTTCCATTGTGTCTCTGAAGCCATTTGAGTGATTTAAATCACAGATAAGTATTTGCAAATGAGCTGAAGAAATAAAGATGCGTCTGAACACTCCACGCTGCCTTGTTAGAAATGTGCATGGTTCTAGGTTAATTCTTGGGGATTTGGCTAATGCTTTGCAAATTGCAGCAGAGTTCTCCCCTGGTTGTAACATTTCATGGTTAGATTTGTGCTTCCAGGTCAAGAATTTGTTTAGCCCTGTTAAAATGTCTTAAACTCTCCCCTTACAGAATTGCAGAGGAAATTATGCCAAAAAAAAAGCTCTTTGTGTACTTTCCAAATGACCTTTAACCCGCTAAGCAAACAGCAGTAAGTTCGGCCTTGTCTTATTTCATAAAACATTACTGTGGCTAGCTTTAGGCTGATCATGGTAGACACCAAGAGAATCCATAAAAACTGTTATTAATCCCACTTTACAGATGCCAAGACTAAGGATTACACACATTAAGGGGTTTGGACAGACTGAATAACCGATCTACGATTAATCAGAAATGAGTAAATTTAATAAAAGCACCAAGTATATAAGACAGGGTATGTACAGGAGGCTTTACAACCTGACATGTCCAGTGTCATGAATGTGGCATTTTTGGGGCATTTCTCCTGCATGGCTCCAGTGTGGGAACTGGGACCTTTAGTCATAATAAATCCATTGCAGACAGAGAGCAAAGGGCTGAAGATCTGTAGAAACATCGAGCCTGTTCATTCTGTGCTCTCTTCTGTTCTCCTTCTCTAGTAGAACACTATCCCTTGCATCCAATCTCAGTATGGTGATAACCAAGAGAGAGTATATTCTGTACTAGGAGTGGTTCATGGACTTAGCATCCTCTGCCAGCTCCTAAACTGTCAACAAAGAAGGCATTAAATACAACACAGTTAAGTTTCATCAGAGTTAGATACAAAACAACAGGCCTAAGGCAGGGGTTATGGTGGTGCAATCCTACTGCCTCAGCTACTTAGAGGACTTAACGCCAAATTGCTGGAAGCTAAGAGTTGAAGAACCATGACTAAAACTACAACAAAATCTCTACCTACGTCCGCCTTCAGATCCCCTGGAACTGACTACATGGAGCTCTGGCCCCACAGTCCACGGTTGCTTATCATCATGAGAGTAATGCTGTTCATTGGTGCAATTTACTTAAGCAGACTGAAAACAGACCCTTCGATCTCCGTTGTTTGCCTTGTATGTCTGTCTATGAAAACAAAAGCTAGCTGCTACCCAGGCACGGAAGTGAGCATCTATATGTGTAATTCTAACAGTCACTAAAAGCTGAGTTGACACTACAACTGATACAGGACCAGGGCCCTAGCCTTAAGAAAGATAAAAAACAAAAACAAAAACAAAAACAAATACAAAAACAAAAAAACCACCACTATGTAGATCTTTGGCCTCTGAGGACAAGTCAAACCATAAACCAGACCTCATTTTACCTTTTCCTCAAACCACTAGAGGGCGATAGCTATAGACAAGAAGACTGACATAACAGGACTGGGGCTTCTCATTCATTCATTCATTCATTCATTCATTCATCCTTTCCATAAGTAGTTGGCACCTCCAGAAGTTGGCATCAGCTCTCAAGGTGAACTGGAAGAACATGGTTGTGACCCAGAAGCACCTGAACTCAAGCCCTGATGTAGATGCTTACCTGTAGTCTTTAGCCATTTTGAGCAGACTTCTCAGCAGGGAAACAGGGTGGCTAATGTTTGTTGACTGTGGAGAGGATCAATCAGTACAGCACTTTTAGAAATCCAATGAATATCCTGTTCAGAGCACGTGACAGAAATAGCAGCTTCCCTCAAGAAATCGTCAATGGTTGATGCTTTCAGGAAGGATGAGGGAAGTGTTGAACCATCATAAAAGAGGGAGGATTTTTGATTTTGAGTCTAATGGGCAAGGGACCAATTCCTGTTTCCTTCTTGGTAAATGCCTCATTGATAGGGCGGGACATGGCAACTACTCAATTTATGAGATTGTTGTTGAGGATGATATAAATACCAGCAACTTTTTATACCTCAATATAAGCGTTCCATAATGACTACTTGTTATTACAATAACAACAATGACAACAACGATAATTGTGTACACGAGGACAAGTAGAAACACACACACACAGACAGACACACACACACACACACACACACACACACACACACACACACACACACAGTGCCAGGCAAAGCATTTTGAAAGGCTCTGAGTTGTCTTGCTCATAAATTAGGTCCCACAGAAGGAGTTTGAGACCAGCAGTCTCTCTTATAAAAGAGCTTTTGCACACAAGGAAACTTTTGATTCATTGTATTTGGCCCCTTGGGATAAATCAGCCCCAAAGGATTAAAACAACAGGGGACTCTCTTTTTGTTTAGTCTTTTTAAAAAAGAAAAGAAAACTAGCCAATAGGACAGAGACAACACAGAATGCTTCTGGAAATAGGGAATTTGGGATGACTAGAGGAATTGAGGTAGTACCAATCTTTTTACGGAGGTGTTCCCAATACACCACAGACATTGACTCTAGGGGGCACAGCTGACCTTTAAAATCCTCTGGAGACTGAAATATTAAGCCAGAGAAACAGGCAGTTGCTCCAGAACTATGGCCATGTGTTGAGGACATTGCCCAAGTGCCTCTGAATCCCTCGGTTGGGTTCTTTGTTTCTACTGGGTCAAGACTGTGTGCTCTCATCTGCCCACAGAGCTCCCTCCTTCCACAGAGCTAGAACAAGCGCCTGCTCACCTCTCCGTCTGAGATGATCTTTCAAGGAAGCAGCAAGAAATGCTATTCGTTTAAGATGAGAAGCTGGCCTTTGGTGACCATTCCATTTTAATTCGTGGCTTATTGGCAATCACTCCTCTCCTGCTGAAAATTAATTAAGGCTTGTGTTCAGCAGGAGCTGGTATTTGCTTTGAATCTCAGACCCTACCACCTGAAACTCTGAGCGACAAAAACGCATCTCCAATTTGGGGCTCCATGAGGCAAAATTGAAGAGCCCCCTGTTGCTTGCAGCTATTCTGTTCTGAACAATGGACTATAAATGTTCCCAGCAACAATATGCGGGATGGATTTCAGCCACCTGGAAGTCCCTGCTGATTTTACCAAAAGGGAAAAAGAAACGTATACCTAGATGGGACAGAACTGGCCAATTTGAACAGGCAAAAACTAATTTTTCAACGATTAAATATTTTACCATCGTTTTTGTCATGCTATTCATTTTTTGCTAATATTCATTTGCCATGATAGTCATTTTCTGGAAGAAATAGCTCGTGATGTATATGAAGAGTCCTAAGAAATCACTTAAGTAGACGGCATTCTTCCAGCTAATAAGCTCTGTGTTTAACAGAGGGCATTATCACCCACAGATTTCTCTTATTTCTCATAGATGTGCCTTTGAAAGCCTCTATGTACCTCTGTGCCATTCTTGGAGCTTCCGTTTGCTCGGAAAGGTAAGTATAGACACTTTTGAGAATGTCAAGAGTTAGAAGTAACCCTTGCCAGGAAGGCAAATGGGGGAAGAAAACCATGACCTTTACTTTGAAACCCCAGGTCTCTATAAAGGATAACATAACAAAGAGGGAACAGGAAGTTTTCTTTTGCCCCAGATTTTTTTTCTTATGTTTTTAAGAGCTGCTCCTGAGAGCAGGCCATCTATTTCAGGGACACCCATAGGATGTGAGATGGATTCAACTCTGCCTTTACCAGGATAGGCTACTCCTCACTGTCCCCATCCTCTTACTAGTGACCACTGTCCTCTGCAATTGCAGCCATTTGGAGTTGATTCCTATCTCACAGCAGAGCAGCGAGTGCAGCTAATACAGGCTGTTGCGGTTTTAATTTTCTACATTATCTTGGATCGCCTTCTTCCTAGACTGTCTTCCAGTATCCATGAAGCTCTACCCCAATGCCCAGACAATACATTAAATATGGCACAGTACTTGATAAATAAAATTATTTCTTAGGATATAAGAAGGGCCCAAGCTTTTACTTGAACCTTGTGTGTGATTAAATAAAAGACATGCTAATAAACTAACATTAAAAACTGAAAAGTGAACCAAAGCATGTGGCTTATAATTTATCCAAGCTATAGTGGTCAGAACACTCTTTAATCAGAAGAAAAACTAGATGGGTGCATTCTAAACACAGGGTGATAAGACATTGGCACCTCTCGGTTACATTTCTAACTGAAAGCCAAAGATTTAAGTAGCCAAAATACAACATTGACACCAGATAAAGTAAAATTAAAAGGCTAATGTTGACCAAATCAAGTAGTCTATTTCAAATTGAACTGCAGTTGACTTCAATCGGCCACATCTTTGGCCCTCATTATTGAGTGCCAGAATGTTGAATAATTGTCATGAGATCCGCAGATGCTATCGTACAAATGCAATAGTTTCCCAAATTAGAGAATTGGCATGTGTTTCATTATAAAAGAAATTAGCTTAAGAATCTCCATTATTTTTCTTGGCAAGTCACCAATTGTTCATTTTGCATTAAATCTAGCTAAAAATACTAAACTAAAGGTTTCGGGGAACTTAAAAGAGGGGTCTACCCAGTTTACTCGTAGCATTGGAGGCAAGAAAAAGAAAATGAGAAGTTATAAGCAAGTGCTTACACGAACACAGAGCTCCTATCAGGCAGCAGGCACTGCGCAAAGTGCATCACCTTTCCTGACATTTTTAATCTTGCTGATACCTGTAGGAGGCAGTTGCTATTCTTATCTCTATTTTGGTATGAAGCCATCAAGGCAAAAGGCAAAGTGATGTGCCAAGCTCAAGCAGTCAGGAAATGATAAAGCCATTATTGGAATCTAGGTAGGCTTGCACCAAGGCCACATACAACCCAAGTCCCAACTCTTGGAAATGATGTGAATTCTGCTAACCTTCTGGCTGTGCAACCTCAAGCATCAATCCCATTTATTTCATTAGGATCAATCCTTCAAAGAAGATTTACTGAGTTAAAGTGAATGCACATTTATACCCGGTGTCTGGATGGTAAGCAGACCTGGTCTATCAGGAAGGGCAGGTGAGAGGATTCCAGATGGTGGACTCAGTGTGAACAGAAGGGAGCTGGGGATGGTGCTCCAGCCGCAGCAGCAGGAGCTCCATTTGTCTACTGAGTGGAGAACAGAATGGTGCAAGAGAACGAGGTCTCGAATCCCTGATGTCTGCCTACATTTATCTCATAGAATCCATGGTTTCCTTCAATCCAGGCAACACATAGACTTGCTAAGATGAATATGACATTTGTTTATTTAGAAACAAGAGGGAGCACTATGGCCTCATCATGGCTTCCTACTTCCTAATAAAGGATAGCAAAAACCCTCTCTCAAAGGCTTAACAAAAGAGAAAAGTGGTGTGACTATTGAATTTGGGACATGAAACTCGGTTCTTTGCAAAGAGCCTACTTTCTTTGAGCTGTAAGAAAGTTTCACAAACAGTATTGCTGTGCTTTGCATGCTAAAGGATATCGAAGAACTCAACAGTAGACAGTAGCTGGGTAAGGATTTACTGAAGTTGTATATCTAAATGTTGGATTTCCAGAAAGGGTGTAGGGTTCCTTCAGCTCCCATGACTAACTAACTCCCAGAGTCTAACTAACAAGAACAGGTAGAGATGGTTATTCTAAGTATGAGGCCTAATATAGAGTTCTGCCCCCAATTGTGGCCCAGGTACTGTGTGTGTGTGTGTGTGTGTGTGTGTGTGTGTGTGTCTGTGTCTGTGTCTGTGTCTGTGTGTGTATACATGTACATATGTGTGTATGTACATACATATATGTGTATATATGTGCATGCATGCATGTGTGTATGTGTGTATGTGTGTATGTATGTCGCAAGCACTGTCCAAGAAGGCAGGTGTCTCTCAAATGAAGTAGATGCTAGTGTTGTTTACCAAAGTCTTTATCTCTACAATAGTAAGTGTTACCATTTCCTGAAGCATGGTAAAGACACCTCACTTTAAGCCAACCCTACCCATTCTCTCTCATATTCAGTCCACTTTTAGTGAATACTTACAATGAGTCCAGCACTATACTACACGTTGCAATTATGAAATAATGGGAGCTCCTTTCCCAATGCCTAAAAATAATGTCTTCCAAATAAGTGCAACTATAGGGAAGGAAGGTCCGTGCAGCAGTGAAAGTGGGAAGGTTATGATTATGGGTTAGGGGAGGGGCTTTTTTGACCTAGTGTGTAAGGCTAAAAGTTGTAATGATCCCAGTTTATCATCTTCCCTATATCTCCATGGAATCAGCATATCCCCTGCTCTCTGAAACCCAGCTAAGAAATGTCATATGTTTCAGCCAATGGGATATTAGAAATGGTATGACAGAGCACTGAGCAGCGCTTGGAGTCTCCACCTACACTGTCTTTCTGAGAATATAATCTGCAGCAAGTGTTCTGTGGGATGAGACAGATGAGAGGGAACTGAACCTCCCTCCTCTTCCTGGCTGGAATCATTTCAGACCAGCCCCTCGCTATGTATTCCTTTTTTTTTCTTTTTTTCGGAGCTGGGGACCGAACCCAGGGCCTTGTGCTTGCGAGGCAAGTGCTCTACCACTGAGCTAAATCCCCAACCCCCCTCGCTATGTATTCCCAAGCATGTAAGTGAACTTATCGATCACTTACATGCTTGGGAATACATGATCAAACAAATCGAACGTAACCCCTCTACATCTGTAGGGGTTGCCTACTTTTGCCATGGAGGCCAGCATTCCTGTGGCGAGAACTGAGTGATACAGAAGATGGCATCCAAGCAGCGCTCTGAGAAATCAGAAGCTAATTAATCAAGAGGAAATCCTTGACTTTAAAATGCCGTAGAAATGAAGAGAAATTGAAGAATTCTATTATTGTCAGGGTATAAAAGCAACCAAACATGATGATGGGTCAGACAGGAAGCATCAGTCTAAGAAACACTAGTGGGTAACTCTTAGACATCCAGTTTGGACAAATCAATAGGCTTGCTATAAAATTTACTGCGAAAGGAGAAGCTGGGGTTCAAATGAAGGTGAGAGAGTGACATGTGAGAGGAGACGTCAGGTCGCTAACTCCAAAGCAAGCATAGAGAAGATAGGTGGTGTGAGTGTGGGAGGGGATACATCTGCATCCAGGGCCTGAATGGCATGCTTTACAGTGAGGCAAATGTTGAGAATAGAAGGGGGTCTGGGTCTAAAAGTAGCCTGTGTGTGTTTATACCTGCACGTAAGGAGCATGTTAAAACATATGTAATGTCATTAAAAACAAAGTCAAGTGGTATTTTAAGGTATGAGTATTAGGTGCCTAGCTTGTAAATCTCCGTGTTGCTCACTGTACTAGGCAGAAAGAAATACTTAAGAGTCTAAGTTCACTTCCCACTGAAAGCCTAAGATATTCCTGGAAGAAAGGAGATCCGGAGTAGAGGTTCAAGGAGAGAACTTGTGAGTGATGGCTGTCATGATGGGGAAATGAAGGTGCCAGAGGACTTGGGTACCTCTGCTGACTCCTGTTGCCTCCGTTCTTTTTTTTTTTTTTTTTTTTTTTTTTTGGTTCTTTTTTTTCGGAGCTGGGGACCAAACCCAGGGTCTTGTGCTTCCTAGGCAAGCGCTCTACTACTGAGCTAAATCCCCAACCCCGCCTCCATTCTTGAAATTCCATGCTGTCTACTACTTACCTTTCCAATCATAAACTATCTACTATCGAACAAGCAACTACCTATGCCTTAGGGTTTTGTTGTTGTGAAGAGACAACGGGACCATGGCAACTCATAAAGAAAAACATTTTATTAGGACTGGCTTACAGTTTCAGAAATTTATTCTATTATCATGGTGAAGAAGATGGCAACATCAGGCAGACATGATGCTGGAGAAAGAGCTGAGAGTTCTACCTGTGGGGGCTGGCAGCAGGAGACTGTATCCACACTAGGCATAGCTTGAGCATGTGAGAGCTCAAATTCCACCCCCACAGTGACACACTTCCTTCAACAAAGCTGCACTTACTCCAACAAAGCCACATCCCTAATAGTGGCACTCTTTATGGGCCAAGAGTTCAAACACATCAGGCTGGGGGCACATTCCCATCAAACCATCACAATCTACTGGCCTTATAGTCCTTATATATGTATAACATGCCCGCATATGTATTTAACATGCTCCATGCCACTGAAGTTCCTCTGATCTATAACATCATTAGAATGAAAGAAATGCTCAATGAATACATCTAAAATTAGAAAAATAAATAATGTTTACATGCAAGGCTTTTTATAATCTAAGGAAGCACGTACACACACACACGCACGCACGCACGCATGCACACACACACACACACACACACACACACACACAATAAAGTGCAAAATAAGGTTTGGATTCCCAAGGAATTTTTATATAACACTGCCTCATTCTATGCTGAAAGAAGAGAAATAAAATCCCAGGCTCTAGACTCCTAAATGGAAGAGTGTGTTCATACTGTGATAAAGTCGTAGTATAATGAGATTAAGTATATTCCCTTAAAGATTAAATATCAGAAATGTGACCGAGGTGGATATTTTCTCAAAAGAAGAAATAGCTTGAGAAACAAGAGTACAAAATATGTCGTTTTTTTTCTCTCAGCACCTCTATTCATAGTGAGTCTTGAAAGGATGTTCGCATAAACTCCCCTATGGCCCCAATACTTGGAAGATTTAGCAATCTGATTCAAGTTCTTGCTTGTCTTATCAGAACAGGTGTTTTGTGGGAATGTGATGCAGCATGCTAGACAAGCAGCAGGACACCCGTCAAAGTCAATAGGAACGCTACACAGCAAAAGTCAAGTGAACGTGTTAGCATTCAGGTTAGGACTAATGAGGCCCAGAGCCTACTGCAAGATGCACATATATTACCACATTCGGATAACCAGCCCACTCGAAACCTCCCTGTAAAATGTCTGGCTTTAATTCCTAAGAGAGTGCCCACTCCTCATCTTTAAAATCCCTCATCGCTGTTGGGCATGAGTGATTCCAGCTCCACAGAGTCCCAAGAAAGCTTTCTTTTCCCAATCAATACTCTCACTCCCAGTCATCCTTCAGTGGCTATGATTATTATTACTTGGCATTCAATTGCCTTCCCCCATTTTCTCCAGTTCCCTTTCAAGAATTTTGTCAATAAACAATTAAGAGGCCATGGCATTCAGTGGCTTTCCCCCTACGCTTTTTGTATTTTTAACATCATTGTACAGCTATTCTTTGGTGATGGAACAGTTTTACTATGACTGTGGCAAAGCGCACTTTAGAATATAAGTTCATCTTGAGCGGTACACTCATACGCTGGGTGATTTTACCTTCAGTTCTGTATATCTATGCATAGACACACAGGCACACATATATGCATATAAATATATGTCTATATACCATGCATAATGTTAACATACATTTATACATGCATTTGTAGATAATGTTACATAAATATACAAACAAACAGATACAGGCCTACACATTATTCTTATCCAAGTTCATTCCAAGTAAGGAAAAACAAGTTCCAATAATATAGCACAGGCTGCTGAGTAGAAATTATTTTGAACTAGAAATTAATTTTTAAACTGTCTCATCTTGCAAATCAGCAGAAAAAGAAATATGTGATCACCTCATCATGCATAAAATTATAAGCAAAACAACAGCATGGACAACCCTCATGTATTTTCCAAAGCATTCTCTAAAGCTGTTCTATCCTCTATGCAGTAACAGAAATTCCTCCAGTGTCCTACCTCAGTCCTTACTGTGAAGATGGTAGAAGAAAAGAGAGTCATAGAGACACACACACACAGAGAGAGAGAGAGAGAGAGAGAGAGAGAGAGAGAGAGAGAGAGAGAGAGAGAGAGAGACAAAAACAGACTGGCAGACACAGGCAGAAACAGACAGAGACAGGCAGACATAGACAGAGACAGATGGAGAGACCCAGGTGTACATGGCTAGACACCATTGCAGTCCACTTGATTAAACACCAAGCAGAAGGAGGGCAAGAAAAAGAGCCCTGCTTTGAGACTGAAGTAACTCTCCACAGTTCTTTTCCTTTGCCCCTCCCTCCCTTGCAGACCACCATTTCCCCCAGCCTGAAGACAGTCGTCCATACCTCAACATGTATGTAAAACAGCATCTCTTTGGAAGACAATCAGCCAGATAATAACACTTCACTGTGAGAAGATCTTTGCTGTCGCAGCTACTAATAATGGTTTTTAGGAACTTAGCAAATACTTATTGGGCATCTACTTCTTGGATAGACAACGGTAACAGGCAAAGATTTTAGATGCTGACCCAGCCATTTTACATATAAACATTAATTTAATGTCACGAGAAAGGCAGCATGAACTTCACTTTTCTGGGAAAATGTGGGGCAGAGTGAGGTTGAAAGATTTCATTAAAGTCACAGAACCAGGCCTTACCATGCCCATCTTAACTGTAATGTTCTGCAGGACAGTGCTCCAATCTGGGCAAGGCTTTAGAATAGCATGAACATCTGGCATTCAGAGCATCTTTGGGACATGTTGGCATCTTTATATTGCCTTGGTCTGTGTTCATTTTCTAGATAAAAATCCAAGGTCAGATACTTTATGGTCTGACCAGCATTCAATTCTTGGGTAGAGCCTCAGAGACGAACACAGACCTTCTGCTTCCTTTCTTAACCATTAGACTAAACTTGCACGAGAATTTCCTTTTACACATCCTCAAGGCAGTAAATAAACCTATTATCAGGCATTAAGATTAAAGAAGTTTTACGGGAAATGCTGAGGCTTGACAAGGCAGGCAAGCCAAACCTCTTCAATTCCTTCACGAGTCCGCACTGAGCCCTAAGGATTTGTGCTTATCCTATGAGCCAGCTGATTAGAAAGTTCCTTTCTTCAGTCAATCTGTTCTAGAACATTTGCATCCTTTGACTCACCACAGAAGATTATACACATGGAAACACAGAGCAGAGCTTAGGAGGTGTCTGAAAGCATTTCCAATGCTATTTTTTGCCCAGTAGCATTTCCTCCCTTTTGGAGTCACTTAATCCTCCCAGAATTCAAATCAATCCTTTACTATGTATTTTAAGGCACCGCTAAAGTCCTTGGAATAGATACACAACAGGACAAAGGCGTATCCAAAGAGTCAAATTTATTTAATTTTTATATTTCCTCCACCTGAATATTATTTTCATAACCATCACTGTGTTAACTTAGGTTTCTAAATCTGAAACATGGAGGTAAAAATAACACCCATTAATAGCAAAGTTATGACAGTTAGGAAACACTGGTTTACTGGGTGCTTAAGACACTGTAGGACACATGTGAGCATCATGTCTTGTGAACTAACGGGAAATCTATAGTGAGCTGCAGGGAGAAGGAACACAGAAGTTCACAGAGATAGGGACAGAGGAACAAGGACATGATTCAGATCTTGAGTGTCCCCCAAAGACCTGTGAGTCATCAGGGGACAATGTGTCAAGGGAAAGAGCAGGAGATAAACTTTATGAGATGGGACATGAAGAGGAAGCCGGGCCTCTGGGAACTTGCCACCTTGGAGAAGACACCCAGCTGCCTCCTGCCTCCATAGGCAGCAACGGCAACCTCACACAAACACAGTTAAAACACCAGAGGAAGCAGGAGACAGATGCTGAAATGGTCCTGATCAGGCAAGTCTACCGATGCATGCGACTCCTAATGAAAATGCTAAGGCAACAGGCTAATGAGTAGCCGAGTCTGCATGAGAACACAAAATGAGGACCCTGGGGACCTCGAGCCTTCCCTGAACCTTGACCCTTGGCTTGGTGACCACAATGGTGTCATTTTGCTTTTCTCCCCATGGGCAGGACAAGGTAAGCAATAGCAGCAGTGCCAGAAAGCTCACAGAAAGGATTGAGTGGCCCCATTCAAGAAGGTAAGCATTAACACCCTGCAGGCACTGGTCCGGATGGAGCCAACTCCGTGTTGGCCCAGAGCCCTTTCTTATTCCTCCTTCACTCCTGACAAGGAGAAGCACAAATGTGCCATTCTGCAGATTAAATTTTAAGCCCATTAAAAATTACTTTCCCAAATAAGCTTCTATTCAATTTTCAGTTGGGCTGGGCATTCCTTTATTCTCATACCCCACCTTCCCAACCAAATGCTACTGACTGGTAAGTAATTGTGAAGGACATTCTGAATAAATGAATGAATAAAAGAACACTTTCTAGTCTGCCTAGCCTTGCCAGCAGCTATCATTTATAATTGTAACGCATAATGTTTATATCTATGACACACGTCAGTATTTTAAAATTCTTAATATCACAAATGGGGTTGAAGTGTACAGCTGCCTTAGTTTCTTCAAGTTAATAGAAAGTTCTAGATTTTGGATTCCACAGATGGTGGAAACAAGTAGGAGGCTGTGATGGCATTGGAAGGTAAAGGGGATCACAGGTGCACTAAAAGGACAAAGCAGAGGTTTACCCCCAGACACTGTAAGGGACACTCAGCTGTGCTCTACGTGGACCTGCTTACCATTCCTGCACAGACTCACTTCCTCAGTGCCATGGCGGCACTCATACTTTGTCAGGTACATCAATCAGACTTACTGCTCAAGACTGGGTGTTAATGTTAGACTCCCCCCAGCCCCAAGCCATTGAACAATGTTTGATGAGACTGGAGGAGAAGCCACACAGTTGACTCGTTCCTTGGATGGACATACAAGACACAGACTGTCTCCTAGAAAATTCCCAAGACAGTCCATCACCACAGACTAGGGGCAAGTGCCTTGAAATGCACACCACTAGCGACTTCTGTTCGCTCTCTCACTCCTCCAATGCACAAAAGAGTTTCCTGGCACTGTCTCCCCAAAGTTAACTGCACTGAATTCTTGCCTCAAAGTCTCCTCTTCAGTGAACCGAAATAACAAGAGTCACCCAGGGTCTTCTGCTGCATTCTGCACTCTATTTCCTTCCTTTCTGTCTGGATCTCAAAAGCAAAATCGATTTCTATTTACCTACCAAGTTTTAGATGCTCAGAAACTGGGGAGCAGCTGTGGGCTCACAGATTTTAGGACGCCTGCTGTACCATTTTAGGGGACACAGCAAAAATTAATTAGAGCCAAGGAAGCCAAGAATTCAATTAGAATGAACCAAGCCTTAAACCTGCAGTTGCCTGCTATTTTATAGTGCATGTTGGAATATGGAAAAAGACAAACAGATTGATCTTTGAGAAATTATACCTGCTACCGTTCACCTCTCAGAGGCTCTGGCACTCACTGGTTAGTTCCTTCTGAACCGCTCAGAAATGCTGACAAGCTGCAGCCAAATGGTTTGGAGTCCCAGGAAGTTGGAAGAGAAACTGAGAGAGGAGCAGACCAAGCTCTCTGAGTCATACTTCATGGCTGTCAGTGAGCGTCTTGGCCAGTGGCTTGGCCTCAGTCACCTTGGAATTCACCACAAGGACATTTGTCTTTCCTTTGTTGGTTGTGTCAATTTATTTCCAGTTTCACCTTTCTGTGGAGACCTTCCACTAGAGAATTTCAGAAGAGCACAGAGGAGCCAAGCCAGACACACACACACACACACACATACACACACACACACACACACACACACACACACACACACACACACACACCGGTTGGTTCCTACTTCTATAATTTAAACCAGGTTGCTTAGCTTACCTGCCTCTGCCCCATTTTCTTCATCAGCAAAATGTAAATGACACATGCAGTAGCCAGGAGAGAAGCATATCACCTTTCCAGGGTATCTGAGTAGCAATGCCACCATCAAACCTTCTGAAACAAGACTACACTTCAACAAGGTTTAGAGGAGGCTGGTACACACTACAGCCTCAGAAGCACTGGTCAAAGCACATGACAAGTGTTCGAGCAGAGCTGGCCAATCTTAGCATTCCCCATCAAATTTTACTATTATTAACTCTGATAACATACTACTACAGAGGCCCATCTTCAATGATTAGCTAAGTGCCTCCATTATGAACAGCACATTCTTTTTGTGTCACTGATTCTGACAACCTTTCTCTATTCATAAAACTATTTGACCCCCAGCTTATGATTGGCTAGTTCTTCCCAAGCATAGTTTGCTTCCTGAGACTCTTTCCTGAGAACAAGTCTCCAGTGGCTCCCTTGTATGAGAATCCCATTCCTACACTGCTTCTAGAGAAACCTAACATAAGATAGAGCAGCCCCCTCCTTCTACTTGCAAAATTTTCTTTCTCTACCATCATCCCAGGGAAAGAGTCTTAGATCGTGAGACTGTCAAGACCAGTCTTATCAGCACAATTGCTACGCTCTTGTAAATCTTTCTCAGCTATCTCGCATCCTTCTTTCCACTTCCAACTCAGCACCCTAAGTCTGCCCTCAACTTTAGTTTCTCAGTTACTTTCTCCTTGTTCAGCAACCCAAAACTTCCCTCCTCTTAGCTGTGTTTCTAATCTCCCACCTGGGGAAGCAAGAGGCCTATGGCTGCTCTGCCCGAGATCTCACATGGTTGGTTACCTTAAGAGAGCCAATCTGGTGCTTTGAACGAAGACTAGACAGTTATATGTCCAATAGAAAAGTCCTGCTGTTCAGAGAGCATATAAGATGGTACTGCCCAGGACAAGCACCACGGTGGCTCACTCTAGCATGCATCTTTGTCTCCCTCCCTGTTAAGGCATGTAAAATCATTCATAAGGATGATATCAGGGAAATTATCCAAACTCTCAGTGCTTATGTTTCACTGGTTATAAACAGGGTTTCTACTGCCCACTGGACCTTAAAGGTCCTACAGCAGCAAAGGCTGCTGTCACCATGTAAATGCCCTAAATCCCTTGAGTAATTACTAGTCTGTGGAGGTAACGTGGAGGTGAGGAACAAGCCAAGAGGGTCCCTGCTGCTTCTTTGTACACCCATCAGGCGGACACTATGATTCTGTTGGCTTAATTATTACACCTTGTATAGATGAATGCAGGGAACATGCTTGCCTTGTCATCAGCCTCCCAGGGGACTGGTACTGAGTAATTGCTTTCCATCGCAGCAGGAGCCATCGACTGCCAGCCACAAGCACCATCTGGTTCCCAGTCCCTCCCCCACATGCTTCAGCAAGCCTCCTGGGGACAAGATGGGATATCAGGGTTGCTGTTATCTTCAACAGGCTCGTGGCTTTTTGTCTCCTATATTTAAATCATAAACCTTATGTTAGTAAATAACCCTGAAATACTGAGCTGAATATATTTACAAATATACACATTTATGTTATACTGTTTTATATTTCACTGTCATATGCAATATGAAATATTATAGAATTATATATATGCATGTATATGTGTATGTGAGAACCAAACATTTAGCATATATACTTATCATTACATTGTCATCTTTTGAGTAATAGACTAAACAAAGCCATTCCTGAATAGGTAAGAAATACTTGATAAATAATATTGAAAATATTAATTTGATTTCAGAAGAACTCACACGTTTGAATGTTATCTATTACAAAACTTCACTATAAATTTCTCTTGAATTAAAAGTGAAATGTTAAAGTCACAAAAGATGAAATTTATGCAGCTGAATATCTTTGCTAATGTTCTATGAGTGAATATATACACATGATATTATATGAGCCTTTTCAATCTCTCTAAGCCACTTTATATATCTATAAGGAGGGCAGGGAACCTGAAAAGGGCTCCAAATAGAATAGAGAGGAGGATAAAAACCTTAGGTCCCTCCTTCATATAAAGAATTGGCCAATAATAAAGAAAAAATTCAGTTTAGCAATTGAGAATTCTAACATGAAACAGATAATCACCATGTGTTGAATTAATTAGCAACTAACTAACAAAAAGGGAAACAGATGAAAAAGCACACATAGTTCACTTTAGGAACCATGAAGGAGTATTACACTGTACAAGCCCTGCTCCCCCAACTGTTGTCTGCTCTCCCAGGTAGGTGGAGGTGTTCATGGATGAGCGCAGGCAGGAATCCTCAGAGCCACTTTTGCTGTCACATCACAAAAACAGTCTGATGAGGATCAAATATCCATTAGCCATCTAAGCTAATGACCATGATGCAAACTCGGCTTTATCTCCTACAGTGGCAAGTGGGAACACACATCTCGTTCACAAATGCTTACTGAATCCATTCTGTAATAGTTTTCATTGAGAAGTCGGCTGATATTCTGAAGGGTTTCTTTTGATACATGACTTGTGATTTTTCTTAAACTTTCAGTTCTTCTCAGTTTTGTATTTTAACTACAGTTTGCCATGGGATTTTATTTTCCAGTCCTGTCTATTAGGTGTTGTCTGTGTTTCTCTTTTCTGTATACTCACTTGGTAATAATTACCTATATAATTCCCTTGATTTGGAGTTTTCTTCTATGATCTTGTAAAGATATGATCTATGACATTGACCTGGGATTCCTCTCCTTCATGTATGCCAATACTTAGATTGGACCTTTTCATGGTTCTTGTACTTTCATGTATTTACTAAATATATTCGTATTTTTTTGCTTGAGTGGTTCAGTTCCTCTACTATCTATCTTCAAGTCCTGATTTCCTATGACTACTTGATCTAGTCTGCTGGTAGGGCTTCCCCTCAAGGCTTCCAATCGGGTTCTTAGAGGTTTCACACCCAACTTCATTTTACCTTGAGTTTGCTTCAATATTTCTTTTTGGAAATTAGATTTATTCATTTTATGTGGCAGTGTTTTGCCTGCATGTATTCATATGGACAACATGTACTATTGGTGTCCAAGGAGGTCAGAAGAGAACATTGTGTCTCCTGGACCTGAAGTTACAGATAGTTGTGAACCACCATGTGCGTACTAGGAATACAACCCAGGTCCTCTGCAAGAGCAACAAATGTCCTTAACCACTGACCATCTCTAGCCTCCTCTCCTCAATATTTCTATGTCTTTTATGAATTCCTGAATTGTCTTCATCATTATTTCCAGCCACATGTTTGGGTGTTTGGGGTCATCACTCGAGTATTTACTGCTATCTTCTTTTTCAATTCATTTAGCTGCTTCCTAGTGTCTATTTTTAAAATCCCCTGAATTATCCGATAGAGTTTGTGCTAGTCCTCTGTTTTAATTCCGTTTCCTAGGATTCATTGAGATAATCCTCATTAGAGAAGAGTTCTATAAGACTAGAGAGCTGGGGTGGGGTGGGGTGTTCTAGCCTTATTATTTATGGTTTTGCTACACAAGCTGGGCATGTGGATTTTATATTTTAGTTATGTGTCCTATGTGATATTCTAATCTGCACGGGTTGGGCTCGTGAAGGAGCTGAGCCAGAGACAGCAGGTGCAAACGCAGGTGCACGAACTGCTCCATTGCAGTTAGGACTGCAACTGTGTAGATGGCACTGGGACAGGCGAATGTCAGAGGAACTCAGCACACAAGTTGTGCATGTGGAACTAGGCCAGTGAGACCAATAGACCATGACAGAAGAGTTATAGCCTGCTGGCCCAGAAACAATACCAACAATGCTTTCGAATTATGCAAGTTCAGCTAAATATTAATAAGGGATGAAACAAGAAGCACCATGAAATATTTCTTGAGTCTCTCTCAATAAATAAATACAATAGGGTCAAAGCAGCCCTCGAAGCGTGTAGCATCCTAGAATCACCACTGAGGATGGGGTTGGTTGTAAACCACTATGTGGGTGCTAAGAATTGAACATGGGTCCTCTGTGAGAATAATGGGTGCTCTTGACCACTGATCTGTCTCCAGTCTCCATCCCCCATTCATCAATATTTCCATGTCTTTAATGAATTCATTCTCAAATGCCGTGAGGCACTGGAACCTGGAACAGCACACCCATAAGGAATGGTCCGGTTGTAAAATATCAACTTGGGGACATCTTCCTAATTTGGAGTTTCATTTCAATGAAGACAAGAGGTCATACATGGTCAACCTAAACAAATCGTTCAGTTAGACAATTCTTTGTGTAGCTAATGAACTAGCAATATAAACACATGGATTTACCTTTCACATTCCAGGTTAAGAGCTGAGCGAGGCTTCTAAAAGAGAGAGAGAGAGAGAGAGAGAGAGAGAGAGAGAGAGAGTAGATAGGGATGGGATGTCAAGAGTTTCTAATTTCCTGCCATTATTATTTTACATCTCTGGTCAAATATCAAACCTACTTCAACAGCATCCCTTTGTCCAATGATGTATATGAATTATTACATAAGAACTAAAAAAGTGTCAAAAGTTTAATCCCTAATGATATTGATCTGCCTTCCTACCTATATTTATAAATACAGAACAAAGAGCATACATTTGAGAAGAATATTTACCAGGGTGAACACAAACAAAACATCTGGTTTAAAGAATCAATCAATTCCTGAAGTAGGGACTCTGTAAACATAGAGGATATAAGAGCTGGAGAAGAGAAAAATTAGAAAGTGGGAGGTAAAGAGAAGAAAGATAAGGACTGGGAAGGCTAGGCTAGCAAAGGAGAGAAAGAAAAAAACACCGTAGTAAAACTAACAGATTTATTAGAAAGTGCAGACATAACTAGCCAAGTATAGAAAGCAAAAGCAAAGCACCAGTTACAGGAGCAAGCCTTTTAGACGGACCCAGAATGAACAGGTGAAAGAGACAACCCTGACCAACAGCCTAGAGCAAGAGAACAGAAAGCACAGAAACAAGAGACATGAGCAGAGTGCAAGGAACTACGGCAAGTCTGTGGGGTTGAAATACTTCCCTGGAGTCCAGAATCTTTTGTCAGTGTCTTTTCATCTTATACAGAGTCAAGCTTTTTTATAGTTCAAGATGAGGGTAAATGTCGTCGGCATGATAGAAAACAAAGTCACAATTTCTTCCAAAGACTTAAAATTCCAATGTTGTTATGCCTCCTACCTCATGCAGAAGACAGAGAAAGTGTTTTGACGGGAAATGACAGTAACTAAGAACCCTGTTGCCGCAAATCCACAGGAGAGTCGGCATGCTGTCTGCATGCATGAGGTCTGAAGGGTAACATGCCTGACTGCATTCAAACTTACCACTGAAAAACATGCGCTGGTCCATCAGGAAACAAGGCACAAATGAGAATGATCTGCTTAAGACGCCAGCAGTGAGCAGTCGGGCCCCAGTGTGTGGTAATGAGCTGTCTGTTCCCTTTCCAAGTGTCCGCTCATGCAAGCAAGTTATCGATTCCCCATTAGGCAAAAGTGCTCCGTATATATTAGCTCGTACAATTTCTAGGAATGCAAATGTTTATTTAAGACAGAAGCTTCCTCCAAGTTAGTAAAGAGAATATATTTAAAGATGAACTATCTCTTCATCATCAACTTTTCAGAAACCCATTACTAAAACAGATTAATGCCATATGAGAAATCATAATCAAGATGAACAAATAACCAAGAACTTGTTTTAAAGGTCCTACGGTGACCATAACAAAACAGAAAGGAAACAATATTAAGAAATTACTGTTAGTGTTCAAACAATAATTCATGCCAAAAGGTTATCTAATCATGACGAGAATACATACGTATCTTTACATACAAATTTGGGGTACAACTTGGTATGTTCTCTTCTGATGGCTCATCTTGGAAAATATAATAAAATAAAAACTTAAGGTATTTATTGTAGCTCCAAGCTAAGCACCTTAGAAATTCACCAAAAATATTTATAAACATCAATGTGTTTAAAACAATTATAAAAATCTAAATAAAAATCTAAATTTGGTGAAATATATAATACTATGCAGCTGTTAAAAAGTATTTTGTTGGACCTTAAATACCGGAGGAAACATTCAGGGTATCTTATTAAATTAAAGAAGAATAGCAATTAGCATTAAGTTCTGCATTAAGTAATGGAAGGAAGTGTGCCAAGCTCAAAAATGGAAGATTTATGAATGACATTTATTTTCTTCTTCAACGTTTTATATATTGTGTCAGACTGTCAGATAGCCTCCAGTACCCAGCCTCTGTTCTTCCTGTACTAACTGAACTTCCAATTTTAGCTAGGTACAAGACTATAAAATAGAGATGAAATTTCCCAGTACTCTTTGGTGTGACTAAGCACAGGCTAATGGAATTACAGTGGCAGTGATACGCCTGACCTCTGGCAATGTGTAGAGCCACATTCTCTCTCTCTGCTTCTTGCTGGTAAGTGACTGAAGTTAGAGCTGAATCAACCATTTTGGACCATGAGGTAGAAGCTAAGTTAGAGGCCACCAGCGTAGCATAGAGAAGCCGGTCCCTGTATCACAGGGGCCACAGATGCTCTCACCTATGCACCTCAGAGTAGCACGGAACGCCACCATTGTTGCAGGATCTAGAGTCACACCTAACAGGTACTCTGACCAAAAATCTTATCATGACGTTTTATTAACTTCATAGGAGAAAGTACAATTAAAGGAAATAATAAGATATTTAACTGAAACTTGTTGGGGCAAAGTCCAACTCTGAGGCTCGCAGTAAAAATAATTCACCAAAATGTTAAAACCACTACCACCACAAACACAGTCTACAAGCATTTTCGCTGCTATGTTCTATCTCCCCTGTGTGATTATTTTTAAACACAAAGAAGAGTTGGACAATAAGATTTGTCTGCACTCTTCTGATGCTTCCCTTTCTTTTGCTTTTCTTAAAGAAAGATCAGTGGGGAAGTAAAAGAAAATAGTTCAAATACAACACACTTAGGAAATAGTATTAGGGGGAAGCTTCTACACTTTCTACCTACATGTTGGAGAATATTTTGGGTGAAAAATCACAAAATGCCTTCAGAAATTACGAACGGGCAGAGCAAAAGCTGTTAGCTGAGCTGTCTGCACCTTCTTCGTTTCTGGTGCATAAAGGCCAATTAGGAAAATGAGCATGGAAATCTGAAAAGATAATGAAATAAAAACTTATATTTTCTTCGCACTTGAAGAAATCAGAGTTTACTGAGGCAGTGGTGGTGCACGGCTTTAACCCCAGCACTTGGGGAGAAGAGCAGGCAGAGTTCTGCGCAGTCAAAGCCAGCCTGGTCCACAGAGCAAGATGCTGGACAACCAAGGTTACACAGAACAACACTGTATGGACACCTCCCCCCACCAGGAAAAAGAGAAAAAGAAGGAAGTCTGATTTTACTGTTGAATTAATTACAAAATGGAGCTTACGGAGTCCATATTTTCCTCTGTATTTAGTTTAGAAAATTTCGTACAGTTTGTTTTTATCATATACTTCTCTATCCCTAAACTCCCTCCAGATCCTCCCCACTCCCTATCAAGTCAACTGCGTGTTCTTTTGCCATCTTAAAAAAATAGGAAAAAAAAGATACTAAAGTAATACGAGTCCAACTTCTCCTGCACATGGAGTGTGGTTGATATACTCACTCCACTGAAGCAAAGAGATTTTTTCCCCTTCTCAAATGATATCATTTGTAAGTAGTTTCTTGGCCAGGGATGGGATTTTTGTGCCCATTTGCCCTCTGGTCTGTTGGGGTTTTGTCTGGCTTGAGCTTGTAGGAGTCTTACCCATACTGTCATGGTCTTTGTGAGTTCGTACGTACAGCTGCCCTGCTGTGTCTGGAAAGTACTGTTTCTTTAAAATCACGTAAAACCTCTGGCTCATACAATTTCCTGATCCCTGTTCTGCATAGATCCCTGAACCCTGAGAGGTGTGTTAAAGACATCTGATGCAAGGTTAAACACTCTAAAAGCTGCCTTCCTATTTTACATGATTAAGAATAAATTATTCAGACAATAGTACGAATGGGAAAGAAAGGTATGGAGCAATAGCTCTAGAAGCTATTGAGGCTTGCTTGCATGTCAGCATTCTTTTATACACATACTAAAGGCCAGTAATCATAAGACGAGCTGCCCATCTACGAACTATGAGATTCCCTCAAAACAAATCACCAAAGAGGAAAACCGTCATGTGCAGAAACACAGACTCCCCAGCAGGACACTGCTTTGGGAGATAAATAGTTTTAAAGAAACATAGTAACAACATCTCTTCAAATTCTTCTGCTATTTGAAATTCCATATGACTCCCACATGAGCTTCTGAGCTTCTCTGTCTTCTTGAAGTAGATAGTCTAAGCAAGGCGGGCACACTGGGAAAGAACAAGTCGGCCAATGGGCCAGGGGTACCTATGGGAACCTGATCTTGCAGGGTGATTCTTGCCTTTTTATCTGTTTCCAGAACCGGATTTTTACCTAGAAATTTAAGGTATGATTGAAAAAGAAAGTTAACTTAGCTGCTAGGAGGCCCCTCTGCAGGGTTGACTCCCACTTTCATCTACACTTTAACCAAACAGATTCTAATTTGAAAATAATCCAGTTTTCCTTTTGATTTCTAATAATTAAACATTTCATCCTCCATGCTCTCTGAAAGTAGAGAATCAAAGTGCAACTTAATAATGAATGAGGGATTCTGGGGACAAAGCAAATTTGACAGTGGTATTTATAACTCAATTATTTTGATATTTATGCAAAACATACATTCGTAGTTCCTGGGCTCTATATATGACCTGAATACATAAAATAAAAATATCCTACAGTACTCGAGGACAGAAAATTCGATGATCTCCTGGTATAATAATTTTAACTGAAAATTTAAATACAATGAAAATGACAGTTTTAACAAACTTGACAACAGCTTAAGGTTAAAGGAATCATCTCTCCTATGCCCACTCTCCCATTACCAACCTCGCAGAATGAGTTTATTTCCACTAAAAAATGTACTATGAAGTGTAATGCACACACACAAAATCCATCAAGACCATTACAGGGTCTGTCCACCTCTCCAAGGCACTTTCTTGTGTACTCTTGGTGCTAACCTGGCCCTCACTAGAGAAAGGCAAAAACCTACTGCTATAGTGGACACGGATTGGGGGCACTTGCTGGTCTGGTTGGCAGAATGGAGTGGTGAAACATTTACAACGTATTAGGTAATCATAGCACTGGAAACAGCACTGTCAGAGGATAGTCGCACATTTGTAGCACATGTTAATTCCCAGTAGAGGAGAGTGAGCCCACCCCACACACTTGGCCTTTACTACACGTGGCTGGTTCCAGCTCTCCACCATGTTTTACAAAAACAGGCTCCAACCCCATGCTATTAAGATTTTGAGGCTACCAGAATTGTAATCTAAAAGCATCTTTTCTTTAAATCAGATTGTACCAAGAACTTTTATTACAGCAACAGAACACGAACTAACACACCTGCCATTTACGTTGTCTTTTTGCTTTCGTTTTTACTTATTACTTTGATCAGTTTAGTTGCACTCCTTATATACCTGTTTGGCTTTTGTTTTGCTGTATTTTATGTAAGTGAGGTCCCTACATTTAATGCTGTCTATTATTTTGCACATGACTTTCAACCAGCAACATCACATTGGAGAAATCATTCCTGAGTGTCTGTGGTGTAATTTCTGCTGTCACTGCGTAGCAAGGCTTTGTGTAGACACACTAAGGTTTTATAAGGAAAATCACATACAAATACCATTTTAACTATTTCATGCATGAGACTCAGTAGCATTGAGTACGTTTACAATCCAGTGTAACCATGACCATTTGTTTGTATACGGCACCATTTTGGCATCCCAAAGAGCAATCATGTAGTCATCAAACAACAGTCCCTGCTAACCTCCATTCTATATATTAGCTCTTTGTAGGGTCTTCATGTATGTAGAATCATACATTCTGGCCCATTAACCTAGTGACTTCTAGTTCATCTATGTACTAGAAATTATCAGAATTCTATTCTTTTCATTTCTGTAGCACATACATGAAACAACTTACGAGAGCCCAGGTTGGCCTCGAACTACTGGCTGGCCTACATTACTGTCCTGAGTAAGGTGATTTCAGGCAGGAGCTACCACATCCCCAGCTCTGCAGAATTTTAATGTGAGTTGGGAACATCAGTTTTATGGGATTAGAGACTGTTTCTCTTCACATTTCTCTCACGGGTTATAGTGTTCTCCATGAAGAAAGTAACACCTATGTCAACACACACAGTGACAGCAAATGCTGATGTTCGTGACTGTCTGTGAAATTTTGTGAAACTGCAAGTTCTGAAGCAGTAAGCTTGAGTTGAGGGCCTGAGAGTTTGCATTTTTAATGGCCTCTCAGGGTCAGAGATACAATGAGGGGTATGAATGCTGGAAAACAGTGCAGTGATATAAACTCAAATCAAACACCAAGCACAGTAATCTTCTGTTTAAAGCAATCTATGGTGTGAAAGCCACACTCCGAATGTCCTCTCCCCTGTGTGTGGCTTGTCATCACACACATTTCTTTCATATGAAGTGACTCACAGTTAATTTCTGAGTCCAAAGCGAAGTCAACTCTTAGAGAAGAGCAATGCAATGAATGGTGACTGGCAGAGAATATGGTCAAGATTGGCACCAGTTCTCGTCCACCCAAGTAGACACCAGCTGCCAGCAGGGCATCTCATAGACCCTGTGGTTCACAGAGTTTCCTCCCTGCCCTGAGCCTGGTTACTTAGCCTGAGCAGATAGCTGGTGGAGCTGTATGAAAGATGAACACGAGTTGAGTCTGTCAGACTCTCTTGGCCTTACTCAGATCACTAAACAGCGAAACCACAACACTTTGTATGCAAATTTTTCTTGTAAAGCATTTAGACTGTTAAAAGAATGTTTACTGCAAACAAATTCACACAAAGAACTTTCCACTGGATGACATAACAGCAGTAAGAAGAGAAAATATTCATCAGAGGGGTTCATCGGGCCCTGCCATGCATTTGCTCATGTCACTTCCACAGCGACGCTGAGACAGATACGTCATACAACACTCTCCACCAGCAGCAAAGTGTACAACAGAACAATCAGATTGAATGTCATACTTCACTGTTCTTACCCATGAATACTGTTTATCCATAAGGGGAAAAAATCACCGAAATCAATAGGAGGCATTTGGTAGGAGGCTGACCTGTTCTTGTCCTACCTGCTTTTGGCATGGCAAACACCCTCACAATGCCAGGCACAGTCTACTCTACTTATTACTCTTTTGTTAGCTTTTGCTTTTGAAGCATCAAAGACACTGTTTTTTCTTTGCTTTGCTTTGCTTAAATGATCTAGATAGCATATCTTTTCTGAATGTTCTCTCTCTCTCTCTCTCTCTCTCTCTCTCTCTCTCTCTCTCTCTCTCTCTCTCTCTCTCTCTGGTTTAAAAAAATCCAAGCAATAAAAAAAGATAAGTTGCGAGAAAAAAGAGATTTCTCCAATAAAGAGAAAGTTAGTGAGTTGTGAATGTTTCTCTCCATTCAGCTTATAAATTGGGGGTGAAAAGGCAAGGGCAGTGTTCTCAACATTGACAGGAACTGAAAGCTTAAAAAGGCAAATTAAAACACAAAAACTGAAGCCCTTGGGGTTCATCTAAACACCCTCCCAAGAAGCTGCAGTTCTTCCAGATAATGTCCCTGCAGCACAGCAAACACCTTCAACAATAGCAGAAACAACCTCCTAACCTTGGGTCAAAACACTGGGAGGATCTCAGGTTTAAAAAATAAAGGAAGATTTAAATAGTGCCTTGAAGAATACGTTTTAAAATGAGAAAAATCATTATAACAAAGACAGAAAAGAAACAGAAAGAAACAGAGTTTAACCCTGTGGAATAACTCAGATAGCTAAGAAAGTAACAAAGGTTTCTGGATCAAGAGAAGCTAGGAATCACTGATCATATCACACACACACACACACACATACATATACACACACACACACACAAACACACACACACAGTCATGCACATGCATGCATGCACAGAAACATGTACATGTACACATGCACAGTACACAGACACACACATGCACACACATGCAGGTACACACGAACAGGAACATGAGTGTGACACATTCACACAGTTATGTAAATCTGATGAACGCTATATAACGAAATGTTAAAACAAAATGGGACCTCCTCCAAAAAATCATACAATGTTGGTTGCCTCCCCATTGAAGGCAAACAAAATGAAGCCTTAACATCCAGTTCTCAGCCCACAGCCTTCAAATGGAAACATTCTGGTCTCCGACAAAGGAAGGGAGCCAAGAGTCACCAATATTTTATTGGAAAAAGGCTAATGTTTGAAAAGCACCATCCGAGCAAGATGAAAAGGGGGCAGAGCAACTATGGAAAGCATCCTAGATCACAGGAAAATAAGGAAGATTTTTTAGCATCCAAACAAGCAATTCATCACAAGGAAAGAACAATTCCTTCTTAAAGTTCTGCATGATCCTGAGCTAGAAGGTCATGAAGCAATGGCTATAAAAGAGGTCCAAGAATAGTGTACCTAACCACACTGGCCACCATGGAAGACCACATAGGCTAACACAATGGTGCCCTTGGTACATCCTCATTATTACAGACTTTGAGAGCAGAACTGAGGCAAGGTAGAGAAGAATCAAGACAAAGGACTTAGGACTGCAAGGCCACAGTTGAGCTTAGGTAGAGAGTATAAATCACATTTGGATACGATGCTGGTAAAAGTCAAATATCAGAAACATTGTTCCAGGATGAGATGGAGCCATCAAGCATGGACAGTTTAAAATAAATAAATAAATCAGTAAAGTAAAATAAGGTAAAAAATAAAAGAGACACACAATACCAAGACATGGTGTCAGATGAAGAAGAAAAGACTGATTAGTTCTGATGCATCTTAGGGAGGAAATCAATAATAAAACTAGAATTTTAAAACTACAGAAAGAACAATCTTAGTTTTGTAAAGCTATACATACTTCCTCTATTTATGAATCTCTGTATGTGTGCCAAGACATAAAGATGGGGCAATGTTAATGAAGGTGACTTACTTCTGATGGCACAGGTATTTCTTTAGTTGATATTTATATTGTTTTATTCATTAGTTAATCTCTCTCTCTCTCTCTCTCTCTCTCTCTGTGTGTGTGTGTGTGTGTGTGTGTGTGTGTGTGTGTGTCTATAAACCTACATTTTAAAATGCCATATATCAAAAGTCACAGGCTGATCTTAAGGGCATTTGCAGACAGTGGCTACTCAGCCTTTAATGTAAGTCCCTGCATCCATCATAGGTTCCTATCCCATTTCCCACACTTGTGACCCTGGCCATGATGATCTCTGCCTTTTGCCTACCCTTTGATCACTTTTACCAGTGTTAGTGATGAGACACATATGGTGATCTTGGGATCACTGCTGCCTCCTCTACTCTTCCTTTACTCTTGTCTGAGTGTCGAAGATCAAATGGCAGCTTTGTCCAAGTCTTACACAAAGTTGATGAGTTCAGAGCCCAGACATATCTTGAGCCATAGCCCACAGTATTCCTAGCATCCCAATTTTGGAACAATTTATTTTCTCACCTTCTTTTAAAACGGTATTTCATGCAGTCTTTGAAATCCACCAGGAATCAACTTCTTAAATGCAAATCGTCACTGTTTTAAAAACATAGTGTTCCAAAAGAGCTGTGAAAAAACTCACACTGTCAGGAGCTCAGGAGAGCCAAGTCTTTGTATCAGCCCCTGAGGCTGGGTCTCCTGCCTAGGAAAGCTCCCAGGGTGGATGCTTTGTAACAGTAATGCAGAACTTTCTGTGATGGAGAACCTATCTAGATGACCAGGAACCTGGCCACCGATTTCAGCATAAACATTTACTGTTGACTTATGGTTACCAATCAAAATTTATCATTAGAAAGGTGTTTTTAAAAAAATTTGTTCTGGCCAAGTTTCTCTTCACACTTTAAATTTAAATCCAGCAGATTTAAAAGTAAGCCACTGTTATTCATATCAGCCAAATAAAGGCTGCCATAAAATGGAAATTAATACTGTGAAATGACTAAATTATCTCCAAAGTCTTTATGTGTGAGTTCAATTATTATCCAACTTCTTTTGTTAAATGTTCATTTATCTAGAAATCATGTCAGACTACTTCTAGAGGGGACGTTGCTCCCCTACAGCCCCCACCTCTTTGCCAGCATCCTCTGTGGTCCATTTCCAGCTAGGTCATTGACTGGGATCAGTCTATAATGTAGGAGTTGTTCCTTGATCATTGTAACCAATGTGCTTTGACTCATTTTCCTTTATCTAGCTGGATTCTGTCCTGAGTGTAAACTTCAATAACAAACAGGGACATGGGTCCCACTGTTCCTTACCAGCTGTCAGGCACTCCAGCAACTCAAATGCAGAGCTGGCGAAATGACCACACGCTGTCTGAAGCTTCAGGGGTGGCATTTAATTTAGCAACTAAATTTATCTCCTTCAACAAAACTTGTCACCCCAACTCTGAGGCACTACAAACATTCTACATAGTTGGTGTCTGCTGAACTCGGTAAGAAGATGCCTCCCCAGATAGCTCAACAATCCATAAAATTATAAATTATAAATGATAAAATTATAGGGAACAAGCAAGAAAGTTGGCTGGGAGTTTGATTTTCCCAGTGGTGTGTACTCAAGTAGAGTTAGCAATACACACCTTTTCAACAAGAATTATGACTGTTTAAGATTTGATACGAAAGAAATAAAAAACATCACCCAGTTTCATGATGAAGAAACAGAAGAGAAATACCCCAAGGATGTTTGCCAGGATGAGTCTGTTCTATTTACTGCACTCCCATAATCACTGGTCACGTAACAAAGCTGGTCGTTACCATCCTGCCTTTGCTTTCTCTCCTCTGTACTGATGCATGATGCTGTGACACTAGCGAAGCCCATGACATTATCTGTGACAGTGACGGCACTTACTGCAACCCAAGTCGCCCATGCATACATCCCAGGACACAAACGCTCTCCTCTCTACCTACCCAACAACACTTCCCCAATGCACAGGATTTTTCCACATAAACATATCGTTATTTAGCACCTCTTCTGTTCTTTGTACTCCTGTGTTTTGTTTAGCGCTTCAAACCTGTTCTTTCCAAACCACTGAACGCTCTTGTTTAGCCCAAAGACTAAGGCGATCAAAGCCTATGAAGGATGTTATGGACAACGCGAAAGAAGTTTGCCAGGATGGCAGCATCTCACATTGTTCTTCCTTCTTATTCCTTAGAAATCTCCCCCTCCTCCCAACTTATTCCATCTTCCTCCAAAGCTGTGTAGGTGGAATGTGCTACTTGATAAATGCAGCCTGGTTATATAATGTGGCTGCTTCTTTACAAGATGTTATAACCAGGGTTACCTTATTTTGTCTCTGTTATGTAATTGGGTTGTACAAGCCTTTAAATCCCTCCACCTACATAAATATTAATCTTGTGTCTTGCTTGTTTGATTCCAAGCACTTATGTCTTGTACTTTTTACTTTTATGGATAACTTTAACTTGTCTTATCTCTTTGCTGTGTTAAGCAAACATTTCACAGTCAAATCGTCTTGTTTTCAAGCCACACGTGTACCACACTTCTCACATGAGCCATGTGGAAATTTCTCTACTTGAAAGCAGAAGGCATTCATAAAAAAGTTATAGTATGAGGAATGAAGACTAATGCTCTTAAGTGATGAAGATTACATTCCATATATATATTTGATCCTAATTTTAAAGTTTTCATTCATTTTGAGATGTAGAACCTTAATCCAAAGAGAAGTAAAAAATGCAAACATGAAAAGTAGATTATACTGGACAGGGCTGTGAACAAAGCCTCCTGAAAGCAGAAATGGCAAAGGAGCCTTAGGTGGCAGCATCATAACGTCAACAAAGCAACATGGGATGTGACTAATCACAAGAAAACTGAAAAGGCCCGAACAAAATCTGTCCCATCTAGCTCATTCCCACACTTCCTCCAGGCTCACTGAGAAAGTCTAGAGAATGCTGCCTACCATTTGCCATAAACCTTCTCATAAAGAAAAGTTTTTAAACAGAAAACAAAACACAGTAGCATGGCAGGGAACACTTGGCCCTGGCTTAAGAATGTTCAGCATTCTCAGCCCGCACCATGTACAACAATACGCTCTTCTGAGTGAGTAGCATGGGGGTTGGAAAATGTGGTGGCTAATTTCTTCCATATTTGCGTAGGTTTTGTTTGCTCTCTCAGCAAAAGGGTACAAGATGGGATTGAGGCCAGTTATGTAACAGCAGCTCTATAATTCTTTAATGTCTCTGTGTGACTCAGACAGTTGATAAAAAAATTAAATCAATTTCATATACTATTGACAGAAATAAGAATCTTAAACAGATTTCACTTTCAAAAAGTGAAGGATCAGAATTTACATTTGCTTTTGCTCTGTTTTATTAACTCCTACTTCATGGTCCTGGGACTAAACCTAAGAGCTGAGCATGTGTTGATCTACAACCACAGTCCCTACAACAAACTATTCATTTTGAGACATACTGCAAGACCGGGGTTTGGGTTATTATGCTATGATGAAATACTATGACCAAAAGCAACTTGGGAAAGAAAAGGTTTATTTAATTCACAGTTCCATATAACAGTTCATCATCTGGGCACTGAGGGCGGGAACTTATGTAGGGCAGGAACTTGGAGGCAGGAGCTTACACAGAAGACATCAAGGGGTACTGCTTGCTGACTTGCTCCTCATAGCTTGCACAGCCATAGAACCCAGGACTATCAGCTCATTAATGGCACCATCCAATGGATGGGCCTCCCCCACCAATCGCTAAGAAAATACTTACAGTTGGATATTATGGAAGCATTTTCTCAATTGATGATATCTTGAAATAAAACTAGCCAGCATAGCTGCCCAAGCTTAAACTCAAGATCCTCCTACCTCTGCCCGCCCAGTGCTGGGAGTACCCAGTGGTCCAGTAAACCTAGCTGAAAGTGAGATTCTAACCACAAACATCAACATCAGTAGACATCAGAAGGTCAATAGCAGGAAACAGAGACAGGAAGTTACAGATGATTGTAAGCCACCATGTGCATGCTAGGAATTGATCTCCAGTCTTCTCAAAGAGTAACAAGTGTTCTCAAGTGGTGAGCCATCCCTCCCGTTCCAAGCATTTGATTTTCACTAAACAAAATGGTCATTTGGGGGAGATTATTGGGTAATCATTCCAGCCATGGTGTTTAAAACAAGAACAACAGCAATACATTATTTTCAGTTAAACACTGAACCAACCAAACCGACGGGTGAACACTGTTTTGAACTAAGATGTATCATTTCCAGCTTTAATCTATAACTTGCCCATTGGAATGGACAAAAAAATGTTAAAACTCACCAGAATTAAACTAAAATGCTTTGCATTGTATGAAGAATGTCTAAGTTGTTGTTTGCTGCTTGAAGCTGACTTGTTTTGAAAGCTGATTTTGCCATATGCAAGAGTTGTCAATCAAACGAGGAAGTCAGAGTATGCCGCATCCCGGCATCTCACTGTGTTGATGTGGTAGAAGCCAGAATTCTGTCTTCACCCTCCACCCTACCCCCGACAGAGATGCAGAACTTATGTTTTCGTTTTTGACTAAATAATAAAAACAATAAGCAACAAAACCAGCCTTGGAGGAAAAGTAAGAAAGAAGAGCAGTTTGTGAAAACACCGTGAAGAAGACAATGAGGTGAATGAAATTAAGGGTGTTCCACAACTCACCACAACATTTCAAGTCACCGGGCTTTATTTCTGATTTCTAAAAGTTCTGAATTATGAAAAGTTCAATACACAAATGCACCAAATATTAAGCCAAGCAATCCTCTTTAAAAATACTTGCATGCATTATAGCACCGAAGTTGACTTCAATATTAGTTATCTCTTGCAATCGTCATTGTTATTTCCACCTTTCCCATGACTCAAGTTGAATGATTTGCTGGAAATGTTAACACACACACACACACACACACACACACACACACACACACACACACACACACACACACACACACACACACACACACACACACACACACACACACACACTTTTCATTTTTTTTGGCCCAGGTCTCATATATTTTTCTCAATATTTCTGAGTGGAGAAAACACATAGAGTAAAATAAAGCAAATTAACATCATAAAGTGTTTTAAGCTGGGTTGCTGCAAATCAGAGGAGCTAAGACAGGAGACTGAAGGGTCATAATTAACACCAGTGACTGCTGGGAAAATGGGAATGAAAGAGACCAGTGATACAGAGAACTGAGTCGAGCCAGACAGTGGTCCCATATAAAGTCTACCCTGCTCCCTCTGTTCCAGGAACCTTGTTACCACTGGTTACTGTAACATAAATTGTATATATGCTGACCTATACATTTCTCAAAACCCCCTTACAGTAAAACCTTCCCTATTATCTCTACCCTATGAGTGCAAAAAGATCAGTGTGTGGTAGAGAGGTAACACAAGACACAGCGTCCATCCACACTCAGACATACTGCCCTCACATCAGCTCCCCGGACTACCTCACAATGTTACCTCAATAAGTGCAGAAGGATAAAATATTCACAGGGCATAAAGTATCCCATTATCCGTAAAGAGATCATCATGCTGTGAATAGATACCAAGCATTTTGTTTCTCTAATAGCCTCTACTTTGCTTTTGAGTATATTCAGCATGAAACAAATGGCTATATAAAACCTGCTCTAGAATTTGGTTATTTCTAAAGTTGTTGGATGAAACTATTCTCAGCAGAATATGTTCATTTTATTAGCAAGATAGAAATGTGAGCATTTCTGGACCAAGTTTTGAGCTAAATATATCAATTATATCCTACTGATGTAGGAGGCCCTGAGTGACATCTTCCTTAGAACTAGGACTCTAAGAGGCATCTATGGAAAGAGAACAGACACAACAGCGTATTGTTAAACAAAAGATTCAATAACACAAGACTTTGTCTGACTGACTGGTGTCTTTAGTCACACATTTTTTGGAAAATGAGTGCTCAACTAAATAAAGCATCAGAATGTTCTCAGAAAACACAATTCTTCCATTAGCAAAACTATTCTCTTAAAACTACTTATAATCCAAGTGATAGGTGGCATTGTCCTTCTTAAGTAAACATTCTACTTATTAATGCATTCAATTACCTTCCACATTAATTTTCTTTTAAATACGAATTTATCAAGAATCAAGAAAGAAGGTAAGTGTGGACATTTGTCTACAGAATTCATTGACATTCCTCCAGTGAAGGAAAGAAAGATCGGGGAGGAGACCTGAAGAACTAAGCCTTGGAGGTCACAGTCTGTATCCCATCAAGTCATTTGGGCACCCATTCCTGAGAAGCCAATTCAAACGGTAAAATTAAATAATTAAATAGTATAGAAATAAATAAATAAATAAATAAATAAATAAATAGAAATAAATAATATAATTAAAAGGCAGAGAAAGTAGATTATTCACTGTAGTCACATTCTAGAGAAGGACAAAGAGACTCAGTGACTTTACTAGTCCATCTTCACATTCCTGAAATGCCATTAAACTTTAAATATTAGTTAGGTACATGTCAAGAGTCCTCCTCAAGATGTGGTCTTACCCACCACTGACCCATCCTTGTTTGTGCTTCAGTCTCATTCTGTGAAATGTTCTAGCAGGTTATAAATCTTATTTGTTATTGGTTTTATTGTTGTTGTTGTTGTTGTTTTGTCAGAAAAAACATTCCTCCTCTCACTGGTGCCTCCTCCCGTCAAAAGATCCCCGTGACGGGAAGTATTCTTGGGTCCATTATTTCTGTAATGTGATAGTCGGATTGAGGGACACATTTGTCTCTTCAGAAAAGCCTCATTTCTACCCAGTCTGTTATAGGACCACTAAAGAAAACCCAACTTGGCCAACAACAGACAAAATTGATGGTGAATAAGTAGGGAAAGAATATTAGTTTCTTTGAGATGATTTGTTTCCCAGAAATAGATAACTGATACAGTCTGTACGAAAGAAAACATAAACAAGAATAATTCAAATAATGCTATGAAATTCATATCAACTTTTAAAGAATAAAGGTTTATAAAATACAGGTCATAGAAAACCAAATATTTTCCATAAAAATAATCTCTTAGCATAAATTATGATATATGAATTAAAATATATCTTACTTGTTATGCATTTTCATATGCATTTCTTTGGCAACATACAAAACTGAAATAGATACTTGTACTATGAGAAGACTGTGAAGGGCTGGATCTTAAGTTTTATTTGGAATCAGGAATGAGAACCATATGATATGTTAACATTTTATTAATAAAATATTCCTGAATGTTTCAGATTTAATTGTTTAATTTCATATGTATGAGTGTTTTGTTTATATCTATCTAGGTGCAGCATCTGTCTGCCTGGAGCCTTCAGGGATCAGAGGGCATTAGATCCTCCGAAACTGGATTTACAGATGGTTGTAAGCTAACAAGTGTCTACTGATGTGTTACTGAGCCTGAATCCTGTGCAAGAGCAAAAAAGTGCTCTTACCCACTAAGCCATCTCTCCAGCCCTTTGTATAAAAATTTAAATTCAATGTAATAACTATCAAGTCTGCAGACAGCAACAAAAATGTTATACACTTAGAGACCAAAGCAAAGTCATGTTATTAGATGTGCTATAGATTTTTCTACAGATTCAAAATTAGACTATTTGATATTTTCATATACTATACATGTATTTGTAATTATATATAATGTGGACCTAGAAATCTAAAAAACAAACCCTCCCTTTCTGTTTCTGATAGCTTCTAGTACAGTCTTTTAAATTTTATTCAGCCGTTCCTATTTTTAGGAAAAATTCTGGTCTCGAAGAAAGAAGGCTCATGGGTGAAAACCTCTAGTTTGAAAAATGTTGACATTAGTTTTCATCTGCTATGAATCAGAGTCATTAGAAAGGCTTTGATAATAAGCACTTGCCTAAGGGGTGAGCTGTTCTCCGCTTACTGCTGAGAACTTTTCACTAATGTGAGTGGCCACAGGTAGGGCTTATTATTTTTCTTCTTTTCCAATAATAATGACAGCAATTAACAACTGTCTAGTGTTTTCCAGATTATGAGCACTTTTCAAATACATCACCTCAAACTTTCACTGAATTAATTGGTAAAGGCAATATAATATTGCACAATTAAGTTCAATTCTAGGTGATTTTGTCATTTTATTATTGAAGTTAAAGTGAACCTTCAGTAACTGAGATGCATCACACCACTTTCCCATGGCCTAGTAATTGAGTTAGTCTTGGATGCATGACGCGCTCGATCTCCTGGGGAAAGGGAGCACATTATCCAAGCCAAAAGCCTTCTCTTGGGCAAATAGCACAAGTCAACCATATTAGATTGAATGTTTCAAATTCCTTATAATGTAAGAACCTTGAACTGTGATAAAAGAAGAGAGAAAGGCAAAGAGTCAGCCAGAAAATATGACATAAGCTTGTTTCTGCCAAGCATCCTTCCGGAAAGCAGCCTGTCCTGCTACCAACCCAGAACAAAGCCATCAGTGTTACTAGTGGTTGCTATTGTTGCTTTAACTGGTTTAAACAGCAGTCTAATGCTTGAGGGACGTATATTAACATCCAATCCCAAATCCTCATTGGGAGATACTTTAAACACTTATTTAAATAGAAGTAGTAGGTCAGATATAATTTTAACGAACATATTTTTTCCTAGGTGGTTGAAATCTTAGAAAGCATTCAACGTAATTTACAGAGGCTTTAAAAAGATCACTTTTAAATGAATAAAGTAATTTCAGATGTCTTCTTATACATCTTCACCCATCTACACTAATATTGTGGTTTGAGTTAAAATTGCCAGCTTTTATATCACGTGAAGACTCTCAAATTGTTGGAACCCAAATAAAAGAAATAAGTATTCTGGAGTGTTCTAGAAAAGAGCTAGTTATCAATGTTACAATGGTAGAAATGCAGTGTGCCTAACAAGGTGAAGAGTCTGAAAAAAAGAAAGTTTTTTTCTTAAATGATCTTAGAGCTGCACACTACTCACAGCAAACATACTCTCGGTGTAATAAGTTAGTAATATACATGGGCAGAGGCATAACTGTCTGGCAATGCAATATTTCTGCTTTTCTTCTGAAAGTAAATTCCTCATTCATTTATGACATGGTTTGAATTTTGACTTACTTAAACTGGGGATTTTTGACCTAAGGGCAAATTCAAGACACTCAGGGGTAATTACATTCAGGCTTATATGGGTATAAAAGTAGTTCAATGTTTCAAAAAAAATCTAGAAATAAATATATCCATATAAAAGCATTTAAATTTGTCAAGTTGCCTGAAAAAAAATGTAATAAGGAAAAGAAACGATCTAAATGAATGGGGATTGATCACTAGGACATTCACTGGAAGCAGAGTGCAAACTCTGATCACCAATTGTGATCCATCAATTGTTGGTTGAAGAATACATTGGGAGAAATAACACTTAAGACTCACAGCCTACTAGGCGAGTGGGCCCAGAATTCCTGTGGCATAAAGAAAGTGTTATACAATGCAAACAGGATCATGTGAACAAGAATATTCTAGAATGGTGAGGTCTAAAAGACAAGAACAGAGCACTCATAGTATTCACTGTAGGAGATCATACATGCACCCTGCACACTCATTTCACCATGGAAACATCAAACTGATACTAAGTTAGGCTGGTAAGATGAGCTCAAGCATAAATTTGTTCCTTTCACAAACATCTATTCTCAGGGATTCCTATGGCAGGAGTAAATGGAAGAGTGGGAGAGTTAACCAAACGAAAGTACGATTGGCCTTAGTGTGCTAATGGGAAAGGAAAAATCAACAGAACAAAGAATATGGTGCAATGGCACTGCTTACACGTGAAGCTGCTATTAAGTAAATGAATTTCACCTTTATATTAATGTTTTATTGGATCAATAGATACAGTTAGCCGTTTAGTGTGGCAAGGACCTTCCCCTAATAAAAATAAAAAGATCTCAGGGGACCAATCACAGGGCAAGGAGTCTGTGGGACAGCCAGGAGAGGGAGGGGAAGAGAGGAGGAGAAAAGGGACAGAGAGAGAGAGAGAGAGCATGGGGTAGAGGATGTAATGAACTTGAGCACCCATACCACCCAACCTAACCCCCCAAACCATCCCCATCCCCCATCCCACCCCTGGTTAGTCCCTGGCAGATCTGCCACAGGAGGATTTAACTTAGTATGGCTCACTAATTAGGATGTCAGTAGTTGCGTGCAGCACCAGTTGATTCTAAACTAACTTTGTGTGGTGGTTTCCTTCCCGCGGCAACTCAACTGAATTCAAGAGGAAGGTATGGGACACATGAAATTTGGATGCGTGGAGCTGGTGTGGTAGCAACTCGCCAAGGGAACTTAGCGAATCGGGTGAAGGAGACATTTCAAGAGGGTCGAAGAGTCTACCAAGATAAGAACAGCCCACTGGTGCCATGGGGGCCTCCGGTGCCGGTGTAGTGTGGACTGGTACGATCCCCTTTTTATTATTTAATGCTACAGTTGGGTCGATCAGCACTACACAGGTCAATGAAACGACACATCAAGATTTCCCTGTGTGGGTAACTATCTGTAGCCACAATAGCCATGATTCTGCCATGACTAGATCACGTGTTTCAAAGGAGAAACCAACAGTTTCACATCATTTGAAAGTCATAGGGAGGAGCACATTACAAAATCGAAGTCACCCTTTTATGGAACACTAAAACCAGCAGGCAAGGTTTCTACAGGTGGCCCTGTTTGCTGAGGTAACAGAATGTGGAGATGCCCAAGAACTTCCTGTAAGTTTCCTTAAATATTTAGTTTAAAAAATTGTTTTAAGATAATACTCCAACCATTTTTCTCTTCTCTATCCCTCTTCCAAACTCCCTGTAAATTAGCACCTGCTCTCTTTTAAATTCAGGGTCACCTTTTTATTAACTTTTTGTTGCATACAACAAACACATATGTGTGTGTGTGCGCGCCCCTGTGTGTGTAATATATAAAAATAACCACTTAGCCTGTATGTTACTTGTGTGTGTGTGTGTGTGTGTGTATAATATATAAAAATAACCAGTCTGTATGTTACTTGTGTGTGTGTGTGTGTGTGATATATAAAAATAATCACTCAGTGTACAATTTACTTGTGTGTGTGTGTGTGTGTGTGTGTGTGTGTGTGTGTGTGTGTGTTTTCAGGGCTGACCATTTGGAATTAAATAGATAACTGGTGTGCGCTTCTCTGATTTCAGCATTCATTAGTTGCTGTTAGCTATTAGTGCAGGATTGAGACCTCTTCCCTACCAAATTTACATGGATGAATTACTTGAATTTTTCTCCTTCATCACCTATATTTGCCTACTATCTTCTTTGCCATCTGAAGACCTTCTGGGATGCACAGGGAATCCTATCATCCTAGCCATTTTCAAAGAAATAAAAAGCAGTTGCCAACATTAACTCAGCAATAAGAAAATAACAGTCACATTCTTGAGTCCACTATGAAGAACACTTTCTCTTTCTGAGTATGTATAATTCCAGTGGTCTTCACAAAAACAAACTAATGTTGCTGTAAGAAACCTTAATAAAATGTAAAGTTTCATCAATATCAGCTTTTTAAAATTTTTATGATTTTAAATGGTTATATTTTATATCTTTAGATATAATTATACGTATTAATTTTTAAATTTTTATATCACTTTTCTTACCTTCTCCTATCTGTTGTTCTTGTTATCTCTTCACTTCCTAACTTCCTCATTTTCTCCTGTGAGACAGAATCTCTTTCTGAAGATCATCCTGGGCAACAAGTCATTATGTAGACCAAGCTCAACCTGATTGTGTAATCCTCCTGCTTCAACCTGCCCATTGCTAGGATGACAGTTATCAAAGCTATCACCACAGATTTTATCACACAGTGAATTGTAACATTGAAAATCAGGAGGAGAAGCGGATCCAAGTTTTGTGTATCTCAATGATGTCATCTGGAAAATTCCTTTTCTTGTCTCTTAACTCTAACAGATTTTTTCCTTTAATATCACATTTCTTTTTAATAACCAATATAATAATAAAATACAAGAATCACTCTGAATAGTATACGCAGACGCTTATCTAGGTATGACTCTGGGCTGCAGACAGTTTTTGCCTATGGCAAACTTCAACATATCAACCCTCAGCTTCAAGGCTTCCCTTTATTCTCTGGGCATAAATAGAAGCTCTTGCTTCGAGGACGTAATTGTATTTAGTTTTCCATTGTACTGTGGTCTGAGTGTTGGTTTCCTTTCCAAACACAGCGCAATGTGATACTATCAAGAAGCAAGGGAAACCTTTGAGAAGGGAGCAACTTATGAAGGTTTCACTTGATGGATGATATGATGGAGACTTGAGGAAGGCTGTTTGCCCATTTGGCTTTCTTATGTAAGGAGACACAGTTCAAAGGCACATGTGTGAAGGGCGGGCCCCCATCACACTCATTCTGCTTGTGTGTTTCCTAGCCCTCAGAACTGGGTATAGGTATTACTGTTTATGAATGACCAAGGGCATATTTGTTCTAAGCAGTCTGAAGACAGAGACTTATGTCTACTGCGTTGTTTTTATTTGTAATATTTCTGTGAATAAAAGAAACTAGGTTTTCCATCTAGGAATTCCTAGCAGCTAGCAGTGTCTCTGGCATTGTTTGGCTTGTGTAAATACTTACTGGCTGACAGTTTCAAAATAAGATGGACTGTATCAGGGTTCATGTCCTCAGACAGAGCTGATAGCCATGTCTCTGATATATTGTTGGACTCAAATAAATATTACTTGAGTAGCAGATAGAAATGATGACTGAATGTACCAGTTGACTAAAGGTTTAAAATGGACCTTCCACAATTATACCTTATGGACATTTTTCTATTTCAAGCACATGAAGAGTATATACAAGAGAGACTTACACAGGCTAAAGATGTGACAAAAAGGGGTGATACCCAGGAATTAAGAAGAGTTTGGAACCCGGAAGATCATGGACGGCTGCTCCATGGCTGTCATCATGTCACAAAATGAATATATTGAATTGCACCGCAAACGATATGGATATCGTCTGGACTACCATGAGAAAAAGAGAAAGAAAGAAGGTGGGGAGGCCCATGAATGTTCAAAGGGCACAAAAAAAAAAAAAAAATTGGTCTGAAGACTAAAACTCTGCCATAAACAGCGCCATGCTGAGAAAATACAAATGAAAAGACCATTAAGGTGCATGAAAAGAGAAACACCAAGCAGAAGGATGACATGAGGAGAAGGCTCCACAGGGAGCAGTGCCTGCCTACCTGCTGGACAGAGAGAGGCAGTCAAGAGCAAAAGTACTTTCTAACTTGATTAAGCAGAAACAGAAAGAGAAGGCAGGAAAATGGGAGGTCTCTCTACCCAAAGTTCATGCCCAAGGAGAAACAGAAGTACTGAAAGTTATTCGAGCAGGAAAAAGAAAAAAGAAGGCATAGAAAAGAATAGTTACAAAAGTCTGCTTTGTTGGTGATGGTTTTACAAGAAAACCATCTAAATATGAAAGGTCCATTAGGCCAATGGGTTTACGTTTCAAAAAGGCGCATGTCACACACCCTGAGCTGAAAGCTACCTTTTGCCTGCCTATACTCGGTGTGAAATAGAATCCCTCATCCCCAGTATACACAACCCTGGGTGTGATCTCCAAAGGTACAGTCATTGAAGTGAATGTGAGGGAGCTGGGCCTTGTGACACAAGGAGGCAAGGTGATTTGGGAAAAGTATGCTCAAGTTACCAACAATCCTGAAAATGATGCGTGCATAAATGCTGGTTTGACAGTGACATCATACAAGTCATTCTATTCACTGTGGAAAACTTCACAGTGTCAGGAAAACACCATCACTGTGATCATTCTGAACTACCAATCAGCCTTACCCCGTGTGCAATCATCAAGAAGTTTTTATTAAATTGTAAAGGAAAATAAAACAATGCCCAATTTTACATTTAAAAAAAAAGATATGACAAAAAGGACCTACCACCCATTTCACAGATGCTAAATCCTACAAAATACAGTATCACAAAACCCAGCAGAGCACTAACCAATGAAAGCAAGTGTAATATTGTAACAAGAAATTAGGTTATTACCAGCAACAAGTTAGAAGATAATTTTTTAAAAAATATTATTATTAAGTTATAATTCCCTTTATTAGTGGACACTTGTAAAATACAAGATGAGAATCAGACAAAGCTCTGATCTGACTTTGGTAGACACTTTAGAAACATTCTTCACCACCCACATCTCACGTCCTGCAGGTCAGATTTTCCCAGATAAAGATATGCCCATCAGATGTGGAAAGATAGGCTTATGCTTAAAACCAAGTTTTCAGCAACTCCCTTTGTGTGTGACTTCCCGACTGTGTTGTGAAAAATGTACTCAGTCTCAGATAATTCTCTGCTAAATATACTAAGCCAGGGATTGAAGACAGTTGCCCTGCCTGTTACTATTTTACATCTAAAACAATGACAGCAAATCTCTGGCAGCAGATTTTTAAGCACCCAATCAATATTCAGGCTTCTAATCCAGTCTTTATGGTCTGAAATTCCAAAGGGGTAAAATGTAAGCATGGATAATTAAAAAAGAGTGCAGTTAATGTGCTCAACACATAAGAGAGATGGCATACACAGTAGCAATGTGCACTAACCAAAAGCAACAATCTCAGCCTCAGTCCCTTCCAGTTATAGGACCCACTGGAGTGGCAAAGCAGAAGGCTGTCTCACCGTATTGCTTCACGCTCTCCTATGTGAAGACAAGGCTTTGATAAAGCCTCCAATTTCAGAGTGAACATGACCCCAAATCACAGGAAAATCCAAAGCAAAGCAAAGTGAGCTCTCTACCAATGATGTTTCTATCCATCAAAGTGAGCTATATCATCAGAAGGTTTTATAATTAAGTTTGGAATGCCATTCTTATTCTCCACTGAAGACTCTGATTCCAGCTCTAACATACCTTAGGGCAAAGCTTTCTTTTGAATTACTTCCAGTGATGGACAGGGCCAGGACTGAGATGAGATAGTGTAACAATGACGATAAGCTCAGAATCATGTCTTTTATTAACTTGTCTCCTATTGGCTTATCAGCCAATTCTGATTTCTTACAAAACCCTAAAATGAGGTATATTAGAAATAATGACACTTCAAAGTAGACCATCTTTTTACAACTCTAAATGAATTTTTAAATGTGATGGAGACTATTACTATCACTTTGGAAATCTGCAATATCTATTAATTTTGTTTCTTTTCCTCTGAATTTTAAACTTTTCTAAACTTTCCTTATTCACTATTTAAGTTGTATTTTTGAAAAATGGCTAGATAGTTTCAAAGACTAGGTTCCTTCAGAAGTAAATCTTTGATTTGCATTTCCCTGATGATTAAGGATGTTGAACATTTCTTTAGGTGCTTCTCAGTCATTGGGTATTCCTCAGTTGAGAAACTTTGTTTAACTCTGTACCCCATGTTTAACAGGATTATTTGACTCTCTGAAGTCTAACTTCTTGAGTTCTTTGTATATATTAGATATTAGCCCTCTATCATATGAAGGATTGGAAAAGACATTTTCCCAATATGTTGGTTGCATCTTACCCTATTGACAGTGTCCTTTGCCTTACAGAAGCTTTGCAACTTTTTGAGGTTCCATTTGTCGATTCTTGATCTTAGAGCATAAGCCACTGGTGTTCTGTTCAGGAAATTTTGCCTTGTGCCTATGTGTTTAAGGCTCTTCCCCAATTTCTCTTCTATTAATTTCAGTGTATCTTGTTTTATGTGAAGGTCTTTGATCCACCTGAACTTGATCTTCGTATAAGGTGATAGGACTGGGTCAATTTGCATTCCTCTACATGCTGACCTCCAGTTGACCCAGCATCATTTGTTGAAAACACTGTCTTTTTTCTATTGGATAGTTTTAGCTCCTTTGTCAAAGATCAAGTGACCACAGGTGAGTGCGTTAATTTCTGGGTCTTCAATTCTATTCCACTGATCCACTTGCCTGTCTCTCTCTGTACCAATAGCATGCAGTTTTTGTTTTTTGTTTGTTTGTTTGTTTGTTTGTTTGTTTTTTATCAAAGTTGCTCAGTAATACAGCTTGAGGTCAGAGATGGTGATTTCCCCAGAAGTTCTTTTATTGTTGAGAATAGTTTTTGCTATCCTGAGATACCACCTCTCACCAGTCAGAATGGTTAAGATAAAAATTCAGATGAGAGTAGATGCTGGTGAGGATGTGGAGAAAGAGGAACACTCCTCCACTGTTGGTGGGAATGCAAGCTGGTACAACCACTCTGGAAATCACTGTGGCAGTTCCTCAGAAAATTGGACATAGTACTACCTGAGGATCCAGCTATACCACTCCTGGACATATACCCAAAACATGCTCCAACATATAACAAGGACACATGTTCCACTATGTTCATAGCAACTTTATTTATAATAGTCAAAGCTGGAAAGAATCCAGCTGTCCTTCAGCCGAGGAATGGATACAGAAAATGTGGTACAGCTACACAATGGAATACAACTCAGCTATTAAAAGCAATGACTTCATGAAATTCTTAGGTAAATGGATGGAACTAGAAAATATCATCCTGAGTGAGGTAACCCAGTCACAAAAGAACACACATGGTATGCATTCACTGATAAGTGGATATTAGCCCAAATGCTCAAATTACCCAAGATACAATCCACACATCCACCTGGTCCCTGGAAACTCTGAAGGTTCTCAGGAATGGATATGGTTGCCAGCAGATCTAATCTCTCCATCCTTCTACAATTCTTTGTTCCATCTCCAGGTCCTACATGCTATGTCTGCAACTGTATGCAGCTTCAGTCTTCTTTATGGGCTCCCTTGAGCAACTTACAACTATCCTAAAAGTGTGAGAATCTGGAAGGGACTACAAAGAGACAGTCTCTCCCTGATTGTGCTGGCTTACTGTCATTCATGGGGGCTCTCTTCACTTTCCATGGCTTGTGTCCACACTCCTCACTCCTATCTTTGCTGATCCTTCCCTCTTAAACCTAAGCACACTCCTAAATACACTCTTCCACACAGGTCTGCTTCTGGGGAGCACAATGTAAGACAGCAGACTAGTTTAAGGACTAATATTTATAGAAAACTTACTTTCTCTAGACCCACACTAGCCATTGCAAACATATTATTTCATGGGCTCCCACCCAAAAGGTATATATCCACCATTCTTACACTTGAAACCCTGAAGTTACAGAAGAGAAAGACAAGCTCATGTACTTAAGTATCCTTTTGTTACACAGTGTTTGTTCCTCATCTGACTGAAGAGGGTTATTTCCTATACTGTCCTTTATTTCCAAGGAAAATAATAAGCATGTATTTGCCCTCTGTTACAAACATTCAGATATTAGCCATATTTATGGAATTGTGTGTGATGAAATTAATTAAACTGCCTGAGTTCATTCATGATTTAAATGCAGAGAATATCACTTAAATCCCTGTCTTGACAATCCCTGAATCCAAGTCATTTCATTTTAGTCACATAGTATGTGACTACAAACTAATAAAGAATGGTAACTAAACTCCTGATTTGATGTGGTTTGCTATGTGACTGTATCATAGTTTCAATGAGAATGAGCCTCCTAGGGAAATGCAGTATACAATGGACATGTTAACCAACACCCCAGCTTAAGATTTCAAAAGAAAAACAGTGATGCTTCTTAGAAAATGTAGAACAATCTTAAAGTCAAAAGGAAATATATATAATCACTATTACATGTTCTGCCTAAAGGATGTATCCTGAGACCTCTGTGTAGTGACATGAAAAATATGTCTTTTGTTAAAATATTGGAGCCCATACTGTAGGAGCTCAGAGTAGAGAGAGGATGCTGAAGCAATGGAAAGTTTCCCATCGCAGAAAGGAAGCATGCCAGTCACCAAGGGCAACATAGAGCATCTGACACTACACGGCATCTAAGTTAGAATTTGGATAGAGACTTTGTGTAAGTCACTGGGTCTGGTGCTTTTAAAAAGCCACATTATAATGTCCTGTCCTTTGGCTTCCTGAGAGATAAAGGTTTAAATCATAGCAGCAGGACTTCAAGAGCAGTTATAATAGCTCTAGAGAAGTCTGGTTAAGCTTAGACATTCAGACCAAGTGAAATACCAGCTCAGTTAGGAAATCCCTATGAAATTGCTCGTGTTTACAAACTAATCAATACAATGGAGACACTCTTAGAAAAACTGCACATGTACAGACTGTACACAGTACTATCAATGCCCATGTATGCTAAATAAAATAGTGAGAGATTAATTTGTCTCTGCTTGTCATTCGGAGTAAAATGGTGGCACTTGGTCACCATCATCTCCTTTGCTTTTCAACTAGTGATTGGCAGTAGTTTCCATTAAGTGGTTAAATCCAGATCAACACAGTAACTTGTTTTGACTAAAAGAAAGTGTCAGAGGCCACAGTGGTTGGGATGGCAGCCCTCAATCATTGTTTGTTTCTACTTCTCTTGAAACCACTTTGTAAACTCTTGCCTGAAAGAACCTAGGAAGAGGAGAACCTGCAATCCATGCGCTCTCATCCCAGCAAACACGAGTTAATCTGCTCCTCAGCGCTGCTCTGCTGAGTCAGCAGCCAGTTGAAACCGATCCCTGAGCAGACAGACGAACCACCAGCTGAATGATGTAGACTGCTGATACACAGAATTGCAGTCTAAATCGAGGATTGCAATTTAAAGCTACTACAGTTTAAGATGATTTCTTAGACATGTAAAAATAGCTATCTGATACACATCTCATTTCGTTTTCGAATTTCACTATTGCTTATAATTGACAATGTAATGACTTCATTTTCCTGAGAACTGCTGGTGTCCCGAAGTACACTCACGTCAAAGGACCAGCAGAGAGAAGAACACAGTTAAGAGTTAATATAATAGCACATGGTTTATACATTTTGTCACAACCCACCCTTGGAAGAGTGAGCTAGTGATCTGAAGTTCAGCCCTGTTGATCAGCTTTGCCTTCCTTGGCCTTTAGAAATGAACTTCCAGTTTGTGTCTGACTGCTTCCATTCAGTATAGTATTATGGGATTTTGGCCCTATGACAACATGAATTACTAGTTCTCTCTGCCTCACAGCTGAGTGGTACTTGCATTGGGAATATACTTCAGCTTGTTGCTCTGCTCTCTGTTGGTGGATGACTGAGTTGTGTTGGGGAGTATTACTATGACCTTGTACAATTATTCTTGTAACTGTCTTCTGATGGTCTAACGTGTACATTCCTAGTAGGTTTGTACTAGTAGGATATTACATGGCATAATATGGTATATAGTGTGATATGATATGGTGTGGGATGATATCTAATATGATCCAATATTATACAATATACAAAGGTATAACTTTAATAGTTTTCCAAAACAACCCCCCTCCCCAGCAACCCATGGGAGTTCCAGTTATCTTTACTCAAACTTGATACTGAAAGCTTTTCCTATGGCTATGTACTAAATACATTTTTATAGGTATGTAAAGTGTGTGTCCTTATAAATGCAGTAATTTTTACTATACAATTCTCTGATAGAGAATATAATCTGTTTAATTAGTCATTGTAATTTAATTAGTAAAAACCGGTTCTTTCAATTCTTCAGAAGGAGAAAATTACATTTGGTTGTCTTCAATCTGTCTAAACGAGGGAACAGATAGACAGCTGAAATGCTGCTGTGAACACGGCATATTCTGAGTGTCCTCTAACACTTGGCTTGAAATCTAAGAGAAGAGTAAAGAAAAATCACTGTTAGCTTTTACCATTTAGACCTATCACAGGTTCTGGAGAATAAGTGTTAGTCCCTGCTCAGTAGCTAAATTCCAAATCATTCCTGTGACCACTGCTCATCCTACAGGAATAAAGCCGAGACAGTTTCACAAATTCTAGCATTTGTAAATAGGATCTGGAGTTAAGTAAAGTAGCCACTGGGACACACAGTGTGTCTTTTTAAAGATTCTATTTATATTCACTGGATGACCACCATTAGGAGGTACATAATTCCCTTAGTCGGAATCATAGAAACCTAAAAATATATTTCCTGGCTTCTATCAGGATCTGTCAGAGACTCAAGAAGAAGCTCGTGCTCTGGCCAAAACACAACAATTCTTTCAGATCCATGTTGCCTGCATTAGAAGATGTCTAGGCCCTGTCAGTAAGTACAACTAGAAGAATACTCTCTCTGGTGTTTAGAAATTTAGCTTTTCCCTCTTTCCTTTTATCATGTAAGGCACACTTAGGCATCACTGGGCATCAGTCAAACACAGGCTTCAGAACAGTATCGGCATCAGTCTTCCCTTATCTACAGTCATGTCTTGCTTGCTTCTAAAGTTTTCCTACCAAAATATTTCACCTATTATCACAGTGATTTTATTTTATTTGTTTTTACACAATGAAAAAGTAATTCCCACAGTGATGTAAACTTAGGTCCATGCTGATTGGCTACTGGATTGTATTTTTCTCCAAAGTATTTGCAACCTTGTTTTCTTAACTTATTGGTGACAGGCTTTGTGTCTTTCACAAGTGACCAACATTCCACTTACAGCTTTTTTTTCTTTTTTTCGGAGCTGGGGACCGAACCCAGTGCTAGGCAAGCGCTCTATCACTGAGCTAAATCCCCAACCCCACCACTTCCATATCACAGCTAAGTCCTGGTCAGTGGCATTCAAACCAGATGCATCCCACTGTCCTGATGCCACTCCTCTCCCATCTCTCTGGAACTATGCTTCAGATCCTTGCCTATGGTACTGCCATTTTCTCTTAACTGATTTTGGGTGTCAATGTACCCATCTTTGCAAATCACATTTCACCAAACTTCTTTCCCTTGCAAGCTTTCTCCATTCAGTGTGAGAATCAAGAGCAAGGCCTTCAACATAGTTCATGCGAATGCTTAACCACACTAACCTATTACTTGCTCTTTGTAGCTCAAATATCAATCAAAACATTCTTAAGGAAGCTGCCTGTGCCTGCTATCAGTGACCTGCTCTGGGGCAACAGAGCAGGAGCTCTGGAAGTCACGCTCCTCACCACTGATAACAGGGACAGTGATAAACACATGGCCGTGGAGTGTGGTGTTGAGCTCACTGAGGCCAGTGCACTTTGCTGTGGTTGGAGTAGCCAAACCCCAGACTCTTCTGTGAGATGTAAAACATATGGATGAGGAAGATGAAGAGAAGGTGAGAGGAGCTACTAAGTTTTCCAGAAACACAGGGGCCATCTGAGTTTTGGCGCCCAATTTCTACCTGCTATTCTCCCCGAGGTTCTATTAAATTTCTTGTTAAAATACTTTATCTGCCACAGTCAAAGTATGTCATCCAAAGTCAGTTCAACATGATCATAGATAGGGCTACCTTTTAGGTAAATCTGATTAGACCACACTTGCCCTCCATAGCTGTCTTCATCTCAATGGCCCTACACAGACTCTTCCCCTCTATAAATGCTAGTCTCTCTTCTCTCTTCATGGTAAATCATATCTTTTAAGGACTTGACTGAGATTCTGTTCTTCCAACAGGTGCTGTTTACTACGGCTTTTCTAAGGTTGGGGCCAGGTTAAGAGAAGGTAGGCATGAAGAGATGACGCTCCATGCACACTGCACTGTTACCACTCTGCTTCCGTTTGCTGATATAGAAATCAAGAGAAATGAAAAATATCACATAGATTTGTCTTGAAGTTCTAAGAAACATAGGAAAATTACTGTCCCAGTTCCTGCCTTTGTGGGAACCCAGTGACATCTCTTTGTACTTCTTGTCTTTCTATTCCTACAGAATTTTGTTTCAACATCAAACTGAAACTGGATAGCAACAAAGATTGGCTTTTTATCAAAAACATGCACCTTTGGGTCTCATTCTCCTAGAAGCAGGAGGTCTTGGTGATGTGTTCTTCTAGGTCGAGAGCTTACAAAGACCCCTGCAACAAGCTAGCAAAACAGGTAGCTATATGATAAGTCAGACCAGCAACTAAAAAGCAATCTGCCCCTATGGAATGGGACTTATGGAGGAGAAACAAATGTGATTAAAATTGCTTTGCCTGGAAAGTAAAGGCTTAATTTTTCCAATACATTGCTTTTCCTGTTGGACTAAATTCATGGTGCATGGTTGTTGTTGTCTTTTACATTTGGAAAATTAACAAATGAAGAAACAATGGTGATTAGGTTGATAAGCTTATAAAAGAGAAATTTTATAAGCAGAAAGACTTCAATTTCATTAAGAAATATACAACCATGAACACATTAGCAGATGCAAGAAAACTGGACCATATAACCCAGAGAAATAATTTTAACCAGACAATCTTATACTCACAAAAGTCTTCTCTAAATCCCAATTTAATAACTACAATTTTGCTCTCAACAATTCATTGATTTAAATGGCAAAACAGAACTGGTTGTTAAAACGAGTTTAAAATTTGTTCTGTAGGCATCCTGGACCTAGATGGGCATCTTTGCTGGGGTAGGGAATTTCTCCTACAATATTCTCTGTGCTGTTCTTATTATAATATTATCTATGCTTTCACTAAGGTGTGCATCTCCATTGTCTCTGTCCTAATTTAAATGGTGGGTCTTTTCAAGTGCCCCAATGCTCTCCCACTCTGTTCATACTTCTTTTAAATTTATCATTGGCCTTTACTGCATTATCCAATTCCTCTCTCATATCTTTCCATCCTTATTATATTTTCTATATGGTCTATGTTATTAGTCAGGCATTCCACTAAGATTTTGCTTTCCCTTTAATTATTTCATTTTTCATTTCTAGAATTATTTATGCTTTGGGCTTTCTTCAGTAATTCTACCTCTGTTTTCTATTGAACAGCCTTCCCTAAAAAGCACAGATCCATGGTTAACTCTTATCCAGTTCTTGGTTATGGGACCCCATAAATCCCTCTAAACATTCTTGTTTGTTACCCTCCAAACTTGGTAGTAAGACCCCATTGCTCCAAATACCACATACCTGAGTCATAACGTGCAATGACATCAAGTTGATAACCACCTGGAAGGTTAGATTTCATAGTTCTAGAAAGTTTATATATACACTACCTGGGGAGGGAGGGAGTCATCAATAGTCCTATCCAACTGTGAACTCTTCAGTCTATAATAGCACCTGGCCTTGAAAGATATGCCTACTAGTACTATTATGTCACAAATAATATGGGAGTAACCAACTACCTTTTAAAAATTGGATTTAAAGCATGATCTGCTTAATAAAATCCATCTCCTCTCTGGCACTATTAACTTATCTAAACACCCATAGCCTGCTAATGTCCCCTGAGGGAGAATCTATTATTCTTCTAAATAGACACAATAAACTAACCCCTACATTCTTATCTTTATATCCATAGGTGAGTGCATTTATCAATGCTTATCAGAGAAGCTCCTTTTTGGGATGATGATGATTAACATGGAGATTCATAACCAGTCAACATGCAGAGAATAAGAATCTATGGAGAAATAGTCAGTTCTAAATGTATTATCTATAACACATGCCTTCCCCTTCATGGCTAATAGATCATTGCCAATGGGGGAGCAGAGAGATTGTGGGAGATAGAGAGAACAGATGTTTATAGTGAAGCAATATTTGATAAACATAGCAGTACAGCTGCACACCTGAACTCACAGAAACACAGACTGAATGCATAAGATCAGCACAAGAGCAAGCCAGACAAATGCCAGCATGAATTAGGCAATGAGGATTCATGAAGTTCTACCCTGTCCAAGGAGCTATTAGAAACCAATGACTGTGATGAAGAGTCAGTCTTTTTCAGGAATGTAGGTCTGTCAGAATACCCATGCTCTCCCTGATGATCTCATTCATATGCACATGTAGGCACTCTCCCTAAATGGAATCTGTGGGTATTATTTTTAAAAAGAAAGAGAATGAGCACGGATGTTTGGTGGGAGAAAATGGTAAAGCAGATAAAGAAAGGCAGAGAATGGAGAATGGATTTGATTCAAGTATATTGCATGAGTATATGAACATTAAATAAAATATTTTCTAAAATAGTAAAACATAAAGAAAATTTATGTGGTACCTACTATGATATGTGTTCTTTTTTTCTTTTATAAAATTTAATAACAGAATTATCGAAGCATATAAAAAGCCAGAAATGTTAAATATTTATGATTTTTAGCAAAGTATATGTTTGGATTTGCTCTCCTTATTCCTAAAATTTAATTAAGTTGCTAGGCTGAAAGATGACTGGTACAGTCATGCTGGAGAAAACCAAACAATGCTAGCTAAAATGTAAAATGCATATATTATCTCTATGGGTGTAAAACACAATTAGTATTTCCATTCAGGGAGTAAGACTTTCAACCCTTACTAATGAAGCTTCACTTCCTGGACCGGGCTATGTGACCTTTTACCAAAACCACCTCTACAGGGTTCTTTTCTGTGTGTGTATGTTACTAAACTGAACACTTTCCAGGGTAATGAACAATAGGCATAGATCATATGTTGCCCTTAGTCAGCTTCAAAAGCTATGGAAAAGGGATCTCCAGTCAACTTCCCAGAACTGTGCTTGTGGATGGAGGTGGGATGAGGGGAGCATGAATAGAGGGTAAGACAGGGAGAAGAGGAAGAGAATGGATTCTTAGAAGGGAATTCTACAACACCCCAAACTGCAAATGACTGAACATCAACATTATCCATAACCTTGTACCAGAGAATAGCCTTCCTGTATGCTCAGGCCCTGCCCACAACCAATCCCATATCAATCACAACTGTCAGTATTTTCTACACAAGAACTGAATGATGGAAAAGTCACTACTTAGTTGCTCCCTCTAACCAAATCATGTCTGTGGAACAAGGCAGACACCCACAGTCTCTACCTTATACAGGCTTTCTGCTGCTCCCATAGCTACTGATCACTACAAAGTACACTAAATAAACTCTTCTTTCTACTATGCTCCAAGGGGCAAATATTTTCACTTAATGGCCTACTACCCATCACACGTGCAACCCTACTGCACAGTTTCCATGGGAGAAATTCTGTGTAGTCTTCAAATCATTTCGTTTCGAGCCCAAAACAATACAAACCTTTAAAAGAAGATGTCAATAATTTAATGCCAAACTGTGTATCTCTCCAAGTTTTATTTTATTTTCTATAGTACAAGTCTTCCCTTACAATAATAGACAATTGTTTTACAAAATTTGGGGATTGCTTTTCTTTAAGTTTATTTTATTGTTTTTATCAATAAAAAACATCTTTCAATATGTATGGTGGTTGAAACTGAGATCAGATTTATATAATTGGTTAGCTAATTAATGCCATGGTTGGTGTCTGATTATATTACAGATTCTATTTGTGTCTCCCTCAGATCAAGGGCAGAACTTGATTATCTAATTTACTAGCAATAAAGAAGCCACTAACCAGAGATGCCTCCTTCAACTCTGAGGTAGCAAATAGTCCTGTCACGCCACTTCTGCTGCTAGACTACAAAGCACACTTCATGTAAAGTAAAAAGAAATGTGACTTTATCCTGATAAGCAATGAACATTATTTATTCTAATTCCAGGAATTTCAAATATAAACAAATGAGTAAGTTAAAATCAAGCATGATCTCCCACCCAGAGGAAGTCACTAGCAGCTGGATTCCTATCAATGTAGTTTCTGGGCATCTCTAATTGTCACAAAGGATTTAGTTCATTGTCCTTTCCAATCTGAATTGCTTCCTTAACAATGGGAGTGTACACACTTTATGTATTGTTCAATTAGAGAACATTTATTTAAACCCTGCAAAATATCATCATAATTTAGCCGATTTCTTGGTTTTAAGAAATATATAGATATACCACTATTACTCCTTAATATTTTATCACATTTGATTGTGTGTTTGTACGTGCACACATATATCTGCAACACAGGCCACATGTGAAAGTCAGAGCGCAGCCTGCAAGTGTCAGTTCTCTCTAGCCCTCATGTGCATTCCAGGGATCCAGCTTAAGCTCTCAGACTTGGTTGCAGAAGCCGCTGATCTCCGAGGCACCTCACTGGCTGCCAGTTTGTTACAATGTTAACCAGTGGTACAGAGAATCTCATTAAAATAGCTGATCAATTCTGCAATCATTAGAATAAATTATCACTAGTAAAATTGTTGACCTGAATGGTTTGAAGGCTTTTTTATTTTGATAAATTTGTCAAAGACTTAAAAAAATTGAACAAATCTCATCAACCTGCATAGTAACAAATCTAGAGAGGAATAATCCAGCGCTGGGCAGAGTTATCACCAACCACTGCATAGGGGAAACACCATGCATCAGATAGAATGCAATTATCAAACACTAAGTCTTAGGTCTGTTTTTTTTAATTATATGTGAAGATTATATTTGTATATTTTTGTTCGTATATGCATATCTTTGGTTAATTTTAAAGCTAGTAAGGATTACTTCTATTTCTTTTCATCTTTGTTACTCCTATAATCCCTTATCCATTTTCTTATTTTTCATATATACATATGAGTATATATATATTTATCTTATAAAAAGAGAATGAGGATTTAAAACTTTTAAATATCTCCGAGTTTTTTTTGCCAGATAGATAGATAGATAGATAGATAAGTGGGTGGGTGGATGGAGATGATCAAGTCTAAAGTGCTCCACTTTGCCTTTTAAATTATAAATTAATTTTTAACTATTATAATAATTAATTATAATTATAAATATAAAAATAATTGTAATAATTAATTAATAATCTGTTGAAGCATTTTTAAGTAATACTACCCAACTTTCTCTTTGTGCATTCAACCTCTTATTGAATAATCCATCTCTTATTGAATAATCCATTGCTCAAGTGACTTAGCACAATTTTGGATCACCTTGAAAATATTTCAGAACTTTATGAATATTTGGAGTTTATATACTGGGTTTTATTTTAATGTGCATTTTTATATTGGGAGTGGACATTGGAATGTTTTCTAACTTTTCTCCTCAGATTTGTCTTAATTACTTCTACTGCTTTATTTATACATGTTCATAGGGTAGAGTGTGGGGATTGAGAAAGGGGTGCAATGTTATTAAATCACAGGAATCATCCAATAAATTTAGATTTTTTTTATAATCCTCATTTCATGACTGAAGTCCTCATGAGAATGTTTAAAGTCATTTGCTTTCCCAAGATAGATTCTTGCTCCTGGCAAACGTTCACGGTCTTCTTTTTCCTAGTGTTTATGGTACTTACCACAATGTTCTGCCACAGACTTGCGGAACACTCTGGTTCTATTTTCACTTATCATAATGCCCAGAGTGCAACCAGCACATGGACCCTGACTGTTGCTTTCAGATAGTGTCTAATATTCCTAAGCTTATGAGATCTTTTTAAAAATCATTAATAGAACATTATCATCTTTGTCACCTTATGAAAATGATCATGTGATTTACCTCCTTTTACCTGCAGAGATAATAGCTGTAAAGATATGTTTTCTAATATTAAAATATATTTCAGGATTGTCTTTGTTATGTTGGATTTTTAATATACTAGATTTTATCTGTTGCCAACTTCAGTCTTAACCACCTAGCAGAAAAAGTCTGAAGCACAGTTTAGAAACAGAACACATTAGGTAAAGGAGCTGGAATGTCGTCAATTGCCACATTTATTTCTATGTGACTGGAACCAAGTCAAGCTTTCAAGACATGTGCTTTCAACAAAGCCACATAGAGAGTATAGTTTAAAAAATTTCAATAAGCCAGGCAGTGATGGCACCTGCCTTTAATCCCAGCAGTTAGGAGGCAAAGACAGGCAGATCTCTGTAAGTTCAAGGTTGGCCTGCTCTACAGGGTGAGTTTGGGACAGCCAGGGCTACACAGAGAAACTCTGCCTCAAACAAGCAAACAAACAAACAAACAAACACCCAAATAAACTGAAAAAATTTTAAATAAACAACAGCCTAGCCCAAAGAAGAAAAAATTCAAATTAGTCTAACCAGAATACTGTTAGCAGAAAGGGCATTTTGGAACGAATCACATCACTATTCACAGGACATGTTTATCTATTACATAATTCAGAACACACACACACACACACACACACACACTGAGCTTCTCCCATAGTCTTTGAAAACAAAGTCTCAGCATGAAAGCATAAACAAAGGGGAGCAGCCAGTCTGCTGTGTTGTGCCTGGTGCTTAACATCATGGCCTTAAAAACCTAACAAGCAGCGGAGCAGACTTTCCCTTACATTGTCTCCTCAGCACTGATAAGCAACCCTGAGGTCTATTTTTAGTAAAATGCTGTTTTTAATCTAGAAAGCTCCTACCCCATGACAATTTATCAACCGCTGCCAGATCTACAAAGTCAAGACAATGGAAGAAATAAGTCTGGATTGAAACCAAGAGTTTGATCCTTCTGCAACAGCGCTTGGACCCGGGATCACACCTTTAGCGATTCCATACAGCTTTAAGAATGGTATTTAGCAGAATATGGAATTTCGCAGCTAACCTTTAATGTGGTACAGTGTGCAGAAAGGGTTCAAAAAGGGTTGACTGTTACATTCCATCAGTGGCTGGAAAATTCAGACAGGAACAAGCAGGGCAAGTACCCGCCAGGCTTGCAAATCCATGCCCACCATAACAACCAGCTCTGATCACCACCCAGCACATCTGGGGAACACTGCTTTCTATTTTCACATCATTCCTGTTGCTGTTATTAGTAGTATCATTACTATTATTTCGACCTTCTAGATAATTCTTGCATATTTCACAAAAAAAAGACTGGGATAAAACCACTTTGGGAAACTGCTTCATCTTTAAAAGCTGAACACAGACACTCTTTTACCGGATGTATGCTGAGCCAGCTCTCCTTGTTGTAAGCTGACTGCGCATAACCCTTTCCTACTTTATATTCAAGTGTGTAGCGCCTGCCTCTCAGCAGCTCCACTCCAAGGCAGATGTGTTTACAGATGCACAAGAAGTGTGCACGGGATACATGTGGCAATGCCGTTATTAATGACCTTGATTGAGAAGCTGTTCAAGCTCCTACTGTGATATCATAGATAAATGAATGTGGGGCACACCATCTAGAACATTATATCATAACAAGAATTATGAAGCACGGGGCATTGTGACTAAATCTTACACACGACATAGTGAGTGAGAGACAGAAGAAAAAACAGACACACCCAAACAGAGTAAGCTGTGAGTTTCCATTTAGAATCCAAAGGTTACCCTCAGGAGGAGAAGCAATGCCTGCAAGGAAGGAGGAGGGTGTGGTTGGAGAGCTGTGAAGTGTTCTATTTCTCACATGGCTATACTTGTATAATAATAGTGAAAAAAAATCCTGAAGTAATATTTGTAATTGCCTACTTTCTAACTGTATTTTCTTACTTTATAAAACAATTGTAAAAGACAGGGAAAGGGGTTGGGATTTAGCTCAGTGGTAGAGCGCTTGCCTAGGAAGCCAAGGCCCTGGGTTCGGGTCCCCAGCTCCAAAAAAAAAAAAAAAAAAAAAGACAGGGGAAAAAAAAAGAATCAGCTCAGATAAGCACCAACTTAGAAAGGTTGTATGACCTTATCCTGGTTATGTATCCTCCTCAAGCAGAGCAAGACATTTTACTTGACACAAAGATTCAACAGTTATGATTATTCTCCTCACCATTCTGACTCCTCGTCCTTCCTGGATGTGTCACCTTGTTGCTCTGTGTGTCCTCCTGCAATACTCTAGGGTGATTATTCTCCTTCCTCCTTACTTCTTCGTCCTGTTAAATGGTCCATCCTTCTTCAAGACCACGGAGTTAGGTCTTTATTCATAGAATTATCTCAAACGTGGTATGTGGTAAGTATTTGGTGATGGCGAACAAATGACTATTACAAAGCTACACGGTTTGGCTCACACATTGGTAGTCATACTCCCATCTATCGAACTAGTCAAGTGGTTGATTGAATTATAAAGGAAACAAATCAAAACACCACACTACAAGGTTGATATGCCCATGGCAAGAACTTTCTAGAGTAGGATGCCATGCTAAACCTTTCATGATGAGACACAATAGTCTCATTTATTCATGGTTTCCTTTCCATTGGTCTTGGTCACTATAGTGAATTGCCTTTAAAAACATTATTGGATAATTCCAGAAAGAAACAATTTATAAGATGGGTATAGTAATATGCATCTGCACTCCTAGCACTGGGAGGTTGAGGCTGGTAGATGAGAAGTTCAAGGCCATGATCAGATACATATCAATCTGAAGCCAATCTCTCCTCCGTGAGGCCTTGGATCAAAAACTGAAAAAGCAAAAGGGAATAAAGTTTTAGAAATCTAGCCATGCAATGAAATCGTGTAACCTCGCACTGTGTATTGTCAAAGTTGATAACTATCTGTGTGCTCATCACATATGACTGAACACAGTACTCTCCACATTAGGTAGGAGTTGTCTCACCTAACAGATCAACTGTTCCAGTAGAGCAGTGTTTGTGTTCAAATGACCCTAAGTTTACTAAGTACCAGCTTGAGAGGATTAGCACATTGAAGCTGGTAGTTCAAATACTTAAAGAGAAACTCTACAATGTTTCTCTCAAGGTACAAATTATTACATTCTTATTTTGCTAAAAAGGATAGTAAGAGTAAAACATATCATATACAGTCTTTGGTTTATTTATTACTTGAGTTTTGGAATATATTTCTAAAGGATAAGCAAGGCTACCATCCATATGGTCCACACACAGTCCAGACCCAGCATAGTGTCATAATTACTCATAGATATCATTATCAGCTCTTTGAATGATACCAGATCACGCCTGTGGGATCAACAGTGCACCGGACTCTAACAGGACTTTGAAGAAAGAACTAATGAAAGGAGGATGGAGAGCATGAATATCTTGCCTCCACTTCAAAACGAGAGAAGGGCAATGTCCTTCTGAGGAGAGTGAGGCATGGGGAAACATGTCAGGAACACATGGGCAGAAATGACGGCAAACATAAAGGACAAATATCTTACTGTCCCAGCTTCTGGTTAAAAATAAGAGGAACTTACTCTCTAACAGCATCCTAAAAAGAGGAGTGTGTCAACTTGACACAAACTGGAATCATTTGGGAAGAATGAATTCCAACTGAGAAAACGGTCCCCACCAGACTGGTCAGTGAACAAATAATCCTGTATGGCATATTCTTCATTGATGATTGATGTGGGACAACCCAGCTCACTCTGTAGCATGCCACCCCTGGGTGAGTGCTTCTGGATGCTATAAGAAAGAAGGTTGAGTAAGCCATAGAGAAGAAACCAGTCATATACCCTTCTTCATGGCCTTGCTTTACTTTCTGCCTCCAAGTTCCTGCCCTGACTTCCTTTAATGGTGTACTATGAAATGGAAGGAAGTGTGGGTAAATAAACCCTTTCCTCCTGAAGCGTTTATGGTCACGATGACAATCATCAAGAAACAAGTGTTGCTGAGGTTGCAAATAAAAGGGAACATTTTATATATGCTACTAGTGTGAATATAAACTAGTCCAGGATGTTTAGAAACCAGTGAAGAGATTGCTAAAATAACAACAACAACAAAATAGATAAAATGTTTCAGATCACACACCACTTCTCAGTAGTTATTCCAAACACCCCAAGCCAGCACTCCTACAAATGTCTTGTATATGGATAGTTATTGGAGCCTCGTTCACAACAATAACCATGTTATGGAACTAATATGGGGGTGTCATTTCAGGGAAAGTCAACTTGATAGCTATCCAAGATACCTAACAACAGAGGAACGGATAAAGAAAATAGGATCTACATACACAATGAAAACATTAGTCATAAAAACTAATGCCATTTTGGAGGTTAAGAATGGGAAGAACATTGGAGTGTAAGTAGGATACGTTCAAAGTACATTGTACACGTGCATGAAAATGACCTTATAACTTTCCATGATAATGGTAATAATAAAATAGGACAAATGTTACCAGAAATAACAATAAATAAAAAAAAGTTATTTCAGGGCTGTAGTTATAGGTCAATGACAGAACACTTGCCTGACGTGGTTTTTGCTTCAGCGTGAGCCCTTGCCTCAGTCCTTGCTCTGACAGCCTTCAACAGTGGACTGTGATTTGGAAATGTAAGCCCAATAAACCCCTTCTTCCCTTAAGCTGCTTTTGGTCAATGAGCTTTATCTCAACAACAGAAAAGGAAACTAAAATAATATATAACACCTAATAATTTTTATATCATGTACATATTGAAATAATATATTTGAAGTGTTAAGCTACAAAAATATTTTAATGAAGTTTCAATTGCTCTTGTCTTTTCTTAATTTGATTAGTAGAAAATTAAATATTCCCTATGTACATGAAAAAAAGATATTAAAAAATAAAACTATCCTAGAAGGCTAAAATAATCCATGGAGAAAGAGGAAGGCTATGTTACAAAGGACACAAAACGGATGGAGATCAAAGAGTCCTGGGACCCTCAACAGAAAAACCTAGAAGACATGGAGAATGTGCCTACATTGTTAAAAGACTCTGATCTTGTTTGACTGGTGCCTGCTTCCCCTGTGTGCATAGTGTAAGTTCTCCCATCCTCATTACAGTGCATGTGCAGACACAATAGAATGGCCAAGGGGAGAAGAGATGAGGCTGAGGTCAAACAATCCAGCTTACCACAGGCGGTATAGGGCAGGATGTCAAGGAAGCACACAAACCAAGGGAACCTATGAAGTAGTAGTCCAAAGTTCTGGGTCACAGTAAGAAGAGAGCATGAGACAAGGGGCTTCAGTGATATCACCCATAATGTGTCACAATGACCAAAACAGAAACCTCAATGATCTCATAATAAGGATGTGGCTTTAATATCAGTGGAAAAGAAGTTCATCGATTAGTCAGTGATCGGTACAAGAACGAGAATGTAAATCACTATGTACCAAGAATCACTTTGTTATGAGAGGGATGGAGGGAAGAACCCTAGTAGGGCACAGGTAAAGAAAGAGAATGTGTAAAAGAAACATTTAAGCTAGCACCCAATGTGTCTGTCTGGGTAGTATATCCTCAGGATGCTCCTTCCAAGTTGTACAGGCAGACATGAGCCCTAAGGTTCATGAGAACACTGCCTTTCTCAATATAGCTTCCTTCAAGGGACTTTCTCAGGTCTTGGTGGTGACTGTGTTCAGTCAAGCTGAGCTAAGCCTGCCCACTGTGCTTGTCACTTCACACATACATCAAAGAAGCCAAGTAGCAAAATGTGGACTTTGCAATACCAACAGCAAAAAGTAAGATGAAATAAAATAGAACACACCTGTCTGTAGTATACGAATACTCTTTCAAACTCTCTTCTGAAAAACAACTAAATTCCAAATGAGAAAATTAGGGAACATCCTTTCCCCGTACAATGTTGATAGCCAGCATTTGTCATTACGTTTGTAAGTAAAACAGAGGGGCCCGGTTCATAAGGAGACGCACATTGACATTTCCGTGAGTGTAATACCAGTATGCTTAGAGACAATCATCCAGACACTTGGGATTAGAAATCAAGCAAGTGTTCAAATAAAACAAAGTGCTGCTAGCGTAAAGATGGTTTTTAGGAGACTATACATGACTGACCCTGGACTCTGACCCTCATTAGCAATTTCCTTTCACCAGTGGAAGGAAGCCCTTGGTCCTATAAGAAACCCCAGTGAACGATTGTTGGGGGAGGGGTGGCAATGGGGGAGGGTGGGGAGGGAACACCCATAAAGAAGGGGAGGAGGAGGATTAGGGGATGTTTGTTCGAAACCGAAAGGGGATAACATTGAATGTAAATAAAAATACCAAAAAAAAAAAAACAAAAAATAAAAAAAGAGAACGGAATTCATTGTTTTTTTTATTCACAAAATTCTATAATAAATTAGAAAAAAAAAATATACATCAAAAGCAAATATCTCCTTCAAAATATACCATTTATAATTTTAAGCATGTAAAGTTCCAAACCAGGCAGAACAAGTCCAATGCAAATCAAGAGTGATCTACTTTGATAAGATTAGACAGTGACCAAAGGTGGTAGGTACATTTCTTAATCTGAAAAATGTGGAAGTCTTGCTTGGAATTTGAAAGAGCTTTTGAATGGTACAATAGTGGATCTTTTACTTTTAAATATGTACATTAAAAACAAATAACTAAACTGTGCCATGGTGTAGCTAGGTGTTGGTTACTGCTGAATTGATTAAGTAACATATTTGTAGTGTCAGCTCTAGAGCGTGGTCTATGTTTTATGAAACATAGTGATTTAAAATAGAGTCTTAATCTCAACAGCATCATGAAATACATATCTTGGAAGAACACTTCTTTTTCTTGAGCGTATCTTGTCTCAAGATCAAGGTATTTGTAGAAGACATGGGGGGCATTTGGTAACCCTATAACTCACCCTTAAATAGCTCCCAGTACTCCCAACTCAAAGAAAATGACATTTATGGATCAGAGGAGTTATGACACTTACCAAATACTACCATGATGATCAGAAAGGAATATGTCTATACCAATGTGGCTTAAAAGCCTATGTAGCTATTTCCATTTCACCAGAATGACTTCGAATGCAAGCAACAAGCAAATGTGCCAATTAAGTTACATGTTTATTGTACATTAAAGCAAACTGTTTTATTTAAATTTTGGTGTTTGTTTCTAACCAAAATAGCACAGAATGAAAACAATCTGAAACTGTAAGTAACAATCTACTTTGAAACAACCCATTAACCTCCCAAGTGTTAATTCTCACTCTAATTCATCTACCAAATGTATCCTCCTTGTGTTTTCTATAACATAACTACTGCCCCAGAAGCAAGGACTTCAAGGGTCATGCCAATTCACCATCTAGAGGGGAAAGCATATTGTATCATTGGAGAAAAGTTCTCTGTAGCAAGTTAGGGATGTCCAATCTGTTTGAAACCTGTTTGCACAACATAACTTCCTAAAGAATACCTTCATGCATGCATCTGAATTGAATCACTACTAAGAATGAATGCACTTGCGGGATTCTACAAGTATTTGGCTAGATGTTTATACACTCAGAACACAAGCCTTTCCCATGGAATTTAACCAAGAATTTTGTGCCCTGGGAAATGAAGAGGCCTGGACTTCATTCAACAAAAGCAAATGTGCATATTAAAACAAGTTTAATGCTCAATTGCCAAATTTCAAAAGTTTATAGACATCGCAATCAATAAAATAGACATTCTTCTGTTTTCTGAAAGGAAAAGGGGAGAGGGGAAGAAAAGAGAAAAGAAAGACCCAAAGGTCAATGCTGGGACTCTACCAAGCCTTCAGGCAGGACTGTTCATGGGTGTTCCTCCAGATGACAGACTTCCAGAGAGCTGGCCAACTTACTGGCCTTGCTTGGGACACAGAGGTCCTACAGCTTGTCCTAGTAGAACCGTGAGACAATATAAATGTTTGAAGATAGCCTAGAAGTTGGAAACTTATTAGGTGAAACACCTCAAAAACACCATATTACAATCTCTGCCACAGACACCAGACCAAGTCCTCACATGGAACACAGGCAGAGAACAGCATGACGCCAGAGCAGAGCTGGAATTCCGTTTAACAGAGGCACTGCCAGGCGCTCCAGGAAGGGTGCAGTGTTTACCATTCATGGGAATTGGACCAAGCTGTTTGATCTAGAATAGCCAACGTACAAATGGAGGCATGTATGTCACTCATGAGAACAATGGTAATTTAACTAATCAAATGCTATAGCCACAGTATGTTTAGGTAAAGATTACACATATGTACTTGTTGTCTAGTTGAAAAAACATGAGCAAAGGGGGTGGGGGATGGAAATTTTCTTAGAGACTGCTAACATGGAAAGGGCTAACCCAGGTGTAACTAATTACAGAATTTCAGATATGTACCAAAGTAAAATTGCTTTTTCGAAATCTAAATTAATATGTACAAAATCTTCCACGTATATAACTGTAATTTTGGTAAGAGACAAGAAGATAGTTCAAGAAATGGCTACAATTTTGTCAAATCACTGAAAGACATCCATTTTCACAAAGAGACTTGGAAAGTTTGAATAGAATAAGCTCTTTATAATCGTGTATACACTTATCACAGTATATGTGCAGAACACCAAAGACCGAGAAAATCTTGAAACATAGTTGGAAGAAATAAATTATGCCCGCTAAAAACGAAGGCATATAGGACACAGATTTCCTTAGAGTTGAAAGGAAGGAAATGTGTCACCCAAGATTTCTAAATCCAGGGATAGAGAAATTCAGGTAATGAAAGTACATTCCTTTTATGGACTTGAGCAACAACAGACATTGCAGGAAGTTCTACGGGCTGAAGAAAAATAAAATGAATATTCAAGATGAAGAGTCCATGCATAGGGTAACACGTTCTAAAGACATAACTTTCCTATTTTTTAAAAATAATACACAGTACTAGCTGAAGCAAAATTACAACAAATATCTCTTTTTTTTTCATTTAGTCCACAAGTTCTTTGAAGAGTTTGTAGTAAGTACATTCTATGGAGCAGCAGCAACAGGGGTGTCAGTTCTCCTTGCAGAACCTATAAAACCCCAATGCTATTGCCATGTAATTGAACACCAAGGCTGCAAGATAACGAATTACAACAAATATCTTATTCGGCTGAGATGTCATTATCAAGAACCAGGCATATTGATTCTGATATATGACTTGATTCAGTATCAATGCTGTCTTGGGAAGCTGTAAGAAGCTGGGGGAAGATTATAAAAAATCTGAACCTGAATTTTCCCAATGTTGATCTTTTAACTCACCCTAAGAAATTATACAAAAAGACACTTCAGACATCTCAATGAGGATGTCTACGGAATGTGACATTTTCAGATCTTCTTAAGTACTGAAACTCCTGGATTTCACCTCTGACCCAGAACTTCTCTTGTGATTCTGTTTTCAGAACTGCATTTCAATCCCAATGGAGAACCATTCAGAGATGCATTCTCAGCAGGAGTTCCCAGCCCATGACCACCAGGCCAGGGACAGACTAGCAAGAGAGTATGACTCACTCTCCTTTTAAATGCAGGTCAAAAAGTCAAGATGGAGCCTTCCCTGATGGTAGATTGGTAAAAGCTTGTCGCTGTTTTGAAATTACAGGATTATAAAACAAGAATCAAGGATTTCTTTGCAGGCTTTTCCTTACTTTCCACTTTGTCTATTCTTAGTAAGAACTAGCAAGTGGCAGTTAAGTGGAAGGGAGAGGAGGAAGAAGAGGTGAAGAGGAAGAATAGGAGGGGGAAGAGGAAGAAGAGAAGGAACAGGAAGAAGAGAAGGAATAGGGAAGGGAGAAGAAGGAGCAGAAGGAGGAGGAAGAGGAAAGGATAGTGGCGATCTACTATGACAATATCAGAAAGCCAAGAACGCTTCACTCAGTAGCTCTGGTTACCATCCTCATGACAGGTGCAACTCCTGTACTCTGACCAAGATGCTCCAGAGTCCTGAGCCAAAATGGAAAACAATACCTTTTCCAAAGTCTTATAAAACTGGACTGTCTCAAATCAGACTGTGGTACAAGGGACTCAGTTTCTAGCAATTATCACAGACTTTTAGAAGGTATCACTCAAGCTATTTGTGCAAGCATACACAAGCTACACCTATTAACTCATTTAACTTTTATAGCAATGACTAGACTACAAACAGGTTTTATCACCTTGACTTTGCAGATGCAGAGTGTAGTCAATGGTGGAAACAAATCCTATCTATATCTTCCCTAAAGCTGATGGTGCCCTTAAAGATAGCTATTTCCACGTATAAAGAAAGATCAGCATGTGGTCCTGATGTCAGGATACCAGACATCATTTCACTTCCTCCTGTTTGCCTTCACAAGAGGCAAAAAGAATATTGTGGGAGAGCTGCACCAGGGAATTAAAAAAAAGTACTTAATTTACTCACAATTCTGGAGGATAGAAGTCTCAAATGAAAGACACACAACAGCCTCATTGCCCCTTCCAAGATCTATAGGAAGATGCTGCTTTGTCTCTTTTTCATAATTCTTCATGTTCCATGGCAGGTCACCACACCACACTAACTTCCAATTCTCACAAGCAATATTCTGTGCTCCCTATATGCCCTCTTCTGTTGTTTTCAAGATACCAGCCATGATATTTAAAGCAAAATCAAATCCAGTGACTTTGCATCTTAACTAATAGCATCCATGAAATCTGTATTTATAAATAAGATTACATTTTGAGACAGGTATGAATTAAGAAGAAGGCACTATTCAAACCATTATATCCTTAAAGTATGACTAATTCTTACTTGTATAGGCCCAACCCAAACTTTACAGTTTTTATAAACCTATTTTCTATCTTGTATTTGGGTGGCACTTGTGGATTTCAAATCCAGATTCCTTCACTTGAGCAAAACTATACATAATTTAGGCATGAATTATTCATCTCAGTTTTCGGTGATAAAACCAAGACTTTATAAAAATCACTTATCCAACTTGAAATCTCAGAACAATGACACATCTGGAATAATCAGAGATCAGAAGGCATGACTTTAGCTGAGTGTATGTACTCATATTTACTACCCTTGAACATAAGAACATTGCATTCATCAAGGGTGCACTGTATGATTCTGTATTAGTTAGTATTGTAGATAACAAATAAAAAAGACATTAAAAAATCAATTACCACTCTTAAAGTAATTTTCAACCAACTCTCAATACCTGTACTATATGCTGTACTGTGTGACTTATAATTTCAATGTGTATCATATACATACTTATTAAATGATCATTCAGATTCCTGTCCATTCTTCTAATAATGTCACTGTCGTATGAGAAGAGGTCAATGAGCCATCACCCTATTCTAGGAATGGGCAATGACTAAACTCGAAGTGCTCTTTAAAGTATAGAGAATGCTGTTCATTCAACATTAACCTCTGCTTGGCTTAAAATGATTTAAAGATGTAGGTTGGTATCATAATTCAGTAAGTCAGAGCTTGGCAAGTTAAAATATGCCATTTAAGGACCACCTTCTTTCTACAGAGTAGCCAAAGAACCACTCACGACTGTCCAAGCTTCTCATCTGTGACTAACACCTGTTCTAGGAACTTTGCTTGTACCAATAGGCCCCCTCTAGATGAATCACAACTCTAATAACTAACACCTTCTATAAAAGTTCATCATTATACAATAATCTATCCAAGCACTCATACACTTACGACCCAACAAAACAGATTTCATGAAAAGGAAACAAAAGAGAAGTAAATTATTCCAACAACATAAGCCTCTCAGTATGCTTGTCTGGCCTTAAATTTCTCTAGAAGAAAGAAGTCATCAGATGTTCACATCTAGAAATAAAACCTCACTGATGGAGGTGTCCCTCGCATTCTGGTACGATAACTAGTTTTCAGTAACTTTCTGAACAAAACTAAGCTGAAAATGCCCTTTACAAACAAGGCAACTTTACTCTTAAAGTCTAGTGCATATTAAAACTCAGAGACACTTAATTATATGGAAGAAAGAGAGAGAGAGAGAGAGAGAGAGAGAGAGAGAGAGAGAGAGAGAGAGAGTAAAATGAACTTTGGGTCCTTTTAAATGACTCTTCTTCAACATGAATGCATGCTAAGAAACTTGAGATATGACAGACATATGGAGTCAACTCATGGACCAACCCCGAACTCTGTGAAACCTACAGTACTCAATGGCTTGGAACTGACTTGCCTGAAACTGCCCATTCATCATCTCTGTTCCCTGTGACAGTCTAGATTGGGTCTAGCTGACTGGCTGTTAGTATTATCAATACTTAAATACTATTTGCTGGTTGCCGAGGTATTCTGTAAGTATTTGACCTTAAGAATAACTCTGATAAGTAGGTGTCATTATTTTTTATTCCCAGTTCACCCAAGAGGAAACTGAGAGCATAAAGAACTGTCCCAAAGCCACTGAACTAAATGGCAGAAACGGAAGAATGTAGCCTGGTTGCAGAATCAACACTCCCCTATGCATGCTTTAATGCACACAGACAGTTCCATCCATAAGATGCTCCCAATAATGTGGAGGATGTGCACCCATGCCCCAGTCTCGGAATAGCAAGGGCTCAGCTCCTTGCAAATGAAAACAGCTGTGGATTTATCTGCGTGTAGCACTAAATGCACTCTGGGGTATTTAATGGATTAAAATGCACTCTGATGGTGAATGCATCCACTTCTAACTCACTTCAAGGTCCTCAGCTCTGAATTGTGCTATTGACAGTTCTCTTCAGTTCTTTGGTAAGAAGTTTTAGGTCATGAGTACAAACCCCAGCAATTTCTCCCTAGCCTTCCAGTTGTCTCATTGTATGAAGCCTCTTTCTGTTCACTTGGAATGTCCTCAGTGGTGCTTTCTGTCAACCCACAGTAGAAGCAGGGTACTCATCTCAGCCCAACTTGGATCAATCCCTTCCTTTATTCTCCCCTAAGTTTTCATTCACGTCAATTAATCTGGCCATCTTTCCTTTAACTCTGACATCTCCTGGGACTCTAACTGGACATTGTATACACTCACTGGGAGATGACAGACTGCAATAATGCTAGATCCAGCATACACATTCTTCAATCAGAATTGTTACACACGATGGTTTATGTGGAAAACTTTCAGTTGTTTAAAGAAGATATGAGAACTAGGGAAAGGGAGTCAGTACTTCTTGCTATGCAAGCACGAGGACTTAAGTTTGATCCCCAACACCCATGTATAAAGCCAAGCATGTGGTACACACCTGTAATCCAGACCTTTGTGGGCAAAATTGGGTAATAATCCTTGGAGCTTATGGCTAACTAGTTTTGCCATATTGATGAGCTGTAGCTTTGGTGAGAGATGCTGTATATTTATTTTTAAAAATGTGGACAATAACAGAGGAAAGATAACTGATATGGATCTCCTCCATGGTCACACACATGCTTATTCACCCTCACATGTGTGCATACACAGGAACACATACAAACAGAGATATACAATAGGATATGTTCTGTGAATGACATCCGATAATAGCAACTTCAGCAAGGAGTGCTCACAGTGCCTGAAGGCTCTTTGTTTTCCTTTTCATCAGTATAGGTGATTAAACCCAGGGCCTTGCACAGGCTAGACAAATACTCTGACCATGTGCCACCCCCACAGTTTCGGTACTAAAGTTCAACACAGCCACAGTAGGCAGCAAACTCTCCTTATGGTTAAGTGCAGTGAGAGAAATACTCTGGATTTTTGGCTTTCCCTGTTCATCATGGTCTGTGTGGTTCTGCAGTCTATGTTTAAACAGTCATGAGGCCCTTATTCTGACCTCTTGGAGAATGAAGGTCTTTTACTTACCCGGAAATGACTTTTCTGAGTGATGCTATAAATTATGATCAGCTTTCTAGAGTTATACAAATATCATCCACTTTCTAGCTTTACTTAGAATTATATGTTTAAAGACAAATTCAACACTGATCCCTTGTCTGTTTTAGAAGACCCTCTCATTGAGCTTCAAAACAGAATGCAACAAGCAAGATCATTTAGAGCATTATTAGAGTCTTTTAAGCTTCAGGAGTAGACCTTAGAGCCAGAGATTCAGTCTGAGACCCACAATGACCTTTGATTCAATTTTAGCTCTCAGTTTTTCTTCAACCTGAAACTCCATATTTTTGAAAGGCTTTACTTAATTCAGCCTGCGAATACAAATCCATGTACAAAGTATGGTGTGTGTTCATAATTCTGTTATAAAGATTTCCTAAGTACAAAACAAAGTTTACATCAAACTTTGCCAAGGACTCCCAAATATGGCAGTTCTTCAACTGTGAGAGCCTTCCAGTTTTCCTGAACTTATGTCCCCGTGTCCTATCATCATGTTAAATGTCAAAAGGATCTTAAAATATCTAGTTTTAACAGACTCCTCAAAAATCACATAAATAGCCTTTATAAGTGAAGGAAATATAAAGAAGTAGGATGTTTTTCAAATGCACTCTGTGTAAAGTTTATCTATTACTCATGGTATACACTGTGCTCCTTCCTGTGAATTTAAAAAACCCGTAAATAGAGATGCACACAAACATTCAAATATAATGAATTACCTGATAATGTCCCTATCTGATCATTTCCCAAAATTTTTTCAGCCACTTTTATGAGACTGATCCACTCATGCTGGTTTTGGATCAAAGCTCAGCTCTTGATCCACAGAACCAAAAAGAAATTGCTCAGAGTCAAGAGCCCCTATTGAGTTCAAGGCTTCAGGCCAGATCCAAGTCTCCAAGTATGAACACCTGCCTTTCCCTCAAACTACGACTGTTGATGGAGAATTCCAAATGAACTGCCTAATATCTGGCCTTCTTATTCCAAGAGGGGCAGGCATAGTGAACTCTAAGCTTTGTCTAGGGAAAATTCTTGACCCTTACCACCCTGCAAACTGATCATGCCCCCTGCTTGGCTATCAGTTGGCGTCTCAGTGCAACAGGAAACAAAGGCAGCCCTTCCCCTACAAGTCATTTTTCTTCCCTGAACTTTCAAAATTCACAAACTGATTCAGAAGAGAAGAGAAATTACAGGGGGGAACCTATGACCTGCCTCTTGGTTACAGTGTAGAGGGGAGGGAAACGGACAATGGGATTCTCCAGAAGGTCAGGAACCAAAAAAAAAAGTAATTTTCCCAGTGGCCTCCAATTCAGAGAGCACACACAGCAGTCTGGCCCTGCACAGCTATGGAAAACAGCCCCGAGAAGCTCCCTCAAGGCTCAGAAGGCAAAATATCTTTACTCCAGCAGCATACAAAGAAACAGGATGGTAGGTAGCATACTTCGTATTGGCACCATTTTCAGGGTAGGTTGGTCCGATTGGTAATCTTGGGCACCCTCTGGATAGCCTTCCTTGAGCAGAAAACCACAATCTCCCAATTAATGATCCAGGGGGCCTGCATCCTTTCTCTGCTAGAAAGTGAAAAAAAAAATTAAATACCACACCAGCCCAAACCACATTCCTAATCACATGATTGTTTAAAGGGCAACCCAAAGGCCACATCAGAGGGCTTTATTGCACCAAAAATGAATGAGCTAGCATGAGACCCTGACATAAAAGACAGCACTCCCATGTGAGAAGAGAACAAGGGGGAGATGTAAAATGAATACATTGGAGCAGCCTTAGGATGAATGAAGACACAGCCAGCACCGTCAAATAATGAAGCCATTTCTAAGCGGAAGTTATTATTTACTTTTCACAGAAGCTAAAACTGCTCTTTGACCCCCACCCCCATTGTTGACCTTTAGCTTTCTCAGCCCCTTTACCACAGGATTTTCAAATAACTTTCACCAATGCCCCTGCGTTGTTCAAGCAGTCCAGAACGCATTATATGGAAACTTTTAAATGTGGATGCTAAATTGGCTCGGGACTCTCTTCCTGGTAGGAAAAGGTCTTTATTAGTGTTTTATTGTTCAGCCTTGGAAGATGCCCTCATTATTAAAGAGAAGTTCCTCCAAAAGAATTATGAACAATGATCTGTCTCCATGCATAACAGGTGTTGAAGAAGCGAGATCAGAGCTCTCTAAAGGCAAAGGATATTTTTCATATTTTTTCTTAACTTGTATTAATGAAATACAGTCATGATGGGACAGACACACATCCAAAACATTCCCTATTGTTACCTTTGTTTATATTCTCCTCTGGGTCTCGAGACGTCTCAGAAATCAAATCTGTGCCATAGGACAGCCTGCTGTTAGCTTTGTCCAATCTTCATTCTGTACTATAGATGGCCTCCTGGCTTTTCTAGTTTGCTTTGCTGCCTCCTGCCTTAGGGACTCATTGTCTTCAGATTCCTCTGAATACAGAGGTTGAAATGTCACAAATGATCACATGTTGGGTGGCCCTTGCAGAGGAAAGCTGCTGTCATGACACCCTCAGAGGACCTTGTTTCCTTCTCTGTACACAGGCTGGAGTCTCCTGGGCTCAGCTCAAGAACATCATGCTTTCTGGCCATTGTCTAATGAGCGTTTAGTCTCTGACCAACTAGACCTTAAGCTACATGAGATATTACTTTTGTGCACCACCGTAGCCTCAGGCGCAACATTATACCAGCCTACGAACCAACTCTTACATGAATTAGTAATATATAAATGCACTTCTAAGACAATGAATCCAGGAATTCCAGCAGGAGACGGGATATGCTACCTCAAAGGTAGCCAAGGAGGCTTTAGTGAAGTGGCAATTCACAACATGGGTTGAATAAGGGACCCGAGAATAATAAAATGTTGTCTTTCAGCCCCAAGTGTACAAAGATAAAAGCGTCTCCATTTTATTATATCAAAGATAAACTAGGTTAAAGCTCTTACCCTCTGATGGAACACTTTCAGCTGTGAGTTCTAAAGTGTATACACAGATGGTTTTCAGTAGCCTCTACGTGCAGAAGCAACAGACGCTTCCAAGTATAACAAATGTCTTTCAAAGGATGCACAAATAAAGGCATACTACTATAGGCTGAACCTTTTGACTCAGTGAACAGGGCTTTTGGACCAGGTTTGAATTTATGGGTGTGTTTCATTTAGGAAAAAAAAGAGGATACAGAATCATTACATGTTATTTGTTTATAAATCGTGAGGTTTATTTTAATATGCACATGACTGTGTTGATTAAAAACAAGCATGTCTGCATGCTAATAAAGTAGATGTGTTTATATTTTATGTAAGTATTCATTTATTTATTATTAAGTTTTTATTCGCTGTCAGGGAATTGGGTTTTACTATGGAATTTTCCCAACAAACTTTGCTCTCGATTTTTCTCTCTAGTTCCCTTCTTTCCCACCATGTCCCTCCAGCCCCAGTAGCCTCCTCTCTGCTTTCAAGTCATATTCAACCATGAGCACCCCCTCTTCTCAATACCCTTTGTTCCATTCTCTTATTCCCCCATCTCATTTCATAGTTCGAAACTCTCTCATGACCGCCTCATTTACAACCATATAAACATGAAAAGTCAGGGTCCCATATGAAAGTGAATATCTAATTTTTGTCTTTGTGAGAGTGGGTCACCTCACCCAATATAACACTTTACAAATCCATTCATTTTCCTGAAGTTTTCACAACTCATTTTTCCTGACTACTGAGTAAAATCATATAGCTTAAATGTATGTGCGTGTGTGTGTGTGTGTGTGTGTGTGTGTGTATTCAATTAATTATTCAATGAATCAAAAGTTCAGGTGCTCCTTTGAGCTTTATAAATTACATTATGGCCTATCCATGCTAAAGAAGTGTCTGCTTTATTAAAAATATAGTAATAATAATAATAATAATAATAATAATAATAAATACCCAGAATTTTCTAAGTGTTCTATTCATTGAATGCCCCTGAGCAAGGTCTTCAGTGTAACTGCAATTGAAAAACAATCATAGAAAAGAGGTAAGTCTATCACCAGACCCAAAGTAAAAGTCTAAATATGCTTTGGCACCTATGTCTAGAACTCCATGTGGTGGCATGAAGTCTGCTAGCATCGGAGGTCAAGAATCAGTGCTTCCACCAAGGGAATTCAATGCTTCATCAATGTCAATGCTGATAAAGGAAAGAAAACCCCTTACAGGGTGAACAGGATATTAATAGCTTAATGAAGATTGACCTAGAAAGCAGGTTTATATTTTTATCAAGGATGATGCAGTAGGTAGTGAACTGCATTGAGTGGTGTATTTTAGGGAAACTGCTAACTCGAGAAATTTAGGGATCTGTTCTAATCCTAATCCACTGAAGACTCAGTTTAGATTTCCTCAGGAAACTGGATGAATACAGCTTCCACTGCAAAACACAAAGCTAAGATTCAGTGGATCAAAAATTCCAAGCAAAGCCCACAGATCAATCTTATCAATCATTTTTTTTTTTTTTTTCTTAAGAAATTCCCCTTTCCGGTTTCCAGGCAAACATCCCTTCCCTCCCCCCTTCCTTATGGGTGTTCCTCCCAACCTCCCCCATTGCAATCTAGTTCACTGAGAACCCAGGGCTTCCTTCCACTGGTACTTCCTATGGGTCAGTCCATGTATATCATTGATGTGATTCCTTCAACGGGGTCCTGCTTCATGTGGTTTGCTGATAGATTTGGATCCCTCTCAGGATCGACCAATTATCAATCTTGTACCCTTTTGTCAATCTTATCATCCGCCTTTTTGTTCTGGCAACTGGGGTACATTTGGGCTAATAGCCACTCAGTGAGTGCATACCATGTATGTCTTTCAGTTTTGCTTGAATTTTCCAGTTCCAACGGATTTCATAAACTCGTTGTTTTTGATAGCTGAGTAATATTCCATTGTGTAGATGTACCACATTTCTGTATCATTCCTCTGTTGAAGGGCATCTGGTTCTTTCCAGCCTGGCTATTATAAATGGTTCTTACCCTTTTCTTAAGAATTTAGAGTTTTTTTGCTTGAACACGGATTTAATGGTTCTACTTAGAATTATTTTATTTCTGTAATAATAAGAAAGTACTACACATTCAGTGAAACAGTGTTTCAGACCTTGCTCCTCCCTGGACCCTCCAATGTGTGATAGTATCTTTCCTGTCTTCCTCAATCCTGGGGAGAGAAGAGACTCCACACAGCACAGTGTGGTGTGTTGTCAAGCCAAACTGTACCACAGTGTGGCGAGTTTATTTCATGCAATACCAACTTGTGATGTACTCAGTTTACTAAGGGTTTATCAAAATGTCACCCAATTGCAAGTCAAGGAGTGTCCTCACTGTTTGAATGATAAGACATAAGGAGCCTAAAGAGTCAAATTCACAAATTTGTCCAAGTTCACCACTGGCATTGCTCCTTCTGCTTAGATCATGTACAGCAGAGCTAAGAGCACACCAACCTTTAACACACAAAGCAGCCAAGTGGAGAGTTTGCGGGACATAGCTACAGCTTTCCTATTTAATGGACATGACAGTGCCTCTTTTGTTGCTAGCTGTGCTTCATTTCATGGGTGTCCGCTTTATCTTTACAGGGAAACACAGTGCTCCTCGTCCCAACATCTTGCTAAGAGCTTTCTCAGGAAGTCAAAGCATTCTAAGCATGAAATGAAGACTGTACAAATCCTCCTTCATGCAAGACCCCATGAGCTCATGCTGATATGCTGCGTTTCCCTGCATCATGCATATGTTCTGAAGTTAGATGTGCAGTGATGAGAAAGCTAATAAGGTTCATTTAGCAAATGTCCCCCTTCCTCATCCATTTTCAAAAAGAAATCTGTCCTTCTGGAGGAACAGTTCTATGAGCTCGAATAGAGGAAGCAGAAGGAAGAAATACTGACCATGGCAGAACACAGCTTCGCAGAAACCAAATCACAGAGTGAGCTGTGTACCTCTTTTATCCCACAGGATTTAAAACTAAGATGGGAATCACGACCATCCATAGTAACATTTGTCTAATGGAAAAATGAGATTGGACCTTTTCTGACAGTGAGGACAAGGCTTTGGTTTTCCAATTAGATTATACCCAGAACATTTCCCATAAATTAAATGACTTAAAATTACAGTGGCAGGGTTTGGGCAGACATCAACTTATGACAAAATCATATTGTATCTGGTCACAGTGAAGACCTCTAGGTGAGTCAGGGAAAGGAGGCCTCACTTTTCATTTTGTATATTTTTGAATTATTTGGTTCTTCCTCGTTCCCAACAGAGATGACAGCATTGAAGTCAAAAATCCTCAAATACATTCATTGAGCAAGTTCCACTTTTGTAATTTAAGAACACAGAGAAAAAATGTAAGTGTAAGTAGAATAAAATAACCTTTTAAGACAATATAATATACCACAGTAAATTATCCTAAGATTACACCCTCCTTTGCTGTTCCTTAATTGTACTGTACATGTGCCCATTGTTCAAAGACAATAGCTAACTCCTTGGAGAACGAATGCTACATTTGCCAAGAAAAGCTGTTTCCACTTTCAAGTCTAAATGAAAAGTCACTTGGGTACTGAACTGAAAAATGCATACTAGCTTTTTCTGAACTGTTGACAAATCCCAAGGTTAAACACATTGGGTAACCTCAATTCTTACATGAAAGGGATGAAAGAGTACCCTTTTTCTTTCCCTCAAAGTTTAATCAGAAGAGCAGCCAGAGATTCTGTGGCCCCAGTAGCTGCACCTTACAGCCCAGAGCCTTTCTTTAGCATTATCTCTGGCACGATTAATCATCCTCTCCACAGAAAACTGCCAGCAAAGCATTTCTAGAAACAAAACCCATTAATATCGTCTCGACTGCCCGGTCAAAATCTCCCACTGTGAAGACCCAGACAAAAGCTGAGCAAAACGTGAGTATCACTAAACAACAATAGCTTCCATTCTCCACTGCATTTACCTGACTAGCCTAGCGACATTAAGTTCACTAGTAAAATGTATATTCTGTATATAGAGTGTATAATTTTAAAGAGTTGAAACATCTTTATTGAATGACTTTCAATAATCATCATACGATGAGTGAAAATATTAATTTGGTCTTGACTTAATAATTTGATTCAAAAATTTCTTATTCTCTATCAGGGTGCTCAGATCAAAAAGTACACATAAGCTCACTGGGACTGAAAGCCTATTGTCATAGTGAGGAGCTACCCACATGTCATCTACGATCCAGATGCAAATGATATTGAACAGCTCACATTTTATTAGACTTGTGTTTGTTCAGTGTGATGACGCCCGTTGGACCCTTTAATTAACTTGGGAAAGTACATTACATAAACAAAGAGTTTCCTCTCTAAAGGCAACATCCTAGTGACGGAATGAAGTCATGTATTCTCTGCATTCTTACTATAGAGAAAGATGACTGTCTCCTCCCTTCTTATCAATGCTTGCATCAATTACCCTAAAATCTCTTTATGAGACCCAATTCTAACTTAGTTATAAAGAAAATGAATAAAGAAATACTCCATTAGAAAAATAATAAATCGAATGAAGCATTTTACCTGTTAGCCAAGTACACTAGGATATGCATAGAACCCTAGCACTTGGGAGACTGAGGCAGGAGGATTGAGACTACTAACACATAGCCTGGGCTATGCTACAAGACTCTATTGAAGAAAACCGATAAGCAAATACTCTAGTTACATGCTTCCAGCTTCATGCTCCCAAAAGATGCTTCTTTAAGTCTGTATCCTAGTAGTTTTAGAGTAGGGTCTCATGTCTCTGATAAAAAGCCAGTGGGAAAAGCAACATCCAACTGCCAATGGTTCAGTCCAAATACTGTTCCTTCTTTGGGACTGACCTCCTCCTGCCGCCATGAAAACACCCCCCTGAGGCTATACGGAGAGGTAAGATTCCATGTCCTGCTTGAAATCATTTTTTAAGTTTAAAAGTTGTAACACAGTTGAAGAATGGTGACAGTCATTGGAGAAGAAAAAAAGAGGGGCAGATTTGATATTATATTGAATTAAAATGTTTTACTATGAAATAAAGTATGTTTTTGGACCAAGAAATGTAATAAAGGGTTGACTCACAGGCTCTCTTAGACTTTCTCTATGGCTTCATAAGGGAAACTGACATTGTACTGCACAAGGGATAAAGCCTGTCTTCTCAGAGATGCTACAGAGAGAGGTAGGCTTGACCGCACCAACCTTTTGAGGTTGAGGAGGACAGACCCTCGACAGAGAACAGCAGCATCTTTCACAACAGAGATCTGCAACATCGCTCATGACAGAAACTAGACAGACTGCTGCGACATACCCACTGTAATTATTAGTTAATGTAACACCAGTCTTCCATTTATAACCACAGTTTCAATATAATTAACGTTTTCCATGAAAGAATCAATTTTGTCTTCTCTGTGTTTTTGAAGATGTTGCATAAATATCATTATAGCAGCAGAAGGGAACTTCAAACCAACTCTAATGAAACAGCTGGCTTCATGTCTGAATATCCCTCCAAGTTCTATGTAAACAAACAGTTACATTTTGCATGTTTATGATCAGGGTGGGTGTGTCCTCTTTTTATTTCCCATAATTTAATACATCAATATTTACATAGTACTTCACTTTCCAATTTTATTCCTGTGACACTGAAACATTTAATGCTGTTGGGACATCAAGACTTTCTTTCTTATTTTTTAAAATCATCTATGTCTGTTTTGATCCTAAAACACGGCCATCACTTGTTTTTTAAATACAACTCTAAAAACTTAGTTTCGTTTTCTCCAGAATCATGGTGATTTCCCCTTCAGCTTGAGGACACTTTCTTCCAAGGTGTTGTGATGAGAATGCTGCCACGGTCCTCTGTTGAGCTGTAGATGTCTTACCCTACAGTTCTGATGCTAAGAACATTACTGAGGACACCAGGCACTGTGTAGATACCTGACAACTGCAATTTAAGCAGGCTTCGTGGACAAGTGAATGATGAATACCAAAAGAAGACTCCTCACCTAAGAAAATGAAATCAGCAGGAATATGGCACACAGACACAAGTCCTAGCTAGGTAAAACAAGACACTCGGTGTGTACCTCTCATACCCTCTTCTTGGAGCAAACTCTCAAACTGTGTTTGCAATGGAGTCTGTTGTAAAATGATTTTAAATTTTTATTAAGTTATTTAACGTTATGTCTAGAAAATACACAGGTGCAAGAAAGTTTCCCTCTCTAACAAAAACTATTAGGAGAGAACACAACCAGGCTCTGTCCTTACCCAGACGAAATCTTTGACACACAGATTTTAACTTTTCCGTTTTGACCATATGCTGAGAAATGAACAGAACAGAACTGTGAGTGTCAAGGTTATGTGGACCCATCCACCCCTGTCCGATGCAACCCTATAAAATTCTGACTCTTCCCTTGCAGTTTACCCAAGTCCCAGACACCCTGCAAATACATGCCAATGATTTAGAGTGGATATCTATAGGTGTTTTCTTCATAACAACCAAAATACCTAGAAATCTCACTTTAAATCCTTGATAAGACTAAATATCCAGTGAGCCTGTTTATTAAGTATCATAATTAAATTTTAAATACCCATCTGTATATAAGCTGTATGTTGCACTTGGTTCATAGAAATGGTATGTGTTCTAAATTGTGGTTCCCCTTTTATTTTTTTTTGAGCTTATTTGTCATTGAGATTTGGTTTCTGAATGTTTGTTTTTAACAGTGGACCTCAGAATGACCGTCATGTCGTTTAATACTTAGCATGTGACTCTCTTCTTAGTCTTCCTGATAAATCAGAAATAAGATCTTGCAGCTTGACAAATTTTCTTTTCTTGGGACAAAACTCCTTTATACATTGAATATCAAGACACTTAATTAAGTTTTATATGCATAATAATAAAGTTAGAAGCCAAAAGACCAAGATGAAAAAGAAATGATAGGCTGAAACACCATATCTTGTTCTGTTTCATCAAGTCTTAAAGCATAAATGACTTGCTAAGAGTTATGCCATATTTCATAACAACATTATTGAACTGGTTATTTTAAACCTGACTTTTGGACTTCATTTTTCCTCATTATTATTACCCTAAATAGATTTTTAACACAGAGAGTTTAAAGAAGCTGCAGGATAAGTTTAATTCAAAACTTATTTCTAGCATGTCATATATTTTTTCACAGATGGTAAACAAACTTAGAGTAAAATTAACAAAACTTTAATGTCAGAGAAGTAGATGCAACCAGTTCTGGCTGGCAATTCTGTGCCAGAGTGGATAATGACAGAAGGAACTGTTATTAAGGGTGTATCATGTACTTCACAGTCGTAGGCGGACTGGCCTATATGCAGAAACACGAAGACGTGGCTATTGAGGAAGCCATTCATTCTCCATAGAAATGACAGAACATTCCCACTGATAGCATGTGTGTGGACATCCGCTCCACTCTCCCCATTTGTGGCTCAGGCAATGAACCATGGCTAATCCCCCAACTCCAACTCCTCTGCTTCTTCTCGCTACCCAGCATTTATTCACCTATTTCTCTTCCTCATCAATTCTGAGTTCTCTTTCTCTACGTGTCCTCTCTTCTCTGATCCATTGTATTTAGGCAAGAAGAAAACAAACCTACATCTTGGCTTAGCGTTTTCTTCTAACTTGCGTATTTTTGTTGTTGTGTTTTGTTTTCCGTGGTTTTGACAGAGTGTGCTTATTTTGCAGTGACTCTGGGGAGAACTCGGTAGGGTTGAGACATAAGACAGAAAGAAGGTAGGTAGTGAGGTACACTCGAATGGAACCAGAACTGCTCACTATGAGTGCCTGGGGCTGATGGTTCTTGAATTCTGTAAAACTTTGTGCACTCTGACTCTAGGTCATGCCAATTGAAGAATGAGGAAAGTAGGGCATTTATTAAACAGTCCCCACCATAGCCTCACTGTCTACTCTCCCCTGAGAATGCATACCCCTCAATTTTTAAATAAATACTGCCCAAGCATTCTCCTTATGTGTCATTGATCACACTTAGGCAAGTGGCTGCCCCTTCCCTTAAAGCATCTCTCTTTCCATATGTGTATCTTCCTCTAGACACATTTATCCTCTCCCTGTCTACCCAACACATTGCCCTAGCCATATCTGCAGATGTGCGCCTCTCAAACTGACTGAGATCCAAACCCATTTCTCCATATAGTTTGGCATCTTCATCTAAATAATTATGTAAGTTTTGCAAATATATTATGTTCAAAAGCAAACCCATTACCACTTTCCCCTCCTTACCACAATAGATTTTGTTTTCAGTGGAAAAAAAAATGATAGATCCATCTTTGCTCTCCATTCTCCTTGAGAGTTGCTGTCCATCTGTTTGGCCACATGGGACCATTTGCTCTTCCCTCTGCACTATGGTGACTTGTCACCGTTCCCATACTTTGTCCTGTCTCCTTCCTGTTCCTTTTACTACTACCTTGTTCAATTTCCAAAAGGTACTCTCAACTCTGTAGAGAAGTTAGGTTAATTTATAAAGAAACAAAACACATGAGGCCTTCTAGACCCTCATTCCTACTTTATAATGAATCCCTGCTCACTTTATATGCTATGTCTACCCTTCCTCAAAGAACAATGGCCTTACTTAAACCAGGTGGTTTTGGTCTTCTCTTCCTACAATACACCTCCATTTTAAAAAATTGCTTCCCCCTGCTCCCTGTCTATCTTTCCTTATTTCTCCCACAGCTCTCTGTGATCCCTGAATATATTTCTTATGCTACCAATTGCTGATCATCACACTATCTGATACTATCATGGCAGACAAACCATCTATTTCTCTCCTTCAGGGGTTCTTGGTTCCTGTCTGAGACCCCAGAACACAGATGCATTGCCTAACATACACACAGCTCTCATTCTATGTTATTAAGTTGAATATGAAATGAATTTCTTTTTGTGATCTTGGAATTATCTCAACTAGAAAGTGCCTTAAATTTTCTGCATTTGAAGGTCAACTTGTGTCATAGAATCCAGTGGCAGATATCACTATAGAAGCAGAGCATGTGGTAAAGACAAGCACATATACTGTTCACCACAACATGTAAAATGGCTGATGTTCTAAACTGTAGGGCATTGACATGAACAAAAATAAGAAGACAGGTAACTAGGTACCAAGAAGAACACCCGTGGCTAACTCTATTGGCTGAACAATAAGATAAATCCCACTAGAAACACTCATTTTGACATTTGCATTGAACATGAACAGAAATCAAGAAGGACCTACATAGTCTAACACTGGCAAAGACTCTATGATCCCTCACTCATATTGTTGGTAAACTGCTCACTTTAAAAGATGAGCCTTTCTCTTAAGTGTGTATATTATTAATATAAAATTTAGTATTAATTTTATTATAACTTTAATTCAATATTAATATAAATTTTGTTCCAAAAGTGGATGGTTTAAAATTCATCTTTAATTTCCAGCTGACCAACCCTGCCTCAGCATGCTTGGGACTTCCAATTATTAACTACAATAAACCCAAGCTCCAGGTTGCACAATATGCTTGACTTGCAATGCTTCAAAAACTAAGTTTTGTTGTCTATTTATATTTTTGATAATTGGTTTTATCTGTGTTAAAGACAGAGTAGCATTGTTGAATTAGGTAAAGAAAAGTGGGTTTATTTTAATATAGAAACCTTTAGCAAGTTTCTTGGGAAACCCAGCTGGTTTCATGAAAAATATAATTGTGACTACTGCTAAAAACAGACCAGATTTATGGGCCAGTCCATGGCTCCTGCTACATATGTAGCAGAAGACTGCTTCGTCTGGCATCAGTGAGAAGGGAGGCACTGGGTCCTGTGGAGGCTTGATGCCCCACAAAAGGAAGGTGCTAGAGGGATGAGGCAGGAGTGGGTGGTGAGCACCCTCTTAGAGGCAAAATAGAGGGGATGGGGTGGGGGTTTATGGAGGGGATATGTGGAAGAAGGATAACATATGAAATGTAAACAAAAATTATTAATAAATTTTAAAAAAATTTCATAAACTCATTTTGGTTTGTCTGTGGAAGAACCAGGTAAAAGTTATTTATAAGGAACATAAATACTCTAACAATAAAAAATTTAAAATATCAGAAAAGGTATGTATTTGGGAAAAAATGAGAGTAAGCCTTCTCTTGAATACAATAAACAAGTAAGAAACTACAAGTAACTATGTGAGGATAATTGTGAAGAGCAAAGGCATTGTAAAGAAAACAAATGTGACCATTTCTGTAACTTATTTTATGCCTCTATATTGTCTTGATATTGAACAAGGAAAGCACAGGGCAGACGAATCATAGTCTATCTCATTTGTGAACAAAGAAGTGAAATAAATTATTGTCAAGAAGATCTCAGCAATGGTAACTATGACTTATCCTGGTTCACAAGAGGAGAACAGCTCACTTCAGTTATGCCCAAAGGAGTCATTATCTACATAGGATCATCTTGAAGCCTGTAGGATATCAAGGATGAAAGGAACCTTGTTAACCTGTTCAGGAATGTTGCCCAAAAGCCTGCAGCAAACACTGGGTAACAATGAAACCTGAGACGCATTTTCATTTTCTCTATGGTCAGGAAGACTGCAGGCCCAGATAGCTCTGCTTTAGTTAGCATTCGACCAGAATTTCTAGATAATTTGAAGAGAAAATCATTAATTTATTGTTGTAATATAAATGGCAAATTATGAAGCAATACATCAAATCCAAAGTTCCCTGTGCTGTGATTCTCCAAGAAGGTACATGACTTCCACAGCCTTGGTCAAAGGTCCAGGACCTCAGTCTCCACTCAACAAGACATCAGGTTTGGACAGACACTCTGCAAAACGAACAGCCAGTGAACACATATCCAATGTGTCAAGGCCATGAGTGACAAAGGGAAGACAGAACTGTCACAGATTTCATGAGATCTGGAACAACCGAATGCAAGGCAGGCTATTGGATTGGATTCTGGACAGAAGATAACTCAGAAGAGAAGATGGTAACACTCATGTTAGCTGGGTCACTACTTAACCCCTATTTCTTAAAGTCATATTATAATCATGCAAGATGTTAAGATTGTAGGAGTGAGATGAATACAAGATAGGCACACTATTTTTACAATTTACACCAATTGTTTCAAAACAAAGAGTTTAGAAAGAAATGTTTGAGAAGTGGCGCTTGTATGCAATGAATGTTGTATAGCCACGAAGAAAAATTAGACCGTCACCTTTTGCTGGAAAATGAAAATAATTAGCAACCATTACACTAGCAAAATAAGTCAGACTTAGGGAAATACTACATGTTTTGTCTTATGCAGACAATAAATTTAAATATATATAGAAAATACTTTTTCCTGATCTTTGTTACACGGATATGCAAAATGTGCATATCCATGCCAACCATCATCCATCCCTATTAGAATGCGTTTGTTTGTGTGTTTGTTTTTGCCACCTAGGTCATGCTGTCATTCAACACCTACTGTGTGACTTATTACCTGTTATTCAGACTGTTAGATTCCCATCTCTCCAATTCTACTCACTGTTTCTCCAAAGCCTCTCCAGAGCTTTCTACTGACTGGGAGAGGAAGGAAACCCTCAAGCCCCAAATGCTGCTGGGCTGCTTTCCTTTCACTCCTGAATCAGTGCTCCTATCTCTTTGTCCAGTGCTCTAAGCTGTGGGTTCACTGCCTTCGCACTATAAGTCTCCTCGAGGAGAGCCCTTCCACATTGCCAAGCTCAAGGGATTCACATGCTTAAGACTCGATGCGCTTCCCATCTGGACTCAAACTGTTTGAAAGCTCAGATCCTACTGACTCCAGGTTCTCTGAACCCACAGCCTAGACAGGTTGCCTTTGAAATACCATCTTTCAGGGCAGTACTTTCTCCTCCATCCACAGCAGACTCTCAGTGCTTCTCCAGGACTCACTTGTATGCCACACTTACAGAGTTTTATGCCCTTGGTGACCATTCCTATCTCCAGTTGCATGGTTCTAGCATAAAGTAGATGCTCAGTGAACAATTACCCAAGAGTGTATGTATAAATGAACAGATGGCTTAAAACATAGGAAATAGAAAAGACATATCAGTCTAATTTCCTATGTTAAATGTGCTAATGTTACTATAGTGTGCGTGTGTGTGTGTGTGTGTGTGTGTGTGTGTGTGTGTGTGTGTTCCAGAAGAAGAAGTCTTTCTCATTCCATTTGTGTTTTTGAAGCAAAAATAGAGTAGGCAGAATGGCTTATAAAAAGAAATCATACCATTATCCTTTATTGCTCTCAGTTCTGAAGATGGGTACATATAAATCAAGGGACCTGGCAGATTCCCTGCCAGTTGAAAAATGCTCTCTTCCTCCTAGAAGGATATCTTCTGCTGCTTCTTGTGTGGCAGAGGGGGCAAGAAGGATGACATGGATTCTTTTCTAAAGGTTGTAATTTTATAGAGGGGCCAACCAGAACACTCCTTGTCACCTTCCAAAGGCCCCAAGTCCACATGCTGTAACAGTGGGGATCAGTTTCAAAGGTTTGGGAGGATATAGCAACAGTCAGCAGTGACAGACCTTCAGTCTCAGTAACACAATGACAATTTATTGCTTTATCTATTAAGCCTCTTTTATTTTTTTCTCCTTTAGAATACTTTCTTCTTTATTTTCTGAAAAGGTTTTCTACTAATAGCATCTGGGAAAAGCCCATCTTCATAATGTCGAATAATTATGCAATTTTTGCAGTGGAGTATTATTTCTACTTAAATCAGAGAAAAGGTGCTAAATTGGGTAGGCAAATTAGAATTGGTATAAGGGGGCTGAGAGAAGTCATTGCAGGTTGCAAAGAAATTGGATGTTATGAAACATGCCTCAACTTTGTCTCCTTGTTGCTACTGCACTGTTGCTCGCTGAGCAAGCCTAGTCTAGTCAGATGTGGACAGGAAGACAGAATTTGTCATGGTCACAGAAAATGGTAGAATGCCCTTTTGCCTCTCGTACTGAAAGTGCAAACCTTTTTATTACTAAGTCTTTTAGGGGGAAATATTCACATGTGCTTACTGTAGTCTATTATAGCCAAGTTAATAGATTCCTAGCTGAAAATAATTAGCCCTCACCAGCAGGACCACAGAAGATCTCCTATCAATCTAAAACATAAACCTCATCGAAGTTGTCATCTTCTTTTTCCTATACTCACCACACTTACTTTCCTAAATTGTAAGTGTGCTAGTATTGCTGACACATGCCCATTCCAAAATCATTCTAATTCTATGTCTTTGAATTGATGAACATTTATTCCAACACATGAACATGGTTCTATCAAGTGCTAAGGGATTAAACACTTAGCTGTTTGCTTGTAAACATTTACCTGTAAAAGAAAAAGGATGTGCTACCCTACTGAGAAGTTTCCAATTTTGACACTTTGAATGCTTCAGTAGTCATAACTCATGATTTCACAGCAATATTTATCACAGGTTCTAACTGCTTCAGCCTAAAGATCTGAAGAGGTAACAGAAAAATATAAGTCCCAGCAAAGTCCTAAAAAGAGGAAAGATCACAAAAGAAGGCAAAATTCAAATTTAAGCTCGATACTAGATCACATCCCACTAATTAATCAATAATATGAATTCTGTCAAAGTAAAGAGTGCTACATCAACAATAGAACTGTTTCCCTTTCATGTAAGAGAAAGCAAAAACCAGAAAATGTGGTAGCAACATGGTAACACTAGAATTCAAGTTTCCATCTTTCTGCTCTGAACTCTTAGCCCATTGCTTTCTAATGGTCCAGAGTGTCTGCTGAGGCCCTGGACATCCATATTTGGGAAGAAGAAAGCAAAAAGACTCTCTGATTAATCAAATCTGAGAAAAAATATCAAGGGATACCAAATGCCACTTATGTGTCATTGATCTAGAAGCTGTACATAGCTGCAAGGGAAGCTAGAAAATACCATTTTTATGTCCAAAGAAAAACATTCCCATTTAAATGAATTAAAAAAAACAGGGATAATGCATTTGGTGTGGAAAATAGCTCTCCTTGCCATTCCTACAAGAACATAACAGTCTTCTTTTTTACATTTTCCATCAACTAGTACATGAACACACTTTAAAAAGTATAAAGAAGGTTTATTTAGCCAGTGAAGATTTTCACACCCACCCATCTCCATCTGCCAGTTTCCACCCACCACAAAACACTTTTATTCATTTTTTATATCTCCTTCTAGTTTCTTTAAGGCTAAAATGTGCAAAAGAAGATTATTCTTGCCTCTTCCCCGTCCCCCAGGAGCTATTTTCAAACCAGTACATGGAGCCACCGTTCTCCACTGCTACTTCCTTTGAATTGCCTTTTATAGCTGCGTAGTATTCCATGACTGTGGCTACCAGGGCTTAACTAATTCGCTCCCCTGTCAAATATTTTGTTTTGAGTTCCAGTCTTCTGCTTAACCTTAGCGTATGGAGGTAAGTTTACTGTAGGGGTAAACTGTAGAAGCTTCACTTCCAGCACAAAGGGCATATTTATAATTTTGATAGATATCACCAATCGTTCTTCCATGGATGTGATAATGATATAAACTCCCATTAGCAGCATATGAACATATCTGTTTCCCATACCCCCCCTAAAATATAAGGATCAAAATACCAGTTATCTGTATTTGAATGTTGTCTTTGAGTCTCTAATTATATGAAAATATTGTAAGTATTACATAAAAAGGCAGACATCCTGGGCTGGACTTCACCATCAAAAACATGCAGAGCAAATGTCTTAGTTATGCTGTAGATATCCTGAATAGTCAGTGGACGGTATTTTTTTCATTAAGGTCTGCTAGTTCTATGTGGCTGTTAGACCATTTCCTCTAAACAAGCCCAATTTTCATAAGATCTTGGAATAAACTCACGATCTTTGACACATACCTTCACCATCTGTCCCCCATTGTAATGTTGAGCAGTTGCCTTCTGCCCTGAACATATGCCCTTACTCTTAACAGTTCCTCTCAACATCCCCCCTGCCTTTTCTACATGTCCGATCACTCTGAGTCTTTTCTACCCATCCCCAAGGCACTATCTCTACCTGCTGAATCTTACCTGTACCTAACCTGCTGTCGTTCAGGTGGCGCTTGCTCCTCTCCTCACAGCTGACAGAAATGCACTCCTACCTTCACAGGTAGAATGGGAGGGGAGTACAACCAACCTCTGTCTCTGATCTGAGGACACAGCCAATGCTGAGTCCTTCCTCATGGAAGCCTTAGGTCAAATGCTCAGGAGGCATGGCTGACTGACAGAGGGCTCTCTTCCAACACCCCAATCTTGCCAGGCAAGTGTCACTGGTCATGTGCCCTTAATGTTGCCTTCAGTCATTTCAACTCTCCACTTAGCAGTGTACAGTTCCTTGTTTTGGTCTCACAGGTTTTTCTCTTAAGTTTGAAACTACATCAAAATAGAATGTTACCCTCTTATTTAGCTGGAAGCCCTTATGCGCATGCTCTTACCTCATTAACTTGTTTCATCCAAGTTCCTCCAACTATCTCCCGTCACATCTGTCAATTTGCTTTCCTTGCCAGAACACAACTACTATGACCTGGCTTAGTGTGCTAGGCACAGGGCACTGACAAATAGCATTCTATCCAGCTTCCTCACTGGCCTGCAGCCACTCTCTTAGGAAAGGACATTAAATATTTGAAACCACTGAGTGACCTTCAATGAACTGCACCTGTAAAAAAAAAAACTAGTGCATTTAGAAAAACAGAGATTATCTCCAGGTCTTTAGTTACTTATTAAAGGACTCCCAGTGTCACTAAAGAGTTAATGGTCGCCCTTAAATAGCCAGCTTTAAGCTGGTAAATAATCTGGGTGCTGTAAATAAAAAGCCATCAGGAAGGACCATTATGCACATACAGGTTGTCTGCAGATGCCTCAACCTCTAAACTCAGTAAACAACCGACCTGAAGATCCAGGATTCAAAACAGCTGACTGAATCCTCACCTCATTCTGCCATCATAAACACAAAGTGTTGTTCAAGCTCACTAAACACAAGCATAACTTGTCTTTGATGGGACGAGGACAGTATTTCAATTCTCAAAACAGGAGCATTGGCACTTGGGAATAGTTAGGATTCTCTCAAGTGTAGAACTGAACAGTTTCATATAATCGAGCAAAAATAACACTAATCTGTGTACTTTTAACAGTGAGTGTAAAAAGAGATATCAAGAAACTACTTATCTGAGAATTTCAGGTGGTTCATGCACTGGCCTGCTTAATGATTAACAGGCTTCCTGGAAAAGGCACGGGGGTATGCACAACTAATAAAAATGGGGGAAGGGGTCTGCTGCTTCAACAACCTAGGGGAAGGGGGCCACCTGGACCTGATCTGAACAACCCTGATTCTAGACGTTTATACAGAATGTATAGTTCTGTGTTTCTGTGTCTTAATGTGTCAGTCTGTGAGAAAAGGAACAAGCGGAATGCCTGTCCACTACCAATCCAGGATACCCTAGCAACAAGCCAGCTGGTCTCAAGTCACAGCCTTGTGACTTAATAGAACATTAACGAATATTCTGTTAAAGCCACCTTCTGCTTTTCTTCTTATACAAATTATTTTCCAAGCAAAGCATCCACAAAGTGTTTGGGTTCCTCCATGGCTCTGCACGGGACAAATAGCAATGAAGAGGGGAGTTGTCAGCACTCAATTTCTCCCATGCTGAAACAGATCTAGCTCTTAGATAAATCTTCCTGGAAATAATACAAGACGTGGGGGATGGAGAATCAATACATTGCCATAACCCTGCTTCTTAAGAATATGTGGATGATAAATTATGGCAAACTTCACAATGTGATTGAGAAATCCATCCACCCACAAGGTCATTGTGTCTCCTATGAGTACATCAGACTGTACCACAATCTTTGCACCAACCTAGAAAGGGATCCATCTCCCTCGTGTAGCATCTCTGCATCCAAAATGTCTGGTTTTTTACATGTACAAATGGAATATTTCCTAATAGGAATACAATAAACGTAATACATATTTTAATAAATTGTATGAATTTAAGTACATATCCGCATAAACATGATATTCAACCATACCTTTATAGTAAAATGGTTACTAAAATACTAAACCAGCATGCCCCCTGATTTCAAAGTACTTATTTTCTCCTACAATAAGAGATATAATTTACTCATTCAACAAAAAACATTGGGAATCTGATGGTTGTTAAATCTTAAACTGCTTGGTTTAGTAGTCAACTATGAAACTCTTTTTTATGTTTAGTTCCAATGTGACTATAAGGCACATTGTGCCATAAGGCATAAGCAAACTGCCACCATCCTCAACCTAGCACACCCTAGACAGTAACCATATTTGTTTATTGTTACTTTACTTTAACTCTTCCTCTACCACTATTCATACAATAGGCATTGCTGGAGTCTGAAACTTGACCTGTATATTCAAACTATCGTTCATAGTAGCTATGTGAAAACCAGAGGTGGGAATACTGCCACCACCACACTCATTCTCCATTGGAGATATTGATATTTATTTCAACAGACATGAATGCCAAGGACTATAGAGAAAAATAAATTGCAAGAACTCTATAAAGTAAATGAAGTCTGGCCAGCCATTACTGTCAACAAAAAACGAAGTGACTGAAAATGTCTTGTGCCACTATAAAATATGTGATTAAAGAGAAAACTGTGACCCTAATTAGAACTGTCACTAAAGAAATGGAAAGGGGGCAGAATTACAGATATACCCAGAGGCTGTGGTAGCTGTCTATATACCCAAGAGAAAGAGGAGAAAGGGATGATGGCAACGCCAAAGGATTGCTATGGGGATGGCAAGGAAGGTGACATGAGGAGCTAAGACAAAGATAAAAGGAAGGATTGGGTGGGAGAAAAAAGAAACACCCAAAGTGAGGTACTTAATCGGAAGCTCTGTAAGGTTACATGGCAAAGGGGTTCACAGATGGGGAGTTAAGGTTGGCATGACAGATGAGAGGTCAGAACCGAATACTAAAAGTGAGTAACAGCACCCACTGGGTGAAGTTATGTGGGAACAAATACAAGGTGGCAAGGTCCTAGATGCACTTGAGAAGAAGCACTCTTACAGGGCTATGCCAAGAGCCGATCTCACCAAAAGCCCAGGATCTTCAGGTCGGAATACCGTCATCACATTTGTGCTGAGGTCAGGACTTAACACTGGTGCTCAGAGTCAGTGATAGATCCCAGCAGAAAAGTACACGCTGCTCTGTGCCAAGGAGATAAGACACTCTGACAGCTAACTTTGACTCAAAAAACAAAACAAAACCTTCGGGTTTCTCTAATCAACCATCGGCTCTCCCTCACAATTATATCTCAAATCGAGAGGCCTCCCAGTCTCTCTCTGCCCACTTTATAACCATTTCTTCATCATACAAGTACTTTCAATAATAAAATCTTTTATTCTGCGTTTTTAATCTCATCTAAGTTTTCACTTCTCAGAGGCTTTGGACAATAAGAGACACAGGAAAACTGATGACAACCCTCACTGTCAGTCATCAGATCCTTTCAGCATTGTGGTTGGTAGCAAAATCACAGATAGGCAAAAGGTGTGTACCTCTCGCACACCAAAAATACTATATGGAAAGAGTTTGGAGGTACAGTAGTCACATTACATCCCTTTTCTGTCCCCACCACCTTGAAAGTCATATTTATCTTTTTATGCGAACACGATTCTATTTTTATTCATTCTTCTCATTACCCACTTTCTGGACAACACCATGCTAATGACTGACATATTATACAGGTCTTTGTTCATTACTGCAGAGAGATAACGTCACAGTCTCTTCATTCAACTCTGAGCAATCTTCAAAATCTTCCCTTATATGAACAGCCCACAACTTATTCAACTGGCTACCTAATCACAGGTGCTTACATCATTCCTCAGTAGAATATTAAAGCAGTCCTGAGACTCAGCTCATTTATACATTATTTTGTACATATACAAACACATATGAGATAACATCCCAAAGAGAAATTGCTGAGTAAACTTATATTTACAGCTCTGACAGATATTACCAAATCATCCTCATAATAGAGGGATCACTGCACTTCCCCCAAAAATGCATGCACGATAAGGTTAGTCGATTCAGCCTTACCATTAGGAAGTGTGGTCCAACTATTGAATGCTTGACACTGGTATGTTAGAAAGGGAAGGCTAGTGTAGTTACAACTTGTACTCAACTGTTAAGAATGGATTTGTGTTTCTTTTCTCTTTTTCATATCTAAGAGCTTTCTGCAGTTTCCGCTTTAATTGGATTGCTGGAATTCTGACAATTAATTTTAATCCACTTCAAGAATTATTACGGGGAGCACCACGGTGTGGTAGACGCTTTACAAGTGTAAGACCATTAAACCTAATACCGTTAGCAAAAGAGAGGCTGATGGGAGCGAGAAAGAATGCTCTCCAGTGCACTTTCTACATCTGTCATAGCACAAATGAGATATGGGCAAAAGCTAGCATTTAGTTACATAATAGCTACTGAAAAATCCAATTTCTTCAGACTCATTCTCACTATCTCTATAGCCACAGTTCTCAAACTGTCGGTTGAGTTTTGGGTTGAAGGACCCTTTCATAGGGATGGCATATCAGATATTATACATAAAAGATATTTACATTGATTCATAATAGTAGTAAAATTACAGTTCGAAGTAACAATGTAATAATTTTATGGTTGGGGGTCACCCAACGCGAGGAACTGTATTAAAGGGTGGCAGCATTTGGAAGGTTCAGAACCACTGGAGTAGACGGAGCTTTTGGAAATTCCAAACTGTAAAAGTGGGCCCTGGAACTCAGCCATTAAGGTTAAATGCACATGTTTTCATGCTTACGCCAAGGTAAGTTAACTCTCACGGTGTTGGTCAGATGACTTTGTGGCACACATTCCTGCCATTCTGATAGCATTCCTCCTCCCAGACTCTCTTCTCGAATGCATAGAGCAGAGGTAAGTTCTGAAGTCATAATCTGTACAACTTCCAGCGTGTGTTCCTGTGTAAAAGTGTCTGAAGTGTATTTTAGTCACTTGTAATTCCTTTATTAAAAATTCAAGATTCCACACCATTGCTACAAAAGTAGCCATCATTTTAACGTAGAAACATTCATGATTTCCAAATGATCTAGATGAGGAATGGAAGTTACAGCCACATCAAGAGAACCATTCTTCTTCCAAAATAGCCAGAAGTAAAAAATCCTATCTCGGGTGCTCTAACAATAAAAGACTTGATATGAGAAATCAACTTTCATCGTCATAGCTGCTGACATGGTGATCCTGAATGCAAGTGAAATTTAACCCAAGAACCTTCTATTTCAGAACCGTGCAGGTAACTGCACACTGACACCTAAAGGCATGGACCAGTGAGCAGGGATGATGCATAACCCATTACCTTTTTGCTTAAATCCTTTCCCAATCCTAGCTGGCAAGTTTGACTTCCGGAGCACACCTGGTTCACACTTGGATAAGCCTAAAGACCTACATTAATATTTGGCAGACTGGAACTCATAAACCGAAACTAGCTCTCTGAAATTGCCTCGGCTTTATTTTTTAAAAATCCTTCCTTTTTATTGAGAATTTCATGTGTATTCAGTATTTTTGATGAAGTTTAACCTCTATTCCCTCTACTTTCTTTTTCTTTTTTCTTTCTTTTTTTTTTTTTTTTTTCGGAGCTGGGGACCGAACCCAGGGCCTTGTTCTTGCTAGGCAAGCGCTCTACCACTGAGCTAAATCCCCAACCCCTTCCCTCTAATTTCTTATCCCCTCACCACTGTCCCCTCTCAATTTCATGTGTTTTTTTTAAACCCACTGAGTACACTTAGCATTGACGGTATGACAAGGGTGTAAGGCCACCCGCTGGAGCAGGAGTAGCTTCTCAGGGGTCACACCCTTGAAGAAAACAGAATTCCCCTCTCCTTGCAGCTATCAATCACCAACAGCTCCTTGGATAGGGGTAGGACTCCATGTCTCCCTACCTATCTACACCCGGATCATGTACACGTCTTCAGCAGGCTGTCACAAGTAATGTTAAGTTCCTATGTGCAACTCTCCGGATGTGTCCAGAAAACAGTGTTTTTGTAATTATACAATACCTCTAGCTCTTACAATCTTTATAAACCCTTCCGCAGTGATCCCCTCTCCTTTAGAGAAGTCTTCCATAGATGTCTCTTGTAGAGCTGGGCATTCTGAACGTTCCCATGTTGACAATTTGTGGCTCTTTGTGTCAACTGGAAACTAGTACAAAAGGAAACTGGTGAGGGCTGAAAGTGCACTAATGACGGGAATAACTGTAAACCAATAGGAGTCACTCTACCACTGTGCCCACTCAGCAAAATAGTAGTAGCTGGTACTCCTCCAGGACCTATGACCTTCCTAGACTCAAATTCTTGGTCAGTAGCAAAACATGAGTTCTATCTTGTGGAATAGGCTTCAAAGACAGTTTAAAAGTAGTTGTTCTCTTATAATATCTGTACCACTATTGGACCAGTGTGTGTATTTGTCAGGTCAGGTGTTATTTGGTACACAGGGATCACAGCTGGATATGGCTGATAGATGCTTTTCTTCTCCAGTACCGAATGCAGGGTCGTCAGGCGCTATGAAAAGCAGCCAGTAGGGATGAAGCGTCTTAGTCAGTGCCAGCTTGATTTGTCCATGTCTTAGGAATGAAGTATGTGATGTCTTCAGCAATAGTGTATTGCCATCAAGGTGTTGAAGGCAGCTAAGATCATGACATGTTAGATCATGTCATGTAAGCCTGTCATGTTTGGGGTTCTAAAGTATACTACGGCCCAGCAATCCACTGACCACTGCCTCTGCCAGCAGTATGAGGGAATAAATGAGGTGTCATAGTAAAGCCTAGACTTCATGCACTCTTCTATGCTCTGTTTAATTCTTTAGACCCCTACCTCTGTCCAGAGAACAAATGCAGGCTTGCCAAGAAGAAGAGGGCAAACCAAACAGTAGCACAAGTCATTCTGTATCATCCAGCTCCTTTTCCAAGAAAAATAGCCCACTGCAGCCACTAGCTCTTTATTTGAGAGCACTGGAGCTTAGGTGAGGCATTGCTCCCCCTCCATTTAAAACATATATATATATATATATATATATATATATATATATATATATATATATATATATGACACCAAAAAAGCTAGTTAATTTTAATTTTATGGTTAAGTTTAATTTTAATTCACTATAAACCTACCAGGAGTTCCAAACCATGCTTCAATTTGTTTAAGATCCTAAATAGTGGGACATTAACATACTCCAGGAATTTGTTGTACTTGCTATTAGCAGAAAGATTAAGTGAATTAAAATTAAACTTAAAATAGAGTTTTATTAAAAGGTGGAAGGTTTGACATTAACCAAACTTGTACTTAATGGCTAAGAAATATATTTGCAAATTATTCATTTCACCTAAAGAATTTTGTGATTTGGACACAAATTTTGTTTCTGTTTTGAAAATGATGCTTTGAGAGTCACATAGTTATATGACAAACGAGGACCAACTCCCAGAAGAATTTGGCGATAACCACTTGTTCTCAGTAAGTGGAACAGAATAGTGGTCTGTGTGCCTGTAACAGCAATGCACAGCGAGGCCGAATCCCAGGAGCTACGTGACACAGCCTCATCTTCCCTCATGGACATGGGACAGGCTAATGACCTTGTGTCACACACTGCTGAACTGATGAATACTTACAACATGAGCTTTAAGTCCTAGAAGACTGGACAAACAATGGCTTCACTGCATCTCACATCATGTACATTGTGCATGAACACGTGCTTGCAGGTATATGTTCATGTCCATGTCCCTCGAGGAGTCAACACTTGTCATTTTCATACTTCTGTAAAATTATTTTATTACAGCAGCTCACATTTACTACTAAAGCATGAGATGCTTTCCAGGTAGATGCAATACTACTGACACTGAGAGGGGTGTCATGGCAAGAGTAACTTTGAGCTTCTGTTGTGATTTACCAGGAGCAGGTTTGGGTATTTGCCAATATTCTGAAGACATAGAACACCATCTTCAGCGCACAGTCCCTCATACGGCTGCTTTATCACTACTTCACTATCCCTCCTTACCTTCACCTGGGCCTGACGCCTGACAGCCGCCCATAGGTTGCTGATGGCTTAAGAGTTTCTTTATTTTAAAACTCTTACATAAATGCAATCAGAATGAATATAACCTTTGAATACTGAGTAGCTTTGCCTGTTGTATGTGTGCATGTTTGTGTACATTATACAGTTCATTACTTTTAGTTGCTGGCTTGTATTTGATGCACCAACTTAGTGTAACTATTCACTATGAAAGATACCCCAGCTTTTTTCAGTCTGACATTATTGTGAAAATAAAACTTATTATGACCTATCAGTGTAAAAATTCTTTTCACTTTTTGTGATGGATGCTTTCTGACTAGCATTGCTATAGAATATAACAATGTATAATTATGGCCATAGGAAGCTACCCAGTTGTTTCCCCACATTCTCCACTGTTTCACATGCCTACCAGCTGTAACCAGTGATCAGATCTCCCTACTGCCTTGCTAGTCACTCTCTTTTTTTATTTTAACTGGATATTTTATTTATGTACATTTCAAATGTTATCCCCTTTCCTGGTTTCCCTTTTGCAAACCCCCATCTCAGCCCCCTTTACCCTACTTCTAAGAGAGTTCTCCCCGACACATCCACCCACTCCCTCCTCATCTCCCTAACATTCCTCAACTCTGGGGCCTCAAGCCATTGCAGGAGCAGGAGCCTCCCTTCCCACTGATGCCAGATAAGGCCCCTTCAGCTCCTTCAGTCCTTCTCCTAACTCCCCCACTGGGTTCCCTGTCATCAGTCCTGTGGTTGGCTTCGAGCATCAGCATCTGTATTGGTCAGGCTCTGGTAGACTCTTTCAGGAGACAGCTGTATCAGGCTCCTGTCAGCAAGCACTTCTTGGCATCAACAATAGTGTTTGGGTTTGGTGTCTGCATGTGGGATGGATCCCCAGGTGGAGCAGTCTCTGGATGGCCTTTCCTTCAACCTCTGCTCCACTCTTTGTCCCTGTATTTCCTTTAGAGGAGTAATTCTGAGTGAAAATTTTGGAGATGGGTGGGTGGCCCCAATCATGCAACAGGGGTTGGCCATGCCTAACCTCTACATGTGGTCTCAACAGGTTCTTTCTCCTCTTTGTGGAGTATTTCAGCTAATGTCATTCCTGTGTGGCCCTGGGAGGCTCATGCTGTCCTAGCATCTGGGACTTTTTGGTTGCTACCCACAGTTCCCCATCCCCCACCGCTACATACCTCTTCTCAATTCCCTGACCCATTGTACAAATCTTCTATCTCCTCCCATACCTGATTCTGCCCCTCTTTTCCCCCTCTACTGCCTCTCTTCCTCCCAAGTCCCTCCCACCATCTACTTCCCTTGATTAATTTGTTCCTCCTTCTAACTAGGACTGAAGCAACCACTTTTTGGACTTCTTTCCTCTTGAGCTTCATGTGGTCCATGAGCTGTATCATGGGCATTCCAAGCTCTTTGCCTACTATCCACTTATCAGTGAGTACAAACCATGGGTATTCTTTTGTTACCTCATTCAGGGTATTTTCTAGATCCATCCATTTGCCTATGAATTTCATGAAGTCATTGTTTTTAATAACTAAGTAGTAAACCATTGTGTAAATATACATTTTCTGTATCCATTCCTCTGTTGAGGGACATTTGGGTTGTTACCAGTTTCTGGTTCATACAAATATGGCTACTATGAACATAGTGGAGCATGTATCCTTGTTATATGTTGGAGCATCTTTTGGGTATATGCCCAAGAGTGGTATAGCTGGGACCTCAGGTAGTACTATATCCAATTTTCTGAGGAACCACCAGACTGATTTCCAGAGTGGTTGTACCAACTTGCAATCCTACCAACAATGGAGGAGTGTTCCTCTTTCTCCACATCCTTGCTAGCATCTGTTGTCACCTCAGTTTTTGATCTTAGCCATTCTGACAGGTGTGAGGTGGTAACTCAGAGTTGTTTTGTTTTGCATTTCCCTGGTGACTAAAGATGTTGAACATTCCTTTGGGGGCTTCCCAGATATTCGATATTTCTTAGTTGAGAATTCTTTGCTTAACACTGTTCCCCATTTTTTAATAGGGCTATTTGGTTCTCTGGAGTCTAACTTGTTGAGTTCTTTGTATATATTTGATATTAGCCCTCCATAGGATGTAGGATTGGTAAAGATCTTTTCCAAATCTGTTGGTTGCCATTTTGTCCTATTGACAGTGTCCTTTGTCTTACAGAAGCTTTTCAATTTTAAGAGGGCCCATTCTTGATCTTAGAGCATAACTCTCCTTATCTATTCAATATAGTGCCTGAAGTCCTAGCCAGAGAAATTAGACACAAAAGGAGGTCAAAGGAATATGAACAGGAAAGGAAGAAGTCAAAATATCACTATTTGCAGTTGATATGATAATATACTTAAGTGACCCCCAAAATTCCACCAGAGAACTCTTACAGGTAATAAACAACTTCAGCAAAGTGGCTGGGTATAAAATTAACTCAAACAAATTAATAGCCTTCCTCTACTTAAAGGATAAGTGGGCTGAGAAAGAAATTAGGGAAACAACACCCTTCACAATAGTCACAAATAATATAAAATATCTTGGGGTGACTCTAATTAAACAAGTGAAAGATTTGTATGACAAGAACTTCAAGTCTCTGAAGAAAGACATCCAAGAAGACCTCAGAGGATGGAAAGATCTCCCATGCTCATCTCTTTTTCAACTGTAGCTCTTGAAAGGTGTCCAGTGACATCTCACTGGATTTCAATCTGTATTTCCCTAACAGAGTTGATGGTGTCTTACATGCCACCTGTTTAAGCACTTTAAGAGGTGAAGTATATGGGTGTATACCTTCTATCAATTCTCTTGCTTTCTTGGCCGTTCCTTCATGACTTGTTTGATCTATTTCGATCTTACTTGATCTATGTAGAGTATATGAGACAGGGTCCCACAATTAATTAATCTATCTCAAGTTGGCCTGGAGTTCATTATCCTCCTGCTCCAGCCTCTTGAGTGTGGAGATGACAGTATGTTTCGCCATAGGCTTTAACACCCTCTCAGGTGTTGGAGTTAGGGTGTGACAGGACACATGAGAGACTGGGTTCCATCCCTGGTACTGAAGAAAACAAAAACAAACAAACAAAAGCCCAGAAGGACCACAGTTTCACACTTGCTAATTCTCTATTTTGGACCTTCTCCCTATAGAGAACAACATGCACCATCCCCCATGGACTCTGAATCTCTGCTCAGAGGTCAGCTCATCACAAAGGTTTCCCTTGACCATGCATAAACAGCCCTTCTGGCTCCCTTTCTAGCTCTCCTCAAATTCTCATGGCACTCCATAGCAGGCTGCCACTGTCCTTGCATTTGCATTCTGTCTCTGATAGCTGAAACACAAGAGCACTGCCATTCAGTAGCTGTTCAGGAGCTGTGAGTGACCCTCAGTCTGCACATCCCATCTCTAGACCCAGCCTGGATTAGCATGGGTAGAATGGGTACAGCAATCTGCTCCTTGGGGAACAAACACACCTGAGGAGAAACTGCCCTAGGCTGTTAAAAAGACAGAAGCAGGTGGGGTAGTTCCCAGCCAGGTAAATGTTCAAGGGCGATTTGCCCTCTTTAATCAATGCTTGTAAAATATATTGGGATAAAGAAATGTCCATCTTGTGCTTCACAACCACTTTTTACTGGCAACAGGATATGGCCACAGTTGAACACTTGGTAGTAAAGAAAAATCAATACAGTTCCTTTCATTTTAAAAGAGAAGAGTTATTCTTTAGTTTGTCTGAATCTTCAGGTTTTGGAACTATATGACTATAATGAAAAACAAATTTGAAGGAACACATTGTGCATCCGACATGATAAGCACTAATCACATATGCTGTACAATTAATTTAATCTCAACCATCCTTTTATTTTTCTATATGGGAAGTATGAGGCAAAGAGAGGTTAAACCACATGCAGCAAATGCCACAGCTCAGAAGTGACAGAGCCAAGGTTTAGACCTAGGCCTTAGGAATTTCACCTTCAGTTATGCACTGCTTCAAAAACAACCACACACCTAAAACTTCTGTCCCAAGTGACAAAATGAATGAAACCCATGAAAAAATAAGATTAAAAAAATGCAAGAAGTTAATATCAAGAGTCTTTTCCCAAAGCTTCAGCCTAAAGCTGACCATAAGCAAGAGTCCATGCTGCCCTCACAGTGAAGAGAGTTAAACTGAGCGAGATTCTTCGAAACTGCATGGCCTTTGTTGTCTGTTACTTTCACAGTAAGCACAGATGTTTCAGAGTGCAGCCACGGACATAAATAACAGGATGTGAGCTCCTGTTCAACACACCTGGATGGACCAGCTCCTCAGTGGTCAGCACTGGTCAACCTAGAGAAAGGAACGATACTGCCCTTGCAGAATTGCAGTATTTTGGACTTCAGAAAATATCCTGTCTGATTATTTTCGACCTGTAAAGACAGCAATTCCATATGTCTTAACCTAATCAATTTAGGACTTTTCTATTAACTTCCTATATAACCAGTCTTTTTGATTCAGAGTTTCTATGTTTATGTAAAGCTAGAAATTAAAGATCACCTGAAATGTCTGTATGTGCTGTGATTTTTCTTTAAATGTAATATTCTATGCCAGGTCAAAAACAGAACAAATAAATAAGGGTGACTCCACAGCCTATTGCCCTTGGACTTTTAATTTTATGTTCCTGAAAGTTATAAGAAATGATATTGTTTTTTTCTCAGCCTGACCATATAAATCTAAACTTTAAATTTGATTTAAAATGAATCATTACGTGATTTTCCTATCCCAATATACCCACCTAGACCTTGAAAAAAAAAGTGATTTATACCAAATCATTCATTCAACTGTTTCCCTATGCTTACCTGCTTTTAAATTTTATTACGTGTGCTTTATAAGATCCAAATATAATTACCACAGACTTGCAATCTTCTGTGGAAAACACAGAACCAGCAACATTATCTATTTGTCCTGATAGCACATAAAGCTCTTAACTAAAACTGAGCAGACATCTTCATCTGTATATCTTATATACAGCAGTGAGAAGCACAGGGTAGGCTCTTTAAAACCAAAGCAGGATCAGCACATGAGTGTCCCCCAGAACCCAGGTGGAACACAGACAGCCCACTAAAGGGATAAGTCAGTGTTTCTCAAAATTCCAAAATTTAGAGTATATTGATAAGCCATTAATAATAGTCAATTTAATTTCTACTTGCTAAATCAGCACAAGGATCCCTTGAACCCAAATGGAATGATCTCATTGACCAGTAGAGGGACAAATCAGCATCCCTCAAAACTCCACAGAACCAGTGCATAGACATCCACGGAACTTAGGTAAAACATTAAAATTATCCAGTAAAGGGATAAGGTCAGTTTCCACAAATTAGTTGCCCCAATCCATCTTAATTAATACTGTAGTGGCATTCTTTCAATAAGAAATATAAATATAATATGAAAGATTGGTGTCTGATATCCAAAGAGAAATCAGACTCGATGCCTGTTTTTCAGAGGTAGACAGTCTCGATCTATAGGGCTATCTTGCCTGGAAACTCAGTTTACACCAAACTATGTTCTCCTCTTCAGCCATCCATTTCTGAGCCTCAGTGAGTCAAGACCAATTGGTATCTTCATTCAGTCTTGTGTGCGGATTCGTCTCTTACTTTGGGCTCCATGATGAGTATTCTGGAGTTCCTAGAGTCTGAGTGGACACGGGAGCTCCTATCATGAAGTTAACAGAGCTGTTAATGTAGCCACAGACTAAGACAGTGACATTCCTTCAAAGGTCCAATTTTTCAATCAGATTAGGTACAAAAGGATGCAGACTATGGACCAAAAATATCTGGTTAGATATTCAACTCACATTTACTCCAATTTCCACTGAAAGGAGCTAGCAGACAGCTAAGGGAGCTCTTACCGCACATGGCATGCCAGGTATTTCACAAGATTCCGGGGAAATGCATGTATTATTCCCATTTTACAGCACAGGAAACCAAAGCACAGATTGGTTAATAGCCTTCTGCAGAGACACATAGTGTTCAAGCCAGGGTCTGAACCAGCATGTCCAGTCCATGATTTCACACGGGGAACTGTACAAAAGAGCAGTTAGGGAGGCGGAGGCCACAACCTAATTCTGTACAGCACAAAAGTCAAGAGATGGAGATTAACTGAACTTTTCATGCTCCGTGGCTCCCTACCCAATATACATCCACTAGATAAGGGCCTTCCTTCCCTCTCACTGCATGCCCTGTTGGCTCAGTTAGATATAAATATGCTGATGCCTGCATCTTCACAGAGCACACTCAGCTTAAAAAAAGATGAGCTCAGAGCAAGGACTGATCCTTTCGCACGCTTCACTGAGAAAACCTACTGCCCTCACCCTCGATCAAATGCATCTGTTTCCCATCTCAGAAAAACGCCTGTGTGGCCCAGGCTACCGGAGGTGTAGAATGATTTCTACCTTCACTGTGGTAATTTTCCCATGCTCATTTTTCAACAGTGGAGAGTCCTGAGGTTTGATTCCCATTTTCTCCCAGTTACTTTAACAGGTTTGGGTTATTTCCACATCCTTAAAACAGACTTTTATAAAAAGAATAATATTGCATGCTGGGAAAAAACAAACAAACAATCTTCAGAGGAGAGGACAGAGGGGTAAAATGGTGAATGAAACGCAAGATTGGGAACAATTACAGTAGCTATCACTGTTTATTCATTGGCTGTTAGGCTCTGACAAAGTAGACAAGGCAAGCCTCAAACTCACAATCCTCCTGCTTCCTCCTCCTCAGTGCTGGGAGTTTATACTTCTGGCTTAGTCTTGTTTGTAACTATCCCTAAAAGCTCTTTTTTTTTCTTTTCTTTTTTTTTGGAGCTGGGGACCTTGGTCCCCAGGTCTTCAGAGCTAGGCAAGCACTCTACCACTGAGCCAAATCCCCAACCCCTAAAAGCTCTTTTTAAAGATTATTGTCCTTCTCTATTGATCCATTACATGGCTGGTGTTTCCTACCATGTATATTCACAGCTACCCAGCTCTCTGCCAGAGGCCTAACAGCAAAGCATTTTCTTGATCTGAATTTTCAAACCTTGGAGCTATCCCAGACATTCTCCCTCTGTAAGTTGATTGTCTCAGCTTTTGTTACAGTGGTGGAAAGCTGACTGAAACAGTCTCATAAGTGACTTAACATCTCTCTGTCTTCTTACCAATGTCCTGCTCCAACTTAGTCCTCAGTAGATCTGAGACACTGCCTAATTTCCACAGTTGTCATAGGGAGGATGCTGTGTAAGAATGGAGTTTACTTCTCTACCATCTGAGAGGGAACTTTTCGTTCCTTGGAGAGCATCACTCAAGTTTCTGAAGGCTGGGGTATGGAAAGAGATGCTACCTCCCAGTTGTGGAAGAACTCTAAAGGAGTGTACACAAGTGAAACATTTACCTGGCTGGGGTATTACAGTGATTCAGATGAGGAAGGAAGCAATCGTTCTCTCCCCACTGAAACAGCCCATTAAAATACAACAGATATTCTACTGATTTGAGACAATATTTTAAAGGACACTTCCAAATGTGCATGTCAGTACTCACAAAGCATTCACCTCAGTGTATCCATGCCTTCTGACGACACGTCTTTGCAAGTCTTCTTATGGATACCTGGCATCTGCTACTTTTCTGTATGAATGACTTGCTCTGACATCAGAAACCATGGAAGACCCACTAGTATGGCAACTCTATTTCTAGGACTTTGAAGCATCTACTCTCCTTCAGAGGCTGCGAGTCCAGTGACCTACAAAAACAGGCTAGACTAGCCTGTTGAAGGATTAGGGACCACATGGGTCACACACCAATCAGACCATCAACAAAGTGAAGCAGTGGGCACAACACACAGCTCTTTTGTAGAGTCACACATTCACCACAGGATATAGGTAGAGGCTAGATGGAACCCAGAGGAAATCAAAAATGATCCACCCAAACCCACATCAGAGTGCGAACCCACGTTGCCTCCCACATGAATGAAAAGGTGCTGTTCTGGGGCACTACATTTTAGGCCATTTTGCTACACAGCAAACGCTAATAACTTCTATTGTTCTCGTTGTTGCTGCCACTTTGTTTGTTTAGTTTTGCTCTTTACAAATAATTACGTCACAAAAACTAAAGAGAACTGGAAAATATCTCTTAGCAGACAATATATACATTTAAAAGGAGTAACAGTATCACCTTCAATCACTTCTAAAGCAGTTTTATTTATATGTTCAACTATAAATTTTCTAATATATCAGCCTTAGCTAAATCACTGGTTTCACAGTTTTGAGAATGACAGCGTACCACACTAGAAAGACTCTTCCTTGGTATTTTAGAATTGTACATTTTAATTTTTGTGGATGTATGTACATGTCCATATTATGCCCATATAGATGTGCATGCATGTGTGAATACATGCATGTTAGGTATAGAGGGCAACCTCAACAATTACTCAGGGGCTTTCTGATCATGACTTTAAAAATAAGATCTCTCTCTGGCCTAGGATTCACCAATTAGACTGGGCTGGCTTTGCAGTAAGCTGCAAGGATACCTCTGTAATGTTGGGATGACAAGGTTTGAGCATTCCATGATGCTTAAACTTTTCTGCAGGTTCTAAGGATAAACTTAGCTCCACGGGCTGGTACCTCAATGTCTGAGTTGTCTCCTCAGCCCTATTGGTCCTCAGTTCTATCAGAGAAAAATGAAGAGATTGAAGATTATAAATTCTAAAGCCCTGTCAAATTCCAAAATGAAGGATTTGGGCATATTTTCTTCCCCTATCCCCCACACAAACAAACACACACATGCCTCCTCCCTCTCAAATAACAGTCTCTGGGTACCAGCACTCTGTCAAGTATAGCCCTGAGCCATAGCAACTGCACTGTAGGGAACCAACATTTATATATGGCAGCAGTGTGCTAGCATATGTAAAGCAGCTTAGTCAATTGTACAAGGACCTCCCAAAACCCACATTTAATCACAAGGCACTATGGCATGAAATCTCTCAGACTGGGAGTCAAGAGCAGTCAACACAGGAACTGGATGCTCAACTTTACAAAATTGTTTTACTGTAACTGAAATGCATGGCCCAACAAGATGGTGGCCATTTAAACTACAGACAATACACTGCCTCAGCAGAGGGAAATCACTGGAAGGATACCACATGGAAAGTAATGTTCTCCACCACAGGGAATGGCACAAAGCCAGGACACTTAGTGTGGATGAAGGACAAAAAGCAAGGGGCAAGTGGCCTGTTGTTCCAGTGGCCCAACAGAAGTGGAGAAAAATGTGTTAAGCAAGGAAGACTGGGAAACGTGGTGCTGAGAATGCAGCAGGAACGGGGCAGGCATGAAGCAAGGGAGAGTGCAGTATGAATCTAGGAAATGCTTGGCCTCATGAATCTCAGGGACAAGACATTGTTTGAGGAAATAAGAGCAAGAGCTATGTGTCCAGTCAGTGAATGAAGTGTAGATGCAGAGTCCCTGGACCGTGACTAAAGAACGGTTGCTATTCAACTCCAGCAAAGTTGACTGAGGTGGACAGCTAGGGAGTGGAGAACCATGACAGGAAGGGAGGCAAATTAGCTCAACATTTCAAGGAGGATGGGGCAATCAGTACTGTGAGGCAGGGTTATAAAAAAAGCACCTAAAGCATGAAGGATAGGAGGGTGGAGAAGGGAAGGGGTCAGAGCCCAATGAACATTGATTAAGGAGTAGGTGAATGCAGAGAATCTAAACAGAAGTTTGGTGAGAATGGAAAGGCAGAAAAGGTGCAGCTGTGAGGGGCCAGGCTGGGACGGAGTTCTCTGGTATAGAAGAGTCACTCCGTGGTTGATAATGCAGAGCCGGTCAGAGTACTGAAAACTCAGTGAGCACAGGAAATAAGCATGACAGTAAATTCACTGAGGACTCAGGCTCCTGGATCCAGAAGATTGAGATCGCCTGGGAAGGGAGACAGATAGGAGCAGAAGAAGATGGGGGTGACTCCGATGCTTAGAACCTGGTGGAGATGTCCCATTACGCGCTCCCATTTCTCTCTTCTGCAGAAGGTTGGAGGTCATAGAAAATGCTGAGGGGAGCATCTGGCAGCTGAAACATGGAGACTAATGAATGAGTAACAGAAGGAATAAACCTTAGATGTGGACACTGACAGATGGGCCTTTTACTACCTAGTAACCTTTAACCTCAGACAAGCTACTGTACAACCTTCTTGAGTCTCAGCCATTTGATATACACCAATTGAGCAATTACTGCATACTGGCAGTGTACTAGAAACAGGTAATGGTAATTGGGTAATATCCTTGAATTTAAGGGCTTCATCATTCGATGGCCAAGAAAAGGGGATTAGACAAAATTAACCCATAACAGAAAGTGCTAAGGTAAAAAAGAACTATGATGTATTCTCATAGCATCAAAGAGATATCCCACTCCAAACCACAAGGGTTGGAAGCAGCCTTCCAAGGGAAAAACTGCCACAATTAGCTTGCATGAACCTTCTTAATTATCGTACAAGCCAATCGGTATAAAATATGACTACCCCATGCACACAGTCATGTTCTTTGGAGCCCCTGGCTATCAGAATTGAGCCTGAATACATTCTTATAATAACACAAAACTGACTGGGACACTGTTTTCTGTGTATTCATTCCCCCATTTGACTCTCAAAAGTAGTACCTTGAACTATCCCCAAATCTTCAATGGGAAATAAATGACAAAAGCCGATCCCACTATCAGTACCTATACCCCACGATCTAACGAAAGAGAGAAATTCTCATTCTCTGTAAGATCTTAGAAACATCTCACTGCAAGGAAACCATGTACTGGCTCAGAAATGCCATTCCAAATCCATATTCCACTCACCCATGTCTATGGAAATTTTCCACCATCATGGGAATGTTCCCTAATGACACCAGTCCATCCAAAGGTTGCTATGAAGCACTCGACTAGGGGTACCATGATGAAGGAAATGGATTTTAATTTAAATTAATTTTTAAATTGAATTTAAAAGCCATGTGTACATAGGGAATATTGCATCAGACAGCACAATCCACTCACTGCTCACTATGATGAGCAGGAGGCGAAGTTAATTCCCATGTTCCACAAAAGGAAGTCATTCTGCCTGGTGACGGGACGCCACCATTCTTATTTCCTTTAGATTGATGGAGCAATGCAGCTCGAAATCCTTTGCCAGGGAGTCATATTTATAAATCTTACCTAGCACAATGCCACATGAAAGTCACTTTGGAGTAATAGCCCTTTAAAGTGGCGCGGGACCCCAGGGCACACACACTTGAGATCCATATTTCAGGGAGAGTGAGGAGGCTTAGGGAAACAAATGTTTTGCTTAAAACACTGAGGTGCAGACCTTGAAATATGCTGACCTTCAGCCATGTTCTCCACTGCAAAACTCAATCTTTATGCTACGTGTTCCAGTGGCTCATTGAGACCAAATTAACGGCGTTCAACCGGAAGCTCCATTCGCTAACACACTGAAGATTCCAAATAGGCTATTGCCAGAGTGGCCAGATGTTTTCACCTAATGAGTGTTCAGGTCCTTGTAAATTAAGTAGGCTGGCCTAGGAGGGGACTGGCAGATTGAATATCACATGCCCTGGCTATGGCCGTCATCTGCTGTCCTGCTCTGGCCAAATGTGGCTATAGGGGCCTGTTGGACAGTACTATTGTGTGATATTTGTTTGAGAAACCTAGATTTACACGTAAACTCTCTAGGTTTTGAAATGTGAGACCATTGTGCACACTAAGCAAAATCTGTGCATGAATGTGTTCAACTCCCAGTTTGTAGCTTATAGCACACAGAGATATAAAGTTGGGGTAACTGAAAATTAAAGCTTCAAAAGCAGCTGCTGCTGATAGCATTAGTGCTACACACACACACACACACACACACACACACACACACACACACACACACACACTCATACACACCAACTGACAGGTCTCAGCTACAGCCATGTATGAGAGCTCTCTCAAAGCCTGGAACTTGCTTGACTTATGGCCCTGGAGCAAGAGAAGTTGGCACAAGAGGTAGAACAACAGACCAGAAGAGTTGGTCACTGACTTCCGGGGTTTGATGGGTAATTACCACAGCTCCCTCTTCTCTCTGCTGTCTCCAGACTTTCACAGAGGAATGGAATCTCTCAGGTATTGGGCTTCCTTTGTTAAGCACTCACCTCACACCAACTGCCTTTGCTTGCTTACCTCAGGTCCCCATTGTGTGTCATAGGTCAAAGGGTCACCCTGAATAAAGCTTGACAGCTGGAAGAATTCAGCCAGCACCAAAGCTTCCTTCAGCATTTTTTTTTTAATTTTTGATTTCATCTCTCTCTTTAATTATGAATGGGGCAGGGCTCAAGCCTATGAGAAAGTCAAAACGTATCTAAGATTGCATTTACTCTGGTATTCTAATATCTCAATATTCAAAATATACTGCTGAAGCTGCTGTCCTCTTGCATAATGAAGCCAGGCAAGAGGAACAAATGTTTGTCTAAAAATAGAATCCATTATGTATAGCAGCACAGTCATTAGCGTCTTAGTATAGCAACTAGTTCTGCCTCATAAAACTTTTCATTGACGCCTTCATTTCACACAGGTGCACTGCCGGCCATGGTGCAGTGCCATTTCCAGACCACAGACCCGAAGCGGAGTTCTGCACCATGCTGGACAGAAATCTCATGCAAAATCATTCTCATCCTGTTCACATCCCGGGCAGAAGGCAGAGTGGAAACAAAGCATCCCCATGAGAGAAATGGGAATTTTGTGTCACCCATGTGTACTATCTGATGATGGCTAAAAAGCAGGCTTCCTATCACATGTAAAATTTACCTGACTTTCCATAGTTTCCCTGGTTGAGTGTATATGGGAGTAAAAGGGAAATTCTAATAAATGGACAAGAAATGATACAACATTGTAATTTAGTACGATACTCTTGGTATTTGTAGATAAAAGCTTAGTTATAAAATTAAATAATTACATAGGTTTGGGTTGGCTTTTCTCTTGGCTGTTATACTTTGTAATTTGTTTTGATGGTTTGGTTTGGTTTGGTTTGGTTTGGTTTGGTTTGGTTTGGTTTGGTTTGGTTATGCTAAATATTGACCAGAGCCTTGTAGATGCTAAAACATACTCTGTCACTGTTACAGCTTAAGCTCTTTAAAGCCACTCTTAATACCACATTCCCTTCTCCAAAAGGGTAGCCAAATTAATTATGTCCCTTTACCTAATGGAGAATCTAGCTGATGAACACAAAGGAGGACAGGCAGGCTTAGATGGAGACATTTCTAAGCACATAATACCTGAATATTTTGGAGAGTGGGAAGCTAACACATTTTAATTAATTATAAACATTACAAAAATCCTATTCTGGTTCAATCTTGAATATTAAGAAACATTCTAAAGTTGCCAGTAATTTCCTGTTTTACTAAATTCAATTTAAGAATTATCATCCAATTATATTTAAATAATTCGGAATCTCGCCGATTCTGAATGTTCATGACAAGAGTTGCTCCTGAGGAAGATTGGCCATGGCGCAGGCTACCAAAGCCACGTGTGCACGGCCTCTAAGTTTCAGGAATTCTTTGGTGATGCTCACCTGGGCTGCGTGATATAAAAAATGAGGAACTTTAAAAAATAAAGTGCACCCCACATAGCAACTCAGTAAAGCAGAATTGTTGCGTCAGGGAAGGGGTTGCAGAGCAAGGCAGTGCTGTTTGTAGCTTCTCCAATGGTTTCTAATGTGCAGCCCGAGTGGGGCATCCTTCTTCATACTCTGCTTCTTCTTGGAAAATGAACTGTGCCTATTAAGCCTCCTTATTCAAACAAATCTGAGGAAGAAAGTCCTTCAGATAAACAACCTAACACATTAATCAATTTCTTTAAAACATAAAGTGTTAAAATCTAGGCCATATGGCCAGACGGCCCTGTCATGATTCTATTTCTGACACGGGTCAACCACAAAACCAAAGGTCAGTACATTACCTCTGAGTGCACTTAAATTTACTTGCTTATAAATGATGATAATTATAGCACTGACCTTCACAGGCTTATGAACATGATTACACAGTGTATACATTATTATAGCACAGTGATGTAGTTTGTAAAGCTTTTATACTAATATATACAAACAATACATATTTATATATAAAGTAGGTTTGTATATAATATACAAACACTATATTACATAAAATAACATATTGTATAATAGTATACATATGGCATTATATTCTATTTTTAATATACAGACATCACAATATATACTAGGACACATAATGATACATTGTATAATAGTATACATATATTATAGTACATAGTATATGTATGCATTTGTGCATATAAACATATCTAAAAGTTTACTGGAGCATAATATGCACTCACTATATGTCATAAATAAATTCTATGAAAACTATATATTTATTTAAATATATGATGTTATAAACAATAAATCTATATATGTATGCATACCTCTCCTCTCTTTTTTTCTACTACATTGTATATGGAAAATATCGCATCCGTGCTTGCCGTTACCAATGCTAAGGAAAAGATACTAGAAAATAAACATTAAGAGTGAACATTCCCCCAGACTTGAATTTGTATGTGAATAATGTCTTTTCAATCAACTGCTCAAGTGTTGTGTTTTTCCTTTTTAAATTGTTTAAATAAAACAGACGATAATGAAAAATGGAACAAAACAGTTAGTTACTCTACTTTCTTTGGCCTTGTTTGTGTGGTGATAAATGTTTTCAAAATGAGGATCTAAATTTAGTTTCACCAAAATACGAAGAGAAGTTTGTCCTGTTTATTAAGTATAGAGGGAACTTGGTGGAACCCCATAAGTAGGGTCAAACAATCTTGTCTTGGCAACAAAATGAACCACAAAAGAACCAAGACCATTCACTTTATCTAAGACATCTGCAGTTCAAGCAAGCTGGCACAGTAAGGCCAATGGTTGTCTGCATAAAAGGAACCAAAATCATAAACAACATGAATTCTTCCAATTCCACAGCTCAAATCATGTTTCTACCAAAAAAAAAAAATTGGAGCCCCTCCTAACAGTTCCATAAAATGGAAAATATGCCATTCGATTTCTAAGACTGAGAAGAGCTATATAGGAAAATCATAAAACCAAGCCTAACTTTCATAATTGGGTTATACTAAGAATACTGAGTTGAGAATGAAAGCCATAGTGCGACCATCCCTCCACTTTCTCCACTAGTCCCTCACATGTGTGTTGCCATTGTTGTTCCCACACAGACACACAGTGACGGTGACACAACAAAGAAACTGTCATGATGATATTTCACCAAAACTACAGTGACATCAAAATACACACCAAGGAACTATACTTCATCAGAAATGCTATCAAAATGTCATGAATCGCCAGCCACCACGGATGCATGAAAGACTCCACCTATACTATGTACACTTAAGTTGTGCCTCCACACAGTAAGCCTCAGTAACGCCTGGCTCTCCTATACCAGCCAGCATCTATCGTAGTGAGAACCTGGGTGAAGTCCTGGTGGTGAAAAGACAGTGTTGATAGAGATGGAACTTAATGAGAAATTCAGTTGATGAGTAGGGCAATGGGCCTGTTCCTAGCAACCTGACCTCAGTGGTTTGCTTATGCTCAGAAACACTAGACTCCTAACTTCTAAGGATCAAGTCGGTGTGGATAAGAAACAGTGCCTGGTACCAGTATAAATGTGATAATCCCAAAACGATTATCTTAGGGACAAGACACAGAGAACTGTGCAGCATCTGAGTCTCCTGGAGGATGTTAATACCATTTTCTCTTATCAAAGACCTTTAAATCATCCTAAAGCTTATTCCATACGAGGCTTCCAATCCCCTACGGTCTAAAAAACTTTCACCTATGATGGAGTATTTATTAGCGAATATCCTCAGAGGAAATGTCTTTCTGGCAGTGAATCTCTTCTTTCGCCTTCCATGGCTCTGTTCCCAAAACATTATGAAATACATAAACAAACATCTTGTTTGCCCAACAAGCCTCAAGCTTCAGTGCTCTAGATCAAAAGAGCGCAAGAATCTCGAGTAGAAAGCAGGTCACTGTTAGCAAGAAGAAAAACAGGAGTAAAAATGCAAACATGCATAAATGGCCACTTTGCTCTCGGAGCAGCACATTGATGGTTCCTAAGAATGCATTGGGAACAACTGGGCAATCACCAATTGTTTACACGAAAAGTCACCAAAAAGGACTGGGTGTTCACAAAGTAGTAGGCACGATGTTATTGTTTACGGTGAACCTTCATCCTTATCCTAACTTAGCAATACTTTTTTATAGATGAGCAAGGCAGGGCCCAGACAGATAGTCATCTAAGACCTGAGGTGACGTATGAAACAGAAGACTTCAAACACTGAACCCGAAGGCAGGCACATCTGCCATGACAATATAAATTAGTTCTGTTTCTGTTTCTGGGAAAACAGCCCTGGCTTAAAGCAGTAGCTCTTCACTGAAGAAGACCTTCATCATGCTGATTCCGGAGGCTGCTATGCTAATCTATTCAGAACTAGATATACATAGCAAGCCAATCCCAAGAAGTGAAAATGGTTTACTTTAGAAGCCGTTCTGCGATAAGGCAGGGGTGAGAAAGGGAGGTAGAAAGAGAGCCTTATTGGTTTTTCTTTTTCAAACCAGTTTATGACGGAGCGGGCTTTATTCCACAGGAGCACTAGGAATTAACATCCAGCATGTATCTCTGAGTTTTCCAGCCTAAAGAGCTGGCATAGATATGATATGTACCCATCAGATCTCATTGATGAAGGTGGGTGTTACTCACCACACACTGAGAAGCTACACGAGATGTGAGGTGATTTCCAACAGCTGGAGATAAAAAGCACAAAGTGTCAGATGCTGGCTGGACGCAGGAACCAGGCTGGGGGTCCTATGGAGGGGCAGGGAGCAGGTGGTCCACGTAGGACTGTTTCCATCTGTCTCATTGGAAAGGGACAAAGGGAGGGAGGAAAGCACTGGCCACAGGAGTGTCGGTCAGTCTGCAGTGAGCCAGGAACAGTGGCAGCGCTGCCAAAGCTGCACCACATCAACGGTGCTGCACGCTAAAGTGACGTCATTTATCATTTCAGCCTCTTGGAAACGTCAGTGAAGGTGAGCAAGCTGCAGCCCTTAGTTTGTAATTGCATCCTTATGTGCAAGCATGCTGTCCATTCTGGAGTGCTATAGGAAAGGAAGATCAGAAACGCTGTTCCTGGAATGTAGCAGACACGTATCTTCCACAGAGGAAGCCCGCTCACCCTAAAGCATGGACCCACCATTCTCTATGGAGGCCAGACTGGCTTTTCAGAGGAAATCACATGATTCTTTTTGTGAGGTTTATGATTCAACATCTAAAATATTTCTTAGCTCTGGACTTCTGTTTTAAAAATATCGCCGTGGCTTAGGTAAATATTTAACTTTTAAACTTTTCATTTGGACTCTGTATAGACATCTCAGATGACAAGAGAAGGGTATCTACCGCTGACATTTACAGAAACATCACACATCAGCACTCTGGATGAGGGGCCCACAGGCTGCCTCACACAAAGTCCTAGAGAGGAAGAGAGTGGCAGATGGAGCAGAGGGCAGAGTCAATTCCGTTTATGTTTCTTCCCAGAAATGCGTGAACGTTCGAGCACAAACGTATGCCTGCCATCTAAATCACGTGTAAACAGAAGGGGTGGTGTCTGCTCAACCAGAAAGCGCAAAAGGCAGAAGGTAACTAGGAATGAAGTAGATAGTGGCAGCCATGAAGTCCACAGGCACAGACATTTCAAGCTATTCAAGTCAGTGATGACAACAGATCATCAGGTCACTATAATGCCTTTGCAGTCCTGCAAACCCTCAACCTCTAAGCCAGGAAGAAGGTGCGACAGCAAATGGTACTATAGGGTGCTATCCACTGACTACAACTAATAAGTGTAGGGAGCCATCAACACACAGGACAACCTTTCGGGAGAAATAAAATTAAGATCTCCATCTCACACCATCCATCAGTATCCACTGTATGTGGGTTCCAACCTCAATTAATCGTAACGATAGCAGTAAGGAAGATGAGTCAGGGGGGAAAAAAGAAACATAAAATTTGAAATATGACTCCATCAGACTTTTCAAGCCATGCATGAATTAGATGCTGGGGAATCCAAGACGAGCCACAGACGGGAGAACGTATTTGCAAGATTCACTGCAGCTAGAACACAAGAAGTATCAACACCAGGGCAAGGGATGTGGTAAATTAACCAGAACAGAAATGGCCAGTAATGACTGAAGAGATGCTCCGTTTCCTGGCAAGTCAGTTAGGGCAGATTAACACGTAGATAGATGCAACAGTTGCGTCAGGCGGGCAAAAGTTGAAGTGTTTCCTAGCAGTGTTGACTGGGGCATGAGAACAGCTTCTCTCACATAACATTATGAAGGTGCAGCCAAGGACCAAAATTAAAGTTAGCTTTGGCTTTCACACAGCAATGCTACTAGTGAGTATTTCCCTTAGAGAACCTGTAACCTGTATACTCAAGGGTAGAGCATCGGACTGGCCATTACTCTGTGTGGTAGGTGTTGCCCCAAGTTAGAAAGAAACACCAAGAATCTGTCAATGGGAACTTCACTGTCCTTAAAGAAAAGTTTGCAATAGCAAAGGAACATTAGTAACAGATAAAAATGTATTTTAAGTTCAGATAAATCAAACATTTACAGAGTTTTTACGCAAAGCAAATCCCTAACAGGAAAAATTGTATTTAGGCAAAATAAATCAACATTTACAGAGTTATGTACCTCAAATCCCTGAAAAAAGAATAAACAGAAAGACTTTCATACCCAGAAACAGAGAGAGAGAGAGAGAGAGAGAGAGAGAGAGAGAGAGAGAGAGAGAGAGAGAGATGGGAGGAGGGGGAGGGAGAGAGGGAGAGAGAGCGCTAGGATTAATATGAAAAAATGTGATAATGTTGAAGATATTTATACTGCTTTAATCCTTACTAGAAGGAAACTATGTCTTAACTGCATTTTTAAAAATGTGTATCAAAACATAGTAGTAAAGAATCCTTCACCAAACATGTATTCTTTCCCCTCCCATTCCTTTTTAAACATTATGTACTTATCTTCCCTTCCCCAAGGCTCCTCTTTTAGGGAAAGAAGAATTTATTGAAGTTTCTTGAGCTTCTCAGATCTGAACTAAACTGGTTTTATTTTTACACCAATCTTGGCACAGAAACAGGGCTTGAAACTGCAAGACAATGTTCTCCTGTATCACATTCTAGATAGGAGTTTATGGGTTCTTCTAGGTTGAGCCTTTTCTCAGATTCTCATAGTGACTTAGATTCCTTGGCTGGCACTCCCTATTATGACTGCTGGTATTCTTGTGGCAGAGTCTAATGAAGGCTACCTTTTTGGCACTTGGGGTGGGGAGGAACTTCTTCTCACCCACGCCTTATAAATAAATGCATCCTTCTTACATACCCCACACTCATACCAGAAAAGCCACTGTGCTTAAAATAAAATGATCGTGTTTAGTAGCTCATTTTTGCTAATTATATTCAATAATCTTTACAGAACCAACAGTCAGAAAAATTGTCAAAATAAGTCCAGCAGCGGAACAAAGTACGCACATTTATCCCTGAAAGTGTATTCACACTCATCTGCTTGCACCAACCCAAATACCCTGTCAGGGGTTTGCTACACACATTTCAGCTCTCTAAAAATGACTTGCCAGCTCTGGTTTTGGATTCTGAAATCTCTCATCTGTGCTGTCTGTCTTCTTTGTCACCTATCATTTCTATGGTGACAAGTCAAACAGCAGTTGGTTTCGTGAGGCAGCACTGCATTGTCTCCAGAGAGGAAGCCAGCAGCTTGAAATCAGGGCAAGTGCAAGTCAGTACACAGCCATGACAGGAAATGAACATGTGTTAGACGCCATGAACGTGAGGGGCTCCTTCCAGAGTCATACAAAGTAAGCTCTAGCAATAAAGCTCTTTTGAGTGGCTCTCTGACCACTCGCCTTACCTGTGAGCTGCGGAAGCTTCCAGAGATTACTAACCAAGTTTCTACACAAGCTTCTTGGATCAAAGGCAGAGCATGTTGAGGGACAGCTCAGAGAAAGACAAGGCATCTCATATTAAATACCAATGCAAGCTTCCCAATCATGGAAAACAAATGTGTAAACTCAAATGGTTGAAAGAAGTATTGTGTTCTCTGTGAGGTCTCTATAACCCAGATGGCAGGTTCTTAATACTGACGACCAGAAAAACGAAATACTCTGAGCAAGGAGTCCTGTACGGAGCATCGTGATCGCACCTCTCAGCCCTGTTCCTTTAAAGAAGCTTATGCACAGCCTCAACTGAAAGTCTGGCATGCTGCCCTCTGTTTGTGTGCACAGTTTGTCCAGCCTGCATGGACTCTAATGCATTGTTTACAGTCGTCCGAGACCAAAAAGTGGATACATCACTTGATCTGGTTCCAAGACTGGGCTTCAAGCCAGGAAGAAAAATGACAAACTTGAAAATGTGCTAAGTTTCCTTTATTATTATTTTCTTAAATCCTCTCATCTGTTCAAGTCTAAGATAGATGACCACTGACCAAAAAATAAAGCTCTAAACAGATAAATGACTAGGGAATGACTTAGCGATCTAACAAATAAAGAGTAAAATTACCATTTCTTGACTAAGATTAATATCCATAAGACAAAAAGCAGTAAAGAAACAGAAAACAATACCTTCCCCTTCCCACCATTATTCGTTCCCATTGGTTAGAAACAGCACTGTGACCAAGAGGGAAAAAAAGAAAGGCTGATATAAACACCTACAGCCATTTTCTCTACTGAAAAGAGTGTGTGTGTGTGTGTGTGTGTGTGTGTGTGTGTGTGTGTGTGTGTCGCGTTAAAACATTGGCCTCTCAAAATAAAAGAGATCCATTAAAGAGTCCTTGGTCTCCTTCTCTTCTTCAAGCAAAGAAACGTTTGTGATTAGCCTTCTAGTGGAGTTTAACTGAGTTGCTGTGAATTATTTAAAATCCCCAAAATATCTTCTGCTGCTTTTATGGAAATTTGATTTACAAGTTGAAAAAATCAAACTGACAGTTTGGTCTCTTGTACAAGAACCCAACCTTTGGAAATGCTCTAGGCATTATAAATAAATCTTTCACAAATATAGCTGTGACTGTTCTAAAAATAGTCCTTAGGAGTGAAAAGAGAAAAAAAACCTCTTTTAAGCCATTGTTTTACACATAACAGCAGGAAACCAAACAGAATGTCGAAGACAATGTGATTAACACACCCAGTAACAAACATGAACAGTGACTATGAGATCTCTACCCACATATATCCTGACCCAGGTGTAAATTCTATAGTTTCCTCCCAAATCTATGGTAATAGACGCTTCCAGAACAAACATACATAGTAGTTAACTATAATTCCAGCATCATTACAATAGAATTTGCTTTTTAAGACTGTAAGCTGGCCCATTCAGGGCTGGCCTAAAAGCCAGATATTAATTTTTCAGCATAGAAAAGTTTCTGAGAGGACCCACATGCACAGTTACCACGTGTATGCACAAGTGTAAAAGGCTGTGCACAGCACAGTCTAAACAAATCCTGGAATCTAGCACTATAGAGAGAATCTCTTGTGTACTGTATGAAAACATCACCTGTCAATAAAAAGACGATGGCCTATTAGCTAAGGCAGGAAATAGGAGGTGGCAATTCCAGAAGGGACAGAGGAACTCTGAGATAAGAGTCAGGTATGGAAAGAAATTCGCCACAAATTCTGAGGAGACCGACACATGAAACTGAGAGGAAGTTACCAGGCAAATCGCACTCACAAAATAGAATGAATGGGTTAATTAAATTACAAGCTATTCAGGGGTAGAAGCTTGTGGCCTAGGCATTTATTCATAAATAATAAGTATGACAGTCGTTATTTCAGGAACTGGGCATGGGTAGAAAAGCCCACAGTTATATAACATAGGGTTCAAAACTAATATTTGAACTACACTGTACAGTGATTGGGGAGCCCCTATCTGTTCTAATAGAATTCTATTAGCATTGCTTCCCTACTGGCTTGTAAATGTATTTTGTAATCTCAAAACAACAACAAAATACCTCTTCAGATGTCAGAAATCGGAGAATGAAAACATGTGCTGGGCCTCAGGTGCCAGTGACTCTTGAAATAATAACCACTTCCTAAGAATATTCTTGTCTAACTGCCCATTAAACCTCAAATAAATCTTATGGTCTGCAGACAATTTTTAATAATTCAGTGTGGAATTGTCAACTGGCTTTATAAGAATTGAGCTACTGAATTCTTAGTATTGTGGGCAGAAAGCTAAATGTGGGAGGTTTCGTGAAAACTCAATAAAATGATTAAAGGAAACATAGCTTTAATTTTTTAACACTGCTCTAGTTTGACTCTCTGTTGCTGTGATAAACATGATCAAATGCAACTGGGGGCAATGGTTTATTTGACTCCTGGTTTACAATATAGAACCAGGCAAAACCCAGGCAGGAACTCAAGGAAGGAATCTGCAATCAGGAACTGAAGCAGAGTCCACAGAGAAACACGATTTACTGACTTGACCCCAGTCTCGTGTTCACCTACCTTTCCTATATAGGCAGGGCCACCTGCCTAGGAATGGCACTGCCTACAGAAGGCCTGACTCTCCTACTTCAATTGTAAGTAATAAATATCCCATATGTATGTCCACAACGGAGGAGGCAATTCCATATATGTATGTCCCTCCCTCCAGATGTGACAACCACAATTTGCCATCACAAACATGAATAAATTTTCAAGGCCATATCAGACTACTACCAGGAGAACTGTTAATTACAGCACAGGGAGAAATGAGAAGGACTGGTTGGTCAAACTTTGGCCATTAAGGTCAAAGGGAATTGTCTCATTGTCTTTCTTCATTCTGCATTCCAAAATCATGCTCACCATCAAATACAATCTGCAAGCCTAGTTTCTTGTCTTAACAGAAAACAATTATTTTAGCATCTAGTGAATCCAGAATTTTATACAAGCATCTATGAAAGTCCTAAGGCCCTTAGCCTGAGTCTCTGGAAGTAGAATCAATAACAAACCAAAGGTCATCTGTGAGATGGGTAGACGTACATAAGGTAAACAAATACTGTGTAAGTAACCAACAGGAAAATGGAAGAAAGACATCTTAACTCTTACCTTATTCTGATCTGTCCAGTAAAAGAAAAATCCCTGAGGATCGGTCCTCAAAATAATTGGAGTAACTATAGTGGAGTCCTAGAAAATGAAAGAAAGCAAGCACATTAAGTCATGTCTCTGTGGGAAGTTATTAAGAACCAATAACTATTACGTGACTTTTCAATGTTATCAATTATTAAGAAAAAGTTTAAATCAAAGTAGACAGTCATTTTAACTTCATAAAATTATCAATCAGACAACTGAAGTGACAGCTCATGTCCAAAAGTGATTGCTACACAAACATCAGGACCTGAGTTCAAATCCCTAGAACCTACATGAAGCCAAGTATGGTAATAGACAGTTTAATGCCAGCATTCCTACGGCAATATTGGAGGTACAGATAAGAAAAATCCCCAGAAGCCCCTGGACTAGCAAGCCTGGTATAAAGATCAGTAAACAACAAAAAGATCTTGTTCCAAAGATGGTAGAGAGTTAGGATTCTCCAATGCTGTCCTCTAATCTCCACACAAACACCTTGGGACATGTAAACCCTTGCACACACATAATCACATGCACATACATGTACCAGAAGATTATCAGACACAGAACTGACAGAGTTAAGCACTAATCAGAACATCTCTGTCTAACTGGAAAAGGAAGATAGTAATGTACGCATTTATTAAGACACAATTTTAAAGACACTGGCATACTTTCTGTTAGGAAACTATATTTAGATTCCCAAATAATGTTAACACTAACTATCATCACATATTTCATATAATTAAGGTTAATTAAAATCCATGCTTGAGGATAATATTTTAAATTACATTTGCTCCATAAATGATTTTTAATTGTACCAAAGAGAGTAAGCCTAGCATTTGGGCATTATTGTTTCCAAGGTAACAGTAAATAGGGCCATCTTTCACATATTTGGAAAGGTGCATAGGAAAATGTTGCAGTTTTAAATTCCACATGCTAACATAAAACATCATAGACAAATAGTGCTAGGAATTTAATGCACAAGTCTATGAAGCTCGGTTGTATGCATCTTGTTATAAAAGCAAACATTGTTGAGATGTGTTCTGTTTTCCCAGCAATATTCAAAAACTTACTTCTTGCACACACACAAATACATCAAATACGGTTTTACAAATTTCAAATAAAACTACATCATTTCCCCTTTCCTTTCCTTCCATCAACTCCTTCCATGTCTCTTCATTATCCCAACCTCTCCCGATTCAAGTCCATGGCTTCTCTTCCATGATTTGTCATGCATATGTGTACATACATACACCTCCTGCTGACTGTGACTTGTGTGTGTATGGTTTCAGGGCTGACCCTTTGGTATTAGATAACCAACTAAGGGGTTCATCCCTTGAGAAGACTAATTCTGCCTCTCCCAGCAGTCATTAGGTGACCATCATTCTTTGTCTAGGGGTGGGATTCCCCAAGATCTCCCCATCCCACATGACCATATTTAGTGGTAAAATAAAATACTCAGGCCTCTTCCGAAAATACATTTCTCATTTTTTCCTTTTGCTCTTTTGAGATCATAATTACATCATTTCCCCTTCCCCCTTTCCTCCCTCCAACCCCTCCTATATGCCTCTCTCTTCTCTCTTTTAAATCCATGTCCTCCTTTCTTCATAGTTGCTCCATGCATTTATATATTTATATTTTTATGCATTTATAATTTATATATTTATGAATTTATATATTTATATACATGTACATCCCTAAATATAAACTACTTAGTCTAAATAATGTTACTCAAATATATATGTTTCAGGGCTGTCACATGGCATTGGATAACCAACTGTCATGCTCTTCCCTTGAAAAGATGACCTCTCCCTCCGAGTCCCTTAGTTGTCTGCAGTTCTAGTGTAGGACTGAAGTGACTTCACTGCCAACTTTGTTGGTGTTGTTTGCTTGCTTTTAAAGTCTTAAAGTCTTGTGTTTAGTTATAATAATTGTAATTATTTTCTCCCAAGCCCTCCATCTACCACTCCCCACTCCCTTTCAAAGTTGGAACACCTTTTTCATCGTTGTTATTATAGGCACATATGTGACTACATATACATATATATTACTAATGTAGCCTACTGAGTCCATATGTTTCTTGTATGTATATTTCCAGGGTCAACCAACTGGCACTAGACAATCAATTAGTGTGTTTTTCCTTGGGGAGGCCCACCTCTTCCACTCCCAGCTTCCCTCAGCTGCCTATAATTCTTTGCGGAGGGTTGAGGCCTCATGGCCTTTTTTTCCCATCCAGTTTGTTCCTTTTGTCATCCTTGTTCAGCTCATATTTGGATGGTCTTGTGAAATGATGGTTATTGGAGAACAATCTACAAGCACTAATTTATTGGACCAGCACAATCCCTAACAATGTATAAACATTTGTCCTTATACCCACAGGTAAATGTAGACTTCTCCAGTCTTCAAGGATGCTTCCCTTGTCCGCAGACAGAGACCATTACAGAAAACCACAACAAATCAACAAAGAGTATGCTCCAGCCCAGTCCCAATCAATACATCTACAAAACCCTCCTGTATGTAAGGTTGAAGAAGAGGAGAGGAAAGATTGTAAAAGCCAGAGGATCCGAGAGTTTGTGGTGAGCTTATGTCTCCTAGGGCTGGAGAGATGATCCAGCCATTAAAGGCAAGGCTCACAACCAAAACAAGAGATTGTTTCTCCCAGTGGCCTCAGAAGCTGTACCCACAAAGTCCCACTAGCTACCTTTTTTCCATTTTATTGAAAATAAGAGGTTTTTCACAAATAATATAACTCGATTACAGTTTCCACACCCCTCTACCACTCCCAACCTCACATCCCATCAACAGCCACTTCCTGTCTCTCATTAGAAAACAAAACAGGCTTCTAAGGGATAAATAGTAAAGTATAATAAAATAAAATATAAGGTAAGGTGAAAACTAACACATCAGAATGGACAAAACAACCAGAAACAAAAGAACCGAAGGGAAGGCCCAAGAAACAGATCTGTTCATTTGCACTGAAAAATTCCATTCAAAAAAAGAAAACCACTAAACTGGAAGGTATAATAAAAACCAAGGAAATGCTGCAGATCCATGCAGACCCTGAACATGTGACCCTAGTCTCTGTGAGTTTATATGTTGATTTGTTGATTTAAGGGGCTTCATTTTCTTGGTGTCCTTCATGTTCTCTGGTCCTTAAGACTCTTCTGCTTCCTCTTCTGCAGTTCCTTGAGACCCAAAGAGATTTAATGAGGACATCCTGTATAGGGACTGTTATTCCAAAGGCTCTTGCTCTTGCAAGTTATCCGGCTCTGGGTTTCTGTACTTTTTCCCATCTGCTGCAAGGGGAAAGCTCTCAGGTGATGGTTGAGCAAGATGCTGGTCTATGAGTATAGCAGAGTGCCATTGCCTGCCATGTTAGGCTACATTTTACCCTTTTTTTAAACAATAGTATTTGGGTTTATCCTAAGTCCCTGGACTATCTAGAGACAAGTTCTTGGTCATTTAAGCAGTGTCAGATATGGGTTCCATCTCACACAGTGGCCTTTAGTCAAATCACTATTGGTTGATTATTCTCGCAAGCTTTGTGCCAGCATTGCACCAGCATGTCTTGCAGGCAGGACACCAGTATCAATCCAAGGTTCTGTGGGTTCATTGGTATTATGTTTCTCTTTTGGTCATGTGCAGATTACCTTCAGGTCCTCCAGCTGTTAGAACATGGAGGGTGAAAGCTCTACGTAGGCACCGGCTTGGTTTCTCTACTCAACACAATGAGCTGTGAAGGTGCTGTCTTCAGCAATGTACCTTGCCATCAGTTTGTGGAGAGCTGTCTTGGCAACAGCCTGGGTTGTTTGGTGATTCCCATGGGCTTCCTTTGGCCACAAACTCAATTAGACGTAACCCATTTGAAGTGATGAGATGGCCTGTTGGGACTCTGTCTCCCTCAATTATTTGCCAACCTTACTTAAGTCATCATAAATGTATTTTTGAAAGCTTCAACTGTATTAGATGGCCCTTAATTTTAGTGGTCTTCCCAGTATTCAATCCTTTGTTCCCCTGCCCATTTGTTTGTTCCATTGCAGGCACTCATCATGCTTCCATATCTATTCTGTTTTCCAGTCCTAATGAGATCTATCTGTTCCCCCTTGACCCTTTAAATGTAATGATGGTTCTATAGATTACAGGTTGGTTATCACGGACTTATAAGCGTATATCACATATTAGCAAATAACATATTTCTCTTTCTGGTTCTAGGATACCTCACTCAGCATGGTTTTGTTTGTTTTGTTTTTGTTTTGCTTGCCTTATTTTGATTTTGTGTGTTTCTGGTTCACTCCATTTACTTGAGAATTTCATGGTTTCACTTTTTAATAGTTGGGATATTTTTCAGCTATATGGGGTTTCCTTTGGGCAAAATTTTTTGTCTTGCTTTGCTTCGTTATTTTTACTTATTTACATACCGAATTCTGCCCCCACCTCCGGTTCCCCACTCACAGAGTCTCTGCCGGATTAGGCCAGACAAGACAGCCCTGTTGGGGACCAGGGTCCTTGTTCTTTGGTTGGTGGGTCATTCTCTGAGAGTTCCCAGGGGTCCAGATTACTTGATTTTATTGTTCCTCCTATGGGGTTCCCATCCCCTTCCGAGTCTTCAATTCTTCCACCAACTCTTCCATAAGAGTCCCTGACCTTTGTCCAATGTTTGGCTGTAATTTCTGCATCTGTATCAGTCAGCTCCTGGGTGAGGCCTCTCAGAGGACTGTTATACTAGGCTCCTGTCTTCAAGCATAACGGAGTATCATTAATAATGTGAGGGTCTGGTACTTACCCATGAGATAGGTTTCAAGTTGGGACCTTTATTGGTTGGCCATGCCTTCACTCTCCATTCAATCTCTGTCCCTGCATTTCTTTTAGACGGGATGAATTTGGGGTCAAAGGTTTTGTGGGTGGATTGGTGTCCTTATCCCTCTACTGGGTGTCCTGTCTGGCTACAGGAGGTAGCTTCTTCAGGTGTCATGTTCCCACTGCTGGGCATCTCAGAGACAATCTCCCCAATGTTTCCAAATAACGCTGAGAATAGTCCTTTCAAAATCTGGGATGAATTGTGTTGGAATTTTATGGGGATAGCATCAAATCTGTAGATTGCTTTTAGTAGGATGGCTGTTTTTTACTATATCATTCCTACCAACTATGAGCATAGGAGATCTTTACATCTTCTGATATCTTCAGTTTCTTTCTCAAAATCTTAATTATTCTTGTAAGTCTTTCACTTGCTTGGTTAGAGTTACCACAAGATATTTCATATTATTTGAGTTCATCAAGAAATGTCTTTCCTAGATTTCTACATCAGTTCATTTGCTATTTGTATACTTGTATACACTTGTATATTTGTACACTTGTTATTATATATTTGTATACTGATTTTTCTGAGTTAATTTTGTGTACAGCTAAATGTTTTGCTGAAACAAACACTTTGCTGAAAGTGTTTATCAGCTAGAGGAGTTATCCAGTAGAATTTTTAGGCTATTGTATAAATACTATCATATCATCTACAGATAAAGATACTGGACTTCTTCCTTTTCAATTTGTATTCCATTTATTCTCCAGTTGTCTTATTGCTCTAGGTAAGTCTTCAAGCACGATATTGAATATATATGGAGAGGGTAGACAACCGTGTCTTATTTCATATTTTGATGGAATTACTCTGAATCTCTCTCCACTTAAGTTGTCTATGGGCTTGCTGTAAACTACCTTTATTGTGTTGATATACATCATTGGATCCCTAATCGCCTCAAGATTTTCATCATGAAGGAGTGTTGAATTTTTTCAAAGGCCATCTCGGCATCTAATGAGATGATCTTATGGTTTGTGCCTTTTAGCTTGTTTCTATAGTGATTATTTATATATCAATTTACATATGCTGCATCTCTAAGATGAAGGCTACTTGATCATGGTGGGTATATTTTAATGTGTTTTTACATTCTGTTTGCAAGTAATTTATTGAGAACATTTGCATCTGTGTTCATTAGGGAAATTAATCTGTGATTCACTTTCAGTGTTGGGTCTTTATTAGGTGTGGTTATCAGGGTAACTGTGGCTTCATAAATCATACTGGGCAATGTCTCTTCAGTTTACATTTGTGGAATAATTTAAGTTCTGTATTTAACTCTTAGAAAGTCTAGTAAAATTCTATGCTAAAACCATCTAATCCTGGATTGGATTTTGTTGTTGTTGTTGTTGTTGTTGTTGTTGTTGTTGTTTGTTGGGTAACATTGAAAAACTTTTAATGACTGCTTCTACCTCACTAGAGTTTACAGGTCTGTTTAAATTGCTTATCTGATCTTAACTTTGGTAAGTGGCATATATAAGAAAATTATCGGGCTTTTGGTTTTTTGGTTTTGTTTTGTTTAGGTTTTTTCAATTTGGTGGGGTTCAGATTTTTAAAGTATATCCTTAGGATTCTCTGGATTCTCTCAGTGATTCTTGTTAAGTCTCCATTTTCATTTCTCATTTTGGGAGTTTGGATATTCTCTCTGCCTTTAGTTAATTGGGATAAAGTTTTCAATCTTACTAATGTTTCTCAAAGAATCAACTCTTTGTTTCATTGATTCTTCGTATTGTTTCAATTTTATTGATTTGAGCCCTGAATTTGATTATTTCTTGCCATCTACTCCTTTTGGTGTATTATTTATTCCTTTTGTTCTAGAGCTTTCATGTGTGCTGTTAAGTTACAAGTAGGAGATTTTCTCCATTTTTCTATGTAGGCATTAGTGCTGTAACTTGCCTCTTAAAACCACTTTCATTGTGTCCATAGACTTCGATGTGTTATATATTTCTTTTCATTCAATTCTAGGAAGTCTTTCATTTCTTTATCGTTTCCACCTTGACCCATTTTTCATTGAGTGACCTTAAGTTCCATGAGTTTGTGTGCACTCTATTGTTTCCGTTGTAATTGATATGCAGCTTTAATCCATGATGGTCAGAAAGCATGCACGGTGTGATTTCAATTTCCTTGTACCTGCTGAGATACAGGTGCAATGTTTGTCTATTATTTGGTCAATTTTGGAAAAAGGTCTATGAGCTGTTGAGAAGAAGAAATATTCTTTTTGAGGATTCCAGGAAGTACTTGCTGACAGGAGCCTGGTATAGCTGTCCCCTGAGAGGCTCTGCAAGAGCCTGACCATTACAGTTGTAGATGCTCACAGCCAACCATTGGACTGAGCATGGGGTCTCCAACAGAGGAGTTAGATAAAGGATTGAAGGAGCTGAAGGGATTTACAACCCATAGGAAGAACAATAATATCCACCAACCAGACTACCCAGAGCTCCCAGTGACTAAACTACCAACCAAAGAGAACCTGTGGAGACTATATCCAGAGGTTAGACATTCTCCCCTCACCCCACTACCAATTGAGGGATGGAGTCACCAAACCATCTCCAAAATTTTAACCCAGCAATGCTCCTGTCTAAAGGAAATACAGAAACAAAGAGTAGAGCAAAGACTAAAGGAAAGGCCATCCAGAGACTGCCCCACCTGGAGATCATGCAGACAGCTATTGCTGATGCCAAGAAGTACTTCCTGACAGGGGCCTGATACAGCTGCCTGCTGAGAAGCTCTGCCAGATCCCTACCAATACAAATGCAGATGCTCTAAGCCAACCATCAGATCTATCACAAGGATCCCAATGAAGGAGTTAGGGAAAGGACTGAAGGAGCAAAAGGGGCCTTATCTGGCATCAATGGGAGGGGAGGCCCTTGGTCCTGTGGCTTGATGCCCCAGTGTTGAGGAATGCTCTGGAGGTGAGAAGAAAGTGGGTGGGTGCATGGGGGAACACCCTCATCGAAGCAGGATAAAGGGGGATGAAATAGGGAGTTTGCAGAGCGAAAACCTGGGAAGGGGATATCATTTGAGATGTAAATAAATAAAATATTCATTTTTTTAAAAGAGAGTACACATGAAGGGACCCATGTCTCCAGTTGCATATGTAGCAGAGGATTGTCTTATCTAGCATCAGTGGGAGGGGAGGCCCTTGGTCCTGAGGAAGCTTGATGCCACAGGATAGGCAGATGCTAGGGCAGTGAGGCAGAAATGTGTGGATGGAGAGGGGAGCCCCCTCATAGAAGCAGTGGGGAAGAGGATGGTATGGGGTGTTTGCAGAGGGGAAACTGGAAAGGGGGATAACATTTGAAATAAATAAAATGACCAATAAAAATACCCAAACAAACAAACAAAAAACTTCTGTAAATATATGTTAGGTCCATTTGGTTGGTTGGCTATTGGCCAGCTAGCTGGTTGGCTGGCTGGTTGACTGGTTGGTTGGCTGGTTGGTTGGCTGATTGACTGGTTGGTTGCCTGGTTAGTTGGTTGGCTGGTTGGTTGGCTGATTGGCTGGTTGTTTGGCTGGTTGGTTGGCTGGCTGGCTGGTTAGTTGGCTGGTTGGTTGGTTGGCTTGGTTTGGTTGGTTGGTTAGTTGCTGGTTGTTTGGTTGGTTGGCTGGTTGGTTGTTTGGTTGGCTGGTTGGTTGGCTGGTTGGTTGGCTGGCTGGCTGGTTAGTTGGCTGGTTGGTTGGTTGGTTGGTTGGTTGATTGGTTGGTTGGTTGGTTGGTTGGTTGGTTGGCTGGTTGGTTGGTTGGTTGAATTTTCTCCTCAAGAACAGAGGACCAAATCCAGAGCCTGTGTTCTACCACTGAGTTAAATCCCTAACCCCTGTTCATTTGGTTTATAGCATAAACCAAATAGTTAATTCCAGCAAATATCTTGTTTAGTTTACGTCTGGATGACCTATGTATTGGCAAGAGTAGGTTACTTAAAACCTTCACTTTCAGTGTGTGAGGGGTCAATATCTGATTTAAACTGTTGTAGTGTTTCTTTTATGAAGTTGGGTGCCCTTGTGTTGGTTCCATAGATGTTAAGAGTTGTAATATCATCTTAGTTGATTTTTCCTTTGATGAGTATGTAATATCCTTCCCCATCTCTTCTGATTATTTTGGTTTGAAGTCTATTTTGTCAATACTAAAATGACTACAATAGCTTGCTTCTAAGGTACATTTGCTTGGAATATCTTTTTCCTTCTCCTTACCCTGAGGTAATGTTTATCCTTGATGTTAAGGTTTGGTTCTAGAATGCAGCAGAAGGATATATCCTGTTTTCTCATTTATTCTGTTAGTCTGTGTCTTTTTATTGCGGAATTAAAGCCATTGATAGTGAGAGAAATCAATGAGTAGTGTTCATTGATTCCTGTTATTTTATTGTTGTTGTTGTGGTAGTGGTGGTGGTGGTTGTTTTTTGTTGTTTTTCTGGTGTGTGTGTGTGTGTGTGTGTGTGTGTGTGTGTGTGTGTGTGTGTGTGTGTGTTCCCTTCTTTGATTTGCTTATCAGAATCATTTATTTTTTTATTTTTCTTCTGTGTAGTTAACCATTTTATGTTGGAGTTGCCCTTCTAGTGCATTCTGTAGGGCTAGGTTTATAGTCAGTACTCTTATTAGCTCCATCCATGGTGACTGAAAGTTTTGCTGGGTATAGCAGCCTGGTCTGGCATCTGTGGTCTCTCAGACTTTATAGAACATCTGTCCATACACTTTGACCTTTTAAAATCTCCATTGAAAAGTCAGGTGTTACAGTAATAGGTCTGTCTTTTTATATTACTTGGTCTTTTCCCTTGCAGCCTTAATATTCTCTCTTTGTTCTGTTTGTTTAGTGTTGAGAAGGCTTTCTTTTCTGATCCAATATATTTTGTGTTCTGTATGTTTCTTGTACCTTGACAGCCATCTCTTTCTTCCAGTTAGGGAAAAAATTTTCTATGATTTTTTTTGAAAAAAAAATCTTCTGTGCTTTTGACCAGGGTTTCTTGCCTTCTGCTATTTCCTTTATTCATAGACTTTGTATTTTCATGTTGTCACATTCCCTGGGTGTTTCAGGATTTTTTTTTTAATTTAACATTTTCTTTGACATTTCTTCTCTTAGGTCTCAAATGCCTGAGATTCTCTCTTCAATCTTGGTGGGGTTTGTTTGTAGTTCTTCTGTCCTAAATTTTCATCTCTTCATTTCCCTCCATTTTGATTTATTCATTCTATTTACATTTTCAGGTCTTGAACTGTTTTGTTCATTTCCTTCCACTGTTTGTGTTCACATAGCCTTCTTTAATGGATTTCTTCATTTCCTTTTTAAGTACTTCTATCATATTCATAAAGGCATTTTAAAGTCTTTCTTTTGTACTCCAACTATGTTCAAATACTCAGAGCCTGTTGCAGTAGGGTTGCAGGACTTTAGTGAAGACATATTGTTATTGTGATTTTATGCTGGGATCTAAGTATCTGGGTTTGGGAAGACTGTAATTCCAGGTGCTGATATCTGATCTTGTCTATTTTGGTTTCTGTTTCCTCTGTAGTTCTTAGAATAGTATGTTGTCTAGTAGGGAAATCTTATGGGATCCTGACAGGTGTGGCCACTGAGAGCTCTACGTATTGGGCTTTCCAGTTATTGTGTTTCTAGGTGTTGGGAGTTGACACTTAGGAATGGAGATGGGGCATGGATGGAGTTCACAGGAAAGAGGAAAGCAGGGTGTTCCCTATGCAGAATTTGCATAGTCCCCGAGAATGGGGGCAGAGAGTGAGGAGAGGCTGCAGGAGGTGGTCTGTTACAGAGCTAGGTATGAGAATGGAGAATTGGACTTGGTGGAATGGAGGGAGACATGAAGATCTGGAGTTGGCCAACCTGCTTCCCTCGGGGGTCGTGGCCTCTGGGTTCCTAGGGAATGCCTGCTGGGCTGATGGCTGGGATAAAGCATTGCAATAGATGGAAGGGGATAGGTGTTTATGAGGGGAAGATCTATGTAATCCACTGGACATGGGGACAGGGGCAAGGGTATCCTGAGCAAGTGACTGCTATAGAGTTAGGGAGTAGAGGTTAGATTTGGAGGAGAAAGCAATAAATGAAGAATTGCAATTCACCTATCTGCTTCCTTGGCTGGAGCCCACTTCAAAAAAATCGTTTTCATATATATCTAAACTACAGCAAATCCTAACCTCTACGTAATCCAAAGTTGTAATGAGAACTTACAGAGAACTTTTCAGAGAGAACCTTGGAAGTTTTTATTGTTTGTTCGTGGTAGGCAAGTAATAAAATGAATTCTCGTTTCCTTGTAAGTTCAGTTTTAAGAGCTCAGGGCAGGAGGCTGCCCATTTGGTTTCCAATGCCTCCCTATTCCCTTCCTTAATTCCTCACTGGGCAGGGACAGAAAGGCAGAGGTACTGTTGATATGCATCTGAGAAGGTTGAGGGAATCAAAAAGGATGGATTTTAAGTAAAGCACCTATCCAAATGCATTCATGCCACATAACATTTGCTATTAATGTTAGAATATTTAAAAACAAAAAAGTTGGCCCAGGGCATGATGTGAAAGCACTTGTTTCCCAAGCCTGGAGAACTGCGTGTGACTGTGGGAACTCACACATCCCCAGAACCCATGTATAAAAATCTGGAGGCAATGGCTCAAATCTGTAATCCTGCATGCTTATGACAAGGCTGAAGATAGAGATACTATTGGCCAGACACTCACAGGCCAGCTAGCCCAGAGTACTACCGCAGAGAGACACTGTGATTCAGCAAGGTAAAAAACTTGAGACCCAGATCCTGTATGTTGCTCTCTGATCTCCACAAATTCATGTTGGCAAGCACATGGGCAAATGCCTGCATACGCACACATGTGTATAAACACACACACACATACACACACACACACACACACACACACACAAGTATCTTAAGTGTAGCTTTATTGCGATATGTGTTTATTGAGTAAAACAGATAAAATGTCAATTTTAGCACTGCTAAGCTTGCAGTTGTGTGGCACTGCACTCACATACACGCATATTACTGTGCCAGTGTGAACAGTGGCAGAAACATATCATTGTCCCTAGCAGAAATGCAACAACCATTAAACATCACAAGCTAGTCCCTCTGTCTACACCACTAAAAACTACCATTCTACTTCCTGTCTCAAAAACTTACTCTATGTGACAAGCATACAAGTCTCTTTTCTGCCTGGCTTATTTCCCTTAGCAAAACGTCATCCATGTGCATTCATGCTGCAGCCTTTCTCTCTGAGGCTCCGTTTCATAGATGCACCATGTTTCACTATCTTCTCATCCTTCCGTGGGCATTTGGGTCACTTGTTTCGGTAACTGTCAATAATGTTACTGTGGTCAAAGAAGCATGGACATCTCTTTGAAATTTTACTTTCAGTTATTGTCAGTAGATATCTAGCAGTAGGATTGCTGGCTCATGTGGCAGGTCTAAAGCAACCACCATTCTATCTTACTCTGATATTCTTTATGCATTCATTTTTTTCTACTTCTTTTCAAATGCATTTATTTCATGTGTATGGATATTTAATCTTCATGGGCATCTGTGAGCTGCTTGCATATCTATTGCTCACAGAGGTCAAAAAACAATGTTGGATATACGAGGACTGGTGTTCCAACAGTTGTGACCAGTCATGTAGGTGCTGAAAATCAAACTGGAATAGCTGTCAGTGCTCTCAACCACTGAGCTACCACTCTAGCCTCTTTCCACACGTTCTTAACCTACAGCTTGAAAAAATCATTTAAAAGAATTGCACCATTGCAGGAAATTTCATAAGGAGTGGAAGATTTCAAAATCACTTAAAATTTAAATGTCAAAAAGAAGATATTTGGAAATAAAATTTGATCTGAAAACGCAGGAATAATTGGAAAACATTTTAGGCTTCTGTGAGATTACACATTTGACAGTTCACAGGAGCATTGGCAGCCATGTTCTCTCCTCTGTTCTTAAGGTGAGCAGAATGAAAACACTGGTACGCTGTACACAGTACATCCTCCAACTTCCAGACCAACTTAAACTAACTTATAAGTGTGACTTATCATTTTCATGTCACCTCCTCTTCTTATCAGAGGAGATCCCATTAAAAAAGATCTTGGTGACAACTCCCTGCAAGATTCTAAAGTGAAAAGATCTATCAAATTTAGATCCTGGTCTCTCTGTATTAGGCCTCTTTGCTTAAATCAGTTACTACCAATTTTAGTTTATTTGTTCTCCTTCCTGGCCCCATACTTGGGTACAGGTACCAACTTAGTGATCATTTATCTCAGCTTTATGTCCTCTTTCTTCATATTCACCTCAAACATTCCAGGACCAACTGGAATTCAGCATTCTTGTCACTCAAGGCATAATCTGACTCAGAAACACACAAATCTTCACTTCCGGTTTCAGTGGCTACATAGATTCGAAAGTCTGTATTCTCCCCGTATCAAAGCAGCTACAAAGCTTAGCTTGGCTAAGCTGCTACATATTAACTGTCAGAATATGTACCTAGGGGTGATGTCTGAAATACATGGTCATCCTCTTGTTTCCATGCAGAACTGAGGATGGGATGGGATTCTTAGATCACTTGTCTACTCTAGCACTGAGCCAACCCTCAGAGGGTATCTTGGTTTAGTAACCAATTTCTGTTCTAGTTTGTTTTCTATCACTGTGCTAAAATGACTAAAGTAACTTGGAGAAGAAAGGTGTTTAGCTTATAGGCTATAGCCTATTTGTAGGGGGGAATCCATGACAAAAACTGAAGGCAGGAACGTAGCAGTAGGAAAAGAAGCTGAAGACAGGAAAGAATGCTGCTCAAGGATTTTCCCTGCATAGCTCTTTCAACTTGCTTTGTTATACAATGCAGGACTCTCATCCCAGAGGTGTTTTGTTTATTTTGGAATTGAGAACATTGATATTGAGAGATATCAATGAGTAGTGTTCATTAATTCCTGTTATTTTGTTGTTGTTGTTGTTGTTGTTTCCTGTGTGTGTGAGTGTGTGTGTGTGTGTGTGTGTGTGTGTGTGTGAGAGAGAGAGAGAGAGAGAGAGAGAGAGAGAGAGAGTGTCCCTCTTTTGATTTGCTGATCGGGATTATTTATTCCTTGTGTTTTCTTCTGTGTAGTTAACCATTGTTTTTGCTTTCCCAAAACAATCATTAATTAAGAAAATGTCCCACAGGTTTGCCTACATTTCAGTCAAATGCAAGCATTTTCTCAATTGAGGTTCCCTTTTGCCAGATGACTGTAGAATCTATTCAGCATCTATCTAGCATCTTAAAATAATCTAATCAAGACACAAGTTTTTTATGTCTTTTTCTTTCTTCATCAATATCAATAGCATGGGAATTCCATAAGATGATAGTTTTGAAATTTTCAGACATACCAGTTGGTAAAAAGGATTGTTGAACCCTTTCTGTGGAGTTAAGAAATAATGAAGGTTTGGTTGTGTTTGTTTGTTTGTTTTTCTTATGTGTAGGATAGAGTCTGAGAATACATAGTTCTTATAAACAGACAAAGATGCTGATGCTGCTGGTCCAGAGTCATATGTGTGAGAACCACAGTAGTGAGGAGGTGAGTCAGGAAGACAATAACAACAACTTAGGGTTTCCTCAGGCATTGCCCATTATTTGGGAGGACAGACCTTGGGCCTTGAACTCACCAAGCTGGATGGCTAATGAGCCCATGGATCTAACCTGTATCTGTCTTACATGTATGTATGTACCCATATACAAATAAGAAGTCTCATGAGATCATATTATATTTCTATGAAACAGAGAAGCTACAAACACAGATGACAACGCCAAGGAAACTTGGTTCTCTTTTCTGACATTCCCATCTGGAGATTTTCCATGTTTGCGAACTACTCTTCACCTAGCCCAGGTAGGCTACAGGCTGACTCCAGTGCAAGATGCTGAAGACCTCAGAGCATGCCCTTGTTTGGTGATAGTTTCTTTAAGGATATGATTAAGTGAGGAAGTCTTCAGGGTGGGTGCTAATCCAAGTATCCTTACAAGAAGTGGAAGCTGGGGCACAGACACAAACTGAAAGAGATACAGGGGGAAACAGCTACCCATAAAGTCAAAAAGAAAGGCCTGGAATAAACCGTTTCCTCTAACTCTTAGAAAAAAAATGAGCTTGCTAAAACTATATACTTTCAGTCTCCAGAACCAGGAGGAAAGTGTGAAAATCTGTGCTACTTTATTGTGGAAGCCCACATAAATTGATGTGAAAATTACCATTAGCCACATGAGTAAGCACCAGTCCACAGATCCCAGAGCTTGTTCCTTAACATACGTCTAAGGTGTTGGCCAAAGATGAGCACAATTCTGACGCCGTGGTGACTTTCATGCTTTCGAGCTGCTCCAAGAGAAGACATGTGACTAGATCCAAACACTTCTAAATGAATCAATACTGTAAAATCAACACAGGAAAAAAAAGAGAGACTCCAATGTTCCACAGTGTTACCCATGATTTAGAGTAGGAAGTGGTAGAGAGAAATATGCTGATAATGTACACTGGGGTAAAAAAGGAGAATTCTGAGACAGAACACAAAATATAACCAATACTACTCTGAATATGAAACAAAAGCATAATACACACAACCTATTGCTTTTCTCCTTATCATAACTAAATATTCAACAAAAAGCAACTTAAGGAAAGGTTTATTTGTCCTTATGGTTTAAAGTAAGACAGTTTTTCACAATGGGAAAACATAGGATTAGCTGCTCTGTGTTAATAAGAAAGGATGGTACCCACATGCCCACATCTCAGAAAATCAGGAAGCAGAGAGAAAGACGGAAGTTGGAAATAGAGCAGGTCTACAGACCTCTAGGAAAATCCCATAATGGTCCACATCCCCTAGTGATGACCCTTCCCTAAGGTTTCACAAGCTCTCACGTCAGTACCTCCAGTTGGGGACCAAGTGATCATACACACAAGCTTGTAGGGAATATTTAGCATGAACCCATAGTAAATGAGAAAGCAGGATGCTCAATTGCATCTGTGAAGCAGAAATCCCCTGCTCATCATTGGATGGGTGTTTTCCCCCCAGGGCTATAGGTAGACTGAAACGTCTCCAAACAAAGGAAAACACAGAACTAAGATGGGAAAACTGATCATTTCAATACAGCCCTAGAGATCAAATAGGCATCCAACTTGAGTTGAATTTACCGTGATTTATGACTACTGATGCTGACTATCTTTTTATGTACTTACTAACATGCTTGTAGTGAGGAGGGACATAGAGGAGGAGAGAGGCAAAAGAGAGACCTCATACATTTTAAATCAGTTAAGACTAAAGCATGTTATTTTAATCAGTGATTCTCAACAGGCGACAGTGATTCTCAACTCCGAGGACTGCAGGCAATATCTAGAAACAGTTTTGAACATCGCAATTCTGGCGTGTATTAGGTAAAAGCCAGATAAGCCACTGGCCACCTTACAACACAAGTAAGCCAGTACCTCACAGAAAAGTATTTCCTGGCCCCAAATGTCAGTAATTCGGACACTGAGGACCATGGGTTGATTAACTTCCTGTCGACTTTATGTGTTAAAACTTCCTAGACCAAGGCACTGCACACACAAACAGGCTCTTGCTAGCACACAGCATTATCTGAGCCACAATCCCCACTGTCCTTCAATGTCCTGTGCTCCTTTACTCCTTATAATGTCCCCACATCCTCTTTCATGGCTGAAACACCTCTTGTCCTCTTGTTAAGTGTTACATAGCACCCAGATCTTCTCATTAGTAGAATTTATCGAAAGAAATTTTCCCCATACTTCTTATAAATATGTGTACTTTTTTCTGCCACAATATAATTAGAAAAAAAATGATATCTTTGTTTAACTAATATCTCCTCCACTTGCATATAAACTCCATAAGAATGAGAACAAAGGCATTTATTATCACAAATTCACAATGCTGGTTGATTATCTTTTAATATGTATCAACATATTTTAAGGCGTAAATATTAACTGTATGAATGGATGTGCAAGAGGGCACTGTAGGAAAAGATACCAGATAGATTTCAAACGACATCATTTGGAGTTCGGGCCTACATTTGTCTTAAGCCATAGCCAAAAGAAAAATTCAAACAAATGGTGAGGGTGAAACAAGGCTTTTTGAGGGCTGAGACGGAGGGAGAGGGTGAGAAGAAAAGAGATGGTGAACAGAGGTTGCATCCTCAGGGCAGGGGAGGCGACTCGGCTGGCAGAGACCTTCCCAGCATGCTTAGCACAATCTCGGTGAGGATGATGCTTAACTCTACTGCCAGCTCTGGAAAGTCAGAGGGAAGGAGATCAGAAGTTCAAGGGCAAATTCTGCTACAGAGCAAAGGTGGAAACATCAGATCTGGGGAAATGAGGTGGAGAATAAAGGGGAGGGAAGAGAAAGAAAGGAGGGAAGAGAGCTAGAAACAGTGTAACTTTCTTTTTGCTCAGAATCTGCAGGCTGAAGGTTTCGCTACAGTTTCCATAGTAAATATCACCTAAAAACCCCTGTTTGAAAATCTCCTTCCTCAGAGTGAGGTTAGGGGGAGCCAATGGGATCTTCAGAAGACAGGGACTTATCGGGAGTTGTCCAGGACTACAGGATTCTTTCTATCTTCCTTCCTGGCAACGAGAAGATCTGATTGTATTCTGTCACGTTCTCCTGCTATGACACAAGTTGCCTTGTCCAAAGAAACAGGACCAAGCTGTGAACAAGGAAACCTCTAAAACTAGGAGGGGAAATAAACTTCTTCTGGCAAGTAGGTTACCACAGATGTTTGGTTTTGTAATGGAATGCTGATTGAGGCAAGCATATTGATTGGTGTGTTCTCAGAAGACAAACTGGTATTGTCCAGAGACAAGTGAGGCGAGGATAACAATGAAGCCTGGACTTTTGAGATGCCTAAAGCAGGGCTGTTAAATAGAAAAGGGGGTGCGATTTTGAAGCAGGAGCTTAGGAAAGAAGGGTGCTGATGCCCAGTGAAGGGGAGGAATGGGAGGAAATTTAGTTGTCCAATGTCTTTGCTGCTTCTGCGCAGAATGACTGTTGCAAACAGAAATTTGATTTTTAAGTAGAAATTTAGATCAATAGGTCTGTATTTGTTATTACTTCATTTTAGGAATAAAGATCATATAACTTTCTGTGAATCATTCTCATGGCAGAATGTTTCATATAAACCAATCTTTTATTTCCCTGTAATTCCCCACATTTAGGAATTTCTTGAATAGCAGTTTTCATTGGTTATACTAATGAGCATCTCTTTTAAAAAGCAAAAACCTGTGGTACCATGCATTATGCTAGCTAGACTGGCTGGCAGGTGCCCATGAGCCTAGCACTTGAGAGGGAGATTAAGTCTAGTATCTGCTACCTCGTGAGTTCAGTACAAGCCTGAACTTCAGACAAAAACAGCAAGACTTTGTCAGGCAGGGTTTGGTGGGAAAGAACCCTCTCTGGGATTGTAAACACAAACTGATGAGGACAGATAAGTAATTGCTTGACAGAATCACTGGAAAAGCCAAAGAAGCAACTTGCAGATGAATCTTCGTGAAGGAACCTAACACCTTTCAGACTCAAGAAAGACAGCAGAGATCCAACAGCAAAGACAAAGGAAAAACTCGGCTGGAAGGAGAACAACCTCTCAGCATCATGACAAAGCCTTAACCACTGTGTCATCGCTTCGGTGTCTCACAGAAGTGCAAACAACACAAAGTACGCAGTTGTTGGCCTCTTTCACAACTTCGCCCACCACGTTTCACTCACATCCGTCAATTTCATATACAGCCAGAAGCTCAGCCCCGAGGTATTCTAGCACACAGAGTTTAAGTACCCAGACATTTTGTCCCGGGAAGTCCTACCAAGAATGTATGGGAATGGATGCAGACTGAGGCACACTCAAAGATCACAAGTGCACCACTGACTGCAATAGCTTTTCTTTGATCAGCTAGACTACTTGTTGAGGGGCTCTGTGGACTTGGTGCTCCTTTTAAAGCTCATATAGCCTCTGCTATGGAAGGAATCAAAATCCACTTGCAGATACTCACTTTGTAGGTAAATCTAAAAATAACAATAATGTTTTTTTTTTTAAATATCCAAATCTTCCAGGCCCCAGTGGTGTCTGGTGACACACACCATGTCCAGTCCAGGTAACAATGTTTCCTTTGCTCACTAATCCCTTTTCCCCTGTCCTTGCTCATAAAACTTCAACACAATAAATTGAAACAAAACACTGAGAACTAAAAAAGCCCTCAAATGGAGAACAGATGTAGGATGTTTTTAATTCTTTATTAATACCAACTACCTATTGTTCTCATTTTATATAATCGTCTATTTCCCAATCTATAATAATTTAGTTTCTTGGTAATATATTTGTTCAATATCCATTAATACATAGATCAAAACATTTTTTAAGAATGGAAATTAAAATTTTTCAAGATAACACATGAAAAGAAAAAGTGGAATATTGGACCTTCTAAGGGATCGGAGATGACTGGGAAAAACTCTTATTAAAGAGCCAGCCATGGGTTGGGGATTTGGCTCAGTGGTAGAGCACTTGCCTAGCAAGCGCAAGGCCCTGGATTCGGTCCCCAGCTCCGAAAAAAAATAAAATAAAATAAAAAAGAGCCAGCCATTCTTTAGCTCCTATTTCTCAGCTCATCTTTTTTTGACAAGAATTGAATGTTTTCTTAGGATCCTATAAGTAAATCATCTCTTAGCAATGTGTCTCTAGGACCTTTGCTTCAGAGACATCTACCATCCGCCTCTGATTAGTGACTCAAATCTAAATATGCAATACATATGGAATTTGTGATAGGGCCTGAATGTCTGCAGGAACCTAATGTTAACTCAGAGAACAGGAAAACTAATGTTTCCAGCTAGCAAGGACTTGTATTTAAATAGAGACCCAAAGCATCAGTCAACAACCATCCATCAGTCCCATGCCATTTCTGCTGCGACTTACCCGTCACGGTTACAGGGAACACTTTTGAAAAAGAGTCGCTTGACTTCAGGTTACCAGGTTGGCCATAAGAAAGCAAACTCTTCCTGTTCCATTTAAATATCACCATAGTCAAGTACAGTTTGAAGCTATTTGTTGATGGGTTAAATTCAAGGGAAATAGTCAAGATATTCTAATTGCCAGTACAAATTAAGCTACTGCACTGGGAGCGGATAATGTCTGCATCAGGTGTTATGGAGAGGAAATGGACTGCAATCAATCCAATTCCTTTGGGACACAAGATGCCACCAAACTTTTCTTCTTTAAAATGGTTATTTTGTATTATGTGAATTCTTCCTCCATGTTTACATGTTATAATTTTTTAAATGCTAAATTAAAAACAAAATGAAAGTTGGGGAACAGCCAACTGATACAGCACCTGGTTAGTATAGACAGAGACCCTGGATTCAGCTTCCATCACAGAAACAGAGATGAAGGAAGGAAAGAAAAAGGGGAATGAAAAAATATATCCTGACAACGGTGTTCTGTGAGCCTGCTATGCTGTGCAGGTAACTGTCTGTGTGCATTCCTCCCTCTGGTTGAGTTTCTGGAGCTATGTTTCTTCCTGTGGGGCACTCTCCACTCCTGTTCCCCTTTCCTCAATCCGCCTCAGAACAGATAAGGACCTAATCAGGGGTCATCTACGCTAAGGTTCAACCACTTTTGTTGTTACTGCTGAAGACAGGGTCAGTTTCGGCAATAATAAAAAAATGCTGTAGGCTGAAGTGGTTTGGTTTAGATTCCGTTCAAAATAAAAATAGCTGTTGTAGATTAAAAACAGGCCTAAGCGTCTATGGAGTTACCAGTCATAAAAAGCTACCCAGAGGGTAGGGACGGTGTTAAGAACAGACTCTGGATCTTTTCAGGCTGGCCAGTAATGATGTCCCTAGAGAGTATGTTGGTGACAAGTGACTGACTACTCCGTGGAAACCGATGCACCAGGACACATGACTTGTATTTATTTTTTTTCTTACATTAATGTTCCACTGTGATGTAAACCTTGGCTCTCCTGTATCATCTCCCATAGAGAAAATATATTCTTGTCCATTTACATTATAGTCATTATTGATAGTCAACAGAGAATCAGAGTTCTTTGGACAGACAAGAAATGACATATGCAGATAGTTTTAATTTTTTTATTCAGTTTACATATTTGTATATGTGCCTGGGTATAGTTATGTGCATCATATACATGCCTGTGGAGGTCAGACGAGGGCATCAGAGTCCCTGGAACTGAGTTATAAGTCATTGTTAACAACTGTATGGATGCTGGAAACTGAACCCCGGTCCTCTGCCAGAGCTAGGGCTCTTCAGTAATGACCCATTCCTGCAACCCCCATGTACTCCGTAGACAGTGATGATGCCTTCAGTCGGAAATCCACCTCTGTGCTACCCAACCTAGACCCACCTACTGTCAACTCAACTCTTCCTTCCATTCCCCATAACCTTTCCAAAGGGAATCTGCTGACTTCCCACTTCTGACACCCTCCTCTCTGCTCCCTTCACTAATCCTGTCAGAATTATCTTGTGCCCATTATAGAAAGCAAAACTGATTCTAAGGAGCACTGAAATTCAAGCTAAGCTCTTATAGAAGAACTGCCTTAACTGTGAAGTGCTTTTTAGTTGTTTTGTCCTTTCCCTTAGTATTTTTATTGGGTTGGCAAGGAGTACAGGAGGATATGGCTTATTTCAAATGGGAGGGGCCTTACTATAAATCTAGAGACCTAAGTTTTCTCAAATGTTCCCAACAACTCACTCCAGACTCTTGGCTTCTGAATGGTAGGTTGCCCTTACAAAAACAGGATGTCCCATGTGAAACCATACATACATGTGTGCATGTGTGTTCATGTGTGCACAAATGTGGGGTGTATGCAATGCATGAAGAAATAAAACTTCTGGGTGGTTTGTAAACTGGCTTGCTTGTAAAGAATGGATCCTGCTTTGAATTAAGTAGACTCATTTTCTTGGGAACATTTGAAAATTTTACAAAGGGTAAAAATAGATGTTTTTCCTCTTTAAATTAAAAAATATAAAATTGAAACTCTTATTAAACGGAATGTAGTAAAAGTCTGGAAATTACAGACTGTAGTTTGTAGAATAAGAGTGGTATCTAACTTGTACAGGCTACCTTCCTAAGATCCGTGAATCCATTTCTATTTCTATTTCTGTAGCTTGCTTGTTTTTCAAAACTCCCTTTTATTGGGAGGTTCCTGTATACCAGAAATGATACAAGGAGATGCATATGAACCCCAATAGCTCTTCTGTAATATAAGAAATACACTAGACATATTACAGTTAAGAAACATGGGGTAGGGATAGACTATGCAACTTACCCACAATGTGCTATGAATTTAGGAGCCAAGAGTGAAAAACAGAAAAGAAAAAAGACCAGACCTGACCAGATCTAAGACTGCACAAATGATACATGCCTTTAATCCCAGCACTCAGGAGGTAGAGGCAGGCTGATCTTTATGAATTTGAAACCAGTCTGGTCTACAAAGAGAGTTCCAGGACAGTCATGGCTGTTATACAAAGAAATACTATAAAGGAAGGAGGAAGGAGGAAGAGGGAGGAGGAGGACGAGGAAGACGAGGAGGACAAGGAGGAAAAGATGATAAAGAAAAAAAGAAAAAGAAAAATGGGGAGAGGGAGAGGAAAGGAGACTCCCCAGAGGTTGGAAGATTAAAAATAATGTCCAAGGTTTGAAACATTGGCAGGCCAGAGGCTGGGGGCCAGGGGCAGGAGGGTGGATTACACAGTTTTGGATCATTCCTTTCCTATCTCCTGTTTAATTACTGAGTAGCAGTTTCCTCTAAGACTGAAACATTCTATTCTGCAGGGAAGTTTCTTAAACCAAAAGATAAACAACTAAGAGTATCTTCAGGAAGTCCCTGAAACAGACCAAATTTACTGGGCCACTTACTCCCTAGAGTAAACAATAAAGACAACAAAGAGTCAGACTGCAAAGAAAATTCACAGATAAAACCAGCTCCCTGGAAGAAGAAGAAACCAACCAAGCTGCCTAGAGAAGGGTTAGCCCAACTGAGTGGCTTGGAAAGGACACTCTCCAACCTGTTGAGCTGGCTGCTGGCTGCCCAATATGCTCCAGGTTCCCAGTTTTCTGAGTTGTCTCTTTTGCTGGGGTAGACTTTGGTGACATCGGTGAGTCATTTCTGTTTCTGCAAGTAACTCCTTACCCACACTCCTGTAATTAACCTTAATAATAATTATTGTTCACCAAGTTGAACTTCAGAGTTATCTGTACTGGATCTGTCATGGCTCCCTATCTGGGGCAAGTAGATATGTGTGTAGTATTTTCCCAGGAAAAGTTTGATCTCATAACACCAATCCAGACAGAACTCAAAACTCAAAGGAATGAAGGCTCTCTTGCTAAGTAAATTACGATCCACTGTCTACCTCACTACTCCTGTAACACCCACAGTACAAAGAACTGACCATGTCCCACCTTTAATCTGGTCATATGCAAATACGAGGTAAAAGGCTGTGATTTGCTTTTTTGCTGTTATTGGTAAACATGCAGCTACCATAAGTCAGTACTTTCTCCTTTCACTGAGTCCAGGAAGACAGGATCAGGCTTTGTGATGTTATATTATGTCACAATTACTAGTTTTAAACTATTACAACAATCCAAACCTTCCCTCTGGCTTCTAAAGACTCACAGGTCTTCCTTGACACAACAGGGAGTGTCTGGGTACACAGCACAGCAGAGTATCTGTGGAGCCCAGCTCCTGCTCTGGGCCACTTGATACCTGTTGTCCTCTGTTAGTGACTCTGTCAGTGCCAACCATCCCTAGAACGTCCACAACCTGACCAGGACTTTGGTAAAGAGCCAACAAGTTGTGCATGGCATAGCCCTGTCTAGGTGACGTCTCCCATTCCATATGGTGATTGGCAAAACAGGACTATTATGTTGTGTAGCACTTTAATATCTGAAATACCACCCAACATGCCACTTTTAAATTCTCAGTATGCACTGCGGTGTCTAATACAAAAGCAAAATATCTATGGGATTTGCCCGCGCTCCCTCTTTATAGACTAGAAAGCAGTTATTCATTCCAATCCGAGTATTGATGCTTCAGTAAATAACCCCAGAGGATCTAACAAGGCAGCCACTGGGGTGTTTCCAATTCCTAGATGACAAATGTCTTAAAATGTAAGCATAGAGACAAAATTAAATTCACAAGCCACTGAACATTTATGTGGGCTAAGAAGCTACAGTAACAGTTCATTCACAAACCTTCCCCCTGGACATACACAATGATGTTTCCCAGAGCAGCAAGCACCACGGCCACATTAACTAAGGCCTTGTAGGAAAGGTACACCCTCTAGCCCTAGCCCAGAGCTGAATCAGAAACAGGACAGAGCCAGCAATCCCAGGACTAAAAGGACTTCTGTATGCTTCTGATGGGAGAAATAAAGGGAAGGTTGCATGATCCTACAGGATTCCCACAGAATGTATAGGGGATGTGGTATTTCCAGTTTTGTACAAGAGACAACAAAGGTGCAACATGTTTATTTGTCCAGAGTCACACTGCTGAGCTAGAGAACCCAGACCTCTGATTCAAGCTTCGGTTTTCTTTGTCTTGAAAGCGAAGCCTCACGAAGATGCGATAGAAACAGTCAAACAGATCAAACCGGCTTGGTGCTAATAGAGGAAAGTAGGAGTACTGGAGAAGGGGATGCCCAGGCACTACAACAGGGATACTAAGAATGTCTTATTGCCTCCTAGTGCACAGATGACAGAAAGCAAGAGAGCCAAGTGCCTGCAGGATATTTCTCTAAAGTCCAGTTAATTTGTCCTCTGGGTGTACTCTGTTTTCTCTTTATGAAGACCTCTAGGCTCCCTCCCAAGTATGTGCCTGCTTAGCACAAGCTTCCCCAAGAACTCACTGCTGCTTTGAGTGGACGACTCTGCCCACTTCTCCCTTCTCCTAGGGCTGACTATTGGCTTCTCCATCATTCCTGGAGCATCATTTGATCTTGGTGTTTTGATGATTTCGGATCTCTTTTATTTAGCATGTCCACTCTATAATGGGAGAGATTTCACCTACTTTCTCCATCACCCCCAACATGGAGTTCAAGACAGGCACTGATGAAGTGAGCCTGGAACGTTCGCTACTTAAACACATGTAGCACGAATCACCTATCTGGATATCTAGAACCTTCATTCTCAAAATTATTTTCTCAAAAAACAGACTTTATGGAGAATTAATAAAATACAGCTTAAAGAGCATTAAATAAAAGGAATTCCCAGCTTATGGCCAAAACTAACCCCATTTTACTCTGGAACTCTGCCCCGTCCCCCAATTCTCTCCCCTTCCCCCATCCACTCCCTGCCTTTCCCCTCCTCTTCTCTCTCTTTCTCTCCACTTTACCCCTTTCTTCTCTTTCTCAGATCCACCCTTTTATTTGCTAAGGATGTCTAGGGACTAGAACATTGTATTTCTGAAATGCACTTTCCTTTTGTTTTCTTGACAAAAACAATTCATTTGTGTCTGAGTTATTGTTTGGATTCTATTGCATTTCTAACAGCCTCCGGTTCAATTAGACTGGGAGGGAAGGCGGACAAGTGCAAAGCCCTTGGTAAAGAGGGTGTGTTTGCATCCTTGCCTACATCATTTGGTAATTGGCCAGAGATTTCAAGGAGGCTGTGGCTCGTACTGCAAGTTCAGTTTGCGATTCCAACTGGACAAAATATAGACACGGATGCACTCAGCTAAGTAATTGGATTCGCTACCTGGAATATTTAAATTGTTTTCAGACACTGGAAATTGGCTTAAGAAGATTAAAGTAAAATACCCGGGAGGATAACAGGCTGTAATTTACGGAGGTGGGAAATCATCGCGGTTAGAGGACCTGTTCATTCTCCTACAGTTGCTCCGGATAGGAGATGTGTTAATCATTAGGGTTGGAATTTCTTTAGGTCCTGACAGCTCGGGTTTATTCGGGTAAGTTGCTCTTATCAAACCCATTGGATGACACCCAGGAAGCTACATTGATAGTGTAGTGTGCGCATTTTCAGTAAGAAGCCTTTAAGTGTTCTGAAGGAATCTAGGGTGAAGGGAAGGGAGAGGTCATAGGAAGTCCTGAAGCTGGTCAGGATCTCTCCTATATAGCAAAGGGTGCAAGTGCACCAGAGGATGAAGTTATAGGTCTATTTCAAAGTGAAGACTTAAGCAAGCTCATTTCTGAAAACCTGGCCCTGTCTGCAAGCCTGTTTTGTGCTCCTCAGCCCTAACAGCCCCTCATCTGCTCACCAATCAGCCTCTTGTGTGCACTCACAGCCCTTCCCAAGGCCCCTCACTCCACAGCCAGGCGCTAAAGTTTGGCATCAACGACCACCTGTCGGCTGTACCGCTGTGTCCTCTGCTGCTGCGTGGCCAGCATTAAAAATGCTCAAGAGTTAGCGGTAACTACAACGTTTTGGAGCTGGATGGTAAGTAGCAGCGTAACCGGACGCCTTAGCTAGCTAGCCGAGGGGGTGGGTGTGTTTGGGGGTTGCGTCTAGTTCTCTCCAGCGCTATCCAGCTGGCCCTAACTTCATGCTCTTTCCAAACTCTCAGTACCTGTCACTGGGTAAAACCTGTCCCTCTGGCTCCACTGGCCCCAAAGACTTAAGTCTCTCAGAGGTGCTGGCCAGACCCACCAAAGATGTCAACTCTAAACCCCCTAGGAGGAGGAGAGCGCGCGAAAAGCTACCACCTCCTGCCACCCACCCAGGCAGCTGGCAACCTGTGCGCCCCAGGCTGCCCGCACCCGCTCCAGCGCCCCATTGCATAACGCGCCCCTCGCCCCACCCCCACCTAGCCCGCCCTCGGGTGCCCGGCCCGCACCCCACCGCGCCGCCCCTCACTTACATCATCCCACTTGACGAATTTGGTGCCCTTCTTGAGGCTGTCGGACACGCACACGGGCTTGAGTTGCAAGGCGTGCACTCCGGGCTGAGCCCCAGCCATCTGGGCTCATCGGGGCTCCGGGCGGCCCGGGCGAGCGCAGTGGAGACGGGACGCGGAGCTCCGGGCGCAAGCGGGCTTGGCTCTCGGTTCAGCAGGCTCTTGCCTCCGCTGCCCGCCGACCTCCCGGCCTCTTGGCCTCCGCACCTCTGGCCCGCGCCGCTTAGTAAGCGGGACTACACGCGAAGGCACAGCAGCCTGCCATGCCCCGGGCGGGACGCAGGGTCTGGAGCCCGCGGTGATTGTAGAGCCTCGGGAGACAAGAAGGAGCAGAGCCCGGCAGTGCGAGCCGCCCGCCGCCGGATCCTGCTCGGCCGCCGCCTGGAAGCGCACCATTCAGCACATCCTCTGTGCACAGAGGGAGCGCGCGAGTGACACGCTCCGGTCCCCTCCTCCCTCCGCTCCTCCCGCCCCTGCTCCGCCACCCTCGCTCGCGGTCCTCCTCCCCCAGCTCCCTGCCCAACTTTGCGCGCTGGGTCAGCGACAGCAAGCGGGGACGCAGCGGCACCTCCCGGTTCCCGGGCCCCACTGCAGCCGACGCCTGCGCCGCACACCCTCTGAGCATGCCCGGTGCCCTGAGCCAACGCCAGGGTTTGGGGGCCTTTCTGGGAACCTGGATGCCGATTTGGTTGGTTGTTAATCAGATTCTAACCTGTATATAAAGAAGGACGTTAAGGAGGAATGGGGAGAAAGCCCTAGGCTTTCTTTGTCTCCTGGGCTCTCCGGCCTTTTCAGAGAGGGTTCTCATTTTTATAGAGGAGAAGCACTTGAGAGGTTTAGATCAGGAACTCCAGAGAAACCTTGCCGGGCCAGAAAGTTGACAGCTTCTAATCTGGACGGCCCACAAACAGTGTTTAGGAAATAAAAAGTTCAGGGGAGGAGGGCAAAGCTTTTATTCCTCCAGGAAGATGAAAGGAGTGGGCTTGGGGTCTGGGCAGGATGGGAGCCCTGTAGAATCAATCGTAGGTGTAGGGATGTCTGTCTTGACTTCACAAGGTTGATACTGACAAGTGTTTGAGAGGTTGTGGAGCAACTAGAATCTTCATTCATGACAGGGGTGGAGGGTGGGGTATAAAGTGCTAAATCTACCTTAGAAAATAATCTCTAATAAAGTTAAACTCACACGCTCCAGAAATTCTACTCCTGAGTTTTTTTGTCCACACAAAGGAAAACATACATAGACCTGTCCAGCAATGTCAAACAACAGGTGACTAGAGAAACAAACTTTAGTACGTATATATGTTCCCCAAACTAGATTACTATTCCATGATAATAAAGGACAGACACTCCAAAACATAACCCACGAGCACACAAAGTTTAAGCTTAGTGAAACGAGTCGACCAAGAGCGTGCAACCAGATGCCCTCTGCACGGTCTGTAGAATAGTCCACGTGTTCTATGGTGACAGAAAGTAGATCATGGAGGTACCTGTGGTACACTAGGGTATACACACTGAGAGAGAGAGAGGAGGAGGAGGAGGAGGAGGAGGAGGAGGAGGAGGAGGAGGAGGAGGAGGAGGAGGAGGAGGAGGAGGAGGAGGAGAAGGAAGGAAGAAGAAGAAGAAGAAGAAGAAGAAGAAGAAGAAGAAGAAGAAGAAGAAGAAGAAGAAGAAGAAGAAGAAGAAGAAGAAGAAGAGGAAGAGAAGAAATATGACTTTCAGCCTTTTTTCTCTATGTACTTAGTTCTTAGGTTCTATTGCTACAGTGAAACACCGTGACCAAAACGCAAATTGGGAAGAAGAGGATTTATTTGGGTTGCCTGTCCAATCATAATCCATCATTGGAGGAAGTCAGGATTGGGAACAGGAGCCTGGAGGCAGGAGCTGATGCAGAGGCTTTGAAGGAGCACTGCTTACTGGCTTGCTTACTCAAGGCTTGCTCAGCCTACTTTCTTATAGAACCCAAGACCAGTAGCCCAGGGATGTCACCATTCATAATGGGCTAGGACCCACCCCCATTGATTACTAATTGAAAAAAATGCCTTACAGCTGGATCTCGTGAAGGCATTTCCTCAACGGGGGCTCCCATCTGATGACTCTAGATTGTGTCAGGTGACACATAAACCAGGCAGTACACCAAGTCACTGCGGGCCGAAGTTTATAAACTCAACCAAAACATTACTAAATATATCTGAAAAGCTAAGGGTGCATCCCAGTGCTAGATCTTTTACCTGATATGTATAGAATTCTGTTATGAATCCCAAATGCCACCTGAATATATATCCACAGACTAACAGACAGATGGTAGATTATCAATGGGTAAGATGGAAAACCAGTTATATTCTTGGAACTATCACAAGGAGTTAGGGTTTCTGTTATCCTTGGAGGGCTTATCTTGTTCTTGGAGCAACTTCACACACACACACACACACACACACACACACACACACACAGAGAGAGAGAGAGAGAGAGAGAGAGAGAGAGATACAGAGACAGAGACAGAGACACAGAGACAGAGACACAGAAAGAGATGGAGAGACAGAGAAAGAAAAAGTGACAAAAAGAGACAGAGACAGAGACAGAGAGACAGAGAGACAGAGAGAGACAGAGATTAAAAGACTTGTTTCATTCTGGACCTTCCATACCAAAGTACAGGATAGATCTGATGCCAAGTAGTGGCCCTGACTCACCAGCTACCTCACAGAAGGCAATGCCCTCAAGATCCACATTCATGTTAATCATCAATGACCACAATAAGTCTCTTCTTCCAAGGCTCCAGATCATCTCAATAATCCTTACTGCACGCCCTACCAGGTTGTTTTGTCCTAGTCTGGTCTTTCCTTTTCTCTCCCTCAATTATTTCAGCATCCACTGAAATAATTATTGAGCAGAAAGCTGTAGTTGGAGTACCTTAGGAAGTCAAAATAGACAGAGGCTGCTCCCTAAAAGGTACTCTAGAGGAACCGTAGGCCAAAGTACTAGCTGAACGATTCCCAGGCACTCCATAATGGATTCCTTCCCATCCATCGGCATCTCTACCCTTTTTTATCTTCAAAGCAAATGCTAAATTGTTTAGCTGGCAACCATGCTTAGTGATGAATTATGAAACTAATTATAATCATTCCATTTTCCTCCACTGACCTTTGTCTGTAACTGCTTGAGACATAAGAGAGTCAAATCTAATGAATAAGGTGAAGGTTGGGTACTTCTGAGGAAAATCTCTAATATTTAGGTCCCTTCTTCTCTCTCTTCCTTCCCCTTTGCTTGCCCTCTTCCCCCCTTGTTATTTCTCTCTACCAAATAGAACAATGGAGAGAGGGAGGGAGGGGAGGGGAGAGGGAGAGGGGAGAGGGAGAGGGAGGAGGTGAGGAGAGGAGAGGGAGGAGAGGAGAGGAGGGAGAGGAGAGGAGAGAGGAGAAGAGAAGAGAAGAGAAGAGAAGAGAAGAGAAGAGAAGAGAAGAAAAGAGAAGAGAAGAGAAGAGAAGAGAAGAGAAGAACAGTGTTCTTCCTGGACTCTATAAGCCTCTAAACCATCTCTAGACTTTCTGATAAATGTCATAGTGCATATCTTCACCAGCTAATCTTTAATGTTACTCTTAGCTGATCTACCATATAGAATAATTGACCCTTTGTAATGGTTAGTTTTAATAGTCAATATAGCCTAGAATCATTGGATGTAATTATCTCCACCAGGTTGGCCTGTAGGCAAGTCTGTAAGGGATTCCCTCCCTTGTTAACTGATGCAGGAGGACCCAGTCCATCATAGACAACACATTCCCTAGGCTGTGTCCTGAACTGCATAAGAAGGAAGAAAGGTAGCCAAAAGCAAGCAAGCAAGCAAGCAAGCAAGCACGTATTCTCTGTTCTCGATAGTGGATGTGGTTTGATTTATTGCTCGTGTTCCTGCCTCAACTTCACCAAAATGATAGACTATGATCTGGGTCACAGAGCCAGCAACTGGTACCGACTCCCGGGAAGTTTGATGTTAGAATCCTGACTTGTTATTTAGATCTGAGTAGGTTCTTATCTGCTTATAACATATATACAAATATTCCAAATTCTCTCGAAACTGTATTACAGCACACAGACTTCTCTGATCAGTTTGTAGGGCCGTGAGACTTGGTACACTGGAAAGGACTTTTGTAATTCTTCCTAATAGCCAGCTATTCCAATTACTAGATGTGTGAGCATGAAAAAATGATCATAACTTCTGAAATGAAATATGCTAGTGTGCAAGTAATGATGGTGAGGGCTAGTTCCTGGTACTTTTCCAAAGAGTTTTATGCCCTCGATGGTTTATTACTCATATTAACCCTATAAACTGTGTTTCTCTTTATTCTATACTTGAGGAAAATGAGTCAGAGGAGCAGGAAATGATTAGCACAAATTTTCTACCAAGTACAAATTAAGAGCCAAAATCCAAACCTAGGATGTTGGTCCAGGAATTGCCTCACAAACCACACCACACCGATTTCAGTCAGACAGGGATAGTTTATTGAGCATAGGCCACAGGACTGGTCAGGACCAGAACCCACATTCGGGAACTGAATCATGACCATGAGTTAGGATCCTGCGGGGTTTTTAAGCCCCAAATCCACAAACTTCTGTTATTTCACCAATCAGGATTTAGGCTTAGGGGGAGTTCCTTAGGGACATGTCTTTGTTGTACACTTGTCCTGTTCCCATTGGTTGGGGTATTCAACTGTGGCAGGGGACTTGTCTTGTCTAATATTCATGGCCTAACTTGTCTACCGGGATGGGACTTGACTAACATTCATGTCTCAACTTGCCAATCAGAGTGCCAGTTACCCATGTACATGTCTCTTCTTGCCAAGTAGGATGTCAGTTCCCAGGAAGTTCTTGGGAAATTAAATTTTACTGGACCACTACTCAAAATAGAAGTCTTACTCCAAATACTTTCTTATATTGGTGCCAGTGTCTCTCTTATGTTGGGGTCTATCCCAGGGTCAGATTCTACCACAAAAGCTTATATACCGGTGTAGGAAATACTATTGGGTGGTTGGTTTGGGTCCAAGTTCATTATAGGTAACTATAAAAAAACAGTTCTATTGACTTTTTATCATGATATATTATTTCCAAGGGTACAGAACAGAACAGAACATGTAATCAATCTTGGCACTGGAAAGTTTTCTATTACCAGCAGAAACATGAGAAAGTTTCCTTATAATGGCAGACTAACCAAGTAACTCTTACCTAGGCCTTAACAAGTCCCCAGGTCAACAGATGCAATCACCACAATAATGTATCTTGAAAAGTAATTATAATGACCAAATGCCATCCTGTGTGTTAAGTCCTTGCTACATAGCATTAATCCATGGTAGTTAACAAACATACGTGCAGTAATTTTACAAATATAGTAAACTGCCTGCATGAGCCCTAAAATAACTGAATCTTCAAAATAGAACCCTAATTCTGTGGTCTTGTGATTCAGTCAGCTCCATTTTTGCAATGATTCTATAAACTCTAATCGGATCCATTTTCATCTCTAACCTTCTAGGATTGTAAAGCTCCCTTCCCTCATGAATAAATGAGCTCTAATTGCAACTAAGCATCCAGGTTCCTCTGACCCTGTCTCTCTTTAAATAATGGAGAAATACAAAGAAAACCACAGAGGTCCTGATTTGTAATAACATCTGGGTGGCAGTAAAAGCTTCCAGGTAGCTTTCCCCTTCCCTGCCTTACCTGCATAACAGCGATGGATACGGTCTACACAGCAACCTTGGGGCCACCTATTGAAGAAGGTAGAGCCACAGCTAGCCAGAGTCGCTTAATAGCTCTCTGGAAGGTCACTCTGATGACTTATTCATTTGTACAGTTCAGGGATGTGAATAAGAAATATATTTAGAGTGTTTGAGCCAAGAATTAAATGTCATTGGCATCACGGATATAATTATACTCCTCTATAATAGAAGAGATAAGGCTTACATATCTTAGATGGTAAATAGGAAAATACACCCTGGTGGCATTGCTTGCCAAGTTCTGACTCAGTGAGGACTGTTATCCAGCGAGATGTAGAGATGGGCAGAGCCCCAGAGAAGACAACATGAAATTATCACCAGCACATGGAAAGGATCCATATTTCCCCTTTCATCCAGGAAACCCTTTCCTTAAAGCAAAATACATTTCCCTAAATTCTATTGCACAAAAGAAAAAAAAAATACTGTATTGATGTTACAAAAAAAAATGGGCTTTCTTTTTCCTTCTTGAAAAATGACCTTAAATTCATTTAAGCTCTGCTTTACCCTTCACTTAAAGCAAAGGCTTTCATTGAAATTGGCTGATTGCCTTAAACACAATTCCAAAAAAAGACTTTTGAAGCTCAGATCCAAAAATGTTTAAGGAGAGAGACACCCAGCACACTCTGGATTTCACAGAAAATATTGGTGTAGGGGAAGGAAGACTGCAGAAAAAAACGCCTCCCACTGGAAGGAAGTGTCCCTTCCCTGCTTCACCCACTGCTCTCTCTGGCCCACAGACGGAGGGAGATGAGGTTCAAAGCACAATTTCATGAGTCAGTTTCTCTTCCAGACGTGTATCATCTCTGTTCACAAAAATAAACATCTCACTCCCTACTTCTTGCTTCAAATAAAACCACCATGTTGGTTCTCCAGAGATACCTACGTCATAAGTGACAGAACCTGAAGAATTCCTTTCTGTTTTCATGCGTTCGGATGCTATGAGTGGATTTTTTTCAAATGGTTTGCCTTATGGTTAGATTATAGTGAATTCACCCCTGAGTTTAGGTGAAGCTAAACTCTACATTTCTGTACTTCCTTTCCTGTCATCTACACAGATTCCCGTTGCAATTGCTGATGTAGTGGCAACAAAAACAAGCAAACAAAACAAAACAAACAAACAAAAAAAACCCACAGGAAGCATTCACCAGTATTTTCAGTATTTTTCCAAGACTTTAATACACATCACTATGACCAAAAGCAAACTTTGCAAGCATCCTCGGTTACAGAAAAAAAAAATGTATTACTAAAACCTACAGGATGCTCAGAAGAAATGCTGTTGGAAGAAACCCTGTTGAAAACTTCTGGCAGCTGCCCAGTACCAGTTCTCATGGTATTGAAGTAGTAGGACTCTGGTTTAATTTAGAGTTACTTTGCCTCATTCATTGTCCTGCTTCTCCTGTTACCTGAAATTCAGGCTTAATGGAGGACATTCTGCTCATGAGATGACTTTAAGAATTAAAGCCAGGAATTGGACAGTTGGTCGATGTGAGGGAAAATATTTCTTTTGCACTTAGATTTGGGTTTTTTTTGGGGCGGGAGTTGGTTGGTTGGTTGGTTGGGGTTTTTTTTCTTGTGGAGCCATGTTGAATCCTCTCTCTGACATATCTACAAGCAACAAACACCAGCTGCCTCTGGTGCCCCACAGGCTCCCAGATATGCATACAGCTGATGGAAATGTTTGGGAAGGATTTGAAGGTGTGGCCTTGTTGCAGGAAGTATGTCACTGGTGAGACCTACTGATGAGATTTGAGGTTTCAAAAGCCTTACACTATTTCCACTGTGATCTCTGCCTCCTACTGTTTCTTTGCTCAGCTTCAACAAACTCTAACCCTCCCAGCTAAACACATTCTTTTCTAAGTCATGGTGTTTTGCTACAGCAATAGGAAAGTAACTTAAGATGCTACAACTTTGCTAATTGTCTTTCAGGGCTCTTGTCTGCAGATGGGGAAACTATCTTTTGTTTTATTACCGTGTGTTTGGCAGAGTTTTGGCCCTGATAAAAGTGCTGCTTCTGAGTCATTCTACTTTAAAAATTTTTTACCCTGATTTCCAGGATCAGGACAGAAGCGCTGGCTTTCGTGAAAAAGAACTGTACTTAAAGCATGTCTGAGCATGGGTCGCGAGGGAGCTAGCACAGTGATGCATTTTATTTAAAATGAATCCCAACGCTACAGTAGCAGCTACGTAATTCCAGTGTATATCACCAGTTATGTCAATCTAGCATGATTTACAGACACTGGGAAGTCTCACTTTTTCCTCACTTAAATATCTTTTTTGATTAATACTGATATATGTATGCTAGGGAATGATAAACAAAGCTTTAGACCGTTTAACTCTTCATCAAACTAAATACTGTAACTCAAAAAATTTTCTAGCGTTCCTCTGGTTTTAAAACCCAAACTAGAGGAGCGCAGGGAATGCACTGAGCCAGGGGGCTGCCAGTATATTCTCTGGAAACCTTCGGAGCTGGGTCTCAGTGGCCCTTGGGCTCCGCCCTGGAGACGGAGTTTATGTCCACTTATGGAGGACACAGAGTTGCAGAGGAAACTAGATCTTGAGATCCGCACGAGGGAAGGGACGCAAACCTCTTTTGTTACTGGAGATCTGAGAACGCAGATCCTGGGCAAGACCCTCTGTTCACTGTTGTCATCAACAAGGAGACAAGAGTCCGGAAAGGGAATTGGATGGAGCAGGCCCCAGAGTGGCCTTTCGCCCTCAGCATCAGCAGCGGGTATGGAGATGAGAGGTGACAAACACCCTCCAAGTGGAGAGCAGGGGAGGCCTGCAGAACTGGACTGAGGCACTGTGGCAGCTCTTCTTTGACGCGAGCCAGTGGAAGCGCTGTTGTGATGGAAGTTAGGAAGATCGAAACTCCTGCTCCCCTGGAACGACCCCAAGCACTGGCCGAGGAGGAGTCTTTATACCACCAGACAGCCATTGTGAGAGCGTCACAGCTGTGACAGACATCCTGGCCCAGAGGGAGGGCATAAGGCTGGAGTGGAGCCGCCCCCACCCTGGCTAGCAATGTTTACAGACCAGCCTGCCTTGCATAGTTCTTAATCACCTCCCTCAGTGGCCTCAGTCCCAAAATGGATGCAGCCCCCGCCCTGCCCTGGGGAAGACCCTGAACCTTTCCCTGGATGCTGCCCCCTGCAGACCATTCCCTTGGGTCTTCTCACTCCGTTGTACACCCTCCTCCCCATAGCGATCCCCACAATCCAGAGGTTTCTACAGCAAAAGTCAGCTCAGCTCAGCACATGGCTCCAGTCCCCAGTGTGAGAGGCACCAGCAAGAGGATCTAGCCAAGAGAGAAAATGACCCAAGGACAACTGGGTTCTAGGTCCAGCTGGCCAGCTTGGGTTTCTCTTCCTCCACTGGACTAGTAGGGAAGGCTGGGGAGGGGATGGTATCGAGGAGACCAATCCTGGAGCTGGCTAGGATCCCCCTAAGCACTTCCTAGGAGAAAATTGAAATAACTCTGCCCTACCTCCCTGCACTAACCAGCCTCCAGGGCTGTATTGGAGAGTGGGGAGGAAAGCACCTCCCTTGTGACCCCTGTATCAACCATTAAAGTTATTTAACAGCTAAATAAATAAATAAATAAATAAATAATCTGTCATCGTAGATACAGTTTTCTGATGCCAATCCACCCTCAATAGATAATTTTGAGCTAGAAGATTTGCAATCCCCAGAAGGATTGCAGGTTCTAGGATTGCAGTTTAAATAGCTAAGCCTTTGAAACGATTGTTTTAGTTATGGTTACTGTTGCTGTGATGAAACACCATGACCAAAAAAAAAAAAAATCTTGGAGAGGAAAGGGTCTATTGTACTCGGAGTTCATCACCCAAAGCAGTGAAAGCAGAAACTGATCAGGGTGGGAATCTAATCTAATGTAAAGGTCACATGTAAATATTGTATTGAAGTGTATGCATTTATCTACCACATATTATCCATACTACACATTAAACATCAGGAAAAATGGGCAAACACGCGCAGAGAACTTGAAAGGCTAGCTCAGACAGGGAGCCGGTAGCAATGCTTCTGCTACAAATAGGAAAATAATGTGGAAAATGGTTTCCTTAAAATTGCAGTTAAAAAAATCCAATCGTAAATACAGAGCTACACAAAATAACTACATTTTGGACCAAAATGGATAATAATGATTATAATAATTAAAAAAATAATAACAATAGTAATAATACGTGTTTGTCTTAGGGTTTCTATTGTTGAGAAGAGACACCATGACCAAGGCAACTTTTATAGGAGACAATATTTAATTGAGGCTGGCTTACGGGATCAGAGGTTCAGTCCATTATCATCATGGCAGGAAGTATAGCAGCATCCAAGCAGACACAGTGTTGAAGAAGGAGCTGAGAGTTTTATGTCTTGATCAGAAGGCAGTCAAGACAATACTGACGTTCTCAGGAAGCTAGGAGGATGCTCTCTTTGCCCACCTCCACAGTGACACACTTTCTCCAACAAGGCCACGCCTCCTAATAGAATCACTTCTTGGGCCAACCATATTCAAACCACTACATGCCTTAAAAGAAATTAATTGCTTTTAAAATATTTATCATTAAAAGAAAAAAAAAGAAAAAGAAAAGGACAGTGAAGAAAGACCCTTCTAATGAATTCTGCTCTGCTATTTGAGGTGCGCTACTGCAGAACCAAAGAAAAACAAAAGGAGTTTGAAATAATCTCCTTGGATTAGTTCTGGTCTTGCCTTGTGGAAATGAGGACAGTAATTCCTGATTCCTTCCCACAATTTATTAAACCCAGTACAATGAGTAGCTCTGTGGTAGGAACAGTAAACATTTTTCTCAGCAGTTAAAGCATAGATATTACAAATTTTGTGGCCTGAATGGCAGTTTCTATCAATGCTACTTTACCATTACAAACTGAAAACAACTCCAGGTAATACCCAAGAGAGAGTTTATCTTCTGTGACCCAGTAAGTTCAGGATTTCCTGCTCTTCCTGCTCCTCCTCCTCTTCCTCTTCCTCCTCTTCCTCCCCCCTCCTCCTCTTCCTCCTCTTCCTCTTCCTCTTCCTCTTCTTCCTCCCTCCTCCTCCTCTTCTTCCTCCTCCTCCCTCCCTCCCCTCCTCTCTCTCTCTCTCTCTCTCTCTCTCTCTCTCTCTCTCTCTCTCCCTCCCCTTTTTTTTTTTTAAATAAGTAAAGTCTATTGGAGTGCAAAGCAGTGGTGGCATTTGCCTTTAATCCCAGCACTTAGGAGTCAAAGGCAGGTAGATCTCTATGAGATCAAGGCCAGCCTGGTCTACAGAGCAAGTTCTAGGACAGCCAAGACTACACAGAGAAACCTTGTCTCAAACAAAACAAAGCACAACAATGCAAGGTAAAACAAAACAAAACAAAACAAAACAAAAACAACACAGCAACATTAGCCAGACCCAAACTGAACACCATAGAGTTAGAATAGCCACTCTGCAGCTGTGGGGCTATGCTTTTGTCACTCTCGGTTTTATTTTTATGAATTTATTGCACACACACGTGCACGTGCGCACACACACACACACATACACACACACACCTCCCCACATATACACACACACATACACACACCACACACATACACACACACACAAGCACACAAGCACACACACACACACAAGACCCTGCACCTGAAGACAAAGTTAAAACTAGAAAACAATTTGCTTTATAGCCTCATTCATGACTAACATGTGTACTCCCTGCATTCTATCTATCCTTACTCCGCACCTAATACTAACATTGTTCCTGCTCCTTTCTAAATGTTATACACCAGTATATGCATTTGTTTAGACACACACATACCACAGCTTGCATATGAGGGAGAACATGCCACTTTTTTCTAAGATTGTGTGAGCTCCTAATATTATACATTATAAATCCACCTTGCAAATTTTGTAATGTAATTTAGAGCTGATTAATATTCCATTTTACAGTGCACTATAATTTTTTTTCTATTAATGGGCAACTAAGTTGGCTCCTCTCCTTGATATAGTGAATAAAGCCATAATACAATAAACATAGGCATGTAAATATTTCTAGTGGAGTATGAAGTTCTCTGGGAATGTGCTCAAGACTGAAATAGTTGATATATATATATATACATATATATATGCATATGCATATATATATTCTATTTTTAGTCTTTGAAGAAATTTCCAAACTGATTCCCATAATTGCTGAATTATTTTGCACCCTGTCAACAGTGAAGACTTTCTTTTCACATCAATCCAACATCTGCTGTCATATTTCTTGATTGTGATAATTTCTGACTGAGGTGAGGTGGTATCTTAGGGTAAGTTTAATATCTATTTCCTTGATTGTTAGGTATAGTGAGCGCTTTTAAAAAATACTTACTGGACATCTCCGTTTCCTCTCAGGAAGACTGCCTATTTGGTTCTTCTGGCCATTTGTTGTTTGGAGTTTTATTCTTTCGGTGTTTAATTTCTTCAATTTCTTTGTAAATTCGGGATATTAGACCTTTGCCTGAAGTGTAGCTGGCAAAGATTTTCTCTAGTCCTGTAGACTGTCTGCTTGTTCTGTTAGTAATTTTTTCCTGCTGTTCAGAAACTTTCTATTTTCATGGAATTCCATTTGTTAACACTTTGGCTGGTTTCTGGTTCTTTTGGAGTTCTATTCGGGAAGTTTTGCCTTCTCCAGTGCCTGGAAGAGGATTCCCTATGTTTTCCTTTAGAGGTTTTAGCTCTTTGGTTTTAAATTAATGTTTTTGATTAATTTTGAATTGATTTTTATACAAACTGAAAGGAATGAATCTAATTTCATTCTTCTTCAGGCAGATACCCAGTTTGGCTGCACCATTTGTTGAATATGCTATCTTTTTTCCCAATACATGCTTTTGCATTCTTTGTCAAAATTAAATGGGCATAACTTCGTCATTTTATTTCCAGGCCCTTTAATTTGATCTACTGATCTGCCTGTTCACTTACTGTCAGTAACAGACTTTCTTAGTCACTATAGTTCTGCAATATAGTTTGAGGTCTGGTTTAATACTTCCAACAGAATTTCTGACCCTTAGAACTACTTTGGTTAATTTTGAGGTTTATGATCCCATGCTAATTCTTGATTTATTTACCTAAATTTGTGAAATATAACATCAGAATTTTGAGAATTTTTTATTAAACCCATAGATTAATAGCCATTCTCATAATATTAATTTTTCTGTCAGGAAAGTCTTTATCTCATCTAGTGTCTTCTTTAATCTCCTTTTCCCATGTCTCAACATCTTCATTGTAGAGGTCTTTGTCTTATTTTGTTAGATATATTCCTAAATACTTTTGGGTAATTATTTTGAACAGGACCATTTTCCCAATCTGCTTTTATGAAAGTACATTGTTGAAATGTGTGAAGACTACTGTTTTGCTCTGTTTCTGTTTATTTTGCATACTGCAACTTCACTGTGAGAGTTTTAGATCCATAGTAGATTCTATAAGGACTAAGTCATTTTATAAGAACCTAAATCATAGGCAAATAGCAATAATTTGATTTATTTTACCATTTTTATTCTCTCTCTCTCTCTCTCTCTCTCTCTCTCTCTCTCTCTCTCTCTGCCTTTTTGCCTTTTTCTATCTAATTGCTATTGCTAAGACATCAGACAGTATATCAAATAAGAGATACTGGGTATCCTTGTCTTATTCCTGATTCCTTATTCCTGATTCCTAAGGAAATACTCTTGAGACTGTCTCCATTTTGTAGGATGTGCTTCCCTAATTGGTCCTTGGTTGTGTCAATAAAAAAAGGAGGAATCCAGTTGCTGGGAGAAAGGAAAAAGGTGGGACTTTTAGGTCCCAGGAGGAAGAGAAGGAACCCAGGAAGAGGGGAGAGAATTCTGACCAGGCTTTGGAGCAAGTAGAAAGCGGTAGGTCTTGGGCATTTAGAGTTTGTAACTTCCGCTGCCGGCAGGGGCCAAGGAGGACAGAGGGAGTCAGTTGATAAGATTAAGGCAGAAAATTCTTTGCCTAGCCATTGAGTTATCTGGCTAGTTTTAAAACAATAAAACTGTCTTGTGTGTTCCATCCTTGGAGCTAAGGTGGGCAGGAGGAGAAAGAGAGCAGTCGCTGGGGTGGTTGGTGGAAGCTTGACAACTAGCTGTGAGGGACTGGGAGAGCAATCACAGCTGGTGGGGGTGGTGGGGGCGACACAACCAGCTGGCCATTGGCTGAGCTGAGTGAGACCAGGCTCAGCTTATCTCAGAAGTTAGCCTAGAGTGTGGCCCCGGGGCAGAGGAGCAAGCATGTTCTTAAAAATTGCATGCAACACCATTTACTATAATGTTGTCCACAAGCCAACATATATCCTTTATTATTTTGAGGTGTATTTTATCTTTCCCTAACATCTCCAGAACTTTTATCATGAAGGCCCACTGCACTTTGTCATCGATTGAAGTGGCTACGCCGTTTCTGTGCTTAGGTTTACTTATGTGGTATATTACATCTGTTGGCCTAGGGATGTTTAACAACCTTAATGGGATAAAGCACATGTGATAGTAATTGGTAAACTTCTTAATGTATTCCTGAATTCCGTAAGCAAGTATTGTGTTGAGAACGTTCGCATTTGTGTTCATCAAAGAAATTGGTCTACAGCTGTTGTCGTGGTGGTGGTGTATATTTCCTGGTTTTAATGTCAGAGTAATATTGGTTTCTTAGATTCAATTTGGTAGTATTCCTTTAGTTTCTACTTTGTGGTGCAAGCTATGAAGATTTTCTATGAGATATTCCTGGACAGTTTGATATAATTCATCACTGAATTCATGTAGTCCTGGGCCTCTCTTTGAGGGGAAGTTTTTGTTTGTTTGTTTGTTTGTTTTGTTGTTGTTGCTGTTTTTTGGTAGTAGGTTTTCTAAGACAGGGTTTCTGTGTGTAGCCCTGGTTGTCCTGGAACTCACTCTATAGACCAAGCTGGCCTTGAACTCACGTGGCCTGGATTAAAGGCATGTGCCACCATTGCCAGCTGAAGAGAAGCTTTTTAAACACAGTTTCAATTTCATTTATTTTGTAATGGGTCTGTTTAAGTTATTTATATTTTCTGGATTTTATGTGATATTTCTCATATTTCTTTAAACATGAGCATTTATCACTACCTGTTTAGTGACTTATATGAAATCCGTGACAAAGAATACAAGGAAAAAGTCTAAATATGTTCAAAGATCTCAAAGCAGACACAGATGACTTATGAATAAATTCTAAGAGGATACGAATAATTTCCAGAGTGAATTTTTAAAGTTGAATGAATAAGGATGTCAGTGTAAGATACAAAAGTAAAATTCATCATATAGAAATATTTTTTATATTCAAAAGATATCAGAAATGAAATTTTCAGCACACCAAATAAGAAAACCCTTGGAGAGTCTTGCAAATGGAATGGGTCATATGGTGGTAGAGTAGCAGACATTAAGAATAGGGTAGAGGAACTATGCAATTTAGTTAAAGTTAACCACAATTTCTTTTAAAAATATATGAACAAAATATAAGAGGTTCTTGGGATACATCGCACACATACAAAACAAGATCATATTTACAAATTATTGGCATAGAAGGAAAAGAATTCTGTGCCAGAGGCATAGAAATTATTTTCAATTAAATTGCAAGATGATCTCTCAATTCTAAGGTTTAGTTTCAGACCCCAGGATAAGGGGCTGAGGTACATATTTTGCACACCTAAGCAGATCTGGCCTTGAGGTGCTCCCAGCATCCCTCAGTCCGTATCTGGCTGGTCTGGGCTGCCCTTCCCTCAGAGGCTCCTCCCTATATAATCCAGACATTTTGGTCTCCTCTTCTTCTCTCTCCCCTTCTCTCTGCCCATGTGCTCTTTCTCTCTTTCTCTTCCCCTTCCCCTCTTTCTTCCTTTGTATGGTGACTTCCCTGGCCTCAGTCCCTGGGGCCAATAAACTTACCAGAGAACACCTTCCCAATAAACCTTCATTTAATATAATCTCATTTCATTTCAACAGTGGAGAAATTATTCATCACTAACAAAAGAGATAGATGTTCATCCAAGTACAAGAGGCATGTAAAACACCAAATAGACTAGACCAGAAACATATTTTGTTATACATAAAATAATCATAGTGTCCCTACCCCTGTTCCATAAGCCTTATTTCCTGAGCTGTGTGTTCTGTACAGAATATCTGAGCTACAGACAATGTAATGGGGTATCAGGCAAAGCTTTAATAGAATAGTGAAGGCTGACTAGAAAACTCTGGATTGACCCTGCTATGAATAATTTTTCAGTCACCTACTAGCTCTTAATAGAATATATTTTTACTGGATATTTTTTATTTATTTCCTGGATGTTTTGGGTTAGGAGTTTTTTGCTTTTCTTTGACTGTTGTGTCAATATTTTCTATGGTATCTTCTGCACCTGAGATTCTCTCCTCTATCTCTTGTATTCTGTTCGTGATGCTTACGTCTATGACTCCTGATCTCTTTCCTAGGTTTTCTATCTCCAGTGTTGTCTCCTTTTGTGATTTCTTTATTGTTTCTATTTCCATTTTTAGATCCTGTATGGTTTTATTCAGTTCCTTCCCTATGTTTGATTATGTTTTCCTGTAATTCTTTGAGGCATTTTTTTTTTGTTTCCTCTTTAAGGACATCTACTTGTCTTATATTGCTTTAAGGAAGTTATTTATGTCCTTCTTAAAGTCCTGTAACATCATCATGAGTTGTGATTTTAAGTCAAAATCTTGCTTTTCCTGTGTGCTGGGGTATCCAGGCCTTGCTGTGGTGGGGAACTATGTTCTGATGATGCCAAGTGGTCTTGGTTTCTGTTGCTTAGATTCTAGCCCTTGCTTCTTGACATCTGCTTAGCTCTGGCGTTAGCTGGTCTTGCATTCTCTGACAGTGGCTTGACCCTCCTGTAAGCCCGTGTGTCAAGAGATTGGCTTTCTCCCAGCGGGATCAGAGTACAGAACAGTGTCACAGAGTCAGCTCTGGTCACAGGTGGAAACCAGAATGATCCTGTCCCAGATTGCTCCTTGGTTCCTGTGTCCAGAGTGCTCCAGGCAAGTTACTCTTGGGCCAGGAATGTGAGTAGAAGTGGTGCTCTCACTTGTGCTCTCAGGATTGTCTGTACTTCTGAGAGTCCAGCTGTCTCCCGATGGGATCTGAGTACAGAGAAGAATATATTTTCATATGATATGAGGATAGGAAATAAATATTGAACCACAGGAAAAAACTAAATTTTATTTGTGTGTGTGTGTGTGTGTGTGTGTGTGTGTGTGTGTGTGTGTGTGTGTGTGTGTGTGTGTGAATGTATGTACATATGTATTATGGGGGTTGGCATATTGTGGAAGTCAAAGGTCAACTTTGTGGAGTCTCTCCTTTCATTTTCATATAGATTTGTGGATTAAACTCAGGTCAGGTCACCAGGTTTATGTGGTAAGAGCCTTTACCCACAGCCATATAGCGGGCCCCTAACTCTTCATTTCCATGATAATTGCTTTTGACTGTCAACTTGATTGGACTTCAGATTAACTTGGGGATGTGTTAGAAATATCTTGGTGTATAGTATGTCTCAGTAGATATATCTAAAGAGAGTTAACTGAGGATTGTCCTATACCATAAATATGGATTCTGTAGGGGCCCAGATGAATAAAATGGAAAAAAGGAGAAAGCCAGAGAGGCACTAGCATTCTCTGTTCACTCATTAAGTCAACAGCTCTCCATGTATTTCTGCCACCATTATTCTCTGTCCAAGAGCCTGTAGCCAAGTGACATTATGAAACCATGAACCAAAATACAGTAATGCTCCATCCAAGTTATTCTTAAGTGTTTGGTATAACAATGAGAAAAGCAACTGGTATAATTTTATATTCAGAAAACTAATTCATCCTAATGCTTTCCCTCTTTCCTACATGTTGAGAGAATTGATTATACTTGGGATACAATGACCAGTGCTACTGAGAGAAAGGGGACTCTGTATGATTATAAGTTACTAACATTTGAGGCACTGCCTTTATAAATATGGTGACTAACTTTATGAATTTAATTTTTGGTCTCTCATTTACCAAAGTCCTTTTTTAAATTTTAATGAATCCAATTAAAATAGTCCATGTTTGGAGATGGAGCACTTTGTGGTCCCAGGAAATTCTCTTTAATTGAGTGCAAACATTTGTTACAGGGAAATAGAAGAGGCTTTGGGGTCAGTCGCTGATTTCTTTTGCACTGGCCTTCACTATGAAGTTATTTAGCAGGTTTGGTTCTCAGGAAGATGCATTGGAGTAGATGAAAGCGAGATAAAGAACTGCAGAGCTTCCCAGAAGAAAACAGTTGCTTGCAATGGCCATGCTACCAGCATGTGTGCAATCACACGTATATGCATGCTCACCCCTCGAAGCTCCCACAAAGCTGTTCAGGCTGAAACACACTCACTTTCAGTTTCCACTGCTAAATTAATAAGTAAGACCATGCATACATGGTGTTTAATATTCCTGTTTGGTTTTCAGAAAATTATATACAAACTTGATTTTAAAAGATCAAACAAATCACCAAAGCTATTTAGTAAAAGAAGCAACCCCCCGTTCCACCTTCAATCAACTTCTCTTCAGAGGAACTTTGAGTTATTTTTGCCTCAGACCAAATACTATATTTATATTTACACTTAATTACTCTGTTCATTGTGTATTGCTGTCTTGAATCTAAAAATATTTAAGAAGCTTTGAAAAATTATCCTCTCCCTGTTTCTCTTCATGCCTTATAATCCCACATAAATGAGTTTGTCATAATTTTTAGCTCAATATTTAATATTTATATTGTTGTTATGAATCTTATAATATAGTACCTGTGGAGTTGTGCTACTTTAGTATATACTCATATGTTATCTAAGTACAGTTATTCACTGTAGAATTGGTTTTAAACATACTTCTCAGTTCCTGCATGGTGGTTTGTTCCATTGTCCCTTTTATTTATCATTTGATCAACTTGCTTTATACAGAATAGCATAGCCTCAGTTGCTGACAGTTTCCTGTGATGTGTATAGACACAGTGTGAATTCTCTCAGTCTTATCTTAAAGGGAACTTTCATGAGAATCTGGCTGCATTCATCCCAGGCTGAGAGTCCCTTTTGCTCCCTTGATGGGTTGGAAGTCACCTCTTGTCCTCGTCTTCCTCACCTATACTCAAAACGGTTGCTTCAAATGATTTTACTTGTGGTCTCCTCTATGCCAACTGTAGTTTTGAAACTGGATGCAAACCTGAACATATCTGAGAAGGAGAAATGTCACTGGAAGAACTGCTTCCCCTCCATCATTTTGTTCTGTAGGTAAGTTGATGCGGGGCCTTTTCTTGATTAATGATTGATACAGGAAGACCTAGTTTACCTTGCAAAGTGCTCCCATGGGCAGATAGTCCTGGGTTGTATTAGAAATAAGCTGAGCAAGCTGTGGGGGCAAGGCAAAAAGCCCCGGTCCTCTGTGACAGTGGTTCTCAACCTGTGGGTCACAATCCCTTTGGGGGTGGTTCCTAAGTCCACGGGAAAACACAGTTATTTACATTACAATTCATAATAGCAGCAAAATTACAGTTATGAAGTAGCAACAAAAATAACTTTTTTTATGCTTGGGGTCACCACAACATGAAGAACTGAATTAAAGGGTCATAGCAGTAGGAAGGCTGAAAACTACTGCTCTAGTGCCTGCTTCAGTTCCTGCCTTGAGGTCCTGCCATGATCCTCCTTCATGATGAACTCCAGTAGTCATCCAAAAAAATTTTTATTTTCTCACCCCAAGTTGCTTTTGGTCATGCTACTGTGACAGCAATAAACACCTAAGAGGGCCAAAGATCCCTAAGAAGGAGAAAGCATATATATATGCTTTTTGTCTTTTTCTGTCAATCATGATTAATTAATTGGATGAGAAGAAAAATTCTAATTTAGAAATCAGCTTCTCTGAATTTCGGAGGATTATAATCTTTCCCATTGTCTATTTTGTTATTTAAATAATGTATCTTTAATTGGTGTACAGCCCTTGATAATCCTGGAATTCTACAAAGCAGTTCTTAAACGAGTGTATAGTGTAGTTGGAGAATGCTCGCCCCCAAAAGTTCTTATCCTTTCCTCTACCCAACAGCTCCCTTTGTTCCTCTAGATATATTTATTTATGTTTTCACATTATTTTACAAACATTTTAATTAAATCATAATTACAGCACTTGCCCCCTTTCCTCCCTTCAACCACTCCTATGTCCCCTCCCTCTTTCTTCAATCAATGGATCAATGGCTCTTCTGTTATTATTGTACAGCAGACACACATACACAGAGAGAGGGGAGGAGGGCAGGGGGGATGGGAGGGAGAGGGAAAGAAAGAGACAAGGCCCCAAGTCAAGGGTTTTTTTGTCCCCAACACCATCCCCTCCATATATACGTAATTTCAGGGATGGCCACTTTGTATTGGATAACCAACTGGGGACCAATCCTTAGGGAAATTAATTCTTCCATTCTCATCAGTCTTTAGACTCATGTCATTCTTTGTCTAGAACTGTGTCTTGGTTAGGGTTTCTATTGTTAAAATATCATGACTAAAAGCAACTCGATGTTGAAAGCATTTATTATACATCTTAAACACAGTCCATGAGGAAGCCAGAGAAGAAAGTCAAGACTGAAGTCTGGAGACAGGAACTGAAGCTAGCTCCCTTTCTGACTCTCTCCTCATAGGCTCCTTAGCCTGCTTTCTTATGCAACCCAGGATGACCTGCCTAGGGGTGACCTAGGCCTTTACACATTAATAATCAGTCACAAAAAAAAAAAGGTTCCACAAACTTGTCTAGAGGCAAAGTGATAGAAGCATTTTACGATTCCTTCTTCCCAGAAGCCCCTTATTGATATCAAGTTGGCCTAAAATAATTGCTAACAGAGAATGGAATCCTGTCAAGATTTCTCCCTTCTATATTAGCATAGCTATTACTATTGTCATTATTCAGGACTTCTGTAGGCAGCCATGTTGAGGTGTCACTGGTGGGGCCTCATTGTTGTTTCTAAGAGAGAAAAGTTTCACAGTAGACTTTCTGTCCCTCTGTCTCTTACAGTCTTCCTGTTTCCTCTCCTTACATATGGATCTGTGGGGGCTGAACCCTCCAAGTCTGTTGATCTCTGCATTATGATATCAAGGATGTATGATATTATTTTATATTAACTAGAATTATATTCAATAATATAAATGTATGTAAATATATATAGTACATAGTCTCTCTCTCTCTCTCTCTGTGTGTGTGTGTGTGTGTGTGTGTGTGTGTGTGTGTGTGTGTGTGTTAAATGAAGTTATGCTTCTTGGACTAACAATGCTTCCTACTATAACCATGCACATCTAATAAAACTACATTACTAGGCATGAAAATTTCTTTTCCAGTTGTTGAGCAGAATAATTCAAATGACTCCTCAAACAGTATAAGCTATAGCCATTGTCCTTTGTCACTATAAGTTCTTTCCTAACGCTGAAGGTCCCGCATGGCACACATGAGTCAAATGATTTGAGCTAGAGCTAATCTGAGACCCTTCTCTCTCAAATCTAACTTTCATAGTACTAGAAAGTACTATTGAAGCTACCAAGGGAGGAAAGCAATCAATAGGCCTATCCTGCTGTGATGAGTAAATGTGCTATAAAAATGCCTTCTGTCTGAGGACTCATGCTCCCAGATTCAGTAAATACAGATAACTGTCATCCTTCTAAAAGTAACACGTAAGTGAGAGGAAGCTATCAGAAAATAGTGTAAATCAAATATGGTCCATAAAACTACGTAGCAATTTACAAATTATCCTGTTAAAAGGATGGCTGAGAAAGACGTCATACCCCAGTTATTGCACCACATTACATTGTTCCAGTAGCACAAATGGGATGCTTCAGATGCTAGAAAGTACATTTTAGCCAAACTTGTACATTAATAAAAATAGTTGGCACGTATCATAGGCCTTGCTAAGTACAAATTTGGCTTTCCTATTGTAGTAGCATGCTGATGTTGCAGTGGCCAAGCGTCTGAAGTTTAGCAGATGTTTATAAGTCTTTGACAAATGCTTATAAGAATATTCAAGCAGAGTACCATGTTAAACTGAAAACAAACTGGCACTACTATCTCTTCCGATACCTCGTCAATGCCTTTTTGCACCACCTCTTTCTTATTCAGGGTTCAGCTACACTTAGGACCAGAATAAAAAATATGTCAATTTTGAGCTTTAGCCCCAGTAATTCCTGAATGACCTAAGTAGATGGGTATAATCACCCACCAGAACCAACTCTTTGAGATTAACTTAGAGCCAGCGTCTCCAAGACCTTGAGGCAGTTCAACCAAGATCAAGGGAACACTGCTTTTTAGTCCACAGGGGCATCTGAGTGGATGGTAGCTACCAGAAGACCTGCTCAGCTGGCTTGCATACTAAGGAGCAATTATAAACGCTCATTGTCTTCATTCACATTTTGGCAGAGATTATAACACAGTATTGATGTGGTAACGGATAAATAAATGACCATGCAGAGCCATGCTAGTGAGCACATAGCTGGCTATTTACATTGTTGTGTATTAGCTCTGTTGTATGTTTTCTCTTTACAATCCAGGATATACCTACAGTTAACCAAAGTCATTCAAGATCTGAGTTTCATTTCTTTATTTTAGAAGTACCCCTAAATTCTATTTTCTCAGGTTAGGATTCTGACTCTGCTATTAGTCAAGAGTAACAAAGTACTGTTTGTGCAAGAAGAAAATAAATTGACGTAGGGAAAATCGTGACTCACCAGCTTACTAACCTCAAGAGGAACTTTCATTTAGTAGGAGAGACTTTAAATTTCTTTTTTTCTTCCTTTCTTCTCCTCAATTCTTCTTCCTGCCTGCCTCCTGTCCTCCCTCTGTCCCTCTGTGCCTCTCTGTGTCTCTGTCCCATCTGTCCCACCTGCTGGGACTCAAACACAGAAACTCAGATATGACAACCACACATGCTACTGTCAAGCTACACACCCAGCCCCAATTATCTTTTTCTCTAGGTGGAGCAACACTATTGTGGAGATGTAACTGAGCTCATCAGAGTCATGGAATTTTGGAAGCAGCCATGGTCCCTTTGTTTTTTAGATATTAACACTGAAAGCCTGGGTCTGGTCTTTTGCTTGAGAGTTTATTTGGGTCATTTCCTAATATTATGGGTGTATATGCAGCATGCTAATACAGCTGAGATCAACATGGCCCAAGAGCTAGGACAACTAAATTCATGGGAAGACAAATGCTGGATTCACCAGGGTAAGCAGTGGAGAGACTTTGCAAGTTAGGACTTCCCATGACAGTCCACACAGAAGAATCTATTCATGAAGAAATGGACCCAACTGAATCTCTGGCTTCTGTTGTGAGTGCCATTTGGAGTTCAGAGACAGAATACTCCCTGAATCAGCATTTTGTTCTCAAAAAAGAGGGGTATGTTCAATGTCATATCCAATTAATGGTGACTTTGCTTTGGTATTTGCAGTGTGGATAGACTGTGTCTAATTTCCTCTGTAGAGTATGGCAGTTCTTCTCAGTACAAACTACAGCTTGCAATGCCCTGAAACGCAGGACTATAGCCAACACTGACAGTAGCACACTGGATATGGTGAGTAAGTTGTGGACTATTTGCTTGTGCTTTGCAACAAGAGCAAGCTACTCCTCCAAAGGTTGTCAGGCTGCACACAGCAGCTAACACATCACTCCATCTGAATCCGCAGACTACTCAATCTCTAATTAAAGTCAAGCCAAGTAAACAAATGGATTCTTATTTCTATTGCCTAAGAACTAAGGTGCCAAGCTTTTCAGGTTGATGCCTTTTGTAAACTCTTCTAGATTTATCCCCATCATTATCCATCCTGTGTGTGTTCTCTCTCTCTCTCTCTCTCTCTCTCTCTCTCTCTCTCTCTCTCTCTCTCTCTCTCTCTCTCCTCCCTCCTCTCCCTCTCCCTCTCCCTCTCCCTCCCCTCCCCAACCTCCCCCCCCACCTGGGATATTGATGTGTCAGCTGAGGTATTGTGCTGTGTGCCTCCTGATGGCTTTATTCTCTGGGACATGATAAAATTGAAGCAGGAGACTAGGGAGTGAGGTAGAGGAAGAGATTCCATAAATTAACATAGTAAAAACCAGAAGACTTCAGCCCACTAGGGCTTCTTTCTATCAAGGGAGTAATCCCAGGAAAAAGGGGACGGGGGATTATACAAAAGACCCATAAAAGGTCACACAGCTCCTCACCCCTTCCTTTTTACTGTCTTGGCACTAGGCCGCAGGCCACTTCAGGCCCACCTCCAAGCTCATTTGTATTTCCTCTTTTATAACCTCTCCTTTCCCCTAACAATCCATACGTCTCTGCGCGATTCATTGTAAGGAGGCTGAAGAACCTGAACAAATGCTGGCTGCCCTCCAGACACAAACACACTCTATGCAGAAGGAAAGAAGAGATAAATTCAGAGGACTTGTGCATGGTTCCTGCCTCTTGGCTCTCAGCACCTCCACTCATAGCATCCAGGGAAGGCCAACTCTTCCTCAGTTGTCTTCACAGTTCATGTTTACTCTGAGAACACTTGTCACTAGGGACTGCTAGTAGCCTCGCTGTTAGAATTAGGCCCAGGGTCCTCCACTGCCCATGTTCTCCTGGCTACTTTTTTTCTTTTCTTTTTTTTTTGGAGCTGGGGACCGAACCCAGGGCCTTGAGCTTGCTAGGCAAGCGCTCTACCACTGAGCTAAATCCCCAACCCTCCTGGCTACTTTTAATATGTCCTTTACTGACCTTCAGTTAACTCACTTGAATATGTCTTAGGCTTGTTGCTGAGATTCCTGATTTAAGCATTGTTAAGTAGAACCTCACAGTTTCTACTGATTGAAAAAAGAAGTTTATTAAAATGTTTTTCATCCTGTTTCCTTTCCCCACTCATCCCAAATCCTTCCCAGTCCCTTATTCACTTACCTTTATATTCTCTCTTTTTCTCACTCCCTCTCTCAAAACAAACAAAAGAAAATCAAAACAAACAATAACAACAAAACAAAAAACCTGTAAGACAAACAAAACAAAACAAAAAGCAACCCCCCCAAAATGGAGTCTGTTTTGTTTGCCAATTGCCCATGTAGTGCTTTGTATATAAAATTTTCTGGAAGTTGCCTTGCTCATAGAGTCTCTACACAGCTATAGAAAAGTAACCAAGACAGAAGTTGGTATCAGGAGTAGAGTACTGCTGTGAAAGGCCTGACCGTGCTTGCTTTTAAAGAGATGTAGAATAATAGCACTTTGTACTGGGAAAGCAGTTGGGTGCTGTAAGCAGAGTTTAAAGGGCCATCCTAGAAGGAACTTGGAAGATAGTATTACTGACAGTAATTTGAGGTCTACCTCAAGAGTTTTCAGGGGGAAATAATACTAGCAACTAGGATGGAGACCATTCTGATGTTATTTTAGAAGAGAATATAGTTGGTTTTCACTCTTACCCTAAGAAACTGTGGTTTGAATAGGTCTCCCCCCCCATATATTTATGTGTTTGAATGCTTGGCTACTGGGAGTAGCACTATTAAGAGGTGTGGCCTTACAGCAAACCAGTGGCTAACATTAAACTAAATGGAGAGAAACTTGAAGCAATCCCACTAAAATCAGGGACTAGACAAGGCTGCCCACTCTCTCCCTACTTATTCAATATAGTTCTTGAAGTTCTAGCCAGAGCAATCAGACAACAAAAGGAGGTCAAGGGGATACAGATCGGAAAAGAGGAGGTCAAAATATCACTATTTGCAGATGATATGATAGTATATTTAAGTGATCCCAAAAGTTCCACCAGAGAACTACTAAAGCTGATAAACAACTTCAGCAAAGTGGCTGGGTATAAAATTAACTCAAATAAATCAGTAGCCTTCCTCTACACAAAAGAGAAACAAGCCGAGAAAGAAATTAGGAAACGACACCCTTCATAATAGACCCAAATAATATAAAAGTACCTCGGTGTGACTTTAACCAAGCAAGTAAAAGATCTGTACAATAAGAACTTCAAGACACTGAAGAAAGAAATTGAAGAAGACCTCAGAAGATGGAAAAGATCTCCCATGCTCATGGATTGGCAGGATTAATATAGTAAAATGGCCATTTTACCAAAAAGCCATCTACAGATTCAATGCAATCCCCATCAAAATACCAATCCAATTCTTCAAAGAGTTAGACAGAACAATTTGCAAATTCATCTGGAATAACAAAAAACCCAGGATAGCTAAAACTATCCTCAACAATAAAAGGACTTCAGGGGAATCACTATCCCTGAACTCAAGCAGTATTACAGAGCAATAGTGATAAAAACTGCATGGTATTTGTACAGAGACAGACAGATAGACCAATGGAACAGAATTGAAGACCCAGAAATGAACCCACACACCTATGGTCACTTGATTTATGACAAAGGAGGCAAATCCATCCAATGGAAAAAAGATAGCATTTTCAGCAAATGGTGCTGGTTCAACTGGAGGTCAACATGTAGAAGAATGCAGATCGATCCATGCTTATCACCCTGTACAAAGCTTAAGTCCAAGTGGATCAAGGACCTCCACATCAAACCAGACACACTCAAACTAATAGAAGAAAAACTAGGGAAACATCTGGAACACATGGGCACTGGAAAAAATTTCCTGAACAAAACGCCAATGGCTTATGCTCTAAGATCAAGAATCCACAAATGGGATCTCATAAAACTACAAAGCTTCTGTAAGGCAAAGGACACTGTGGTTAGGACAAAACGGCAACCAACAGATTGGGAAAAAAGATCTTTTACCAATCCTACAACAGATAGAGGCCTTATATCCAAAATATACAAAGAACTCAAAAAGTTAGACCGAGGGAGACAAATAACCCTATTAAAAAATGGGGTTCAGAGCTAAACAAAGAATTCACAGCTGAGGAATGCCGAATGGCTGAGAAACACCTAAAGAAATGTTCAACATCTTTAGTCATCAGGGAAATGCAAATCAAAACAACCCTGAGATTTCACCTCACACCAGTGAGAATGGCTAAGATCAAAAACTCAGGTGACAGCAAATGCTGGCGAGGATGCGGAGAAAGAGGAACACTCCTCCATTGTTGGTGGGTTGCAGACTGGTACAACCATTCTTGAAATCAGTCTGGAGGTTCCTCAGAAAATTGGACACTGAACTGCCTGAGGATCCAGCTATACCTCTCTTGGGCATATACCCAAAAGATGCCCCAACATATAAAAAAAGACACGTGCTCCACTATGTTCACAGCAGCCTTATTTATAATAGCCAGAAGCTGGAAAGAACCCAGATACCCTTCAACAGAGGAATGGATACAGAAAATGTGGTTCATCTACACAATGGAATACTACTCAGCTATCAAAAAACAATGACTTTATGAAATTCAGAGGCAAATGGTTGGAACTGGAAAATATCATCCTGAGTGAGCTAACCCAATCACAGAAAGACATACATGGTATGCACTCATTGATAAGTGGCTATTAGCCCAAATGCTTGAATTACCCTAGATGCCTAGAACAAATGAAACTCAAGACAGATGATCAAAATGTGAATGCTTCCTCCTTCTTTAAAAGGGGAACAAGAATACCCTTGGCAGGGAATAGAGAGGCAAAGATTAAAACAGACACAGAAGGAACACCCATTCAGAGCCTGCCCACATGTGGCCCATACATATACAGCCACCCAATTAGACAAGATGGATGAAGCAAAAGAAGTGCAGACCGACAGGAGCGGATGTAGATCGCTCCTGAGAGACACAGCCAGAATACAGCAAATACAGAGGCGAATGCCAGCAGCAAACCACTGAACTGAGAATAGGACCCCCGTTGAAGGAATCAGAGAAAGAACTGGAAGAGCTTGAAGGGCTTGAGACCCCATATGTACAATAATCCCAAGCAACCAGAGCTTCCAGGGACTAAGCCACTACCTAAAAACTATACATGGACTGACCCTGGACTCTGACCTCATAGGTAGCAATGAATATCCTAGTAAGAGCACCAGTGGAAGGGGAAGCCCTGGGTCCTGTTAAGACTGAACCGCCAGTGAACTAGACTGTTGGGGGGAGGGTGGCAATGGGGGGAGGGTGGGGAGGGGAACACCCATAATGAAGGGAAGGGGGGAAGGGGATGTTTGCCCGGAAACCGGGAAAGGGAATAACACTCGAAATGTATATAAGAAATATTCAAGTTAAAAAAAAAAAAAGAGGTGTGGCCTTGTTGGAGGACACGTGTCACTATGGAGTTAAGCTTGAGTTCTCCTAGTGCTCAAGCCCCACCTAGTACAGTGCAGATGAGACCCTCCTCCTGGCTGCTGCAGAAGACAGTCTCTTTCTATTGTCTTGTCTTTGGATCAAGATATAGAACTCTCAGCTTTTTCCACAGCACCATGTCTGCCTGCATGCTGCCATGCTTCCTACCCTGATGATAATGGACTAAACCTTTGAAACTGTAAGCCAGCCACAATTAAATGATTGCCTTTATAAGAGTTGCCTTGATTATGGTCTCCCTTCACAGCATTCGGAAGCCAAACTAAGACACTCTGAGGCTAAATTGAAGAATTTTGGACTAATTGTGTTGCAGAGATTTCCAGACAACACAAAATTGGCCGTGTTGCAGGGTTATTAGTAGTCACTATTATGCGGGTCTACAATGAAAAAGGCCAAGATAGCAAAAATAAATAAAAAATATATCGAGTTTGAGGAAATAAAAAAGAAACAGGAAATGTCATGCTGGAGCCAAGGCTTGTGCTGAAAGATGAAAGGAAGGGCTGGATGCAAAATGAAATAAAGGAAGTGGTGCTATCAGGCAAACCCCAGCCAGCCAATCCTGCAATTTGTGGAAGGAAAAGTCCTGGGGGATTTTCTCTTTCTAAAAAGTATCAAAACTTATGCAAATGAGGTCTCAAAATCCCATGCTTGCCCAACCTAGATAACTCAGCAACTGCTCTAGCACCTGCCTGCATGCTGCCATGCTCCCCACCATGAAGAGAAGCCTCGGAAACTGTAAGTAAGCAAGGCAGTAGTGAAATGCTTTCTCTCAAAAGGGTTGTCTTGAAGGAAAACTCATAGCTCTGAGTGCCTCCAAATAGAAACTGGAGAGAGCATACATTAGCACCTTACAGCACACCTAAAAGCTCTAGAACAAAAAGAAGCAAATACACCCAAGAGGAGTAAACGGCAGGAAATAATTAAACTCAGTACTGAAAGCAAGAAAGTAGAAACAAGAAGAACTATACAAAGAATCAACAAAACCAGGAGCTGGTTCTTTGAGAAAATCAACAACATAGATAAACCCTTAGCCAGACTATCCAGAGGGCACAGAGAGAGTGTACAAATTAACAAAATCAGAATTGAAAAGGGAGACATAACAAAAGAAACTGAGGAAAATGAAAAAAAAAAAAAAAAAAAAGATCAGATCCTACTACAAAAACCTATACTCAACAAAACTCCAAAATCTGGATGAAATGAACAATTTTCTACACCAGGTACCAAAGTTAAATCAGGATCAGATAAACCATCTAAACAGTCCCATAACTCAAAAAAAAAAAAAAAAAAAAGAATAGAAGCAGTCATTAAATGTCTCCCAACCAAAAAAAGCCCATGACCACATGGGTTTAGTGGAGAATTCTATCAGACCTTCATAGAAGACCTAATACCAATACTGTCCAAACTATTCCACAAAATAGAAACAGAAGTAATATTACACAATTCCTTCTATGAAGTCACAATTATACTTATACCTAAACCACACAAAGACCCAACAAAGAAAGAAAACTTCAGACCAAATTCCCTTAAGAATATCGATGCAAAAATACTCAATAAAATTCTTGCAAACTGAATCCAAGAACACATCAAAACAATTATACATTATGATTAAGTAGATTTCATCCCAGGGATACAGGGATGGTTCAATATATGGAAACAAAATCCACTATATAAAAAATACTCAAAGGAAAAAACCACATGGTCATCTCATTAGATGCTGAGAAAGCATTAGACAAAATTCAACACCTCTTCATGTTAAAAGGCTTGGAAAGATCAGAAATTTAAGGCCCATACCTAAACATAGTAAAAGCAAAATACAGCAAACCAGTAGCCAACATCAAACTAAATGGAGAGAAACTTGAAACAATCCCACTAAAATCAGGGACTAGACAAGGCTGCCCACTCTCTCCCTACTTATTCAATATAGTAATTGAAGGCCTAGCAGAGCCATCAAACAACAAAAGGAGGTCAAAGAGATACAAATTGGAAAGGAAGAAGTCAAAGTATCGCTATTTGCAGATGATATGATAGTATACTTAAGTGGCCCCCAAAATTCCACCAGAGAACTACAGCTAATAACTTCAGCAAAGTGGCTGGATATAAAATTAAAACAAATTAGTAGCCTTCCTCTACTCAAAAGATAAACAGGCTGAAAAAAAATTACACCCTTCACAATAGTCAGAAATAATATAAAATACTTTGGTGTGACTCTAACCAATCAAATGAAAGATATGTATGACAAGAACTTCAAATCTCTGAAGAAATAAATTGAAGATCTCAGAAGATGGAAAGAACTCCCATGCTCATGGATTGGCAGGAATAATATAGTAAAAGTGGCAATCTTGCCAAAAGCAATCTACAGATTTAATGCAATCCCCATCAAAATTCCAACTCAGTTCTTCATAGAGTTAGAAAGAGCAATTTGGAAATTCATTTGGAATAACAAAAAACCCAGGATAGCGAAGAAAACTATCCTTAACCATAAAAGAACTTCTGGGGGAATCACCATCCCTGACCTCAAGCTGTATTACAGAGTAATAGTGATAAAAACTGTATGATATTGGTACTGAGACAGGCAGTAAGATCAATGGAATAGAAGTGAAGACCCAGAACTGAACCTCCACACCTATGGTCACTTGATCTTTGACAAAGGAGCTAAAACCATCCAGTGGGAAAAGATATCATTTTCAACAAATATTGCTTGTTCAACTGGAGGTCAGCATGTAGAAGAATGCAAATCAATCTGTTCTTATTGTCCTGTACAAAGGTTAGGTCCAAGATCAAGTACCTACACATAAAACCAGATACACTCAAACTAATAGAAGAAAAAGTGAGGAAGAGCCTCGAAAAAAATGGGCACTGGGGAAATTTTCCTGAACAGAACACCAATGGCTTATGCACTAAGATCAAGAATCAATGAATGGGACTTCATAAAATTGCAAGACTTCTGTAAGGCAAAGGACACTGTCAACAGGACAAAAAGGCAACCAACAGATTGGGAAAAGATCTTTACCAAACCTACATCTGATAGAGGGCTAATATTCAATATATACAAAGAACTCAACAAGTTAGACTCCAGACAGTCAATTAACCCTATTAAAAAATGGGGAACAGAGTTAAACAAAGAATTCTCAACTAAGAAATATCAATTGTCTGAGAAGGCCCTAAAAGAATGTTCAACATTAGTTATCAGGGAAATGCAAATCAAAACAACCCTGAGATTCCACCTCACACCACTCAGAATGGCTAAGTTCAAAAACGCAGGTGACAGCAGATGCTGGTGATGATATGGAGAAAGAGGACCACTCCTCCATTGTTGGTGGGATTGCAAGACTCTGGAAATCAGTCTGGAGGATCCTCAGAAAATTGGATATTGTTCTACCTGAGGACCCAGAAATACCACTCCTGGGCATATACCCAAGTGATGTTCCAACATACAATAACAACACATGTTTCACTACATTTGTAGCAGCCTTATTTATAATAGACAGAAGCTGGTAACAACCCAGATGTCTCTCAACAGAGGAATAAATACAGAAAATGTGGTATATTTACACAGTATGTAGTACTACTCAGCTATTAAAAACAATGACTTCATGAAATTCATAGACAAATAGATGGAACTACAAAATATCATCCTGAGTGAGATAACCCAATCCAAAAAAAAAAAAAAAAAAACCCACATGGTATGTACTCACTGATAAGTGGATATTAGCCCAAAACTTGGATACCCAAGATACAATTCACAGACCAAATGAAGCTCAAGAAGAAGGAAGACCAAAGTGCAGATGCTTCAGTCCTTCTTAGAGGGAGAAACAAAAATATTCATAGGAGGAGATATGCAGACAAAGTTTGGAACAAAGACTGAAGGAAAGGCCATCCAGAGACTGCCCCACTTGGGGATCCAGCTCATATACATACAGCCACCAAACCCAGACACTACTACCGATGCCAAGAAATGCATGCTGACAGGAGCCTGATGTAGCTGTGTCCTGAGAGGCTCTGCCAGAGCATGACAAATACAGAGGTGAATGCTAGCAGCCAACCATTGAACTGAGACTGGGGTCCATATTGGAGGAGTTAGAGAAAGAATTGAAGGAGCTGAAGGAATATGCAACACCGTAAGAACAAAAATACCAACCAACCAGAGCTCCCAGGGACTAAACCACCATCCAAAGAGTACACATGGACAGACCCATAACTCCAGCTACATATGTTGGCACCAACGGAAGGAGAAGCCCTTGTTCCTGCCAATTCTGATCCCACCCCCAGTGTGCAGGAATGTCTAGGTAGAGAAGCAGGAAAGGGTGCGTTCATGCTCATAGAAGAAGGGGGAGGGGAGATGTAATAAGGGGTTTATGGTCAGGAAACAGGGAAAGGGGATAACATTTGAAATGTAAATTAAAAATATGCAATAGAAAAAGAGTTGTCTTGGTCATGGAGACAATTCCCAACAATATAAGGATGACTAAGACAGGCTACCACAATCAGCTCTGACAATGTATGTGCAAAATAATAATATAGTACAGACTGAGGAGCACTTATTTGTTTCAGGACACACACCCACCCACCAATAATTAATGCAAAATGAGGCCATTAATTTGAAAAAGAACCAGCAGGGTTTGGGGGATGTATGGGAGGGCATGCAAAGAAGGAAAGGGAAGGGGAAAGGATGTTATTATATTACAATTTCAAAATATGAAAGAAATGGTAAAATTGCTATTTTGTGGTCCCATGAATATCTTTGAAATGTGATCCTTTATGCTCTCACAAATAAAGGGATTTACAAAAACACTAAGACGAAATTCAATGGCCACTTTAGGGAATCTGAGAGCAAAACAATTAGGAAGGAAAGCTGTAAGCCTCAGCAGATACCTGTGGGAGGCTTAGGCACGAACGAGCGAAACCGTTATCATTTACAAGCAGCTAGTTGGCCAAACAGGTGGGGTGCAGTTTCAAAGAAAGAGTGAGAAAACTCTGAGTATCAGGAAAGTAAAATGTTCAGGCTTTGGAAAAACAGAAAGAACAATTAAAAGTTTCATCTTTCTGGGTAGCTCTGTCAAATGGACAAGCCACAATACTGTTGAACGAATGCTCTGCAAGTGACTGTACAATGACAGGGTGCTTGGGCACGACTGCACATTGTTTCACTTCCAGAATAATTATTCCTCCCATATCCACCGCAGGACACTGGGTGACAATAACTGTCTTGAAGGGTGAATCCCTATTAAGGTGACAGACTCAGCAGGATTCACTCTTAAGGCAACAATATCATATGATGTTATAATCTGAAAAAGATGAGAGTGAGTGAGATATCCTCACCCAGAGCCAGAGGTAGATTCCATTCCTTTGACCAGGCTGAAAGAGCTTTCCTTTAGTGGACCTCCAACAGGGCTCTGGTAGGCAGCCTCAATGGCCTCCAAGGCTACTGTAACATCCCCCACACCAAGAGTTCAGACCCAAAAATTAGTGAGAAAATTAGTCAAAAACAGGAAATGCAACCTATTTTTACCCTGAAAATCTAGACGCTCAATCCCAAAGCTGTTCCTCACAAGGGATTGGTTTGTATTCACACCCTCAGCCTGGAGGTTCCTCAGAAAATTGGACATTGAACTACCTGAGGACCAAGCTATACCTCTCTTGAGCATATACCCAAAAGATGCCCCAACATATAACAAAGACACACACTCCACTATGTTCATAGCAGCCTTATTTATAATAGCCAGAAGCTGGAAAGAACCCAGATGCCCTTCAACAGAGGAATGGATACAGAAAATGTGGTACATCTACACAATGGAATATTACTCAGCTATCAAAAACAATGACTTTGTGAAATTCATAGGCAAATAGATGGAACTGGAAAATATCATCCTGAGTGAGGTAACCCAATCATAGAAAAACACACATGGTATGCACTCATTGATAAGTGGATATTAGCCCAAATGCTCGAATTACCCTAAATGCACAGAACACATGAAACTCAAGAAGGATGACCAAAATGTGTATGCTTCACTCCTTCTTTAAAAGGGGAACAAGAGTACCCTTGGCAGGGAATAGGGAGGCAAAGATTAAAACAGAGGCAGAAGGAATACCCATTCAGAGTCTGCCCCACATGTGGCCCATACATATACAGCCACCCAATTAGACAAGATGGATGAAGCAAAGAAGTGCAGGCTGACAGGAACCAGATGTAGATCTCTCCTGAGAGACACAGCCAGAATATGTCAAATACATAGGCGAATGCCAACAGCAAACCACTGAACTGAGAACGGGACCCCCGTTGAAGGAATCTTAGAAAGGACTGAAAAGAGATTGAAGGGCTTGAGACCCCCATATGAACAACAATGCCAACCAACCAGAGCTTCCAGGGACTAAGCCACTACCCAAAGACTATACATGGACTGACCCTGGCTCCAACTGCATGGTAGCAATGAATGGCCTAGTAAGAGCACCAGTGGAAGGGGAAGCCCTTGGTCCTGCCAAGACTGAACCCCCAGTGAACCTGATTGTTGGGGGGAGGGCGGTGATGGGGGAAGGATGTGGAGGGGAACACCCATATAGAAGGGAGGGGAGGGATTAGGGGATGTTGGCCTGGGAAACCAGGAAAGGAATAACAATTGAAATGTAAATAAGAAATACCCAATTTAATAAAGATGGAGAAAAAAAACACATAAAAAAAAAACCCACATGTGTTCACACCCTCACACAGATTTCAGGCAGAGGTGTTCCTTCAAAAAGAGATAAGGGACAAGAGCTCCCTTCTGCCATGCCTGACACATCTGCTTCTGGCCAAGGACAGGAACAGAACCTTTCACTTTCTGGGATTCCTGATTCTGGTTTCTATCGCCTGTCTCCCTGCTCTCATCCTTGGATTTAGTACGGCACAAAATCAAGGGTGATATGGATGTGATAGATCGTTTGTTTTCCCTTTTTCCTCTTTACTATTTCAGATGGAGCAGGTGGTCCATCCCGATGTGGAAGGGTGCCTGCTGGAGCGCCTTCACTCCGTAGAAGCAGGTGTGTGTGGTTGGTGTTTATCATGCTGTGGCCAAACAGGCAACGAAGAATGCCAGTTACAACCAGAAGCAGTGTGAGTTTCAAAGGCTCATCCCTAATTGCCTATTTCCACCCACTAAGCCCAGTGTGCCAAAGGTTCCAAGACCTCCAAGGACATAACCTCCAGCTAGGGATTAGGTATTTAAAAATTCAAGCCTGTGGGAGACATTCAGACATAAACTACAGGGTGGACCCTAAGGAGAGTGCCTGTGTATGGCAGGTGAGAGACAGAATTCAGCCACAGAGATTGACATGTCAACAGACTTTTCAGTGGTATCAGCAGGGTCAGAACAATTTTTTTTCTTTGCTAAAGCTAATTTGATTTAAGCTTGTAGAACTAGCAATTAAGAATTGATTATTGCCTATTGCCATACAACTTAAAGCTCAAATGACTCAACGAGTTAGAAAGTAGAATTTACCTTTTCTCTAAGAAAATGCAGGAATGAGAAGAATGTAGAAAAATTTGACTCACTATTTTCAGAGTTTCTTTAATGATATTATTGCACCTTTAAAAAATGAAGCAATTAAGGAGCAAGTCAAGAAAAAAACGCAAAAGTTTAAGTAAACTTGAAAAAGAAACACTGGGTAAAACGTTTCATTGAAGAGATAAAATAAAAATAATCATTTGATATTTAGCATTTGAGGCTATCTATTTATTCAACTCATTTGATAAGTTGTTGTGTACATGGTCCTGGTACTATGTATGTGCTGGGTGCTTGGGTTATACTAAATAGACACAAAATCCCATGCTTGAAGAGTTGATCTATGAGAAATAGGCAACAATAGTAAATACGAGCAATAAATAAGAACAATGATAGGTTGCTAGGTAACAGAGAAAAAATTATTATTCATAGACGGTGAGAAGAAAGCAGTTTTGGAATGAACTGGTAGGTACTCTCTTGCTTAGTCCCATAGTGAAGTTAAGCTTTGATAAGAGTGGCAAAGATTGGGCTCAAGACGGTGAGGAGAAGGGAGCATCTGCAAGAGGTTTTAAGTAGATCCAGGATGCTGGAGAAAAGTCAGGAGTTGTGTAGATCAACAGTAGGAGCTGCGTCCTAGAGATGAAAGCAGGACGCTTCCAGGAAAGAGTCCTGTAGGGTTTTGCAGTGATTCCCAGGACTTCGTATTCCAATAAACAGGAAGCAGGAGGGTTGTCTGAAGTGGGATCTGACGAGTTACACCCTGTTCACCCTGGCCCTTGGGCTGGTTAGGAGAACAGGAAATAAATGTAAAAGCCAAACTGTGAAGAAGCAGGCAAGCAAATTTAAAGAACAATGTAAATTTTCAGTGGTCATTTGAAGAGGTCATAATAACCACACAACAGAAGTTCCAGAAAGAGAAAAGAGAAGTTAGACAAGGGAAGTAAATAACTATAGAAATCCTACAGATGAGTTTTCTATTGGCAAATAAAATATAAATCTACCCAAAAGTCTCACTGAGATCTATACAAATGAAGAAAAAACTCATGTCTGAAATCAGGTTAAATAAATAAGTGCCGATATGTGTTTAAAGAGGAAAACAACAATGGTGATTTCTCACAAAAGTAGAGTGAGAATACCAGCAGCAGCAGAGGCAGAACACATTAGGGCTAAGTGTCCAAATTTCAAAGATCAAATTATTTTGAACTAACAATTCCATGCTCAAGTCAATTTCATAGATGCCAGAGGACAAATAAAGGTATTTTCTGATATGGAAAGGTTCGGCTAACCAAACTAGATAAGATGGATGAAGCAAAGAAGTTCAGGCCGACAGGAACTGGATGTAGATCTCTCCTGAGAGACACAGCCAGAATACAGCAAATACATAGGCGAATGCCCCAGCAAAGCACTGAACTGAGAACAGGACCCCCATTGAAAGAGTCTTAGAAAGGACTGAAAGAGCTTGAAGGGGCTTGAAGAGACCCCATATGAACAACAATGCCAACCAACCAGAGCTTCCAGGGACTAAGCCACTACCCAAAGACTATATATACATGGATTGACCCTGAACTCCAACTGCATACATAGCAATGAATAGCCTAGTAAGGGTACCAGTGGAAGGGAAGCCCTTGGTCCTGCCAAGACTGAACCCCAGTGAACGTGATTGTTGGGGGGGAGGCAGTAATGGGGGAGGATGGGGAGGAACACCCATAGAGGAGGAGGGAAGGGTTAGGGGATGTTGGCCCGAATTCCAGGAAGGGGAATAACAATTGAAATGTAAATAAGAAATACCCAAGTTAATAAAGATGAAAAAAAAAGAGAAAAGAAAAGAAAGGCTCGGTAAATGTTCTGAAGGCCTATTCCAAAAATAATTAGAGAACATTGAAGACATTGGAACCAATAAAATGAGAACCAATAACGAGTTTATTGTTAAGATAACCAAAAAAGTAGGTAGAATAATAACAAAACCAGCTAAAGTTAAGGTGTTTCAACCATATGCCAGTTCCATACCCACCAGTGTTCCTCAAATTTAACTTTAAAAGATAATTACAGATTTACATCAAATTAAAAAAATAGCAAAGATATAACAAGTTTTCTTCTCAATTTCAAGGTGTAGAAAGTAGAAATGTACTTTCTTAAGAAATAGTTAAAATTTTTATCAATCACTATATGATTTTACATCCCATTCAGCATTGCAGGATGAGACAGCTTAGGTACACTGTTGCTCTTGTACAGCCTTTTAAACTGTTCTATTTTAACTATTGTGATGGCCATGGAAGAGTATCTCACTGCTGTTACCGTGTGCAATATCTTATGTGAAGTAATTCTTTTATTTTGACTGGGGTTTGAGAAGGAAAGGGGAGCATTGGAAAGAGAGGCATTGAATTGAAAGTCCTTCTGGTAAGAAGTCAAGCACTTCAGCGAGCATCTTGGGAGGGATCCTAGCCATAAGCTTCAGTCTCACTAGACAGTATGAGATGTCTACTGTTAGACACTTCTGAGAGTGGGGAAGTCTTGCCCTTTGTGGAATATGGCTCAGTGAGATGTGATCTGGTAAGTGTCTACACTCAGGTTGCCTTCGATTCCAGGTGGAGGTGAGGAGAATGTCAGATGAGGAAAGGATTTAATTTCAGAGGCTGGAAAGCTCCTCATAGCAGGTGGGTTTTGACCGTCAGGGCTTCCAGTAGTTGGATTAGGAGAGAGAATGAGGGAACCAGCACATGGGGGCTCTTCTAAGTACCTGGAGGGTCTGGGTTCTAATAATGGTGCCCATAGGACTTTTACTGCTGAGTTCCCTGATCCAACAAATAATCAAGTTAGCCATCAAAGTTGAAAGGTTTTGCTCTGTGAAAATTTTCCTTAGAATATGAAATGGTGCAGTGTGGAGAAAAACAAAACAAAACGAACAAAACAAAACAAAAAAACCGAACCAAAACAAACAAAACAAAAACAAATAAAAAAAAACCCAAGCAAACAACAACAGAAAAATCCTAACACGTTACAGTCCACTTATCCAAAAGGATCAGTATCTAGAATATATACACAGATAAACCACCATGCAATGTGCAAAACAGAATTTGTTATTCCTCCATATTTCCATGCCTTTTCTTTCCCTTTCTTGCTTTATGGAATATTGAGTATTTTCGGTGTTATGCTCAAAGAGTAGCAGAATCAGACTACTTGTTTCATTCCTATCTTCCTGGGAAATCTTCCCTTAAGTAAGATACTATCTTTGGAATTTATAAATAAAATTTGACCCAATGGCTTTCTCTTATATTAGTTTCCTAATAGTTCTCTTTGTCTCTCATCATGAGATGTGTCTTGACTTTTGTGGAATTCCTTCTCTTCTTTATTGACATGACTTTTCTTCATCTTGTTAATCTGGGTACCATTATTTATATTTGGATGATCAGTGGCCCTTCTAACCCAGTAATTAATACCACTTGGCCGTGTTTACTATTTTTTAAAATATTTCTGAATTTCTTTAGTATTATTTTTATATAGTTTTGTCACTACATTTGTAACACATATTTATGATTTTCTTAAACAAAACAAAAGCCAAAAAACCAGCCAACCCCCCCGCCAAAAAAATCCTCCTCGGGCCAGTGAGCTTGCTCAGTCTGCAGAAGTATTTACTTCATAAGTCTGGCAACCTACGTTTGGTCCCTAGAACCCATGTAAAGGTGGAAGGAGAGACCTGTCTTCACAAAGTCATCTTCTGACTTCTAGGCACCCTGTGGCACATGTGCCTACACACAAATCATGTACCTATGTGCACCCTTTCCAAAAGTCAAAAGCTTCTCTCTGAGGTTTTAATATTGGGATAGCTATCTGTTGAACGTGTCCTGGTGTTTTCCAGAAGATTTCACAGCATTACCATTGATTCTTTAAATATTCGCTAGCATTGTATAGTGACATTGTCTAGGCTGGAGATTTTTCTTACAGAAGTTAGTTGCAAAGTCAATTTTCTTTATGTTTGCAAGGAATTGTTTGTATTGGATGAGCATTGTCCTGTGTGTCATTTGAGGAATCGGTCCCTTTCATCTAAGGTGACACATTTATGTGCTGAAATTGTTTATGAAGGCCTCTCTTGTGCCTGAAGGTCCACAGTGAGAACTCTTTTCATCCATGACTCTGACAGCTTGTATCCACTTTCTCAGGATTGCCAGACAGTCACCGACTTTATCAATCCTTTCAAAGACTCAACTCTTACTTCATTTAATTAACCTTTTCTGTTTTCGACTTTATTCTATTCTTATCTTTATTATTTCTCCTCTTTGGCTTATTTTGGGCTTAATTTGTTTTTCATCATTTTATTAGGATTCTTTAAAGGAAAGAACTGATAGAATCAAATGTATATATTTATAGGTTGTGTGTATACATATATACAAATAAATTGGTAAATATATAGATGATACATAGATGTATAGATAGATGTGGATGGGTGAATAGATAGATAGATAGATAGATAGATAGATAGATAGATAGATAGATAGATAGATAGATAGATAGACAGACAGAGACAGGGTGAAAATATATGGAATTTATTAATTTAATTAACTCACAAGTTGTGGTCTGGGTAATTAAAAAATGGCAGACTGTCTTCCAACAGAAGGGCCAAGAACTGGGTAGTTGTTCAGTCTGTGAGATGTCTGGATTCTCAGCAGTTCGTGTCTGGTGCTGGGATCTGGGGGGTTCCTAGGCAGGCACTGCTCTTCAGTCTATTTGGAATCCTGAAAAAGCAAGTTCTAGCACCAGTGAAAGATGCCTCACAGCAGGGCAGATGAACTTTCCAGCTGTAGTGGAGACCAGGAGGCAGAACGTAACTTCCTTCTTCCATGCCCCTTCCTGTGTATACTACCCCAGAAGGTCTGGCCCAGATTAGAGTGGGTCTTCCTGCCTAAAATAATCCAATCAAGAAAATCCCCGCAGAGGGCTGCTTAGTAGCTTGGGGCTTAGTTGACTCCAGATGTGTTCAAGCTGACAGCCAAGATCAACATCACAATCTCTTTGTCCTTAGAGTGGAAAGGCTGATTACTACTTTGAGATTTTTTTTTCTCTTTTTGGTTGGGATGGGGTGTGGGTGTGAATGACTGCAACACTCAAATTTTCCTTTAACTGCTACATTGACTGTATATAATTTTTGATATATTGTATTTTCATTTTCATCCATCTCAGAGTGCTTGAAAAATTCTCGTGAATCTTTCTCTTTGGCCCACACATCGTATCAAGGCATGTTGCTCGAGCTCCTCTTTCTTGCTTAGAGATTTTCCTGTTCTCTTTTTGCTAAATGTTTTTGCTTCTTATGTGGTTAGAACAGACTGTATCACAATTATTTTAAATTTTTTGAGTTCTTTTGATGTCATAGACCAAGATATGGTCTTAATGGTATATATTCCCTTGGTGCATGAAAAGAATGTGTACCCTGATGATGGGGAGATTGATATACAAATGCTATTTATATCCTGTTGGCTAACAGTGTGCTTGAGTTTTTATTTGTGCTTGCTAGATTGCTGCTTATTTTGTATATTAATTGTTGCAGTATGGATTTGTTGTCTCCAATAACAACTATGGCTATGATCTCTTTTCAGTTCTATCGGCTTTATTTTTATTCATTAGCAGTTCTTTTGTTGAGTGACTGCTCATTCCAAATTTCTAGGAATTCTTTGAAGACTGATGCTTCGTTAATATGTAATATCTTCATATTTGGTGATTCTCTCTGCTACTTTATTATTATCCTTAAACATAATACTACATATAGTATATCATTATATATTTATTATTTATATTATTACGTTATTTATTCTATTTTATTGGATATAATATATATCCATTTTCAATGTGAAAGAATTTTCTTTCAATATTTATGCCTCTATTGCAATGCTATATATGAAATATTTTTTGTAGATAACATATATGAGGAGCATTGTTTTATTTATCTCTTTTTAGGGTGCAGTTCAGGCTGAACTTGAACTCATGATCACCCTTTGCTCTATCTCATCAGCATATCTTACCAGTGTGCTGTACCAAAGCCACCTGAGGGCATGTTTTATTCAGTATGTTTAGACCATGTACAGTTGATATAGTTGTTGATGGGTTAAGATTATATTTTCCATCTTATATTTTATTTACCTTTATTATATTTTGTTCATTAATTTATTTAGAATTTCTTTGTAGCTCCTTTTAGTGATTATTATAGGTAATGTATCATATATGCAAATGTTATTACATTGTAATAGTAAAATTATTTCACCATTTTTGATGATAAATGGAAACTTGACCTCTTTCTATTTGCCTCCCCTTATAGTTATCTTAGAATTTATTCTTCATTTTATTTTCATTTTGAACCACATAGTTATCATTTTTGTTCTGTAAAATACATACATTGGAAGGATAAAATAAGATGTATCATGACCTGATATTATCTTTAAAGATACTCACTATCATTACCCAACTAGAAAGAACTCACACAGAATGAAATTCTACTTGGCAACAACTTTTAAGACAGTTATAATTTAAAAGGTAATAAGTAGTATAAAGATTGGTGAAAAATTGAAACTCTCATATATTGCTGATATGAGTATATAACTTTACTTCTTTAAAAGATAAGAATATGCAGTTATAATATAACCAAAGATGCTCAATACAACAAGAAAATATGCTTATAAAATGTATATAGCAATGCTCATAACAGAAGGTCTCACAATAGTCCCCAGACAGAAACACTACAAATTCCATCAGTTGGTAAGTAGACTTTTAAAAAAGGTTTATCCTATGCACAAATGAAATATTTAATCATAAAAAATTCTCCATAATATGAATAAACCCAGAAAACTTTGTTCTACATGTTAAAAGCCAAACACAAAGGGCTATGTATTATGAAATTCTAATTGTATGAAGGTTCCAGATCAGACAAACCTTACAGAGAGTATGTAGCTTAGGGATTTCCAGTAACTGATGGTCAAAAGGAATGAAGTTAAGAGTAACTGTTAGTGTGTACAGAGGTCTGTGGAGGATTATGAAATGTTTTGGATTTGATAGTGGTGACGGTTGTGTAATTTCAAGATAGGATTTCAAAACTCGAATTGTGTGTGCCTTTTGTGGGGAAGTTCTATGGTAGTTAATTGTGTTTCTTTTTCATGTAAAGGAGATTGACATCTTAAGGGAAAGCAGAAGGTTTTACTGGCCAAGGTTTCCTCACTGCTGCCTCCTTGGTCTCTGTAAATATATAATTAATTATTTATTATTTATTTTAAGAAATTATTTCATAGCTCCCTTCAATATATTTTGATCATTATCCTCAGCCCTCCCTCAACTCCTCTGAGATGGACCATCTTTGTACATAGCCAATTTTCATGTCCCTATTTGGTTTTTGTTGTTGTTGTATTTTTTTATACCCATCAAGTTTACTATGTGCTAAATATATCTTTTTTGGATGTATGGCCCCTCGCTGGGGCAGGCCTACTACCAGAGGCTTTGCTTTTATAGAACACTGACCTCCCTTTTCCAGAAGCTATGTATTGCAAAAATCTCCTTGGCTAGAGGTGGGACTTCCTGCCCACATCACCTATCCATTTTGAGATTTGTTCTCACTTGAGCTTGCCAAAGTCTTGTGTATATTGTCATAACCAGTGTGTGTTCATATGTGAGGTTTTTGCTTTGTATCAAGAAAACTATATTTTCTTGTAGCCACCATCTACACGCTTATAGCCATGCTTCGTGTTTATAATTTTTTTTGGCACCTGTTCTTCAGTGATTCTTGAACTTTGGAAGAAAGGGATATAATATAGATGTCCTATAAGTGTTGGATATTCCATAGTCTCTTATTTTTCTGTACTTTGACCAATTGTTGTTTGCTGTGTTAATTGCTATCTTCAACAAAGAGAAGCTTCTCTGGTGAGGGATAAGAGATGGACTAATCTATGAGTATAAGAACAAAGCCTTAAGAGTTAGATACTGTGTCCATTTAGCAAATGGGTTCTCTCCTAGGACCTAGGACCTGTCTAGCCACAGGTTCATCACCCTGGTAATGGTGTCAGCTATGAGCCTTACCTTGTGGAGCATCCCCTTAAGTCTAATTATAAAGTAGTTGGTTACTGCCATGGTATTCATGCCACTGATGTACAAAGAGGGCAGTAGATCTTGTCAGGCCAGTCATCGTTGTAGCTTTGGACTCAACAGCTCTGTGTGATTGATAACACTTTTGTCCTCTGGTGGTGGAAACAGCAGCTTCCAGCATTAGGAAATCTATCCTGTAAGTCTAAAACTTCACAGTTTACACCAGCTGGTTTTTCTCATGTTTCAAAGCTCAAGTATGTAATGTCAGAAGCATAGGGTCATACTCTTGAGTTCTGGAAAGTAAACAATAGCCTTGCCAATACCTATAATGTTTGTGAGTCTGTGAGACCTCACTGACCAGCAACTCCAAGAACGATAACCTTGTCCTGGTACTAGAATTTTTCTTTGCTACCCTATCATATCTATTAGGAGCATTGTATTACCCCTATACACATTACAGGTTAAGTCCTCTTAGGCTCTTTATTTAGGTTTGTTTATATATTTTAGGATGCTTCTACAGTTGTAGGTAGGTTTCAGATGACTTTATCCAGATGACAAAATGACTTTAATCTTAGTTATTCTTCACTACAGTGTATCCTCTACTCACCCTTCCTACCCCACAGACCAATTCAGTCCTTCCTGGTTTTGTATTTCCTTTAAAACCTTTATGCTACTGCATTGCATCTCATTCCTTTAGCATCTCCCTCCATGGCCAATGACTAAGTTCCTCACGTCTCGGATATTCTAGCTATTCTATCTGGGGCAAGATGAAGTTTCAATGTACTTTTAAATAGAATTTCCTTGATAGCCAAGGATGCTGAATATTAATTTTTTTCACTTAGATTTATATGTCAGCATTTGAGAATTCTTTGTCTAGATTCATGCCCTATTTTAAATTAGTTTTCTTTATATTTGTTCTTTGTTTTGTCTTCAGTTCTTTGTGTGTTCTGGATATTAACTCTGTCAGATGTATAACTGGTAAAGATCTTTATTTTTATTTTGTATTTTTTTCTCATTCTATGGGTGCTGTCTAGTCTCTAGAATGGTGGTGTCCTTTGTTATACAGAAGCTTTTCAATTTCATGTTCTCCATGTATTAATTGTTGGTCTTAATACCTGGCCCTCTCTTGTATCTGTAAGTTCCCAGTATCACTACTTTGCTATCAGATTTATTGTATTAGGTCTTGCATTGCGGTCCTAGATCCATTTAGAGTTAGGTTTTGTATAAGAAGAGAAGTAAGGATCTATTTTCACTCTTTGACACTTAGACACTCAGAATGAATGACACCCTTGTTGAAGATGCCTTCTTTTCTCCAAGTGTGCATTTTTTAACAATGATATTAAATTTAGGTAGCTAAAGGAGCAAGGCGTGAAAACATTATCTGAGTCCTCAATTCTTTTTTTTTTTTTTTTAACTTGAATATTTCTTATATACATTTTGAGTGTTATTCCTTTCCCGGTTTCGAGCAAACATCCCCCCCCTCCCTTCCTTATGGGTGTTCCCCCCCACCCTCCCCCCTATTGCCGCCCTCCCCCCAACTGTCTGAGTTCACTGGGGTTCAGTCTTACAGGACCCAGGGCCCCTTCCACTGGTGCTCTTACTAGGATATTCATTGCTACCTATGAGGGAGTTCAGGTTCAGTCCATGTATAGTCTTTGGGTAGTGGCTTAGTCCCTGGCTCTGGTTGTTTGGCATTGTTGATGGGGTCTCAAGCCCCTCAAGCTCTTCAGTTCATTCTCTGATTCCTTCCACGATGAGTACATACCATGTATGTCTTTCTGTGATTGAGTTAGCTCACTCAGGATGATATTTTCCAGTTCCAACCATTTGCCTACGAATTTCATAAAGTCGTTGTTTTTGACTGGGGGTTCGGGTCTGTAAGGACAGGGCTTCCCTTCCCATGGTGCTCTGCTAGGATATTCTGCATTGCCTGCCTATGAGGTCAGGTCCAGGGTCAGTCCATGCTTACGTAGTCTTGGGGTGGTGGCTTGGTCCACAGGCTCTCTGGTTTAACCAGCATGGCATTGTTATTTCATGTGGGGTCTGAGCGCCCTTCAAAGCTCTTCCAGTTCCTTTTCTCACTGAGTTCCTTCAGCAGTCCTGTTCTCAGTTCGAGTGGTTTGCTGCTGGCATTTGCCTCTCTTCTCTGCCATCCTGGCTAAGTGTGTCTCGGGCGATCTACACTGTCCAGTCTTTGCACTTCATCCTCTTGCATCTGGTGGGTGGCTTCTGTATGCCTGGGCCACATGTGGGGCTGCTACTGAATGGGTGTTCCTTCAGTCTCTGTTTTAATCTTGCCTCTCTCTTTACATAAAATTATTTGTTCACTTTTAAGAAGGAGTAGAAGCATTCACATTTTGATCATTCATCTTGAGTTTCATGTGTTCTAGGCATCTAGGAGTGAATTCAGGCATTTGGGCTAATAGCTGTATCAATGAAATTACATACATGTGTATCTTTCTGTGATTGAGTTAGCTCACTCAGGATGATATTTTCCAGTTCCAACTACATTTGCCCTCCCAATTTCATAAGTGGTTGTTTTTGATGTGAGTAATATTCCATTGTGTAGATGTGTACCACATTTCTTGTATCCATTCACTCTGTTGAAGGGCATGGGTTCTTTTCCAGCCTCCGGCTATTATAAATAAGGCTGCGATGAACATAGTGGAGCACGTGTCTTTTTTTTTTTTATATGTTGGGGCATCTTTTTGGGTATGTATAAAGAGGTATAATGGATCCTCAGAGCAGTTCAA